>NC_136866.1:29372256-30085487 GCF_951799975.1 Gobius niger
GTGGGGACATGGTGGGGTGGCGGGGATGGGGAACAAGACATGAGACCTTGTGACTGTTGTGTGTATGTGACAACACTTGCTATGTTTTGTTATTGTGTTCAGGACCCCCTTGAAAACGGGGCTATGCTTGAAATAAATAAGAGAGCGGTTGCAGAAGCGTCAGTCCGTATCTGGTTTAGCTCCGTGACTTGACCTTGAGTGGGGGAAAGCTGACGGTGTTGGAGAGACACACAGTATAGAGGGTAGATGATTATTTATTGATCTCACAGATGGAGAAATTACATTTGAGGAGAGAGCATCCGGCAGCAGCAGCCATTCAGTGCGCACCACTCTTTTCCTTCGAAAGGATGATACACAGTACGGTGGTGGGGGCTAGTAAGGGGGGGGGGGGGGTTAGGATGGGATCGGGACATTTCGTGTTGTGCAGTATGAGGCTTCCCTGCAGAGAAACCTTGAGATGTTTATGTCTGTGTATCAGCCCGGGTCAGTCCTATCAGTCCTTTCCCCCGTGGCTTGGCCTTGGTGTGGGATGTAGACATTGCACAGGAAAGATAACGGCCCAGCTGCTCTCCTGTGTTCCATGGAGGGTGAAAATTATTCAGATTTTAGCTTTAAGTAAATCAATGTGATGTTTTCACCGATCTTCAACATTATTCAGACATCCGCAGCAGGTAGTGGCCTTCTCAGTCCAGCCAAAGTTCTGCAAAGCCCCGAGATCTGTCCCAAGACCTCCCGAGACTAGGAGTTGCCCTGGTTTATGGCAAAGTTGGCAAATTGGCAGCAAAAAAGGAGACCCCGCGGCTGTCAATCCAAATCAATAAACGTTTTGAAGTGGTAAGCGCCAGCGTGATGGAGTTACAACGGAAAGTAGTGAAAAGTGAGGAACTGATTAAGGACCTTTCTTCTCGTTACGAGGAAGGATTACAGAGGATGGATTTACACCTTGGCAAAGTCAGGGGAGGCGTCTCGGGAGGTCTTGGGACAGATCTCAGGGCTTTGCAGAAATTTGGCTGGACCGAGAAGGCCACTACCTGCTGCAGATGTCTGAATAATGTTGAAGATCGGTGAAAAAATCACATTGATTTACTTAAAGGTCCTATATCATGCAAAATTGACTTTTTAGAGCTTTTAGCCATGTTGTTCTGCTATTTCCTTACCAAAAACACCCCCAGAGTGGTTTGCGGCTTCATTCACGCAGCTCTCTGCAATCCTCCTGAATCTTGCTCTCTGAGGCCCCGCCCTCTCCTGGTGAACGACTGACCGGTTCAGTTGTGTCGTCACAGCGGAACGGAAGTGCTCGACGTCTGTAATGCAATGTCTTACAGCCTGATTTTAATTTGTAAAACAGCTTTTTTTTTTACTTCTGTTGTAGAGAGAAATAAAGAGAAAAAAAAGTGAAGGGAAAAAAATAAAAAGGATGTGCCCGAGGTGCTTCCAGGTCAGCTGTGGCCAAAACAAACACATGAGCGTCTGAACAGATCAGTCATGTTTGCGCTGCAGCTGAAGATGGAGCTCGTTATAACCTACTCTGGACACACCTGTTCTTTATTCTTACCTAACGATAATGTCACGGAGAAAAAGAAGCGCGTTTGGCTACGAGGACTTTATTCAACCTTTTTCAAGAAGAGGCCACTCTCTCAGAAGCTGTTTTTTTTCTCCGGGATTCAGCGACTTTCACCAAAATATTGTTTTTCTGTGACTGTCTCTGATGGATGTTTGGTGAACCTTCGCCAGAACCAAAGTGGATTAACTTTTATAACCAACGCGAGTCCCATAATGTAAACAGCGATGGACCAGAGCGGTGAGTCAATCCAAACGCGTGTTAGCTTGTGTGTTAGCATATTAGCTTGTGTGTTAGCATATTAGCTTGTGTGTGTTAGCCATTTATGAAGCTGTGTTGCAGATGTCAACTCCGTAGAACTGCATCGTGAAGTAACTTCACTTATTGTTGTTTATTTATATTACGGTAAAGTGTGTACGGAGAGAGGGGGCGGAGTTAACTGAATCGAAGCGTTTTGTCTTCCGGGTTTGAAAAATACCTCCAGAAAACACTTATATTTATCACAAAAATGAGTGCTCCATAATGGTAGAGGTACAATATATCATATAAATGCCTATACTTAACTTTGGAATGGCTAAAATAGCATGATTTACACTGCGTTCCAAATTATTATGCAAATGACATTTTTCTAAGATTTTCTAAACTGTCAACTCAAATGAGAGTCAGCATAATTTTCAAGTCTTTAACTGGTCGAGGATCATTTAAATGTGGTTAAAAAATCTCCCAGTGAAAACAGTATTTATTTCAAAAATAAATATAGTAAAAAAACTCAATCCACTGTTCCAAATTATTATGCAACTCATCGTTTCAATACATTTTAAAGCTTGTAATTAACTGAAAATGGTCATTTGTTGAATTTGCAGCATTAGGAGGTCATATTTACTGAAATCAAAAGCTATTTCGATTAAAAAAATATTAACGGGTCAAGTTATATTTTACCATAGGAGCCCTTGTGTGATAGCAGCTTCAAACATTCTTAAATCCATTAAACTTGTGAGTTTTTGGACAGTTTCTGCTTGGATTTCTTTGCAGGATGTTAGAATAACCTCCCAGAGCTGCTGTTTGGATGAAAACTGCCTCCCACCCTCATAGAAGTTTTTTTGTTGAGGCTCCAAAGGTTCTCAATAGGGCTGAGGTCAGGGAAAGAGGGGGTCCACATCATGAGTTTCTCTCCTTTTATGCCCATAGCAGCCAGTGATGCAGAGGTTTTCTTTACAGCAGGACATGGTGCGTTGTCATGATGAAGAGGATTTTGTTCGGGAAAACACGGCTCTTCTTTTTGTAGCATAGAAGACAGTGGTCAGTCAGAAACTCCACACATTTTTCAAAGGTCATTTTCACACCTTCAGGGAGCCTAAAAGGGCCTAATGGGGCCGACCAGCTCTCTCACCAGGATTCTGGCCCAAAACATGACTCCGCCCCCTCTTTACTAACGTCACAGACTTGTTGGGACATTGTGGCCATTCACCAACCATCCACTCCTCCATTGATTTGACCATCCAGGGTCACACGGCCTCATCAGTGAACAAGACTGTTTGAAAATGAGTCCTCATGTATTTCTGAGCCACTGCAGCCGTTTCTGTTCAATGAACAGTTTAGGGGAGGCCGGATAGAAGGTTTATGCACAACTGTAGCCTCTGGAGGGTCCTACAGCTTCATGTTTGGGAGACTCCAGAGGCACCAGCAGCTTCAAATACCTGTCTGCTGCTTTGTAGCATCTGTTCTCTTAAACTGATGTGTTTGTCTGGCAGAAACCGTCCTCATTGTGCCTTTATAAACCCGAGTGTGCTCTGAATCATCCACAAATCTCTTATCAGTACGATGATTACGCTTAATCTTTCATGAAATATCGAGGGTTTTCATACTTAGACCAAGGCATTCAACTATTTCACGCTTTTCATCAGCAGAGAGATCCTTTTTCTTTCCCATATTGCTTGAAAATGATGATCTGCATGATAAAGTGGAACACCCTTTTCAGCAGTTTTTCCCTTAACTGGGCTTAACCTGAAAACTAATCATCCCAGGTCTCTGAGATGAATGTCAGTGATTCATAAAGCCCCAAGACACGACACCATCCATGAGTTTCATTATTATTGTTTTTTTTTTTTACCTTTTTGACACAAAAATCCAATTTGCATAATAATTTGGAACACAGGGTAGATCCTTTAAAGCTAAAATCTGAATAATTTTCACCCTCCATGGAACACAAGAGAGCAGCTGGGCTGTTATCTTTCCTGTGCAATGTCTACATCCCACACCAAGGCCAAGCCACGGGGGAAAGGACTGATAGGACTGACGCCGGGCTGATACACAGACATAAACATCTCAAGGTTTCTCTGCAGAGAAGCCTCATGTCCCGCCTCTATCCTACCCCCCCCCACCCCCCCCCCCCCTTTCTGAGTCCGCCTCACCACTACTAGCCCCCACCACCGTACTGTGTATCATCCTTTCGAAGGAAAAGAGTGGTGCGCACTGAATGGGTGCGGCTGCCGGATGCTCTCTCATCGAATGTAATTTCTCCATCTGTGAGATCAATAAAGTATCATCTATCCTCTATACTGTGTGTGTGAGAACAGAGGGAGGGGGAGGGTCACACCAACACTAACTCCTGTTTCTGTCTGCAGAGAAATGGACCCAGCTCAGCCTCTGCAGACTCCCCGCACAAAAGGAAAGAGATACAGCTGTGATGAATGTGGGAAAGGATTCACTACATCAAACAGTCTGAAACGACACAAGAGAGTCCACACTGGAGAGAAGCCGTTTGAGTGTGGCCTGTGTAGACTTGCGTTTACTCTGTCTGCAAATCTGAACCGTCACATGAAGGTCCACCTGGGAGAGAAGCCCTTTGAGTGTGGCCTGTGTGGACATGTGTTTAGTCAGACTACAGATGTGAAACGCCACATTAGGATCCACACTGGAGAGAGGCCGTACAGCTGTGAGCAGTGTGATGAGACTTTTGCTCGGTCATCCACCCTCAAAGACCACATGAAGATCCACGCTGGGGAAAAGAATTACAGCTGTGATGAGTGTGCGAAGTCATTTAGTCAACTCTCAGGTCTCAGGCAGCACAAAAGAGTCCACGATGGACTAAAGCCGTACAAGTGTGAGCAGTGTGAGAAAACATTCAGTCGGTCACAGAGTCTAGAACGTCACATGAGGATCCACAATGGAGAGAAGCCGTACAGCTGTGAGCAGTGTGGGAAGACCTTCGCTCGGTCGTCCAGCCTCAAAGACCACATGAAGTTCCACACTGGGGAAAAGAATTACAGCTGTGATAAGTGTGGGAAATCATTTGAGCAGCTCTCAGGTCTCAGGCAGCACAAAAGAGTCCACGATGGACTAAAGCAATACAAGTGTGAGGAGTGTGAGAAAGCATTCAGTACAAGACAGCATCTTAAACGTCACATGAGGATCCACACTGGAGAGAGGCCATACAGCTGTGAGCAGTGTGGCAAGACCTTTAGTCACTCATCCAGCCTCAAAAAACACTGGAAAATCCACAATGAACAAGCTCCACTCGAGTAACCTCTGCATGTGACATGAACATGAGGTCCATTCAACTGACTGTATTTTAAACTAAGATTTTTTTTTTAGAAATGCTGCTTTGTTTTTGCATTGAGCAAATTAGTAACATTTTGCTTTTTTTATTGAGACTACAGAAACTGCCCGTGAGCCGCGGGGCTGTTGGTGTGTTGGGGGGTTTACTTATCCTACACAAACGTGTACACAAACGTCTGCGTAACATCGCTAAACTCAGACCCATGGTGTCCAGAGAAGAACTGGAAATGATCATCCATGCGTTTGTGTCCTCGCGATTGGATTACTGCAACAGTCTCTGTACGTGCCTGAGCAAGAAAGAGCTTGCTCGTCTGCAGTCAGTTCAAAATTCAGCTGCAAGACTTCTGACCAGGACAAACAGAAGAGCCCACATCACACCTGTGTTGAAGTCCTTGCACTGGCTCCCTATTGAACATCGGGTTCAGTTTAAAATCTTGGTGCTGACCTTTCGAGCTCTACACGGTCAGGCTCCCACGTATATTGCTGACCTACTTAAACCCTACAATACGTCTCGGAACCTGAGGTCCTCTGGCCATAACCTGTTGATGGTTCCACGAACACACTTTAAAACCCGGGAGACCGCTCCTTCAAAGCCGTCGCGCCCCGACTTTGTAATAAACTTCCTCTTGACTTGCGCTCGTTGGAGTCAGCAGCTACCTTCAAAAAGCACCTAAAAACCCATCTGTTTGAGAAAGCATTTGAGTCCGGCTGATGTAATACTGACACCACTTGTATAATGAATTCTGAATTTTGAATTATTGCAATGAATACGCTGTTTTATAATTATGTTTTAACACTGTGAAACGCTTTGTGACTCTGTGTCTGTGAAAGGCGCTATACAAGTAAAGTTTACTTACTTACTTACTTACTTATAATCATTGTTGTTCCTCGTCTTTGCCTGAGATTAAATATAAAAATAATTCCAGCTCACTCTCATGCACTTTTTCTCACTGTCTGACATGAAACCAGAATTGACTTACTTATTTTTTTATATGTTATTTTCTACACAAATCTACAATTCTACACATTTTTTAAAAACAATTTGTTTTGTCATATTTTTGTATATTTTTTTGTCACATTTTGTCACATTTTTGTCATTTCTTCGTCAATTTCTTGTGACATTTTTGCCACTTTTTCATAAATTTTTAGTCACTTTTTTGTCAATGTTTTCTCACTTTTTGTCACATTTCCATCATTGTTTTCGTCTCAGTTTTGTTGCTATTTTCGCAGCTTTTTTCCAGAAGCTTTTGGATTGGGGTAAAGCCAAACTGGAGAAAATGTGCTCGGTTCAGGTGGGAGTTAAGGGGTTGAAGCCCAGATGATGATGTCATGACCTTGGAAGCTCAGGTCTGGTTCATCCTATGGCGTGATTTCAAGACATTTAAAGGTTCAGGTTCATTGGTTAAAACACTGATGTAAAAGTCCGGTCGTCACACAGATCAGAAAGGAGGCGGGTGTTTCGCTGTGGGAGGGGCTTTAGACGACATCATGAAGAAAGAACTCTATGTGGAAATATTGGAGGAACTTAAAGCTTGGGCACAGGTGTCTGAAGGAAAACAAAGTCAATGTTTTCAAGTGGTCGTCACAAAGTCCTGATCTCAATCTGTAGAAAATGTATGAGCAGAGTTGAAAAGGCATAGGCATGCAAGGTGGCCTGCAAATGTGTCTCACTTACACCAGTTCTGTTTGGACGAATGGTAAATGGTCTCAACTTATAAAGCGCTTTTCCACCTACATTAGGCACTCAAAGCGCTTTACAGCAAGGATCCACTCACCCATTCATGCTCTCATTCACACACCAATGTACGCAGACACTGGGGGCAATGTGGGCGAAGTGTCTTGCCCAAGGACACAACGACAGTGTGCACACAGGAGGTGGGATTCGAACCACCGACCTTCCGATCATGAGACGACCCCCCCCTTCTTCTCGACTGGAGGGTTTACAGCCCAGAGGCCGGAGTGATTTGAAAGCTAAGACCTACAGAACTGATCGTAACTTTTCTGTTGTGTTGTCGCCACATGTTACATTTTTGTTTGTTGTTTTTTTTATTCTGTTATTGTTGCTCTTGGGTTCGTGTTTGTCACTTTTTTGTCGCTCCTTTGTGGCTTTTTTGCGACTTTTCCATCACTTTTTAGCTATAGTGACTTTTCCAGCATTCTCGTCGCTATTTTCATGCAGTTTTTGTTGTTTGTTTGTTTTTTGGGTAAATCCATACTGGTCAAATAGGCAAGGCAAGGCAAGTTTATTTGTAGAGCACAATTCATACACAAGGCAATTCAAAGTGCTTCACAGTTGAAAACAAATAGAATCAATAAAAACATCAACATAAAATTAATCAATTACAGTAAAAGGCGAGAGTGCAGATAAATACTTTCAGTCATATGCATTGGTAAAAAGAACTGTTTTCAGCCTGGATTTGAACATTGTCAGAGTTGAGGCCTGTCTCACATCCTCGTGAAGACTGTTCCAGATTTTAGCTGCATGAAACTGAAACGCAGCCTCACCGTGTTTATTATTGACTCTGGGAACCACCAGGAGGCCCCTCCCTGAAGTTCTCAGGGCCCGAGATGGTTCATACGGCTCTAACATGTCAGAGATGTACTTTGGAGCTAAACCATGAAAAGACTTGTACACGAGCAGAGCTGTTTTAAAGTCTATTCTCTGAGTGACAGGAAGCTCGGTGTAGGCGGGGGGTTAAGGGGTTAACTTAAGTAAGTACAAAATATAAACAAAAAAATGAAAGGAGGTAAGTCACAGTCACAGATCCGTCTGACCTGGGTTCTGTGTGTGAAACGCCAACACCCCCACGTGACCAGGAGAAGAGGCGCATGCGCGTAAGCCACACCGGAAGAGTCCCAGAGAAGGCTAGCTCGGAGCTAAAGCTAACAACAACAGTTTGTGTCTTTGGGCCAAACGCTGCTCAGAGCAGGTGAGTCCCGGATGTTTATTCTCTGAGTTAAAGTGAACCTTTGGAGAGAAACAAGTCTCTGTGTCGCGGTTTATTCTCAACAAGAGCACGTTTATCACGTCAGTTTAGAACGTCAGCCAAAATGGAGAAAAGTGTTCGGGTGGGGGGTCAGAGCAGACCTGTCCCTCAAAGGCAGGGTACTGCTCTCCAAAACAGAAGTTGTGTCCCGTCCGGCCTATGCTGCCCAGGTATTAGCCCTGGATGCAACGGTGTGCAAGAGAGCAGATCAAGTGCTGAACAATTTTCTGTGGAAGAATAAAACTCATTACATAAGAAAAACTGTGTTACTGAATCCATACGAAAAAGGCGGCTTAAACTCAGTCGATATGGCAGCGTTAAATAATACATTCAAAATTAACTGGATCCGCCAGCACCTCCAGAACCCTACCTCCATTTGGAACTTTATTCCTCATTTTGTATTCACTCAATTGGGGGGTCTAAAATGTATTTTACTCTGCGACTACACCATTCAGAAAATTCCGACTAAACTGTCTACATTCCACCAGCAGGCTCTGCTCTCTTGGGCATTGATCTACAAACATAATTTCTCGCCACATTCGTGTTATATCTGGAATAATAGGCACATTGTTTTCAAAAACAAATCCCTATTTTTTTAACATTGGTTCAGAAATGGTATTAGTCAACTCTTTAACAACAACGGTGCCTTATATGGGTATGCAGAATTTCTGGAAAGGTTCAAAATACCAGTTCCCCCACGAGAATATGCTATTGTGTTCGACGCAATCCCCTCCGGTTTGCAGATGTTATGTAAAAGTTCAAATGTTCAGGCCCCAGAATGGTGGCTGAATGGTGCTATGTGTGGACCTTGCCACAGAATTTTTTTTTACCAATAAAGTCAAGGAAATTTCCTACAAACTGCTACATCGATTCTACCCAGTGAACCAATTTTTTACTAAATTTAAAAAAGATATCGATGCAAATTGCACGTTCTGTAAGAACTGCCCTGAAACAGTGTCACACTTATTCTGGTCCTGCTCTGTCACCAAGGCTTTCTGGAAGGATGTTAAGGCGCTTGTCTGCACTCACGTTATTACCTCGTTTGTGCTGTATTACAAATATACTATATTTGGCTACCAAGCAGATAAAACCTCTCACGATGAGGTGTTCATGATCAATCTCATCATTATTCTTGCGAAATTTCATATTCATAGGGCTAAATTCTCCAACTCAAAACCTCTGTTTCTTGTGTTTAAAAATGATATGGAACAATATATTAGTACTGCTAAGTACTCTGAGCACAAAAAAGCAGTGAAAGCAGTGACTGTCTGCCAAAAGTATGGTATCACAGAGTGAATCAGAACTATGTAAAAGGGCTGTCCCTTCTTTTATCGTTCTGTCGCTTTGTCTTGTCGCTTTGTCTTGTCTGTCTATCTTTCTGATCTGTAGCGTTATTCATAATATATAGACGACGTCATGGCGACGTGAAAACAGGAAGTGACCTCCCTCTCTCCTGGTGCAGCTGAATTGTTTGCCTTTTTCAGCGAACCACGTTGTTTTTCTGGATACTTTTGTACGTCTTTACCGTGTTTTTGTGGAGGTTTGGTGGATTTGTTTACTTTGAGAGTCCAAAATGGTCCTGAAGAAAACAGCTTTTTGAAGGTAAACAAACTGCTAGCTTATCAGCTAAACCCATTTGAGATCTACAAACATCTTCTTCTGAGACACTGAACAGTGAAGAGGCACCAAGAGCCCCCACACCTGCAGCACGGAGGAGGCGTCACAAGAGGAGCTACAGGAAACAACAAAAGGGACCAACGAGGAGATGGTGATAGACTGTGGAGGGAGCTGTGCAGGAGGAAGAGGAAGGACGAGGTGGAGCTGACCAGTGCAGGACACCACGCTCTGAGACGGGGACAAGCCCAGGAGGCGGTGCACCGTTTCAGATGATCAGCGGAGACAGAGGGCAGCTACAGTTTCTCCATCCTCCAAAGTCATGCGGGTGGAGTGGCTGAAGGACAACGAGATCATGGACCCGGCCGAGGACAGGAACTTCTACATCACCGTGGACACAACCTGATCATCAAGCAGGCGCGTCTGTCCCACACGGCCAACTACACCTGTGTGGCCAAGAACATCGTGGCCAAGCGCAAGAGCTCCACCGCCGTGGTCATCGTCTACGGATTTCCCATCAACCATCTCCTCCTGTGACCAAAACAGTGAAGATGGCGGCCGCGACACAACCATCTTTCACCAAAGAAAAAAAAGAGTGGAAAAAGAGTGGTGCCACTGAATGGGTGCTGCTGCTGGATGCTCTCTCATCGAATGCAATTTCTCCATCTGTGAGATCAATAAAGTATCATCTTATCTTATCTTATCCTCATTGATCGTGTGGGGGCGGCTCCATGCAGCGGAGGAACAGGATTGAATGTGATTGTGGTGAATGTTGTAGATGCAGGGTCGACTAGATTGGTCTTAAGTTTGGTCGACTATAGATTAAAATTGAAGGGATTTTTTCTACTAAGTCTCGACTAAAATGACATTAGGCTGCATTTTGGTCAAAAGACTGGGACTAAAAATAAAATGAAGTGTGTTGTCAAGATTAACACTGCTTGCCACTTCGTGGTTGTCATGTCTCCTACAGCTCTATTTTGTATTTTGTATTTTTTTTTTTTTTTTCTGGCATTCTTCATCTTTTTGCTGTTCTCCCTTTGTGGCTACGTATTATCTGTCTCTACTGTACGCGTTCACCCCTCGCTGTCTTTTAATTGTGTGTGTTTTGTTATGTCTGTATCTTACTCGTGTACCAAAGTGTGTCTATTTTTCTGTGTTGCTGTTAATGCCCCCACGGCATAATATTGTCCACATGCACAGTTACGAAAAAAAAAAAAAAAAAGGTGGGGGGTCAGAGGTTAATCATACAGTAACACATCGTCTCCAATCATTGGCAGGGATTTACTCTATGTTTCATTTTTCTGTGTCCTTAATAGAGTTCGGTAAATCCACTGTTGCCATTGAGATCCGCCATGTTTGTAGCTGTTAGCTACATTTACACATACAACTAAAAACAGTATGAAAAGAGGGTAGAGGGAAAATGTGCTCGGTTTAGGGCGGGGGTAAGAGGTTAAAATGATGAGTTATTAGGTGTGTTCGAGATGAGCCAGACGGACGCAGTTTTCACAGCCGACTGCAGACGCACGGGGTAGGTTAGATTTCTGTCCGACTTGCAGAGGCTCTGATGTCACGGGCACGTGGGGCACGGAAAGATCGTGAGACCCCAACGAGAGCAGCTGACTTGATCAGCCGCTGCATCTCTCCAGAGGCAACTGCAGCGGCTCCACGGCCCAGTGCATGATGGGAAAACGCCCACCTGTCCTCACGCTCAGGTGATGGGATACGAGTCTGCTCTGATCACAAACGTGCTCCTCGCCCCCTCCCCTCTCCTCTTTAGATCTGAACAAATAAACTATGACTGAAACTATTAAAGTTCTGCATCACCCCCTAAAATAGAGCTCATGTTTGATGCTTTTCAGAACAAACTCATGATTTAAAAGGACGTCTTTTATCACAAACCTGAACAAACAAACAAATGGGAAAGTTTTCTCTGATGAAGAATGATGTCACTGGAGTAAAGGAAACAGAGCAGGAGGTGAATGACTTTTATTTAGGATAAACTTTAAAAGAACGCGATATCTGAACGAGACGCTGCGTGATCTGAGGCTCTCGTTGTTCTCTGCATGTGGAGCGGTCGGATGGACTTCAGACTTTTTTCTCCGCCCCCGTTGTGCCGGCTACTCTCGCCGATCATCCAGGCGAGACACAACGGCATCTCGAACACACCTAATATTGCTGTAAATCCCCCAAAAAGACAAAAATCCAGCAAAAAGGTGACAAAAATCCAGCAAAAAAGTGACAAAAATCCAACAAAAAATTTGACAAAAATGCATCAAAAAAGTATCAAAAAAAGTAACAAAAGTGCCATTAAAAAAGTGACAAAACCACATAAGGGAAATAAAAAGTGACGACAATGGCAAAGAGGAGAGAATGCATTTGGTTTTGGCGGGTGGTTAGAGGTGAAGCATCGATGCTGACTCACTGAGAAGGAGCTTTTCACATTCCCTCACTGAGTGCTCCATTTCGGGACAGACGTGCAGACTGAGTGTTAGGGGTGAGGGGTGAGGGGTGAGGGTGGAGGGAGGAGGGAGGAGGGAGGAGGGAGGAGGGAGCGGTTTCAGAAAGGCCCCAGGTCTGCAGCAAACTGCATTTAGTGTTTTACAGAGTAATGTGTGTGACACAACACTAACTCCTGTTTCTGTCGGCAGAGAAATGGACCCAGCTCAGCCTCTGCAGACTCCCCGCACACAGGGAAAGACATACAGCTGTGAGCAGTGTGGGAAAGGATTCACTAGATTATATTGTCTGAAACGTCACAAGATAATCCACACTGGAGAGAAGCCCTTTAAGTGTGGCCAGTGTGGACATGCGTTTACTGTGTCTGCATGTCTGAAACGTCACATGATGATCCACACTGGAGAGAAGCCACACCGCTGTGAGCAGTGTGGGAAGACCTTCACTCGGTCATCCAGCCTCAAAACTCACATGAAGAGCCACACTGGAGAAAATCTTTTTGAGTGTGGCCTGTGTGGACATGCTTTTCCTCTGTCTGCACATCTGAAAAGTCACATGATGATCCACACTGGGGAGAGGCCGTACAGCTGTGAGCAGTGTGGGAAGAGCTTCACTCTGTCATCCAGCCTCAAAACACACATGAGGATCCACACTGAAGAGAGGCCATACAGCTGTGAGCAGTGTGACAAGACCTTTAGTCACTCATTCAGCCTCAAAACACACAAGAGGATCCACACAGGGGAGAAGAATTACAGCTGTGA
This sequence comes from Gobius niger, assembly GCF_951799975.1. Taxonomy (NCBI): domain Eukaryota; kingdom Metazoa; phylum Chordata; class Actinopteri; order Gobiiformes; family Gobiidae; genus Gobius; species Gobius niger. The sequence continues at coordinate 29,385,192 of NC_136866.1, forward strand.
TGAGTGTGGAAAGTCATTTCGTCAGCGCTCAGTTCTCACATGTCACAAGAAAGTCCATGTTGGGCTAAAGCCGTACATGTGTGAGCAGTGTGGGAAAACATTCAGTCAATTGTCTAGCCTTGCAAGTCACATGAGGAGCCACACTGGACACAGGCCATACAGCTGTGAGCAGTGTGACAAGACCTTTAGTCACTCATCCAGCCTCAAAAAACACTGGAAAATCCACAATGAACCAGCTCCACTCGAGTAACCTCTGAATGTGACATGAACATGAGGTCCGTTCAATTCAATGTATTTTAAACTAAGGTTTTTTTTTAGAAATGCTGCTTTGTTTTTGTATTGAGCAAATTAGTAACATTTTGCTTTTTTGCTGTTGGTGTGTTGGGGGTTTTGTTATCAGGAATTTGTCAATAAATACTCATCCTACACAAACGTGATATTATCATTGTTGTTCCTCGTCTTTGCCTGAGATTAAATATAAAAATATTTCCATTTACAGCGGGAGCCATACATTTACATGCACTTTTTCTCACTGTCTGACATGAAACCAGAATTGATTTTTACTTATTTTTTTATACGAGTTAGAATTTTAAAATGTATTTCTATTTGTCAAATGCCAGAATAATGAGCGGTAGAATTTTCTACACAAATCTAAAATTCTAAACATTTTTTTAAAACAATTTGTTAACCTCTTAACTCCCGCCTGAACCGAGAGGATCTTTTTCCTCACGTCATCAGATTTTTTTTCCATCATTTTTTGTCACATTTTTATCAATTTTTTGTCATTTTTTTTTATTTTTTTGTCACATTTTTATCAATTTTTTGTCATATTTTTATATTTTTTTGTCACATTTTTGTCAATTTCTTGTGACATTTTTGCCACTTTTTAATACATTTTTCGTCACTTTTCCATCATTGTTTTCGTCTCAGTTTTGTTGCTATTTTCGCAGCTTTTTTCCAGAAGCTTTTGGATTGGGGTAAAGCCAAACTGGAGAAAATGTGCTTGGTTCAGGTGGGAGTTAAGGGGTTGAAGCCCAGATGATGATGTCATGACCTTGGAAGCTCAGGTCTGGTTCATCCTATGGTGTGATTTCAAGACATTTAAAGGTTCAGGTTCATTGGTTAAAACACTGATGTAAAAGTCCGGTCGTCACACAGATCAGAGAGGAGGCGGTGTTTCGCTGTGGGAGGGGCTTTAGACGACAACATGGAGAAAGAACTCTATGTGGAAATATTGGAGGAACTTAAAGCTTGGGCACAGGTGGCTGAAGGAAAACAAAGTCAATGTTTTCAAGTGGTCTTCACAAAGTCCTGATCTCAATCTGTAGAAAATGTATGGACAGAGTTGAAAAGGCATAGGCATGCAAGGTGACCTGCAAATGTGTCTCACTTACACCAGTTCTGTTTGGACGAATGGTAAATGGTCTCAACTTATAAAGCGCTTTTCCACCTACATTAGGCACTCAAAGCGCTTTACAGCAAGGATCCACTCACCCATTCATACTCTCATTCACACACCAATGTACGCAGACACTGGGGGCAATGTGGGCGAAGTGTCTTGCCCAAGGACACAACAACAGTGTGCACTTCTCGACTGGAGGGTTTACAGCTCCTAGGCTGGAGTGATTTGAAAGCTAAGACCTACAGAGCCGATCGTAACTTTTCAGTCGTGTTGTCGCCACATGTTACATTTTTGTTTGTTGCTTTTTTTATTGTGTTATTGTTGCTCTTGGGTTTGTGTTTGTCACTTTTTTGTCGCTCCTGTAGGCGATTTTACAGGAAATATTAGCACTCTAATATACACAAGATCTGACTCCATAAGATCAATTTAAACACAGTTATACAGTTAAGTTTAAAGTATTAAAGTATCAAAAAGGTCTCGCCAGCGTGTTCATTGATCCCAAGGTCCAAGAAGAAACCACCAAAATTCAGTAGCTTTAGTCAAAGAAGATTTATTCCCTATAACAATTACAATTCTAAACACAGATTCTCCGAGCACTAAAGTCCCTACACTAACACACACACGGTGCTCGAGCGGGGCAGTCCCGTACAATATATATTATCAAAAATGTGACGTTCACGAAGAGATAGGAGATGAGTTGAGCTTAGGCCAAGGTCACCAAGCTTTTTTCTCAGTAGTTTTCCACTAGAAGTGTCTTCCTGTTGCCTTATTTGGAGTTATTTGTGCCCACACTGGTGTTGGCACCTGGACGTCTCCATAGATATGAGCAAAAGAATGCAAGAGCGAGAAATGGGGTATTGTTGCAGCAATGTGCGTGTGAAAAGATTGGTTTTCAACTGAAACTTTAAAGCACATAGATTAAATTCATCAAAAACATTCAATAGCATTATAAAATATAACATTAGCTAAAAAACATCAATTTCCCACACTCCTTTGTGGCTTTTTTGCGACTTTTCCATCACTTTTTAGCTATAGTGACTTTTCCAGCATTCTCGTCGCTATTTTCATGCAGTTTTTGTTGTTTGTTTGTTTTTTGGTTAAAGCTAAACTGGTCAAATAAGCTCGGTTCAGGTGGGGGTTAAGGGGTTAACTATAATAAGTCAAAAATATAAATAAAAACAAATGGAAGGAGGTAAGTCACAGATCCGTCTGACCTGGGTTCTGTGTGTGAAACGCCAACACCCCCACGTGACCAGGAGAAGAGGCGCATGCGCGTAAGCCAAACCGGAAGAGTCCCAGAGAAGGCTAGCTCGGAGCTAAAGCTAACAACAACAGTTTGTGAACATGTCTTTGGGCCAAACGCTGCTCAGAGCAGGTGAGTCCCGGATGTTTATTCTCTGAGTTAAAGTGAACCTTTGGAGAGAAACAAGTCTCTGTGTCGCGGTTTATTCTCAACAGGAGCACGTTTATCACGTCAGTTTAGCCAAAATGGAGAAAATGCGCTCGGTTCAGGTGGGGGGTCAGAGGTTAATCACACAGTAACACATCGTCTCCAATCATTGGCAGGGATTTACTCTATGTTTCATTTTTCTGTGTCCTTAATAGAGTTCGGTAAATCCACTGTTGCCATGGAGATCCGCCATGTTTGTGGCTGTTAGCTACATTTACAGATACAACTAAAAAACAGAGGGTAAACAAGAGAAAATGTGCTCGGTTTAGGCGGGGGGTAAGAGGTTAAAATGATGAGTTATTATTGCTGTAAATCCCATGATGCGTCGCGATGTGACGTCACAGTCCTGAAGAATATACAGCTTTGAAGAAATGTCTCTGTTCCTTGTGACTTGTCTTTCTAAATAACTGTTATTGATGTCAACAGATTTCTGGCCTTTTTTGTTTTGTGTTTTTGGAAAGGGTGATGGAGGCCTGATCAGAACCGACTCCAGTGTCAGGGACTCGGTCTGAGCTGCCCTCACTCCCCTCTGTGTCCTGCAGGTTTCCAGACGCCGTCGCTGAGTCCTGGCCTCGGTCTGAACCAGGACCGTCCACAGATTAAAGAGGAGCCAGAGGAGCAGAGCGTCAAACAGGAGGAAGAGCAGCTGCCAGTGTAGGCGCCGACACTTCTTTACACGAACAATCAAATCAAATGGAATAGATCTGAGAGTTATTCTGACGCTTTGTTCAAGAAGCTTTTAGATTTGGGTAAAGCCAAACTGGAGAAAAGAGGTTGATAATATTTTTCTGTTTATAATCGTATAATATGTCCCTGATGTTGGTTGGTTAAAAAGACTTCCAGGCCACATATTATTCCCTCACAGACTAAAACTAAGCAAAGACCAAGACCCGAACCACGACCCAGACTAAAACCAAGACCCGAACCAAGACCCAGACTAAAACCAAGACCCAAACAAAGACCCAGACTAAAACCAAGACCCAAACAAAGATCCGAACCACGACCCAGACTAAAACTAAGCAAAGACCAAAACCCGAACCAAGATCAAGACTAAGAACCAAACCAAGACCTGAACAAAGATCAGACCAGGACCAAGACCTGAGCCAATTACCAATCAATGATCAATACCTCAAACGAAGTGCTAAAAAATGACACTAGTTTGGAGTGAATCGGACACTATGGGGGGACTGATCAATTACATGATTACAGTAGCACCGGGAGGCTGTGAGGCGTTCAAGGGTTGTGGGGGGGGAGTTTTAAATGGAAGTTTTATGTTCTAAATGTAAAAAACAGACATGCATGAAAGTTGCAGTTTAAAGAGGGGGTGTTCTGCTTTTTTCAGTCCCATAGCACCAGTCTATATCTCACTACAATGATGACAAACCTTCTGTTGGTCTGTAAATGCAGTAAATTAGAATAACTGCCTTGTATAAAATGTCTCTCTCAAAATGGCTGTAGTGAATGTCTTGAAATAGGCCTCTGTCTCTTTAAGAACCTCTGAGCCTTTCCGACACGCCCCCTCCGCACACTGTCTGTGGCATCAGTGGGGAGGGGGTTCTGCTGAGGAGCAGTGGTTGGTTACTCGGCTGGTGACGAAAGCTCGGAGGCGTCTCCAGGAGGTGGGGGCGTTCCTAGGAGGACTCAGGCAAACCTATCCCTAAAATGGCTGCCATCAGAGTTTTTACAGATTACTCAAAAATACGTGAATGTGCCAAGGCAACACTTCAGGCATGTTTTTAATGAGGGAATGACAGAATAACATGATGGAAAGCTTGAAAAAGTCCATTTTGCATAATCCCCCCCCTTTAAACATTATATACATTATATTTAAGGGGGGAAAGCCAGGTGAGGGGAGGAGGAAGAACAGTGTTCACTACTGACACCTCCTGAGAAAAAAAAGAAAAAAAAAAGACAAGGCATAGTGCGGCTTCAAGAGGCCTCATCCAGTCCACACACAATGCACATGATCTGTGCCAAAGTAACAAATGGGCACTTTAACATTTGACAAACTAATACTGAGAATTGATTTGTAAATCAATACTTTTCCATCTTCAGGTCTGTCTGTGTGAAGATGGAAGAGTCGTCGCTGCTTCAGCGACACAGCGACATGTCGGGAGCTGAGGAGAGGAGGCACCAGTGCTCTGTTTGTCAGAAGAGGTTTAGGAGTAAACGACATTTACAAGTCCACAATAGGATTCACACAGGAGAAAGACCTTACAGCTGCTCAGTCTGTAGCAAAACATTTAAACACAGCTCTGCTCTTGGTATACACATGAAAATACACACCGGAGAGAAACCTTACAGCTGCTCCATCTGTAACAAAGCATTTGCTCAAAGGAATGGACGAGACACACACATGCGGACACACACAGGGGAGAAACCATTCGGCTGTTCACTTTGTACCAAAGCATTTGCTCAAAAGGCACATCTGGATAAACATATGAGATCGCACAGAGAAGACAAACCTTCCAGCCGCTCATGGGCTTGGCTGTTTGAAAGGACGACAGCGGAGTCTGAGGAGGAGCTGTGTGGCTCCAAAGAGGAGAACCCGGACTCGGCTCTGATCCCCGTGGACCTGCAGCACAGAGCGGGTGAGTCTCTGCTCTGTGAGTCTGACATGAGTTCATTTACATGGCTATAGTATTTGATTTCCTCTGTGTCCTGCAGATGTCCAGACGCTCTCGCAGAGCCCTGACCTGATCCTTGTCCAGGAAATCAAAGAGGAGCCGGAGGAGCAGAGCCTCAAACAGGAGGAAGAGCATCTGCCAGTGTAGGCGCCACCACTTTAAACATCACACATTTTACTAAAGGTTTATTCATGGTTAAACAACAATGACAAAGTAATTCAGTATAAGATCGTGTTTCGTATTGTTACAAGTCTTGTTGTAGAGATTTAAATATAATCCAGTAGACTTCAAATGGAGAAATTTTAGAATCTTAGTATTTCAGTTTATCCATTTTCAGAAGTTAATACTGATCCTGAATATCCCAGGATTATTTAAGACTCCATATTCATTAACCTCTTACCACCCGCCTAAACCAAATGCATTCTGTCCTCTTTGGCTATTATATAGGTCTATGTAACACCTCATTTGAAAGCAAAGACCCACAACACTGATCTTTTTCCTCGCGTTGTTGCCGTGTTGTGTCACCTTTTTTATGTTTTTTTTTATATTTGTGTCACATTTTTGTTGAATTTTTGTAATTTTTTTGTTGAATTTTTGTTGAATTTTTGTTGAATTTTTGTCACATTTTAGTCACATTTTAGTTGAATTTTTGTCACTTTTTTGTTGAGTTTTTGTCACATTTTTGTTGAATTTTTGTTGAATTTTTGTCACATTTTTGTTGAATTTTTGTCACATTTTTGTTGAATTTTTGTCACATTTTTGTTGAATTTTTGTCACTTTTTTGTTGAATGTTTGTTGAATTTTTGTCACATTTTTGTTGAATTTTATTGAATTTTTGTCACATTTTTGTCACATTTTTGTTGAATTTTTGTCACATTTTTGTTGAATTTTTGTCACATTTTTGTTGAATTTTTGTCACATTTTTGTTGAATTTTTGTTGAATTTTTGTTGAATTTTTGTTGAATTTTATTGAATTTTTGTCACATTTTTGTTGAATTTTTGTCACATTTTTGTTGAATTTTTGTCACTTTTTTGTTGAATGTTTGTTGAATTTTTGTCACATTTTTGTCACATTTTTGTTGAATTTTTGTCACTTTTTAGTTGAATTTTTGTTGAATTTTATTGAATTTTTGTCACATTTTTGTTGAATTTTTGTCACATTTTTGTTGAATTTTTGTCACATTTTTGTTGAATTTTTGTCACTTTTTTGTTGAATTTTTGTCACTTTTTTGTTGAATGTTTGTTGAATTTTTGTTGAATTTTATTGAATTTTTGTCACATTTTTGTTGAATTTTTGTCACTTTTTTGTTGAATTTTTGTCACTTTTTTGTTGAATTTTTGTCACATTGTTGTTGAATTTTTGTTGAATTTTATTGAATTTTTGTCACATTTTGGTTGAATTTTTGTCACATTTTTGTTGCGTTTACATCCTTGTTTTCTTCTCATTTTTTGTGGCTGTTTTGATGCTTTTTTCCCGAGAAGCTTTTTGATTAGGGTAAAGCCAAACTGGAGAAAATGGGATCCGTTCAGGTGGGAGTTAAGAGGTTAAATCAGTGTTTTCCAAAGTGAGGTTCTTGAGTCATGTTCTGTCACATCTGACGAAGCCTGTTGGATGAAGAGGCGAAATGTTCGACACTTCAACTCCAGAGTACAGAAGACGACTCAAGAACCTTCATTGAAGATACTGTTTAGTGTATTTAGTTGTGTAAACATATCATTGGCGAAATACTTTCAAAGATCCGAAATACGCTCTTTATATACGCATTAACTCGATTTTTAAGTGTTTTTTCTGGAAATAACTTTATCTAACGTCGGTCCCGAGTTGTTTCAGTGTAAATTTTTGGGGTCCAAGCAAAAAGACGGAACACTAAAAAAAAGCCATTTCAATCATTAGTGTTAAGGCGAGACACTGCAGGTGAATAGGGAAAAAAAATAAATGTAGAGATGTCAATTTGAAACTTTTGCTGAACATCACAGATATAAATATGAGGAAAAAAATGACATAAAAATTTACATATTAGTAACTAAGTTTTTTTTTCAGAGGGGATTTTGGATATTTTGTTTAGTTTTTCAATAAACTAATCATCAGTGAAAAAATCTGTAAAAACTCAAATTCCGCCTGTTTTTTTGGTTTCAAAGTTGAATAAATCAGGTTTGGAATTAGATATTAAAAAATCCCTCTGAAAAAACCTTCTAAATCTTGTTGTGTCTCAGCCTGTAAAGTGTGGAGTCTGTGGGAGCTTCTATAAGGGCTCAGGCTCTGCCCGAGTGCGGCTTCTCTCATTCAGAGAAAACCAGCCCTGAAGTTTTGTAGCGAGTGCGCATGCTCGGCCCGTTCTTCCACTTTTCCACTCCAGCGTCTCGTAGGAGGAAAAACACCATATTTGGGTGAAAGCGTCATCACGGGGCCCCTTAGCAGGACACGTGGATGTCAAATCTGTCAATATTTATGAATGAAAACCCGCGGGAAAGACGGCCTTTCTACGCGGCGCAGCAGCTACTTCCGGGTTGCCCCCACCTCGCAGACAAAACATCATAAAATAAATATCATGCGGGTGAGTTTAGTCATTTTTATACTCGAAAACTAAGATGTAAAGGGAGGAAAATAGATACAAATCTCCACTTCGACCACTGTGTGAAAAATCAATACTTTCACCTGCCGTGTCTCGCCTTAATGTCAGGAAGCTGTTCTTTATTATTTTTAATTGTGTTTCTGTTCAGGTCTGTCCCAGAGTCCAGCGCTGTCTGTGTGAAGAGTGAAGCGCCCGATGTCCGCTCAGAGCCACATGTCCTCTTCCAGAAGCAGGGACTCGAACACTCGTCTGACACCGACAATGATGATGACTGGGAACCATCCGGTTGTTCTACTGCGCTAACAGAACCAGGGGCTGCCCAGGGGGCGGTGGGGAAGAAGTACACGTGCCCTTTTTGTCAGAAGTCCTATTGCACTAAACAGGGTTTACAAAAGCACAGTCGGGTTCACACAGGGGAGAGACCCTACAGCTGTTCACTCTGCTCCAAAACATTTTCCCATAAAGAGTCACTCGTTCTCCATATGAGAATCCACACGGGAGAAAGGCCGTATATCTGTTCCATCTGCGAGAAAGACTTTTCAGATCCCGCGACCTTCAAAAAGCACGTGAGGCGACACTCGGGAGTGGAAGAGGAGAAGAGGCACCAGTGCCCTGTTTGTGAGAAGAAATTTGAGAGCAAACAGAAATTACGAATACACAACAGAGTCCACACAGGAGAGAGACCTTACAGCTGTTCGTTCTGTGAAAAAACATTCAAACAAAAGGGCGCGCGAGACACCCATATGAGAACTCACACGGGCGAGAAACCATTCGCCTGTTCAGTCTGTGACAAAACCTTCGCCCAAAAGCCTCACCTGGACGTTCACATGAGGAGTCACACTGGAGAGAGGCCTTACAGCTGCTCCTCCTGTGATAAAGCCTATAAAGACAGTTCCTCACTCAAGAAACACGAAATGCTGCACAAAGGGGAGAGCGAGTAGCTCAGAACACGCGCGAGAACACACATAAGAACTTTCTGCTCTTAAAACGACAATGACTTCACCTTTGGGAAACAATGTACCGTAAATTCTCTAATACTGGCCTGTATTCCATTAGCGACCGGGTCTCTGACAGAGGCCGGGTTTCCGACAGAGGCCGGGTTCGCGGCTGGCGGAGGCAAATTAAAGCCGGTCTCTAAAACAGGCCGGGGCTTTTATTAGAAACTATAGCGGTAGAAATATTCCCCATGTTAGGAATTTGTCTCATACTGGTGTAAATGAAAACTCACGTGCAGGAAGTAACAAACTGAACCCGGGCCGATGGTGACGCTGCGGAGGAGCTGATCCCAGCGTAACTTTGACACAGATTTAGCCACTTTTCAAACCTCCTGTGACGATATTTGGAAACAGGACAAATGTTTGTGACCCTCCAGGGTTTTAATAAAGTCTCCATCGCGTCTTCAAAGCACGTCCAGCTGCTCCGTGTGCAGGTCAGTCCCACGCCTCAAAATAACTCCTCCCATCAGCGCGAGCGTCTCGTCTTCTCTCGGGTCAGTCTCATGATCGATCACAAACACAAACGCTCCGTCTAAACTCGCCTTTACACAAGATAACAACAAATAATCCGGTCCGCGGCAAAAACGAAACAGAAACCTGCAGTGACACTGATGTCAAAGCTCCGCTAACAGCAACGAAACACTTCCTGTTGTCCCGACAACATAAAAGGCGTCAATGTTCCAGCCGCTGGGAGAGGGTTTGCAAATTTTATTTTTTTAGTAACAAATAAAATATAAAATTTCGACAAATATGGAATAATTTAACCGCAGATGCAGCAAAAACGTTCTTTAGCGCCATGATTATGTCACACATTCGCTACTGTCTGACGACATGGAGTCAAACAAGTAAAACAACACTACAGTGGAGAGAGTTTATAAGCATCACTCAAGGTTTTGGATCAAAAGCATAACTCTTACCATCATTGCCATGTTCTCTCAAAATATAATTGTTTTACTTGGGGGTATATGATACGGTTTCACGACATTGTACTGGTTTATTGAATACTGCATGGACTGGCCCCGCCCCCTCTGCAGGAATTCATCCACCTAGCAGACAGTGTGGGCACACGAGCCCAAAGCAGTGGAGACTGTGCCGTTCCTTTCAGGAAAACATCTTTTGGTCAGTTGAGCTTTTCAGTGAGGGCGGCTCACACCTGGAACATCAGGAACATCCCAACACTGAGAACCTTCACTGTCTTTTTACTAACCATTTTATCTTGTCTTTTGTTCATGTCTGTTGTGCTTGCTGTTCTGAAGACAGCAACCTGCCCTGGCACTACAGATGAAAATTAGCCATTGTGGCTAACTCTGGCATATTTACATGTGGACTTTGAGGGCTCATGTTAATTAATATGCACTGTCCCATCTTAAAATAAATTAAAAGTTAATTAATAAATAAACCTAATATTTTAGGTGCAAATGGACACAAATCTCATTTTTCTTTGTTTTCCTGGTCGTCCGTTTTGCTCAAATAGAAATAAAGGCCTGTCTCTAATTGTGGCCTGGTTCCAATAAAGGCCTGGTCCCAGATGCCCTTGAGTAAATAAAGGCCCCGGCCTATATTACAGCATTTACGGTATTTGTCTCATGACACCCCTGTTCTGAGATCTGCTGATCTGCTGCTTTTAGAGGTTCCTCGCTCCAAGTATGTGACCAAAGGGGACGAGGCTTTCTCTGTTGCAGCTCCAAAACTGTGGAATGAGCTGCCTCTCCACATCAGAGCTGCCTCTCCACATCAGAGCTGCCTCTCCACATCAGAGCTGCCTCTCCACATCAGAGCTGCCTCTCCACATCAGAGCTGCCTCTCCACATCAGAGCTGCCTCCACATCAGAGCTGCCTCTCCACATCAGAGCTGCCTCCACATCAGAGCTGCCTCTCCACATCAGATCTGCCTCTCCACATCAGAGCTGCCTCCACATCAGAGCTGCCTCTCCACATCAGAGCTGCTCAGACACTGGACCAGTTTAAATCGTTGCTTATATGCAAAAGCTTTTAACACTGTCTAGCACAGAACTGGCCAAATCTGAGCTGTTCGTGCTTTGCTGTTTTGTTTATTATTATTGTATATATTTTCTGTACTGTAGACCTTTTGTGAAGCACTTTGGTTTGAAATGTGCTATATAAATAAATTTGATTTGATTTGAGTGGGTCTCATTCAGCCCCATTCTTTGAAAAAGGTCCCGAGTCCTGTGTGAACCTTAATGGCCTCTGTCTCCTCCTACGCAGCCTGTTCCTTAAAAGGGCAAAAAGGCGGGAAGCCCTGCGCTCGTGGGGTGGGCGGAGCCTCCACAGAGCTCCAGAGCTTGATTGACAGGCTCTGGAGCCAGTCAATGTACTGAAAATGCTTTAAACGGATGTAAATGCAACAAAAAAGTAACAAAAACTCAACAAAAAAATTACAAAAACTTAGCAAAAATGTGACAAAAAAAACATAAAAAAGGTGACACAACACAGCAACAAGGAAAAAGATCAGTTTTGGGGGTCTTAGCTTTCAAATGAGGTGTTACACATTCGGTTTAGTTGGGTGGTAAGAGGTTCTTGGGACGTTTGAAGTCCCGTTAGAATCCAGTGGTGCAGCATCAGGGCCAGCAGGGCCTTCTCTGCTGGCCCTGACCAAATGAAGAAAGAAAAGAGTGTAAAATGTCTTAATAGTATATTTAATTTCTGATTTATTTATATAATGTACAGTCCATTATATTGGTATTGTTCAAGGTTTAAGGTTCAACTTTATTACTGTCCCGAAGGAAATGATTATGCAGCAGGAGTCCACACATAATAAAGCAAAAACAAACAAGAAAACACAGTGAGACAACAATTGTGTTTGGGACAAAGATCATACAGTCACAGCATCATCGGATCAGATAAAGCCTCATTTGCAGCAGCTTCACTGAGCAACATTTATCATCATTTATCCTCTGGAATAAAAGAGGCCCGACGAGTTCGAGTACAGGGCATTCTTAGCCTGCGTCCGGAGGGGAATTGGTTAAACTCCTTAAAGAGCGGATGGTCCGGACACTCCATTATCTGTTGGGCTTTTTGCAGATGGCGTCAGTGTTAGACTCAAAGCGTAAGTCCTTGTCAATAACAGTCCCGAGGTACTTGTATTCGGAGACTGCTTCAACCAGTTTTCCCTGGATCACAGTGTTGGTGCCACTAGGGGGCGCCTTGCGGAAATGTATCAACATGTCCTTGGTCTTTGACACATTGATAGACAAATGAAACTGTTCACACCAATCCATAAAATCATCAGCGACAGGTCCATGTTTGTTAAAAGACTCACAATGACGGTGTCATCTGCACATGTCAGAAGATGCCTGTTCCCACTTCTGCAGTCGTTGGTGTATAAAATAAAAAGCAAAGACGATAAGACGCAGCCTTGAGGAGATCCAGTGGAGGAGAGCATTTTGGAGGACACAACCCCATTCACTCTTACACACTGTGATCTGAGTGACAGGAAGTTCACAATCCAGCCAAGATTAAAATCCAAATGAAAAAGAGAAATCAGCTTCTCTGCCAGTAGGTAGGGCTGGATTGTATTGAAGGCCGAGGAGAAGTCTATGAACCGCAGTCGCGCGTGGCTTTTGGAGGCTTCCAGATGCTGCACTAAAAGTTGAGGTGTAACTGTTATTTCCTACTCAAAAAGTGCCTTAAACACATGAGCTGCTCCTCCTGAGGGGCCGCTCCACAGATTCTACAGGCTCTGAGTTGTCAGGCCTCATGATTGACACTCAGAGTGACTGACAGAATTTTCAGCCAATCAGAATTGGATGTACATGGACAGTCCTCGCCCAGGGCCTTCAGGAGCTCAGCAGCTTCCCCTACGTTTTGTCCGCCTGGGAAAACCGCAAACACCGCGCTCAGACCCAGTGGGAAAAGTCTCTATCCGCCGCTCAGCTTGCTCCACTTCCTCCACTTCCTCCGCCAGCCCCCCATGTGACAGAACAGCCCCACCCCCTGATGCTCCTCAGACTCCACAGTGAGGACAGGGTTTAGATGCCGCTGTGCTGTTCCATTTTTCCTCTACACATGACCTTGTGTGTTCCTCCTAAACTATTCAACTTTGGGTCCATCAGTCCACTGCGTATTTTTCCAGTCGTGCTGTGGAGCCTCCGAGAGCAAACAAACAAACAGCAGCATTTACAAAACATTAGTTTGAAATAGAGTCGACTGAATAAGTCTGTGTGAAGTACACAAACATGTCATGATCTCTGCATTTGACCCGCCCTTCTGAAGTCTGTGAGTCCAGTGTCACATGACCCGCCTCAGCAGTTCTTCAGTGTTTGTCCCTTTAACGTCTGGGAGTCTCTGAGCTGCTCGGTGAAACAATAGAATAACTGAAGGTCTATCCACACTCCTCACAGCTGGTTTTCCCCACTGTGGTACCTCTTCATGTGTGTTTTGAGGCTTGAGGACTGAGTAAAAACGTTTCCACACTGCTCACACTCATATGGCTTCTCTCCAGTGTGGATCCTCATGTGTGTTTTGAAGTTGCATGACTGAGAAAAGGTCTTCCCACACTGCTCACATCTGTATGGCTTCCCTCCAGTGTGGATCCTCATGTGACGTTCAAGAGCCGATGACTGACTGAATGCTCTCCCACACTGCTCACAGTTGTACGGCTTTAGTCCATCATGGACTCTCTTGTGCTGCCTGAGATCAAAGAGCTGACGAAATGTCTTCCCACACTCACCACAGCTGTATGTTTTTTCCCCAGTGTGGATCCTCATGTGTTTTTTGAGGTTGGATGACTGACCAAAGCTCTTCTCACACTGCTCACAGCTGTACGGCTTCTCTCCAGTGTGGATCCTCATGTGATTTTTCAGACCTCCAGACAGAGTAAACGCATGTCCACACAGGCCACACTCATAGGGCTTCTCTCCAGTGTGGATTCTCTTGTGTTGTTTCAGACTTTCTGATGTAGTTAATCCTTTCCCACACTCCTCACAGCTGTATGTCTTTCCCTGTGTGCGGGGAGTCTGCAGAGGCTGAGCTGGGTCCATTTCTCTGCAGACAGAAACAGGAGTTAGCACAGTTATTCTGTAAAACACTACATGTAGTTTGACCTGGTGTGACCCTCCCCCTCCCTCTGTTCTCACACACACAGTATCCCCCCCCCCTCCCCCGTCAGCTCACTGTGAATCAGCAACACATCTGTTCTTAAAAGAAAGTCCAGTCTAAACCTCGCTGACGTGAGTGTGTCTGAGTCACCTGTGCAGACCGACTCCTGGAGCAGCAGCTTCTCTGTGAGTCCTGGATATTTCCTCCGATGCGTCGTCTTTGTGGCTCTTCCTGTGTTTGCAAATGTCCTCTCAGCTCACACAGGTTTTTATAGCTCTGTGTCGACAGCTCCTCCCCTAAGGATCCCTCCTTCACCTCCCCCCTTGAGGACAGGCCAGTTCACACCTCTGACCTGTGAATGTAAAGCATCTGCATTGACCTGGTATAGAGAAAAAACCTGCTTATTACACCAGTTTGTAACATAAACTTCCTTCTGCAGATCGGTGTCTAACGGAGCTGTTTGTCAGTTGTGTCTTATATTATTGGTTGGTGACCAGTTTGATGACTTTGTGCTTTTGCTTTGTCTAGTTTTGCTTCTGTTTGAGGAGATAAAATGTCAGACACTAAACTATGTACACTATGTTTTGAGACACAAGGACAGAACGTTAACTATTTGAATGACTACGCATACAAGGGCTGTCACAACTATATAATGATATGTGAATCTCAATGCTTTGGGTGGGGAACTGGGACTTGAGCGAGACATGGGAAGTGCTCTGAATGCAGCATGTTGCCTCTCTGAATCTGTGCTCTCCTGATTGTTGTTCTTGTTAATACATCTGGCTCTGGACAAGATCCGCTGCTCTCCGGGAGTTTTTTGGTCATATTTGAAACTTCCACAGACTGAATGTTTTCCCACACTGCTCACACTTGTACGGCTTTAGTCCATCTCTTTTGTGCCACCCAAGAACTGGGAGCTGTAATCCTTTCCACCAGTATGCATCCTCATGTGTTCTTTGAGAATGGATGAGCGATTAAAGGTCTCCTCACACTGCTCACAGCTGTACGGCCGCTCTCCCGTGTGGATCCTCATGTGACTTTTCAGACTTCCAGACTTAGTAAATGCATCGAAAGCCCCTCCCCAAAGGAAGACTCTCTCGCCTGTGTGGATGAAGCCTCTGCTGTTTACTGTACAAACAGCCCCTCCCACCCCTGCTCTTTTCAGCTCATTGTTCCTGCTTTATTGTTCCTCCATCAGGTGCCCACAGAGGACAGTTCACACCTCTGACCTGTGAATGTAAAGCTCTGGGTGTGTCGCTCTGATCGAAAGACACAAAGACTCCATTCAATTTAAAGACGGAGCAAGCATTCTTAATGTAGAATCTGTAAAATATCTAGGACTGTGGCTTGACCCAGAATTAAAATTAAACCGTGCATTGACTACATTATAAGACGAACCTATTCCACTATGAACCCTAGCTTTCAATCTGTCAATTGCTTTACCCAAGCAGTCAGAAAAAGAATAATTATGCAGTTAATTTTGTTTTTTTTGGGTTTTTTTATGTATTCATTCATTCACCTCAGACATAGACACAGTCACAGTAGACATTGAATAAAAGAAAACATAAATAACACAATAATACCAAAATCACAAACACAAAGACAAGACATACAAGTCCTTGACATATTTTGCATCAATTCCATATTATGTTTTACATTATATTTGACCATATATTTACATGATTACATTATATTTTACAATATATTTTATATTTTGCAGTGGCTCTCAAAGAATGGGCACTCCACCAGTCTTCCTTTGTTCTGTTCATCCTTATACACATTTTTATCTTGTTTGGAGTGTTTATTGATTGTTTTATATTAATGTATCTTAAAATTGTTGATCTAAATTTGTTGGAGTTTGGGATGGTAGTCCTGGGGCATCTGGTTTGTTGCAGGTTTGATGCAGTTAATTTTACCTAGCACTGATTATGCAGATATAATTTACCAAAATACATTTGAGCAACACCTAAAACCGTTAAACACGCTGTTCAACTCTCTTTGCAGATTTATACTTACATGTCCATATCGAACACATCATTGTGAATTATTTGGAAAACTTAACCATGCAATAGACGTCAATATCATTGGATTTGACTTATATTTAAATGCATTTATTTTGATTCCCCCCTATATTTAAAACAACTGCCAACTCCTGCAACATTTTCATACTCTTTGAGAAGAACTCAGTGCATTTCATTTGTTGTGCCCTTAATCTACAAAGAGGTTGGACGTAGAGCCTTTTGCTATAAGGCTCCATCAGAGTGGAATAGGCTCAATAAGTCTCAGTAAGATCCTTAACATCTTTCACTAGGTTTCGAGCATCTTTATTTATCTATCTTAAGACTCCTTGTCTCTGTTTTAAATAGCTTCTTTTTATTTTTTATTTTTGTTATTTTATTTTAATCTTCTTGTAATTGTTATCTTCATATTTTATAATATTTATACCGTATGCAAACCCTAGCAAATATGTTATGATCTGGATTGGAGGGAGGAGGGCGGTTGATGGAGCATTTCTGTTTGTCTTCTCTGTGTCATGTTAGTTGGAATTGTGTTGAGTAACTGTTTTGTTGTGGTTTCTCTTATGATTGTTTTGTTTGTTTTGTTGCTTGTAAACTGGGCAAACTGCTGTTAGTGCCATTTCTGTTTTCTGTCTGACTGTTTTGTGGACCCCCTCGAAACTGAGATGCTACATCTCAAGGGGCTTTCCATTAATAAACAAATATTTAAATGTCCATGTATCTGCAGCTGTTTACTCTCCGCTCAGTGATGTAAATGGCGTCGTCTGCATTTGACCTGGAGTTTGCAGAATGTGTGATTTCTACATGTAACTCTCACACTGTCACTTAACTGGACCTCGAGTCTGCAATAAAGGTTGATGATGATGACTGGTCCAACAAAACAGCGCTGATTTCACTCTCATTCATTAAAGGAGCTTTACCTGATTTCTTTTCTAGTTGTAGAATTAAATGTGTTTTGTCTTCCTTAAGCATATTGTAAACTCAGACATTTGTGGGGGAAACACTGTAGGTCTCATTTTAAAGCATTTGTATCAATTTCATGAACTTGGAGGCGAGTTTTTTTTAGCATTCTTGTGAAAGTGACCCTGCAAGTAGTGAAATATGCCAATAAACATGTTGGGATGCAACAAATAATGTTCGGAAGATTAGGTTCAACTTCACCTGTCGCAGCTCTTTCCATTTCTTCCACAGATAAACATGTGTGGAATAAACCAGTCAGAAAAACATACATTGTTTCCTCTTTATTCTTTTAATTCAAGCAAGTAAAAACAAAACATTGAATGATCAAATATTAAATGCAATTATTATTTGTAACATATAAACCTCTCACCACACCTTTCATGATTGTTACTGTTCATATCATAAATCAATATACATTTATATTGTTATTTTGCATGACTAATATGGAAAATAAAATTGCATTAGGGTATAGCCCTGTGGGGGGGCTCCGGGAGTATGGGGTCCGGGGCCCTCGTGGTGCCCTGTGGGGGGTGCTCCGGGAGTATGGGGTCCGGGGCCCTCTGCTAAGGGCTGTCCGTTCCCTGTATAAGCAGCAGGAGCTTGGTTCACATTGCCGGCAGTAAGTCAGACCTGTTCCCGGTGCGTGTTGGTCTCCGCCAGGGCTGCCCTTTGTCATCGGTTCTGTTCATTACTTTTATGGACAGAATTTCTAGGCGCAGCCAGGGGCCGGAGGGCGTCCGGTTTGGGAGCCTCAGGATCTCATCTCTGCTGTTTGCGGATGATGTTGTTCTGTTGGCGTCAACGAACCGGGACCTTCAGCTGCTCTGGGGCGGTTTGCAGCCGAGTGTGTAGCGGCCGGGATGAGGATCAGCACCTCCAAATCTGAGGCCATGGTTCTCCACCGGAAAAAGGTGCTTCCCCTCTTCAGGTCAGTGGGGAGTCCTTGCCTCAAGTGGAGGAGTTCAAGTATCTCGGGGTCTTGTTCTCAGTGAGGGACGGATGGAGCGTGAGATCGACAGACGGATCGGTGCGGCGTCAGCAGTGATGCGGTCGCTGTATCGGTCTGTCGTGGTGAAGAGGGAGCTGAGTCGGGGCAAAGCTCTCGATTTACCGATCGATCTACGTTCCCGCCCTCACCTATGGTCATGAGATTTGGGTCATGACCAAAAGGACGAGATCGCGAATACAAGCGGCCGAAATGAGTTTCCTTCGCAGGGTGTCTGGGCCTCCCGCGGGAGGTGTTCCAGGCATGTCCTAGTGGGACATGGCAGCTGGAGGAGGTGTGTGTGGATTGGGAAGTCTGGGCATCTCTGCTGAGACGCTGCCCCCGCGACCCGACCCCGGATGAAGCGGAAGAAAATGGATGGATGGAAAATTGCATTATTGTAACTAGTTATTTAACAAATTGTATGTGGAAGATTTTACATAAAGAAAGAACAAGATAGAAAACCCCCTACCCACACAAATCTCCAGTACCTTGTGTGTTTTAGTAGCACAGAGCTGATTAGCCGGCGCCGTGGTTTGAAAATTTGTAATATTTAATTTTGATATTTTATCTTGTACGTCCAGACCTTAAAGGTGCGTATACACCAAAAGCGTCCACGCCTCCAACTTCCATGTTAACCCTATGTAGAGGCGCTTCAACGCGCTCCGAAATGCAAGCAAAGCTGTCCGCGCGTATTAAGCGTAGCAAACGCGAGCGGATGAGGAAAGACGCGCATCAAAGCCAGGGAGAACAGCGCGGTGAGCGAACAGGGAGGCCACGCCCACTGCTTCATGCACTCAAGTAATCCAATCTACACGTGCGTTCATTTACGCCTTGTTAACCAATCAGGGATGCTGACTGGGCTCAGGCGTCACCTGTTACCTGCAACATG
Organism: Gobius niger; assembly: GCF_951799975.1. Classification (NCBI taxonomy): domain Eukaryota; kingdom Metazoa; phylum Chordata; class Actinopteri; order Gobiiformes; family Gobiidae; genus Gobius; species Gobius niger. Next base: position 29,404,152 of record NC_136866.1, read on the forward strand.
GAGGACAAGTTGATCGTCGCGGTAAAGGAATAGAGGAGGGGGGCGGAGCGCGGCTCGGTTGCTCGTGTTTGCGCACACGCACGGATACAAACGGCGGTTGTATGGGCGGGTGCATTTGTCACGTAAAACAGTGAGAAAAGGCTGTATTTATCAAACAGAGCAGCGGCTGCCTCGCTCTCGTCTCCCCGGCCCCCGACCGCTTCGCTTCCGGGCAGCTCCCCGGACCCCCGGCCACATACCGCTCGTCTCCCCGGCTGCTCACTCCCGATGCCCTGGCCGCTTCACGCACGTCTCGGGCTGACTTTACGGGAGCGGCTGCGCTTCTCCCGCCCTGTGTCCGAGCTTCTCTGCTACTGTACCCGGTTTGGCCGCAGGCTTTAGTGGAACAGATAAAACCTGCGGGTGCTTTTATCACTTGTGATTTTGGTGCGCGTTCGTGTGAAGTGCTTTGTCGTAACGTAAAGCGCAGACTTCAGGAGTTCACCAACATAAAGCTGTTTAACCAGTGGCCGAAGCAGCAATGAATGACATAAACTGAGCGTCATATCTTCTGTTCTCGTAGCCTTTTTTGAAGGCTGTATATGACTCCAAAGAAAGGCTCAGGGCGGCAGGTGCTGCTCCACCCCCCGCCTCAGCTGAGCGGGACAGAGGGACGCGCACTTCTCTATTTCTCTGCTTTATTAAAATTGACTATTATATTCACAACAGCCCTTTTTGTTAAACTGTAGTAAAATGCAAAGAAAAGTGGAGTGAAGAGATTTGACAGGGCTCATCGTAGACATTATTTCAGCTGTTTAGGTTTTTTTTCTTCCGCATTATGTTGCGCTGCTGCTGCTCACGTGCACTTGTAAACAACTCCTCGTGCTCGGCCACGGCTCGGTTCGTTTGTGTAAGTGTGAGCACGGGCCGTTCGGGGCATCCAGGCCTTTCCTTAAACGAGCTAGAGAGTGGCAGGTTCGGATGTCAAGTGTGAGTGCGCCCTGAGTCAACAACCGGTGGCCAGACACGCCTCCTATGTCTGACGCTTGCAAAACTTCACGCACCAGCAAACAGGCGTTTGTCGCGAGTGTGAAGTATGTGAAGCGGCGTTGTTTGGCGTCCAACGAGAGGCAGATGGGGCGTGGACGCACGTTTGGTGTTTAGAAGTGGATGTTGTGGGTTGAGCTCTTTTGCTGCCGTACGTTTTACATTTATATTTCACTCCTTTGGTATCGATTCGCCCATCCCGACACCAAGACGCTCCAAGTAAAGTCGTACAAAGATCCAGCAGCAACAGGTCGACGGCTGAAGGTTCTAGTCCTTGTGCTTCTCAGAGTATTTGCTCACAAACTTCATTCATGGATTTCAGGTGTGCTCGGTTTGAGAAACGCCTTTGCAAACTGATCTGTTTGTGAGGCTTCCCTGCTGTGAACATTCCCATGTTTTTTGAGGTCATCCTTACGGATAAAGGTTTTATTACAGACTGCACAACTGAAAGGTCTCTCTCCCGAGTGACATTTCATGTGTTTCATTAGATTCTTCTTTTCAACAAAGGTTTTCTTACAGGATGAACAACTGTAAGGTCTGTCTGCTAAGTGATACTTCATGTGCAAACTTAAATAATAGTTTTGGTAAAATGTTTTCTCACACAGTGAACAGCTGTAAGCCCTCTCTCCTGAGTGCTTCCTCATGTGTATGGTTAGATTAGTCTGTTGGATGAATGTTTTGTTACAGATTGAACAGCTGTATGGCCTCTCTCCTGTGTGAAGTCGAATGTGGTTTTGCAAAACATTTTTCTGACTAAATCTCTGTTTACAAATCGAGCACTGGTGCTTTTTCCCCTCAGCCCCGGAGTGGATCCTCTTATGAGTCGAGAGAGTGCTGCTTTGGGCAAATGTTTTCCCACAGACTGCGCAGCTGTAAGGTCTCTCTCCTGTGTGAACTCGAATGTGCCTTTCTAAAACCTGATTCGTCACAAATGTCTTTTGACAAAAAGGGCACTGGTGCTTCTTCTCCTCAGCTCCTGACAGGTCCTCCTCGTGCACAGAGGCGCTGGGCTCTGGGGCAGACGTGTATTTGGGGAACAGGCCGGTGCTTCTTGCAGCTGGAGCGCTGGACGGTTCCCAGTCGTCGTCATCGTCAGTGTCAGACGAGTGCTCAGTTTGTCCCTCCGTCTCTGAGCGGACGTGCTCTGACTGCGTTTCCTCTCGGTGCTCAGTTTGTCTTTGTTGGAGCATTGAAGACTCATCTCTCTTCACACAGACAGCGCTGGACTCTGGGACAGAACTGAAAAAAAAGACATAAATTTAACCAAGTGCATTCTGTCCTCTTTGGCTATAGGCCTGTGTAACACCTCATTTGAAAGCTAAGACCCACAACTGATCTTTTTCCTCGCGTTGTTGCTGTGTTGAGTCACCTTTTGTATGTTTTTTCTTTCCTTCTTTTTTTTCCATTTTTGTCACATTTTTGTTGAATTTTTGTTGAATTTTTGTAATTTTTTTGTAAAATTTGTGTAAAATTTGTGTCATATTTTTGTTTAATTTTTGTCACATTTTTGTTCAGTTTTTGTTCAGTTTTTGTCACATCTTTGTCGCGTTTACATCCGTGTTTTCTTCTCATTTTTTGTGGCTATTTTGGTGCTTTTTTCCCAAGAAGCTTTTTGATTAGGGTAAAGCCAAACTGGAGGAAATGGGATCCGTTCAGGTGGGAGTTAAGAGGTTAAAGTGTGATGTGAGTGTGACATGTGTAAAGAGGTGGATCCTACACTGGCAGCTCCTCTTCCTCCTGTTTGATGCTCTGCTCCTCTTCCTCCTCTTTAATCTGTGGAGTCTTTGGTATTTCCTGCTTCAGATCAAGGCCAGGACTCAGCGAGGGCGTCTGGACACCTGCAGGAGACAGTAGGAAATACAATATGATGAGGAAAAAAAAACACTAATGTTTTGAAGATTTTACAAATTACTCGTCAACTGAGCCTTCCTCGGTCAGAAGGAAAAGGCAAAGGTACAGATCAGTGGAGGAGAAGCAGATACAAGTACATGGAGATGATCATACACAATATTACACCAACAGCTTGTCTGTGTGTGTAAAACAGAAAAAAACCCCGATAGAAATGTATATTAACCTCTTAACTCCCGCCTGAACCGAGAGCATTTTCTCCAGTTCAGCTTTACCCAAATCCTGTAGGCCAGTGTAACGCCTAATTTGAAAGCTAAGATCTACAAAGCTCATCTAAATGGATCTTTTTCCTCAAGTCAGATTTTTTTTCCATCATTTTTTGGGGGGATTTCTCAACTAATTTTTGTAACATTTTTGTAACTTTTTTTCTTCCTTTTTTTTTGTCATTTTTGTCACATTTTTGTGTCGATTTTTTTTAAATCACATTTTTGTCAATTTTTTGTCCTTTTTCCGTCAATTTTTTGTCACTTTTTGTGTCATTTTTTGTCACATTTTTATCACATTTTTGTAAATTTTCGTCAATTTTTTGTGACATTTGTGACACTTTTTCATCAATTTTTCCTCACTTTTTCGTCACATTTCCATCATTGTTTTCGTCTATTTGTTGCTATTTTCTCACCTTTTTTCCAGAAGCTTTTGGATTGGGGTAAAGCCAAACTGGAGAAAATGTGCTCGGTTCAGGTGGGAGTTAAGGGGTTAATAAACTTTGCTGTACATACTCAGGTAAAAAGATAAAAACAAACATACTAACAATGCACATTTTTGACATCAAACTCTTTAACTCTACACTGCTTTTCACTTTTAACCTATTAATGGAATATTGTTATTTTGTGTTTTCATTTCATGTCTAATATCTATTGGGCTTGTTGTTGTTTCCTGTCTGTGAACATCAGCCTGTCCTGCATATGGATCAGGAAATTAAAAACTCTGGGCCGTTATCTTTCAACATTTCATCCTTGAGTTTATTGCGGGGGTGTCAAACTCATTTTAACACATAATAAAGAACATTTCAGCTGTGATTTGGTCCAAGCCCCAACTTTACTGTCGCTTCATCAATAACACCGGCTCACACTTGTATTGCACTTTACAAGCCTGTGTCTCAAGTTCCTCAAAGTGCTACATAGTCATTATTCATTCACTCCACACGCGGTGGTGGTAACGCGTAACTGCAGCTTCTATATTAAGCTCGTCCGTGACCTTTCTGAGTGACAGCGCAGGATTTTAGAGGCGGGGGGGTGAACAGGTCTGGGCTCATTCCTGGCTGGAAAAAGTCAGGGGAGGAAAATATTTAGTTTCAACATGTTTCAACACTGTACATACATTACAGTCTGTGCTGGTGGATTACTTTTTGTCTTTTGTTAAAAATAAATGAAAATCCCTTAAGAGAGATGTTTTTTACTTTAAGCACATTCAATTAAAAGCACAATTATCTTTAATTTAGTTTTGTTGAATTTGCTAACGTTAACACAACAGAGGTGAAGTTACATGTATGACCTCTACTGGGTTGTTTGTATATTTGTCTGTATGTGGCCCTCAGTGAGAAATGTCTGGACACCCTAGAGACTTTACATACTCTGGGATGTGTGCTTTACAGGGCAGGGGGCGGGCCGTATGTTTGTCATTTTTTGGTCACATTTTTGTCAATTTCTTGTGACATTTTTGCCACTTTTTCATCAATTTTTCGTCACTTTTTTGTCAATGTTTTCTCACTTTCTTGTCACATTTCCATCATTGTTTTCGTCTCAGTTTTGTTGCTTTTTTCCAGAAGCTTTTGGATTGGGGTAAAGCCAAACTGGAGAAAATGTGCTCGGTTCAGGTGGGAGTTAAGGGGTTAATAGAGGGATTGACTAATGGGATTTGCAGCTGCATCAAACTAAAGGGTTTATTATCATTGTGCCTCAGATGTAGTAGCTGCTAGCTAGCCTCCGATCTGTGTTAGCTCGCAATGTTGGGACTTGAATATACATTTTTTGGATGATTTGTTTTGCTTCCCGACTCTGACTCTTATAATCCTGTCAACTTAAACTAAAATGACACAACAAACAATGCTCTCTTTAGCTGACAGTGCTGTTAGCTCCGTGTCAGGCTAACCCCGGTGTAGCGATTTCAAGCTAACCCCCCATTCACCTTCCCCCCCGGTTAATTGCTAATAATAGCTACAACTCTCGTAACTTTTCACCTGGTAAGGTTAGCTTTAGTTCATAAACTTCACTATCCTTAAGTTTAGGGCTAAGGTAAGGTTAGCTTTAGTTCATAAACTTCACTATCCTTAAGTTTAGGGCTAAGGTAAGGTTAGCTTTAGTTTGTAAACTCCACTATCCTTAAGGTTAGGGCTAAGGAAAGGTTAGCTTTAGTTTGTAAACTCCACTATCCTTAAGTTTAGGGCTAAGGTAAGGTTAGCTTTAGTTCCTAAACTCCACTATCCTTAAGGTTAGGGCTAAGGTAAGGTTAGCTTTAGTTCATAAACTCCACTATCCTTAAGGTTAGGGCTAAGGTAAGGTTAGCTTTAGTTCGTAAACTCCACTATCCTTTAGGTTAGGGCTAAGGTAAGGTTAGCTTTAGTTTGTAAACTCCACTATCCTTTAGTTTAGGGCTGTGTCTCACCAGTGTAGAGCTCTCGGAGGATCTTCAGCGCTTTCCTTCCATCGTCTGTGGCTTCTCTCCTCACGAGGGAAAGGCTTTTCTCATCCAACACTTGAAGAAGCTCCGCATAAGCTTCTTTATTTCTCTCTTCGTTGTATTTCTCCTCTTCTTCGTCTGGCTCGTCCAAAATGGCGCCCTTTAGCCCAAGTTTCCGCAAGTGTCCCAAGAATTTACTTTCCCACAGCTCGTACTTTCTTTCGTCCCCGTTAAAGAACAAACGGCTCCTCCGGTTTCCTCCGTCCATCTTTTTAAGGACGAAAAAACGGCAATAACTGGTACAGTCAGTGGAGGAAAAACAACAGCCTCAAATGGACATCGCGTCATGTGTTTGACTTCCGGTGTTGGACTTTTCAGTGTAAAAGACGATGGTGTGTAATTGTCTGCGTCCTGCATGACAGAGGCGTGTCGTGAAGTGACGTCACCACAAAGCAATGCACGCTCCACGACGTCACCGCTGTCGACAAGAGGTTTCAATGCAAGTATTTTAAGATTAGGGCCCAGGACAGGTCACGGCTCGCAGAATCCATACCAGAACTCGGTGTAGTGACGTCACTTCACGACACGCCTCTGTCTTGCAGGCTGCAGACAGAGACTCCTCAAAACAGCTGACTTCGACTTATGAATGTGAAGTTGTGGATGAGAAGTTATTATTGTTTAACATCTTAACTCCAGCCTGAACCGAGAGCATTTTCTCCAGTTCAGCTTTACCCAAATCCTGTAGGCCAGTGTAACACCTCATTTGAAAGCTAAGATCTACAAAACTCATCTAAATGGATCTTTTTCCTCATGTCATCAGATTTTTTCCATCTTTTTTGGGGGGGTTTTAACTCATTTTTGTCTTCTTTTTGTCACATTTTTTGTCTTTTTTGTCTTTTTTTTGTTACATTTTTGTCTTTTTTGTTACATTTTTGTCATTTTTGTTACATTTTTGTCTTTTTTTGTCACATTTGACTTTTGTTACATTTTTGTCACATTTTTGTCTTTTTTTGTTAAATTTTTTTCTTTTTTTGTCATTTTTTTGTCACATTTTTGTCTTTTTTTGTCATTTTTTTGTCATATTTTTGTCAAAGTTTTCTCGCTTTTTTGTCACATTTCCATCATTGTTTTCGTCTCAGTTCTATCGCTATTTTCACAGCTTTTTTCCAGAAGCTTTTGGATTGGGGTAAAGCCAAACTGGAGAAAATGTGTTCGGTTCAGGTGGGAGTTAAGGGGTTGCAAAGTGTGCATTCTTCCTCATTTAATCAAATGCATTTAACGAACCTCCCCAAAACGGGTCCGACAAAGACATGGCTCTGTTTAAATAAACAAGGACAGACTCTTGAGTATAAAAGACTGTGTGGTATCGTTTATAAAGACTATGAAAAGGGCTGGTCCCAGGACAGACCCCTGAGGAACACCATCACCTGACACAGCTCTTTCCATTTCATCAACATGTGTGGAGTCAGAAAAACCCTCCCAACAAGGACAAACAGTTTCCTCTTTATTCTTTTAATTCAGACAAGTAAAAAAAGAATAAGATTTAAAGATGCAATAACATTTGTAAAGTAAAAACCTCACACTGACAGAATGACTGGCAGAACCAAACCTTTCTTCATTGATGCCGTTCATATCAGAACATACATTTATAAACTGGTTATTTTGCATCAATGATATGGAAAATAAACAGTATTATTGTACCGAGTTATTTAACCAATTTGAAGTGGAAGATATTACATAAAGGAAAAATAAGACAGAAAACACTAAAATCATCGTATAACTATTCAGTTTACAACGTTTTAGACAAATCTCCAATTTAACGTTGTGTGTTTGAGTTAACACAGAGCAAATTAGCCGGCGCCGTGGTTTGAAACTCTTTAATATTCTATTTGGATCTTTGATCTATTACATCCAGACCCAAACACGTGACAGGAAGTGGATGGGACGGTTGAGCTGCAGAATATTTACATTTGCTTATTAGAAGATACTCCTTTAGTACCGATCCGCCCATGCAGACACTGAAACGCTCAAAGTAAAGTGTAACTTTTATATTCATGCATGACTCCAGTAACAGATAAACAGCTGGAAGGTTTCTAATATGTGCTTTAACCTCTTAACTCCCGCCTGAACCGAGAGGATCTTTTTCCTCACGTCATCAGATTGTTTTTCCATCATTGTTTGTTGGGTATTCAACTCATTTTTGTAACTGTCATTTTTTTGGTCATTTTTTCGCAATTTTTTTGTCAATTTCATGCGACATTTTTGTGACATTTTTGCCACTTTTTCATCCATTTTTCGTCACTTTTTTGTCAATGTTTTCTCACTTTTTTCTCACATTTCCATCATTGTTTTCAGTTTCGTTGCTATTTTCACAGCTTTTTTCCAGAAGCTTTTGGATTGGGGTAAAGCCAAACTGGAGAAAATGTGCTCGGTTCAGGTGGGAGTTAAGGGGTTAATGCTGCCTTCATGTGGTCTTGTAATTATGGGAACTACCACATGTCGAGTAGAAAACTGCGCATGAAGACCTCCTCGAAACTGGGGATTTTATGATTCCTGAGACGAGATAACCTTTGACCTTTCAACACAACAGAGCAGCAATGATACATTTCTTTGTCTAATGTCTCTTGTGTAAATTCTCGTGTTTTTTTAAAACACTCTCGTGGACAAAGGTTTTGTTACAGACTGAGCAGCTGTAAGGTCTCTCTCCCGAGTGTTGCTTCATGTGTGTGGTTAGAGAATCCTTTCGGTAAAATGTTTGCTGGCACTGTGAACAGCTGTAAGGCCTCTCTCCCGTGTGCTTCCTCATGTGTATAGTAAGACCCTGCGGTTGTACGAATGTCTTGTTGCAGATTGAACATCTGTGTAGCCCCTCCCCCGCGTGAGTTTCTAAATGTGTATTGAGCTCATGTATTTGTTTAAATGTCCGGTTACAAAACCAGCAGCTGTAAGGTCTCTCTCCCGAGTGTTGTTTCATGTGTGATGCTAGAGAATCCTTTCGGTAATATGTTTGCTGGCACTCTGAACAGCTGTAAGGCCTCTCTCCCGTGTGCTTCCTCATGTGCATCGTTAGACTCCTCAGTAGTACAAATTTCTTGTTGCAGATTGAACAGCTGTGTGAGCGCTGCTCTGTGTGACTTTTTAAATGCACATTGAGCTCATATTTTTGTTTATATGTTTTATTACAAAGCGAGCAGCTGAATGGCCTCTCTCCTGTGTGAACTCGAATGTGATTCTGTAAAACATCTTTACGTTTAAATGTCTTGTTACAAACTGAGCACTGGTGTTTCTTCTTGGCTGCCTCACTAGCGCCCCCTCCTGTGTGTGTGTCCATATGTTCAGCTAGATTCTTCTTTTTGACAAATGTTTCCTTACACAATGAGCAGCTGTAAGGCCTCCCTCCTGTGTGCTTTTTCATATGTGCACTTAGACTACTATTAAGGGAATATGTTTTGTCACACACTGAGCAGCTGTATGGTCTCTCTCCTGTGTGAACTCTGATATGAATTTGTAAATTCTGTTTTGTCCCATATCCCTTGTTACAAAATGGGCACTGGTGCTTCTTCCTCTCAGCTCTTGACAGGCCCTCATGGTTCACAGAGGTCCTGGTCTCCTTGTTTTGGGGGAACAGAGCTGTGCTTTTGGCAGTTGAACACCTGAATAGTTCCCAGTCGTCGTCATTGTCAGTGTCGGACTCTTCTCTCTTCACGGAGACGGCGCTGGACTCTGGGACAGACCTGAAAAATCATTAAAAACATAGATTTAAAAGTGTAATGTTGTATTTGTCAGTGAAATGAGTGTGTCGTGGTTGAGGCGGTGGAGCCTACACTGGCAGCTGCTCTTCCTCCTGTTTGAAGCTCTGTTCCTCTGGCTCCTGTTTGAAGCTCTGTTCCTCTGGCTCCTGTTTGAAGCTCTGTTCCTCTGGCTCCTGTTTGAAGCTCTGTTCCTCTGGCTCCTGTTTGAAGCTCTGTTCCTTTGGCTCCTGTTTGAAGCTCTGTTCCTCTGGCTCCTGTTTGAAGCTCTGTTCCTCTGGCTCCTGTTTAAAGCTCTGTTCCTCTGGCTCCTCTTTAACCTGTGGAGTCTCTGGGATTTCCTGCTTCAGATCAGGGCCAGGGCCAGGACTCAGCGAGGGCGTCTGGACACCTGCAGGAGACAAAGGGACATACATTATGATGGGGAAAAAGTCTTCCTCGGTCTGAAGGAAAAGGCAAACTCCGAAGGCACAGATCAGTGGGTTTATTGAGGAAGATTAAATGGGGACGATGATGATACAGACAGGCTTTTAGTGTATTAGTGTGTCTGAGTGAAACCTGCGTGCTGGATCCAAAATTAGAATACAGTGATTTAACCTCTTTAACTCTCACCTGAACGGATCCTATTTTCTCCAGTTTGGCTTTACCCTAATCAAAAAGCTTCTTGGGGAAAAAAGCACCAAAACAGACACAAAAAATGAGAAGAAAACAAGGATGTAAACGCAACAAAAAAATGTGACAAAAATTAAACAAAAATGTGACAAAAAAAAGACAAAAAAAAGACAAAAATTCAACAAAAAAATCACAAAAACTGCCTTGTGTACGGAATGCGCGGTGTAAATAAAGTTGCCTTGCCTTGCCTCAACCAAAAAGTGACAAAAATTCAACAAAAATGTGACAAAAATTCAACAAAAAGTAACAAAAACTCAACAAAAATGGCACAAAAATGGAAAAGAAAAGAAAAAAAAGACATACAAAAGGTGACACAACACAGCAACAATGCGAGGAAAAAGATCAGTTTTCAAATGAAGTGCTACACGGGCCTATATAATAGCCAAAGAGGACAGAATGCATTTGGTTTAGGTTCTTTAGGCTCTTTAGTAAGAGGTTAAAGTAAGGGTCCACACAGCAGTGAAAGCTCACAGTTTTTTAATAGTTTCTTACACCATTAAGTCTGACGTTTTGGACCACATGCCCTACATCAGACCAGGAGAAGCTTCTATGGCGGACACATGTGAACAAGGACTACATTTCATCCTGGAAGAGGGAATATATATTTGGCTTTGCTGTGCATATGGTGAGTACTTGGAACACGGTAGCATTAGTAGAACCAAACTTCATTTTGTTTTATGCCTAACCAAGCTCACCTGCATCATGGACAACACCTTCCACCCACTGCACAGGACTGTGGAGGAGCTGAGCAGCTCCTTCAGTGACAGAAGGAGCAGGTCTTTCATCCCTACTGCTGTCAGGCTGTACAACAACACTACTATAAAGTAACTCATGTGCAATAACTGCTAAGCAAACTACGGGAAATAATCTCTGCATCAGTGTCACTTAACTATAACTATATTGTAAGGCGTAATAATACCAGGAGTAGTTCAAAATCCGCGCAGTAATGCCAAATTACTCCTGGTATTATTACGCCTTACAATATAGTTCCCCCTTTTATCCGCTTAGAAAATCCACATTGTTTAATTTTGTGTAATTATACTTTGTAGTGGAACACTTCACGTAACCATATTTAAATAGGGAAAACGTGGAAGAGCTTGGTAGCTTCTATCTTGACCTTGTTTGGAGGTATAGAGGAGGAGAAGCTAAATGCGCTGTGTTTACGTGACTGAGGACACGCGTGAAGACCAGACAGGTACACAGGCTCGTTTATGAAATTATGTCCATTTGGCTTTGTTTGTGCCCACTTAGTTTTATGAATGTGATATTTGGCCAGGTGGATGATAGTCTGAATCAGAAGGGAAAGGTCTTTGGGAGTCTTTGAATTTTCAAAATAAAACATGATGTCACTCTCCTGGAGGCTGATCACATGGCCAGTTTTGTTCTGGATAAGTTGTTGTACGTGTAACCATAGGTTGTGACTGTATGTGCAGTGATAAAACAGGTGGATGATGGTTTCTTCTTCAGTTTGACAGAAGTCGCATTTATAATCTATGTCGAGTTTGAATCTTTCCAGTGTTTTTTTTGCAGGGTATATGTTATGTAGGATTTTATATGAGATTTCTTTGACTTTATTATAGATGCACAGCTTCTCACCAACCAGCCACGCCCAGCTCCAGTCCACTTCCCCAAATACTGAGCTCCAGTGCAACGTTGCTATCGGACTCTGCACAGGCTGGATGAGGTTTCTGATGTATTTATTAGGACATGTTCTTTTAGTGATATCAATTTCTCCTATAAATAATTTGTTCTGAATTTTCTGTGTTTCATTATTGAAGTATCAAACTAAAAGGTACAATAAACGGGGTCATTGTTGTTGTTGTTGTGTCTGTGATGTAGCACCTAGCTAGCACCCCAACTGTGTTAGCTCGTATTGTTGCTACTTGAATGTTACTAATTTTTTATCATTTGTTAATCTTCTCAATTGCCAAATCTCACTCTTATAATTTTGTAAGTTTAAACAAAAATTATAAATAAAGAACAAAACAAGCTAACGCTAGCCGCTAGCGTTAGCTCCGTGTCTGGTCAGGCTAACCCCGGGCTGTGTCTCACCAGTGTAGAGCCGTGTAGAGCCAGTGTAGAGCCGTGTAGAGCCAGTGTAGAGCTCTCGGAGGATCTTCAGCGCTTTCCTTCCATCGTCTGTGGCTTCTCTCCTCACGAGGGAAAGGCTTTTCTCATCCAACACTTGAAGAAGCTCCGCATAAGCTTCTTTATTTCTCTCCTCGTTGTATTTCTCCTCTTCTTCTTCGTCTGGCTCGTCCAAAATGGCGCCCTTTAGCCCAAGTTTCCGCAAGTGTCCCAAGAATTTACTTTCCCAAAGCTCGTACTTTCTTTCGTCCCCGTTAAAGAACAAACGGCTCATTTTAAAGGCATTAAAACCGGAGTCCGTTCAGCGGAGGACACGCACAGGCTGCGTCAGGCGGACGTTGCGTCATTCAAACTTCCGGTGTTGGACTTTTCAGTGTAAAAGATAAAACTACATAGGTTTTAATTAACCCCTTAACTCCCACCTGAACGGATCCCATTTTCTCCAGTTTGGCTTTACCCTAATCAAAAAGCTTCTTCGGAAAAAAGCACCAAAATAGCCACAAATAATGAGAAGAAAACAAGGATGTAAACGCAACAAACATGACAAAAATTCAACAAAAAAGTGACAAAAATTAAACAAAAAAAGAAAAAAAAACTCAACAAAAATGTGACAAAAACTTAACAAAAACTCAACAAATGTGACAAAAATTCAACAAAAATGGGACAAAAACTACACAAAAATGTGACAAAAACTCAACAAATGTGACAAAAACTCAACAAAAATGTGACAAAAATGGGAAAAAAAGAAAGAAAAAAAAAGACATACACAACACAGCAACAAGGCGAGGAAAAGATCAGTTTTGTGGGTCTTAGCTTTCAAATGAGGTGTTACACAGGCCTATATAACAGCCAAAGAGGACAGAATGCATTTGTTTTAGACGGGTGGTAAGAGGTTAAGACCAGTTGAAAAATGGCCAAAGACACGAGAAAATGGAGAAAACTGTTTGTCAGCGGTGTCTTATATTATTGGATAGTTGTCAGTTTAATGCCTTGCTGTGATTTTATATTCTCTGGTTTTGCTTCTGTTGTAAAGTATGTTTTAGCTTTAAATCACAAACAGTGATCAACTTGTTTTCATATGGATTAACATCACAAAGTCTGATCAGAGTCAGCTGGATGTTCATGACTCAGGCTCACGTTTCGGGACAAACCACTTTCTGTTTTTGGTCACAACATGTCGGTGAAGAATAAGTAGAAAGTCTTGTTTGATCAGATTTTAAAAAGTGTGTTTGTTTTGTAGCGAGTATGACATTAGTATGAAGTGTGTGTGTTCACAAAAAGTTGAAACTACTGAGGCTCAAAATTGAAACTTTATTTGTAAAAAACAAAATGTCATGATCTTTTCATTGCATTTGAATCAGAATCAGAATAGTTTTCATTGTCACTGTTTGTAAACAGATTCACAAACTAGTATTTTTTCTCGGTGAGACACAGAGTTTAGATAAAAAATAAGCTATAAAACTTTAAACTATAAGGTTTTAGGGGCATGCATAAGAATATAAAAATAATTAAGATAAAAAGAAAGAGGTAAGATATGGTAGGGCAAACACAATTGATATATGGTGTATAAAGTGATACAGTGATATGTGATGTAGTGGATCTAAGTGTGGACATACCGCATAGTGCAATATAGCAGATTACAGTCTGTACTGAGTTACTATATCTATTCCTTTATGGAGGAGGTGAGGATGGACTCGATGATGGCCGTGTAGAACTGCACCAGCATCTTGGTCGGCAGCGTAAGTTTCATCAGCTGCTGCAGGAAGAACATCCTCTGCTGGGCCTTCTTGATGAGGGAGCTGATGGTTGGCTCCCATTTGAGGTCCTGGGTTATGGTGGTGCCCAGGAACAGAAGGAGTCCACAATGGAGATGGGGGTGGGAGAATCTGTCAGGGCGAGGGGGGACGGTGGGGCTGTGTCTTTCCTGAAGTCCACGATCTTCTCCACTGTCTTCTGGGCGTTCAGAAGAGCCAGGGGGAAAGTGAACAGCCCTGAGGAGTTCCAGTATTTGTAGTCCGAGTGTCGGCCTCAGCAGCTCTGTGCTCTCCAGGGTTTGTCCATTTAACGTCTGGGATTCTCTGAGCTGCTTGGTGCAACAATATGAATAACTGAAAGTCTGTCCACACTCCTCACAGCTGGCTTCCCCCACAGTGGTACCTCCTCATGTGTTTTTTGAGGCTGAATGACTGAGTGAAAGTCTTGTCACACTGCTCACAGCTGTATGGCTTCTCTCCAGTGTGGATTCTCATGTGACTTTTCAGATGTGCAGACATAGTAAACACATGTCCACACTGGCCACACTCAAAGGGCTTCTCTCCAGTGTGGATCCTCATGTGTGTTTTGAGGCCGGATGACAGAGCAAAGGTCTTCTCACACTGCTCACAGCTGTATGGCTTCTCTCCTGTGTGGATTCTCTTGTGTTTTTTTAGGTGGGATGACGCAGAAAAGGCCTTACCACACTGCTCACACTGGTATGGCTTCTCTCCAGTGTGGATCCTCATGTGTTCTTTGAGGCCGGATGACCGAGCAAAGGTCTTGTCACACTGGTCACAGCTGTATGGCTTCTCTCCAGTGTGGATCCTCAGGTGACATTCTAGACTCTGTGACGTAGTGAATGTTTTCCCACACTGCTCACACTTGTACGCCTTTTGTCCACTGTGGACTCTCTTGTGCTGCCTGAGACCTGAGGAGTAGTGGAATGTCTTCCCACACTCATCACATTTGTATGGTTTTTCCCCAGTGTGGATCCTCATGTGGTATTTCAGAGCTATAGACAAAGTAAAAGCATGTCCACACAGGCCACACTCGAAGGGCTTCTCTCCAGTGTGGATCCTCATGTGGTATTTCAGAGTTTTAGACAAAGCAAACGCATGTCCACACTGGCCACACTCATAGGGCTTCTCCCCAGTGTGGACTCTCTTGTGTTGTTTCAGACCTTTTGATGTAGTCAATCCTTTCCCACACTCCTCACAGCTGTATGTCTTTCCCTGTGTGCGGGGAGTCTGCAGAGGCTGAGCTGGGTCCATTTCTCTGCAGACAGAAACAGGAGTTAGTGTTGTGCTACTCACATTGTTCTGTAAAACACTACACTGCGTTCCAAATGATTATGCAAATTGTATTTTTGTGTCAAAAAGGTAAAAAATAAATAAATAATGAAACTCATGGATGGTGTCGTGTCTGGGGCTCTATGAATCACTGACATTAATCTCAGAGACCTGGGATGATTAGTTTTCAGGTTAAGCCCAGTTAAGGGAAAAACTACTGAAACAGGGTGTTCCACTTTATTAAGCAGATCATCATTTTCAAGCAATAAGGGAAAGAAAAAGGATCTCTCTGCTGATGAAAAGCGTGAAATAGTTGAATGCCTTTGTCTAGGTATGAAAACCTTCGATATTTCATGAAAGATGAAGCTAATCATCGTGCTGATAGAGATTTGTGGATGATTCAGAGCACACTCCGGTTTTTGCAGATAAAGGCACAATGAGGACGGTTTCTGCCAGACAAACACATCAGATTAAGAGAACAGATGCTACAAAGCAGCAGACAGGTGTTTGAAGCTGCTGGTGCCTCTGGAGTCTCCCAAACATGAAGGTGTCGGACCCTCCAGAGGCTGCAGTTGTGCATAACCTTCTATCCGGCCTCCCCTAAACTGTTCATTGAAGCTGAAGCAGAAACGGCTGCAGTGGCTCAGAAATACATGAGGACTCATTTTCAAACAGTCTTGTTCACTGATGAGGCCGTGTAACCCTGGATGGTCAAATCAATGGAGTAGTGGATGGTTGGTGAATGACCACAAATTCAACAAATGACCATTTTCAGTTAACTACAAACTTTAAAATGTATTGAAACGATGAGCTGCATAATAATTTGGAACAGTTGATTTTGAGGTTTTTACAACTGTTTTCACTGGGAGATTTTTTCAACCACATTTAAATGATCCTCCACCAGATAAAGACTTGAAAATGATGCTGACTCTCATTTGAGTTGACGATTTAGAAAATCTTGCAAAAAAAAAATGCAATTTGCATAATAATTTGGAATACAGTGTATGTAGTTTGCTGCCAACCTGGTGTGACCCCCCCCCCCCCCCCCCTCTGTTCTCACACATACCGTATGTGTGACCCCAGACTTCAACAGAACTGAAATATAGAAGAATCATTGAGGCATAAAGCAACAAGCTACAATCAAACAAATCTCTAACTTTATTTAAAATGCCGACACTTTTGCAAACCTTTGTTTCTACAAAATCAATATGAGCAAAACAAGATCTAGAAACTTCACTTCCTTCCTTTTAATACTAACTCTATCAATTGTGATTTTCACATTTTCTATTTTGCTGTGATTACTTAAAATCATAGTTTGTTTTATCCAAATTATAAGAACTTTTTTTGTTAAACCAATTTCTCAACATTTCTTCTTCAGTTCTATCAAGCAGCTCCAACAAATTCCTTCCTGATTGAAATAAACTGGTGTCATCAGCAGACAACGAAAAATGTAACAACGGCCCTAAAACGGACTTGTATGAAGAGACTGGAAATGAAAGTCAGTGGTTTGACAATGCAGTCAATAGTTCTTTTAATAATTGTCATGTCTAGTCCAGACTGTGGAGGTTTAAGTGTTACATCAGCAACAAATCTGTTTTTAAATCACTGAGCGCTGGAGCTGCAAGAAGAAAGTCCAGTCTAAACCTCGCTGATGTGAGTGTGTCTGACTCACCTGTGCAGACCGACTCCTGGAGCAGCAGCTTCTCTGTGAGTCCTGGATATTTCCTCCGAGGCGTCGTCTTTGTGGCTCTTCCTGTGTTTGCAAATGTCCTCTCAGCTCACACAGGTTTTTAAAGCTCTGTGATGGAAGCCCCTCCCCTAAGGAGCCAGGGGGCAGCTGACATTATACTGGACTAACAGCCCCTCCCACCCCTGGTCTTTCAGCTCACTGTTCCTGCTTTAATCCCTCCATGAGGCGCCCACAGAGGAGGAGCTCGTTGAGGCCAGTTCACACCTCTGACCTGTGAATGTAAAGCTCTGGGTGTGTCGCTCTGATCTAAAGACACAAAGACTCCATTTAAATGTCCATGTATCTGCAGCTGTTTACTCTCCGCTCAGTGATGTAAATGTCTGCATTTGACCTGGAATTTGCAGAAGGAGTGATTTCTACATGTGACTCTCACATTGTCTCTAGTCCAACAAAACAGCGCTGATTTCACTCTCATTCATTTAACAGTAACAGTAAAATCTCCAAAGTTTCTGGAAGCTTTGTTTTGACTTGGTTTTAGACAGAACTGCAGCCTCTGTAGAGCTTTAGGATTTCTGTTTCTGTTTGACAATTGTCAGATGTAGCTTTTTGGGGAACATGAATGTGTATATTGCTTCATTGAGCCACGGCCCCGGCACTAAAAGTTCATCGATAGCAAGTTTCCGCCCGGAATGTGTTAAAAATGTTACTCAGTTAAACAGAGCTTTTTGTGTATTTGAAATAAACTAAATGTGAACAATATTATTCAGGTGAAGTCAAAATGTAAGACCATCATCATTCAACTTTCCTATTTCTATAATGATTTCACTTTTGACCTAATATTGTAGCGAGTGTGACATTAGTCTGTAGTGAGTGTGTTCACAGAAAGTCGAAACTACTGAGGCTCAAAATTGAAACTTTATTTGTAAAAAAACAAAAAGTATCAAAAGGAAAAGCTGTAAAATGCTACATTCTATCAATGTGAAAACAAACAGCAGCATTTATGAAGCATTAGCACAAACATGTTCATGTCATGATCTCTGCATTTGACCCGCCCTTCTAAAGTCTGTGAGTCCAGTGTCACATGACTGTCCACACTCCTCACAACTGCTTTGCCCCACTGTGGAACCTCCTCAGGTGTTTTTTGAGGCTGGATGACTGAGTAAAGGTCTTCCCACACAGCTCACAGCTGTGTGGCTTCACTCATGTGTGGATTCTCTTGTGTGTTTTGAGGCTGGATGACTGATTAAAAACGTTTCCACACTGGCCACACTCGTATGGCTTCTCTCCAGTGTGGATCCTCATGTGACTTTTCAGATGTGCAGACATAGTAAACACATGTCCACACTGGCCACACTCGTATGGCTTGTTTCCAGTGTGGATCCTCATGTGGTATTTGAGGCCGAATGACTGAGTAAAGGTCTTCCCACACTGCTCACAGCTGTACGGCTTCTCTCCAGTGTGGATCCTCAGGTGACATTCTAGACTCTGTGATGTAGTGAATGTTTTTCCACACTGCTCACACTTGTATGGCTTTTGTCCACTGTGGACTCTCTTGTGCTGACTGAGACCTGAGACGGAATGGAATGTCTTCCCACACTCATCACATTTGTATGGTTTTTCCCCAGTGTGGATCCTCATGTGATCTTTGAGGCCGGATGACTGAGTGAAGGTCTTGCCACACTGCTCACAGCTGTACGGCCTCTCTCCAGTGTGGATTCTCATGTGACTTTTCAGAGCTTTAGACACAGTAAACACATGTCCACACTGGCCACACTCAAAGGGCTTCTCTCCAGTGTGGATTCTCTTGTGTTGTTTCAGACCAGATAATCTAGTGAATCCTTTCCCACACTCCTCACAGCTGTATGTCTTTCCCTGTGTGCGGGGAGTCTGCAGCGGCTGAGCTGGGTCCATTTCTCTGCAGACAGAAACAGGAGTTAGTGTTGGTGTGACCCTCCCCCTCCCTCTGTTCTCATTCACACATACACTATAACCCCCCCTCCCCCGTCGCCCAATGCATGTCATATACTGCTTTTTCTACCATACATGGACAAAAAGGAACAAATCTTATGTTATCTTTTCCTAGTAACAACAAATCAATCAATTCCCCTCCATTTCACCAAGTCACCAAACATAACCAAAACAGCATAACGTGTCTTACACTTCACTAACATTCAGGTGTTTGTTTGTTTTTTTAATGTAATCATATATTCTTTAAAATGTATAAACACTTGTACAACATTTTAAATCCGCAGTCAAAGAATTCCACAATTTAACTCAAAACCAATTCCAGAAATTATATTTTCTTCTATGGCAAACGTCTTGAACATCGTTTGGCTTTTTTTTTGTTTAGCTTTTCACATAATAATCAACATTTTTAAGTCGACAAGATCCTTAAATTGAAGTAGTTTCTTTTCAATAAATCAAGGATCCTCTGTGTTACCTTTAATTTTTACTGATAATTCTATTGCTCTTTTTTGCAGCAGGGACGAGGGCTCAGTGTTACTGTTATATGTGTGACCCCAGACTTCAACAGAACTGAAATATAGAAGAATCATTGAGGCATAAAGCAACAAGCTACAATCAAACAAATCTCTAACTTTATATAAAATGCCGACACTTTTGCAAACCTTTGTTTCTACAAAATCAATATGAGCAAAACAAGACCTAGAAACTTCACTTCCTTCCTTTTAATACTAACTCTATCAATTGTGATTTTCACATTTTCTATTTTGCTGTGATTACTTAAAATCATAGATTCTTTTATCCGAATTAATTTCTCAACATTTCTTCTTCAGTTCTTTCCAGTTGCTCCAACAAATTCCTTCCTGATTGAAATAAACTGGTGTCATCAGCAAACAACGAAAAATGTAACAACGGCCCTAAAACGGACTTGTATGAACAGACTGGAAATGAAAGTCAGTGGTTTGACAATGCAGTCAATAGTTCTTTTAATAATTGTCATGTCTAGTCCAGACTGTGGAGGTTTAAGTTTTACATCAGCAACAAATCTGTTTTTAAATCACTGTCTGAGCGCTGGAGCTGCAAGAAGAAAGTCCAGTCTAAACCTCGCTGATGTGAGTGTGTCTGACTCACCTGTGCAGACCGAGTCCTGGAGCAGCAGCTTCTCTGTGAGTCCTGGATATTTCCTCCGAGGCGTCGTCTTTGTGGCTCTTCCTGTGTTTGCAAATGTCCTCTCAGCTCACACAGGTTTTTAAAGCTCTGTGATGGAAGCCCCTCCCCTAAGGAGCCCTCCTTCACCTCTGTATATAAAGCTTCTGCTGCCCCCTGCTGACATTATACTGTACAAACAGCACCTGCTCGCCCTACTCTTTACTCCACAGAGGAGGAGCTCGTCGAGGCCAGTTCACACCTCTGACCTGTGAATGTAAAGCTCTGGGTGTGTCGCTCTGATCTAAAGACACAAAGACTCCATTTAAATGTCCATGTATCTGCAGCTGTTTACTCTCCGCTCAGTGATGTAAATGTCTGCATTTGACCTGGAATTTGCAGAATGTGTAATTTCTACATGTGACTCTCACATTGTCACTAGTCCAACAAAACAGCGCTGATTTCACTCTCATTCATTTAAAACTAACAGTAAAATCTCAAGTTTCTGGAAGCTTTGTTTTGACTTGGTTTCAGACAGAACTGCAGCCTCTGTAGAGCTTTAGGATTTCTGTTTCTGTTTTACAATTGTCAGATGTAGCTTTTTGTGGAACATGAATGTGTATATTGCTTCATTGAGCCACGGCTCCGGCACTAAATGTTCATCGATAGCAAGTTTCTGCATTTAACATCTGGAATGTGTTAAAAAGAAGAAGGGGGTTTAGTTGAGAATGAAAATCAGGGTTTATGCAGAGTCATGGGAAGTTGAGCTCAGAGCTAAAGATAACGACGACAGTTTGCAGAAATGTCTTTGGGCCAAACGCTGCTCAGTCAAAGTCTCTGCTTTTTATTGTCCGTGTTAAAGTGAACCCCTGCAGTCGGGTGTAAAGGGGAAAAAAAATGTTTATTACACCAGTTTGTAACATAAACTTCCTTCTGCAGCTTTGTGTCTAACGGAGCTGTTTGTCAGTTGTGTCTTTTATTATTGGTTGGTGACCAGTTTAACTTTGTGCTTTTGTTTTGTCTAGTTTTTCTTCTGTTGTAAAGTATGTTTTTGTTTTAAATCAGAATCAGTTTTCATTTGGATTAACATCACAAAGTCTGATCAGAGTCAGCTGGATGTTCATGACTCAGGATAAGCTCACGTTTCAGGACAAACCACTTTCAGTTTTTGATTTAACAGAATTTGGTCACAACATATCGGTGAAGAACAGTCTTGTTTGAGCAGATTTCAAAAAGTGTTAGTATTGTAGCGAGTATGACATTAGTATGAAGTGTGTGTGTTCACAAAAGGTTGAAACTACTGAGGCTCAAAATTAAAACTTTATTTGTAAAAAAAATGTCATGATCTTTTCATTGCATTTGAATAAGAATCAGAATATTTTCATTGCCACTGTTTGTAAACAGGTTCACAAACTAGGATTTTCTCGGTGAGACACAGAGTTTAGATAAAAAATAAGCTATAAAACTTTAAACTATAAGTTTTTAGGGGCATGCATAAGAATACAAAAATAACTAAGATAAAAAGAAAGAGGCAAGATATTGTAGGGCAAACACAATTGATATATGGTGTATAAAGTTATACAGTGATAAGTGATGTAGTGGATCTAAGTGTGGACATACCGCATAGTGCAATATAGCAGATTACAGTCTGTACTGAGTTATTATATCTATTCCTTTATGGAGGAGGTGAGGATGGACTCGATGATGGCCGTGTAGAACTGCACCAGCATCATGGTCGGCAGCGTAAGTTTCCTCAGCTGCTGCAGGAAGAACATCCTCTGCTGGGCCTTCTTGATGAGGGAGCTGATGGTTGGCTCCCATTTGAGGTCCTGGGTTATGGTGGTGCCCAGTAACAGAAGGAGTCCACAATGGAGATGGGGGTGGGAGAGTCTGTCAGGGCGAGGGGGGGCGGTGGGGCTGTGTCTTTCCTGAAGTCCACAATCATCTCCACTGTCTTCTGGGCGTTCAGAAGAGCCAGGGGGAAAGTAAACAGCCCTGAGGAGTCCCAGTATTTGTCGTCCGAGTGTCCGCCTCAGCAGCTCTGTGCTCTTCAGTGTTTGTCCATTTAACGTCTGGGATTCTCTGAGCTGCTTGGTACAACAATATGAATAACTGAAGGTCTGTCCACACTCCTCACAGCTGGCTTCCCCCACACCTCCTCGTGTGTTTTTTGAGGCTGGATGACTGAGTGAAAGTCTTGTCACACTGCTTACAGCTGTATGGCTTCTCTCCAGTGTGGATCCTCATGTGACGTTTCAGATGTGCAGACACAGTAAACACATGTCCACACTGGCCACACTCAAAGGGCTTCTCTCCAGTGTGGATCCTCATGTGTGTTTTGAGGCCGGATGAAAGAGCAAAGGTCTTGTCACACTGCTCACAGCTGTATGGCTTCTCTCCTGTGTGAATTCTCTTGTGTGTTTTGAGGTGGGATGACACAGTAAAGGCCTTACCACACTGCTCACAGCTGTATGGCTTCTCTCCAGTGTGGATCGTCATGTGGTATTTGAGGCTGGATGACTGAGCAAAAGTCTTGTCACACTGCTCACAGCTGTATGGCTTCTCTCCAGTGTGGATCCTCAGGTGACATTCTAGACTCTGTGACGTAGTGAATTTTTTCCCACACTGCTCACACTTGTATGGCTTTTGTCCATTGTGGACTCTCTTGTGCTGACTGAGACCTGAGGAGTAATGGAATGTCTTCCCACACTCCTCACATTTGTATGGTTTTTCCCCCGTGTGGATCCTCATGTGACTTTTCAGAGCTTTAGACAAAGCAAACGCATGTCCACACTGGCCACACTCGAAGGGCTTCTCTCCAGTGTGGATTTTCATGTGACCTCTAAGACTAGAATAGAGAGCAAACGCATGTCCACACTGGCCACACTCATAGGGCTTCTCCCCAGTGTGGACTCTCTTGTGTCGTTTCAAACCTTTTGATGTAGTCAATACTTTCCCACACTCCTCACAGCTGTGTGTCTTTCCCTGTGTGCGGGGAGTCTGCAGAGGCTGAGCTGGGTCCATTTCTCTGCAGACAGAAACAGGAGTTAGTGTTGTGTCACTCACATTGTTCTGTAAAACACTACACTGCGTTCCAAATTATTATGCAAATTGTATTTTTGTGTCAAAAAGGTAAAAAATAAATAAATAATGAAACTCATGGATGGTGTCGTTTCTCGGGGCTCTATGAATCACTGACATTAATCTCAGAGACCTGGGATGTTTCGTTTTCAGGTTAAGCCCAGTTAAGGGAAAAACTACTGAAATAGGGTTTTCCACTTTATTAAGCAGATCATCATTTTCAAGCAATATGGGAAAGAAAAAGGATCTCTCTGCTGATGAAAAGCGTGAAATAGTTGAATGCCTTTGTCTAGGTATGAAAACCTTCGATATTTCATGAAAGATGAAGCGTAATCATCGTACTGATAGAGATTTGTGGATGATTCAGAGCACACTCCGGTTTTTGCAGATAAAGGCACAATGAGGACGGTTTCTGCCAGACAAACACATCAGATTAAGAGAACAGATGCTACAAAGCAGCAGACAGGTATTTGAAGCTGCTGGTGCCTCTGGAGTCTCCCGAACATGAAGGTGTCGGACCCTCCAGAGGCTGCAGTTGTGCATAAACCTTCTATCCGGCCTCCCCTAAACTGTTCATTGAAGCTGAAGCAGAAACGGCTGCAGTGGCTCAGAAATACATGAGACTCGTTTTCAAACAGTCTTGTTCACTGATGAGGCTGTGTGACCCTGGATGGTCAGATGGATGGAGTAGTGGATGGTTGGTGAATGGCCACAAATTCAAACAAATTACCATTTTCAGTTAACTACAAGCTTTAAAATGTATTGAAACGATGAGCTGCATAATAATTTGGAACAGTTGATTTTGAGGTTTTTACAATATTTCTTTTTGTTCGTTTGTTCGTTTTCACTGGGAGATTTTTTCAACCACATTTAAATGATCCTCCACCAGTTAAAGACTTGAAAATGATGCTGACTCTCATTTGAGTTGACGATTTAGAAAATCTTGCAAAAAAAAATGCAATTTGCATAATTTTAATTTTATTTAATTTTATTTGGAACACAGTGTATGTAGTTTGCTGCCAACCTGGTGTGACCCCCCCCCCCCCCCCTCCCTCTGTTCTCACACATACAGTATGTGTGACCCCAGACTTCAACAGAACTGAAATGTAGAAGAATCATTGAGGCATAAAGCAACAAGCTACAATCAAACAAATCTCTAACTTTATTTAAAATGCCGACACTTTTACAAACCTTTGTTTCTACAAAATCAATATGAGTAAAACAAGATCTAGAAACTTCACTTCCTTCCTTTTAATACTAACTCTATCAATTGTGATTTTCACATTTTCTATTTTGCTGTGATTACTTAAAATCATAGTTTGTTTTATCCAAATTATAATGACTTATTTTTGTTAAAGCAATTTCTCAACATTTCTTATTCAGTTCTTTCCAGTTGCTCCAGCAAATTCCTTCCTGATTGAAATAAACTGGTGTCATCAGCAGACAACCAAAAATGTAACAACGGCCCTAAAACGGACTTGTATGAACAGACTCGAAATGAAAGTCAGTGGTTTGACAATGCAGTCAATAGTTCTTTTAATAATTGTCATGTCTAGTCCAGACTGTGGAGGTTTAAGTTTTACATCAGCAACAAATCTGTTTTTAAATCACTGTCTGAGCGCTGGAGCTGCAAGAAGAAAGTCCAGTCTAAACCTCGCTGATGTGAGTGTGTCTGACTCACCTGTGCAGACCGACTCCTGGAGCAGCAGCTTCTCTGTGAGTCCTGGATATTTCCTCCGAGGCGTCGTTTTTGTGGCTCTTCCTGTGTTTGCAAATGTCCTCTCAGCTCACACAGGTTTTTATAGCTCTGTGATGGAAGCCCCTCCCCTAAGGAGCCAGGGGGCAGCTGACATTATACTGGACTAACAGCCCCTCCCACCCCTGGTCTTTCAGCTCATTGTTCCTGCTTTAATCCCTCCATGAGGCGCCCAAAGAGGAGGAGCTCATTGAGGCCAGTTCACACCTCTGACCTGTGAATGTAAAGCTCTGGGTGTGTCGCTCTGATCTAAAGACACAAAGACTCCATTTAAATGTCCATGTATCTGCAGCTGTTTACTCTCCGCTCAGTGATGTAAATGTCTGCATTTGACCTGGAATTTGCAGAAGGAGTGATTTCTACATGTGACTCTCACATTGTCACTAGTCCAACAAAACAGCGCTGATTTCACTCTCATTCATTTAAAACGAACAGTAAAATCTCCAATGTTTCTGGAAGCTTTGTTTTGACTTGGTTTTAGACAGAACTGCAGCCTCTGTAGAGCTTTAGGATTTCTGTTTCTGTTTTACAATTGTCAGATTTAGCTTTTTGGGGAACATGAATGTGTATATTGCTTAAATGTTCATCGATAGCAAGTTTCCGCCTGGAATGTGTTAAAAATGTTACTCAGTTAAACAGAGCTTTTTGTGTATTTGAAATAAACTAAATGTGAACAATATTATTCAAGTGAATTCAAAATGTGAGACCATCATCATTCAACTTTCCTATTTTTATCATGATTTCACTTTTGACCTAATATTGTAGCGAGTGTGACATTAGTCTGTAGTGAGTGTGTTCACAGAAAGTTGAAACTACTGAGGCTCAAAATTGAAACTTTATTTGTAAAAAAACAAAAAGTGTCAAAAGTAAAAGCTGTAAAATGCTACATTCTATCAATGTGAAAACAAACAGCAGCATTTATGAAGCATTAGTACAAACATGTTCATGTCATGATCTCTGCATTTGACCCGCCCTTCTAAAGTCTGTGAGTCCAGTGTCACATGACCGTCCACACTCCTCACAACTGCTTTGCCCCACTGTGGAACCTCCTCATGTGTGTTTTGAGGCTGGATAAGCGATTAAAAACGTTTCCACACTGGCCACACTCGTATGGTTTCTCTCCAGTGTGGATCCTCATGTGTGATTTGAGGTTTGATGACACAGTAAAGGTCTTCCCACACAGCTCACAGCTGTATGGCTTCTCTCCAGTGTGGATCCTCATGTGACTTTTCAGATGTGCAGACATAGTAAACACATGTTCACAATGGCCACACTCAAAGGGCTTCTCTCCAGTGTGGATCCTCATGTGGTATTTGAGGCCGGATGACTGAGTAAAGGTCTTCCCACACTGCTCACAGCTGTATGGCTTCACTCCTGTGTGGATTCTCTTGTGTGTTTTGAGGTGGGATGACACAGTAAAGGCCTTCTCACACTGCTCACACTGGTATGGCTTCTCTCCAGTGTGGATCCTCATGTGTTCTTTGAGGCCGGATGACTGAGCAAAGGTCTTGTCACACTGCTCACAGCTGTACGGCTTCTCTCCAGTGTGGATTCTCTTGTGACATTCTAGATTCTGTGACGTACTGAATGTTTTCCCACACTGCTCACACTTGTACGCCTTTTGTCCACTGTGGACTCTCTTGTGCTGCCTGAGACCTGAGGAGTAATGGAATGTCTTCCCACACTCCTCACATTTGTATGGTTTTTCCCCAGTGTGGATCCTCATGTGTTCTTTGAGGCTGGATGACTGAGTGAAGGTCTTGTCACACTGCTCACAGCTGTACGGCCTCTCTCCAGTGTGGATCCTCATGTGACTTTTCAGAGCTTTAGACACAGTAAACACATGACCACACTGGCCACACTCGAAGGGCTTCTCTCCAGTGTGGATTTTCATGTGACCTTTAAGACTAGAAGAGAGAGCAAACGCATGTCCACACTGGCCACACTCATAGGGCTTCTCCCCAGTGTGGATTCTCATGTGTTGTTTCAGACCTTTTGATGTAGTTAATCCTTTCCCACACTCCTCACAGCTGTATGTCTTTCCCTGTGTGCGGGGAGTCTGCAGAGGCTGAGATGGGTCCATTTCTCTGTGGACAGAAACAGGAGTTAGTGTTGTGTCACTCACATTGTTCTGTAAAACACTACACTGTGTTCCAAATTATTATGCAAATTGTATTTTTGTGTCAAAAAGGTAAAAAAAAACTCATGGATGGTATCGTGTCTTGGGGCTCTATGAATCACTGACATTAATCTCAGAGACCTGGGATGATTAGTTTTCAGGTTAAGCCCAGTTAAGGGAAAAACTACTGAAAAAGGGTGTTCCACTTTATTAAGCAAATCATCATTTTCAAGCAATATAGGAAAGAAAAAGGATCTCTCTGCTGATGAAAAGCGTGAAATAGTTGAATGCCTTGGTCTAGGTATGAAAACCTTCGATATTTCATGAAGGATTAAGTGTAATCATCGTACTGATAAGAGATTTGTGGATGATTCAGACACACTCGGGTTTATGCAGATAAAGGCACAATAAGGACAGTTTCTGCCAGACAAACACATCAGATTAAGAGAACAGATGCTACAAAGCAGCAGACAGGTATTTGAAGCTGCTGGTGCCTCTGGAGTCTCCCGAACATGAAGGTGTCGGACCCTCCAGAGGCTGCAGTTGTGCATAAACCTTCTATCCGGCCTCCCCTAAACTGTTCATTGAAGCTGAAGCAGAAACGGCTGTAGTGGCTCAGAAATACATGAGGACTCATTTTCAAACAGTCTTGTTCACTGATGAGGCCGTGTGACCCTGGATGGTCAAATCAATGGAGTAGTGGATGGTTGGTGAATGGCCACCATGTCCCAACAAGGCTGTGACGTCAGTAAGGAGGAGGCGGAGTCATGTTTTGGGCCAGAATCATGGGGAGAGCTGGTTGGCTCCTTTAGGATCCCTGAAGGTGTGAAAATGACCTCTTTCTGACTGACCACTTTCTTTTATGCTACAAAAAGAAGAGCCATGTTTTACGAGATCCTCTTCATCATGACAACGCACCATGTCCTGCTGTAAAGAACACCTCTGCATCACTGGCTGCTATGGGCATAAAAGGAGAGAAACTCATCATGTGGACCCCATCCTCCCATGACCTCAACCCTATTGAGAACCTTTGGAGCCTCAACAAAAAAAACTTCTATGAGGGTGGGAGGCAGTTTTCATCCAAACGGCAGCTCTGGGAGGTTATTCTGACATCCTGCAAAGAAATCCAAGCAGAAACTGTCCAAAAACTCACACGTTTAATGGATTTAAGAGTTTTGAAGCTGCTATCACACAAGGGCTCCTTTGGTAAAATGTAACTTGGCCTGTTAAGATGTTTTTGATTGAAATATCTTTTGATTTCAGTAAATATGACCTGATGCTACAAATTCAACAAATGACCATCTATAGTTAATTACAAGCTTTGAAATGTATTGAAACAATTAGCTGCATAATAATTTGGAACAGTGGATTTTGAGGTTTTTACTATATTTATTTTTGAAAAAAATACTGTTATCGCTGGGAGATTTTTTTAACCACATTTAAATGATCCTCGACCAGTTAAAGACTTGAAAATGATGCTGACTCTCATTTGAGTTGACAATTTAGAAAATCTTAGAAAAATGCAATTTGCATAATAATTTGGAACACAGTGTATGTAGTTTGCTGCCGACCTGGTGTGACCCCCTCACCCCCACCCACCCCTCCCTCTGTTCTCATTCACACATACAGTATCAGCCCCCCTCCCCCGTCAGCCCAATGCATGTCATTTACTGCTGTTGAAATCTTTTTTTCTACCATACATGGACAAAAAGGAACAAATCTTATGTTATCTTTTCCTAGAAACAACAAATCAATCAATTCCCCATCATTTCACCAAGTCACAAAACATAACCAAACAGCATCACGTGTCTTACACTTCACTTACGTTGAGGTGTTTGTTTGTTTTTTTAATGTAATCATACATTCTTTAAAATGTATAAACACTTGTACAACATTTTAAATCCGCAGTCAAAGAATTCCACAATTTAACTAAAAACCTATTCCAGAAATTATATTTTCTTCTATGGCAAACGTCTTGAACATCGTTTGGCTTTTTGTTTTGTTTAGCTTTCCACATAATAATCAACATTTTTAAGTCGACAAGATCCTTAAATTGAAGTAGTTTCTTTTCAATAAATCAAGGATCCTCTGTGTTGCCTTTTTCACTGATAATTCTATTGCTCTTTTTTGCAGCAGGGACGAGGGCTCAGTGTTACTGTTATATGTGTGACCCCAGACTTCAACAGAACTGAAATATACAAGAATCATTGAGGCATAAAGCAAAAACTACAATCAAACAAATCTCTAACTTTATATAAAATGCCGACACTTTTGCAAACCTTTGTTTCTACAAAATCAATATGAGCAAAACAAGACCTAGAAACTTCACTTCCTTCCTTTTAATACTAACTCTATCAATTGTGATTTTCACATTTTCTATTTTGCTGTGATTACTTAAAATCATAGTTTGTTTTATTCAAATTATAAAAACTTATTTTTGTTAAGCCAATTTCTCAACATTTCTTCTTCAGTTCTTTCCAGCAGCTCCAACAAATTCCTTCCTGATTGAAATAAACTGGTGTCATCAGCAAACAACCAAAAATGTAACAACGGCCCTAAAACGGACTTGTATGAACAGACTGGAAATGAAAGTCAGTGGTTTGACAATGCAGTCAATAGTTCTTTTAATAATTGTCATGTCTAGTCCAGACTGTGAAGGTTTAAGTTTTACATCAGCAACAAAACTGTTTTTAAATCACTGTCTGAGCGCTGGAGCTGCAAGAAGAAAGTCCAGTCTAAACCTCGCTGATGTGAGTGTGTCTGACTCACCTGTGCAGACCGACTCCTGGAGCAGCAGCTTCTCTGTGAGTCCTGGATATTTCCTCCGAGGCGTCGTCTTTGTGGCTCTTCCTGTGTTTGCAAATGTCCTCTCAGCTCACACAGGTTTTTATAGCTCTGTGATGGAAGCCCCTCCCCAAAGGAGCCCTCCTTCACCTCTGTATATAAAGCCTCTGCTGCCCCCTCCTGACATTACACTGTACAAACAGCCCCTCCCCTCCATCTGACATTAGTATGTAGTGAGTGTGTTCACAGAAAGTCGAAACTACTGAGGCTCAAAATTGAAACTTTATTTGTAAAAAAACAAAAAGTATCAAAAGGAAAAGCTGTAAAATGCTACATTCTATCAATGTGAAAACAAACAGCAGCATTTATGAAGCATTAGTACAAACATGTTCATGTCATGATCTCTGCATTTGACCCGCCCTTCTAAAGTCTGTGAGTCCAGTGTCACATGACTGTCCACACTCCTCACAACTGCTTTGCCCCACTGTGGAACCTCCTCAGGTGTTTTTTGAGGCTGGATGACTGAGTAAAGGTCTTCCCACACTGCTCACAGCTGTGTGGCTTCACTCCTGTGTGGATTCTCTTGTGTGTTTTGAGGCTGGATGACTGATTAAAAACGTTTCCACACTGGCCACACTCGTATGGCTTCTCTCCAGTGTGGATCCTCATGTGTGATTTGAGGTTTGATGACACAGTAAAGGCCTTCTCACACTGCTCACACTGGAATGGCCTCTCTCCAGTGTGGATCCTCATGTGACTTTTCAGATGTGCAGACATAGTAAACACATGTCCACACTGGCCACACTCGTATGGCTTGTTTCCAGTGTGGATTCTTATGTGGTATTTGAGGCCGAATGACTGAGTAAAGGTCTTCCCACACTGCTCACAGCTGTACGGCTTCTCTCCAGTGTGGATCCTCAGGTGACATTCTAGACTCTGTGATGTAGTGAATGTTTTTCCACACTGCTCACACTTGTATGGCTTTTGTCCACTGTGGACTCTCTTGTGCTGACTGAGACCTGAGACGGAATGGAATGTCTTCCCACACTCATCACATTTGTATGGTTTTTCCCCAGTGTGGATC
The DNA here is from genome assembly GCF_951799975.1 of Gobius niger. Classification (NCBI taxonomy): domain Eukaryota; kingdom Metazoa; phylum Chordata; class Actinopteri; order Gobiiformes; family Gobiidae; genus Gobius; species Gobius niger. The sequence goes on from NC_136866.1 coordinate 29,434,880, forward strand.
CTCATGTGATCTTTGAGGCCGGATGACTGAGTGAAGGTCTTGCCACACTGCTCACAGCTGTACGGCCTCTCTCCAGTGTGGATTCTCATGTGACTTTTCAGAGCTTTAGACACAGTAAACACATGTCCACACTGGCCACACTCAAAGGGCTTCTCTCCAGTGTGGATTCTCTTGTGTTGTTTCAGACCAGATAATCTAGTGAATCCTTTCCCACACTCCTCACAGCTGTATGTCTTTCCCTGTGTGCGGGGAGTCTGCAGAGGCTGAGCTGGGTCCATTTCTCTGCAGACAGAAACAGGAGTTAGGGTTGGTGGGACCCTCCCCCTCCCTCTGTTCTCATTCACACATACAGTATCACCCCCCCTCCCCCGTCAGCCCAATGCACGTCATATACTGCTTTTTCTACCATACATGGACAAAAAGGAACAAATCTTATGTTATCTTTTCCTAGTAACAACAAATCAATCAATTCCCCTCCATTTCACCAAGTCACAAAACATAACCAAAACAGCATCACGTGTCTTACACTTCACTAACATTCAGGTGTTTTTTTGTTTTTTTTTATGTAATCATACATTCTTTAAAATGTATAAACACTTGTACAACATTTTAAATCCGCAGTCAAAGAATTCCACAATTTAACTCAAAACCAATACCAGAAATTATATTTTCTTCTATGGCAAACGTCTTGAACATCGTTTGACTTTTTAGCTTTCCACATAATAATCAACATTTTTAAGTCGACAAGATCCTTAAATTGAAGTAGTTTCTTTTCAATAAATCAAGGATCCTCTGTGTTACCTTTTTCACTGATAATTCTATTGCTCTTTTTTGCAGCAGGGACGAGGGCTCAGTGTTACTGTTATATGTGTGACCCCAGACTTCAACAGAACTGAAATATAGAAGAATCATTGAGGCATAAAGCAACAAGCTACAATCAAACAAATCTCTAACTTTATATAAAATGCCGACACTTTTGCAAACCTTTGTTTCTACAAAATCAATATGAGCAAAACAAGACCTAGAAACTTCACTTCCTTCCTTTTAATACTAACTCTATCAATTGTGATTTTCACATTTTTGCTGTGATTACTTAAAATCATAGTTTGTTTTATCCAAATTATAATAACTTATTTTTGTTAAACCAATTTCTCAACATTTCTTCTTCAGTTCTTTCCAGTAGCTCCAAGAAATTCCTTCCTGATTGAAATAAACTGGTGTCATCAGCAGACAGCGAAAAATGTAACAACGGCCCGAAAACGGACTTGTATGAACAGACTGGAAATGAAAGTCAGTGGTTTGACAATGCAGTCAATAGTTCTTTTAATAATTGTCATGTCTAGTCCAGACTGTGGAGGTTTAAGTTTTACATCAGCAACAAATCTGTTTTTAAATCACTGTCTGAGCGCTGGAGCTGCAAGAAGAAAGTCCAGTCTAAACCTCGCTGATGTGAGTGTGTCTGACTCACCTGTGCAGACCGACTCCTGGAGCAGCAGCTTCTCTGTGAGTCCTGGATATTTCCTCCGAGGCGTCGTCTTTGTGGCTCTTCCTGTGTTTGCAAATGTCCTCTCAGCTCACACAGGTTTTTTTTTAGCTGTGATGGAAGCCCCTCCCCTAAGGAGCCCTCCTTCACCTCTGTATATAAAGCTTCTGCTGCCCCCTGCTGACGTTATACTGTACAAACAGCCACTCCCACCCCTCTTTCAGCTCATTGTTCCTGTTTTAATCCCTCCATGAGGCGCCCACAGAGGAGGAGCTCATTGAGGCCAGTTCACACCTCTGACCTGTGAATGTAAAGCTCTGGGTGTGTCGCTCTGATCTAAAGACACAAAGACCCTATTTAAATGTCCATGTATCTGCAGCTGTTTACTCTCCGCTCAGTGATGTAAATGTCTGCATTTGACCTGGAATTTGCAGAATGAGTGATTTCTACATGTGACTCTCACATTGTCACTAGTCCAACAAAACAGCGCTGATTTCACTCTCATTCATTTAAAACGAACAGTAAAATCTCAAGTTTCTGGAAGCTTCATTTTGACTTGGTTTCAGACAGAACTGCAGCCTCTGTAGAGCTTTAGGATTTCTGTTTCTGTTTTACAATTGTCAGATTTAGCTTTTTGGGGAACATGAATGTGTATATTGCTTCATTGAGCCACGGCCCCGGCACTAAATGTTCATCAATTGCAAGTTTCTGCATTTAACATCTGGAATGTGTTAAAAAGAAGAAGGGGGTTTAGTTGAGAATGAAAATCAGGGTTTATGCAGAGTCATGGGAAGTTGAGCTCAGAGCTAAAGATAACGACGACAGTTTGCAGGAATGTCTTTGGGCCAAACGCTGCTCAGTCAAAGTCTTTTTATTGTCCGTGTTAGAGTGAGCCCCTGCAGTCGAGTGTAAAGGGGAAAAAAAATGTTTATTACACCAGTTTGTAACATAAACTTCCTTCTGCAGCTTTGTGTCTAACGGAGCTGTTTGTCAGTTGTGTCTTTTATTATTGGTTGGTGACCAGTTTAACTTTGTGCTTTTGTTTTGTCTAGTTTTTCTTCTGTTGTAAAGTATGTTTTTGTTTTAAATCAGAATCAGTTTTCATATGGATTAACATCACGAAGTCTGATCAGAGTCAGCTGGATGTTCATGACTCAGGATAAGCTCACGTTTCAGGACAAACCACTTTCAGTTTTTGATTTAACAGAATTTGGTCACAACATATCGGTGAAGAACAGTCTTGTTTGAGCAGATTTCAAAAAGTGTTAGTATTGTAGCGAGTATGACATTAGTATGTAGTGTGTGTGTTCACAAAAAGTTGAAACTACTGAGGCTCAAAATTGAAACTTTATTTGTAAAATAAAAAAAAGTCATGATCTTTTCATTGCATTTGAATCAGAATCAGAATAGTTTTCATTGCCACTGTTTGCAAACAGGTTCACAAACTAGGATTTTTTTCTCGGTGAGACACAGAGTTTAGATAAAAAATAAGCTATAAAACTTTAAACTATAAGTTTTTAGGGGCATACATAAGAATATAAAAATAATTAAGATAAAAAGAAAAACACAATTGATATATGGTGTATAAAGTGATACAGTGATAAGTGATGTAGTGGATCTAAGTGTAGACATACCGCATAGTGCAATATAGCAGATTACAGTCTGTACTGAGTTATTATATCTATTCCTTTATGGAGGAGGTGAGGATGGACTCGATGATGGCCGTGTAGAACTGCACCAGCATCATGGTCGGCAGCGTAAGTTTCCTCAGCTGCTGCATGAAGAACATCCTCTGCTGGGCCTTCTTGATGAGGGAGCTGATGGTTGGCTCCCATTTGAGGTCCTGGGTTATGGTGGTGCCCAGAAACAGAAGGAGTCCACAATGGAGATGGGGGTGGGAGAATCTGTCAGGGCGAGGGGGGACGGTGGGGCTGTGTCTTTCCTGAAGTCCACGATCTTCTCCACTGTCTTCTGGGTGTTCAGAAGAGCCAGGGGGAAAGTAAACAGCCCTGAGGAGTTCCAGTATTTGTAGTCCGAGTGTCGGTCTCAGCAGCTCTGTGCTCTCAAGGGTTTGTCCATTTAACGCCTGGGATTCTCTGAGCTGCTTGGTGAAACAATATGAATAACTGAAGGTCTGTCCACACTCCTCACAGCTGGTTTCCCCCACACCTCCTCATGTGTTTTTTGAGGCTGAATGACTGAGTGAAAGTCTTGTCACACTGCTCACAGCTGTATGGTTTCTCTCCAGTGTGGATTCTCATGTGACGTTTCAGATTTGCAGACACAGTAAACACATGTCCACACAGGCCACACTCAAAGGGCTTCTCTCCAGTGTGGATTTTCATGTGACCTCTAAGACTAGAAGAGAGAGCAAACGCATGTCCACACTGGCCACACTCATAGGACTTCTCCCCAGTGTGGACTCTCTTGTGTTGTTTCAGACCTTTTGATGTAGTCAATCCTTTCCCACACTCCTCACAGCTGTATGTCTTTCCCTGTGTGCGGGGAGTCTGCAGAGGCTGAGCTGGGTCCATTTCTCTGCAGACAGAAACAGGAGTTAGTGTTGTGCTACTCACATTGTTCTGTAAAACACTACACTGCGTTCCAAATTATTATGCAAATTGTATTTTTGTGTCAAAAAGGTAAAAAATAAATAAATAATGAAACTCATGGATGGTGTCGTTTCTCGGGGCTCTATGAATCACTGACATTAATCTCAGACACCTGGGATGATTCGTTTTCAGGTTAAGCCCTGAAAACGAATCAGGGCTTAATTCGTTTTAAGTTTTAATTCGTTTGCAGACCGACTCCTGGAGCAGCAGCTTCTATGTGAGTCCTGGATATTTCCTCCGAGGCGTCATCTTTGTGGCTCTTCTTGTGTTTGCAAATGTCCTCTCAGCTCACACAGGTTTTTTTAGCTGTGTGATGGAAGCCCCTCCCCTAAGGAGCCAGGGGGCAGCTGACATTATACTGTACAAACAGCCACTCCCACCCCGGGTCTTTCAGCTCACTGTTCCTGCTTTAATCCCTCCATGAGGCGCCCACAGAGGAGGAGCTCATTGAGGCCAGTTCACACCTCTGACCTGTGAATGTAAAGCTCTGGGTGTGTCGCTCTGATCGAAAGACACAAAGACTCCATTTAAATGTCCATGTATCTGCAGCTGTTTACTCTCCGCTCAGTGATGTAAATGTCTGCATTTGACCTGGAATTTGTAGAATGTGTGATTTCTACATGTGACTCTCACATTGTCTCTAGTCCAACAAAACAGCGCTGATTTCACTCTCATTCATTTAAAACTAACAGTAAAATCTCCAAAGTTTCCTGAAGCTTTGTTTTGACTTGGTTTTAGACAGAACTGCAGCCTCTGTAGAGCTTTAGGATTTCTGTTTCTGTTTTACAATTGTCAGATCTAGCTTTTTGGGGAACATGAATGTGTATATTGCTTCATTGAGCCGCGGCCCCGGCACTAAAAGTTCATCGATAGCAAGTTTCCGCCCGGAATGTGTTAAAAATGTTATTCAGTTAAACAGAGCTTTTTGTGTATTTGAAATAAACTAAATGTGAACAATATTATTCAAGTGAAGTCAAAATGTGAGACCATCATCATTCAACTTTCCTATTTTTATCATGATTTCACTTTTGACCTAATATTGTAGCGAGTGTGACATTAGTCTGTAGTGAGTGTGTTCACAGAAAGTCGAAACTACTGAGGCTCAAAATTGAAACTTTATTTGTAAAAAAAAAAAAAGTGTCAAAAGGAAAAGCTGTAAAATGCTACATTCTATCAATGTGAAAACAAACAGCAGCATTTATGAAGCATTAGCACAAACATGTTCATGTCATGATCTCTGCATTTGCATTTGAATCAGAATCAGAATAGTTTTCATTTCGGTGTTTGTCCATTTAATGTCTGGGATTCTCTGAGCTGCTTGGTGAAACAATATGAATATCTCACGGTCTGTCCACCCTCCTCACAGCTGGCTTCCCCCACAGTGGTACCTCCTCATGTGTTGTTTGAGGCTGGATGACTGAGTAAAGGTCTTCCCACACTGCTCACAGCTGTATGGCCTCTCTCCAGTGTGGATCCTCATGTGTTTTTTGAGGCTGGATAAGCGATTAAAAACGTTTCCACACTGGCCACGCTCGTATGGCTTCTCTCCAGTGTGGATCCTCATGTGACTTTTCAGATGTGCAGACATAGTAAACACATGTCCACACTGGCCACACTCGTACGGCATCTCTCCAGTGTGGATCCTCAGGTGATATTCTAGACTCTGTGACGTAGTGAATGTTTTCCCACACTGCTCACACTTGTATGGCTTTTGTCCACTGTGGACTCTCTTGTGCTGACTGAGACCTGAGACGGAATGGAATGTCTTCCCACACTCATCACATTTGTATGGTTTTTCCCCAGTGTGGATCCTCATGTGTGCTTTGAGGCTGGATGACTGAGTAAAGGTCTTGTCACACTGCTCACAGCTGTGTGGCTTCTCTCCAGTGTGGATTCTCATGTGACTTTTCAGATGTGCAGACATAGTAAACACATGTCAACACAGGCCACACTCAAAGGGCTTCTCTCCAGTGTGGATTCTCTTGTGTTGTTTCAGATTATTTGATGTAGTTAATCCTTTCCCACATTCATCCCAGTTGTATCTCTTTCCTTTTGTGCGGGGAGTCTGCAGAGGCTGAGCTGGGTCCATTTCTCTGCGGACAGAAACAGGAGTTAGTGTTGGTGTGACCCTCCCCCTCCCTCTGTTCTCATTCACACATACAGTATCACCCCCCCTCCCCCGTCAGCCCAATTCATGTCATATACTGCTGTTGAAATCTTTTTTTTCTACCATACATGGACAAAAAGGAACAAATCTTATATTATCTTTTCCTAGTAACAACAAATCAATCAATTCCCCTCCATTTCACCAGGTCACAAAACATAACCAAAACAGCATAACTTACACTTCACTAACATTCAGGTGTTTGTTTGTTTTTTTAATGTAATCATACATTCTTTAAAATGTATAAACACTTGTACAACATTTTAAATCCGCAGTCAAAGAATTCCACTATTTAACTCAAAACCTATTCCAGAAATTATATTTTCTTCTATGGCAAACGTCTTGAACATCGTTTGGCTTTTTGTTTTGTTTAGCTTTCCACATAATAATCAACATTTTCAAGTCGACAAGATCCTTAAATTGATTGAAGTAGTTTCTTTTCAATAAATCAAGGATCCTCTGTGTGGCCTTTTTTACTGATAATTCTATTGTTCTTTTTTGCAGCAGGGACGAGGGCTCAGTGTTACTGTTATATGTGTGACCCCAGACTTCAACAGAACTGAAATATACAAGAATCATTGAGGCATAAAGCAACAAGCTACAATCAAACAAATCTCTAACTTTATATAAAATGCCTTTTGCAAACCTTTGTTTCTACAAAATCAACATGAGCAAAACAAGACCTAGAAACTTCACTTCCTTCCTTTTAATACTAACTCTATCAATTGTGATTTTCACATTTTCTATATTGCTGTGATCTTGGGGAAAAAGCACCAAAAATGTGACAAAAATTCACCAAAAAAATGTGACAAAAAATCACCAAAAATGTGACAAAAAGGAAAAAAAAAACATACAAAAGCTGACACAACACAACAACAACGCGAAGAAAAAGGTCAGTTTTGTGGGTCTTAGCTTTCAAATGAGGTGTTACACAGTCAGAGAATGTATTTAGGCGGGTGGTAAGAGGATAATGTTCCTCCATCAGGCGCCCACAGAGGAGGAGCTCGTTGAGGCCAGTTCACACCTCTGACCTGTGAATGTAAAGCCCTGGGTGTGTCGCTCTGATCTAAAGACACAAAGACTCCATTTAAATGTCCATGTATCTACAGCTGTTTACTCTCCTCTCAGTGATGTAAATGTGTGCATTTGACCTGGAATTTGCAGAATGTGTGATTTCTACATGTGACTCCCACATTGTCACTTGTCCAACAAAACAGCGCTGATTTCACTCTCATTCATTTAAAACTAACAGTAAAATCTCCAAAGTTTCTGGAAGCTTTGTTTTGACTTGGTTTTAGACAAAACTGCAGCCTCTGTAGAGCTTTAGGATTTCTGTTTCTGTTTGACAATTGTCAGATGTAGCTTTTTGGGAACATGAATGTGTATATTGCTTCATTGAGCCACGGCCCCGACACTAAAAGTTCATCGATAGCAAGTTTCCGCCCGGAATGTGTTAAAAATGTTACTCTGTTAAACAGAGCTTTTTGTGTATTTGAAATAAACTAAATGTGAACAATATTATTCAAGTGAAGTCAAAATGTGAGACCATCATCATTCAACTTTCCTATTTTTATCATGATTTCACTTTTGACCTAATATTGTAGCGAGTGTGACATTAGTCTGTAGTGAGTGTGTTCACAGAAAGTCGAAACTACTGAGGCTTAAAATTGAAACTTTATTTGTGGAAAAAAAAAAAAAAAAAGTGTCAAAAGGAAAAGCTGTAAAATGCTACATTCTATCAATGTGAAAACAAACAGCAGCATTTATGAAGCATTAGTACAAACATGTTCATGTCATGATCTCTGCATTTGACCCGCCCTTCTAAAGTCTGGGAGTCCAGTGTCACATGACTGTCCACACTCCTCACAACTGCTTTCCCCCACTGTGGAACCTCCTCATGTGTACTTTGAGGTTCGATGACACAGTAAAAGTCTTCCCACACTGCTCACAGCTGTATGGCCTCTCTCCAGTGTGGATCCTCATGTGTTTTTTGAGGCTGGATGAGCAATTAAAACCGTTTCCACACTGGCCACACTCGTATGGCTTCTCTCCAGTGTGGATCCTCATGTGTACTTTGAGGTTCGATGACACAGTAAAGGCCTTCTCACACTGCTCACACTCGTATGGTTTCTCTCCAGTGTGGATTCTCATGTGACGTTTCAGATGTGCAGACTTAGTAAACACATGTCCACACTGGCCACACTCAAAGGGCTTCTCTCCAGTGTGGATCCTCATGTGTGCTTTGAGGCTGGATGAGCGAGTAAAGGTCTTCCCACACTGCTCACATCTGTATGGTTTCTCTCCAGTGTGGATTCTCATGTGACGTTTCAGATGTGCAGACATAGTAAACGCATGTCCACACTGGCCACACTCGTACGGCTTCTCTCCAGTGTGGATCCTCAGGTGACATTCTAGACTCTGTGACGTAGTGAATGTTTTCCCACACTGCTCACACTTGTACGCCTTTTGCCCACTGTGGACTCTCTTGTGCTGCCTGAGACCTGATGAGTAGTGGAATGTCTTCCCACACTCATCACATTTGTATGGTTTTTCCCCAGTGTGGATCCTCATGTGGTCTTTGAGGCTGGATGACTGAGTGAAGCTCTTGCCACACTGCTCACAGCTGTACGGCCTCTCTCCAGTGTGGATTCTCATGTGAATTTTCAGATGTTTAGACACAGTAAACGCATGTCCACACTGGCCACACTCGAAGGGCTTCTCCCCAGTGTGGATTCTCTTGTGTTGTTTCAGACCACATAATGTAATTAATCCTTTCCCACACTCCTCACAGCTGTGTGTCTTTCCCTGTGTGCGGGGAGTCTGCAGAGGCTGAGCTGGGTCCATTTCTCTGCAGACAGAAACAGGAGTTAGTGTTAGTGTGACCCTCCCCCTCCCTCTGTTCTCATTCCTCATTCACACATACAGTATCACCCCCCCTCCCCCGTCAGCCCAATGCATGTCATTTACTGTTGTTGAAATCTTTTTTTTCTACCATACATGGACAAAAAGGAACAAATCTTATGTTATCTTTTCCTAGAAACAACAAATCAATCAATTCCCCTCCATTTCACCAAGTCACAAAACATAACCAAACAGCATCACGTGTCTTACACTTCACTTACGTTGAGGTGTTTGTTTTTTTTTTTTTATGTAATCATATATTCTTTAAAATGTATAAACACTTGTACAACATTTTGAATCCACAGTCAAAGAATTCCACAATTTAACTCAAAACCTATTCCAGAAATTATATTTTCTTCTATGGCAAACGTCTTGAACATCGTTTGGCAACTTTTTTTGTTTAGCTTTCCACACAATAATCAACATTTTTAAGTCGACAAGATCCTTAAATTGAAGTAGTTTCTTTTCAATAAATCAAGGATCCTCTGTGTTACCTTTTTTACTGATAATTCTGTTGCTCTTTTTTGCAGCAGGGACGAGGGCTCAGTGTTACTGTTATATGTGTGACCCCAGACTTCAACAGAACTGAAATATAGAAGAATCATTGAGGCATAAAGCAACAAGCTACAATCAAACAAATCTCTAACTTTATATAAAATGCCTTTTGCAAACCTTTGTTTCTACAAAATCAACATGAGCAAAACAAGACCTAGAAACTTCACTTCCTTCCTTTTAATACTAACTCTATCAATTGTGATTTTCACATTTTCTATTTTGCTGTGATTACTTAAAATCATAGTTTGTTTTATCCAAATTATAATAACTTATTTTTGTTAAACCAATTTCTCAACATTTCTTCTTCAGTTCTTTCCAGCAGCTCCAAGAAATTCCTTCCTGATTGAAATAAACTGGTGTCATCAGCAGACAACCAAAAATGTAACAACGACCCGAAAACGGACTTGTATGAACAGACTGGAAATGAAAGTCAGTGGTTTGACAATGCAGTCAATAGTTCTTTTAATAATTGTCATGTCTAGTCCAGACTGTGGAGGTTTAAGTTTTACATCAGCAACAAATCACTTTTAAATCACTGTCTGAGCGCTGGAGCTGCAAGAAGAAAGTCCAGTCTAAACCTCGCTGATGTGAGTGTGTCTGACTCACCTGTGCAGACCGACTCCTGGAGCAGCAGCTTCTCTGTGAGTCCTGGATATTTCCTCCGAGGTGTCGTTTTTGTGGCTCTTCCTGTGTTTGCAAATGTCCTCTCAGCTCACACAGGTTTTTAAAGCTCTGTGATGGAAGCCCCTCCCCTAAGGAGCCCTCCTTCACCTCTGTGTATAAAGCCTCTGCTGCCCCCTGCTGACATTATACTGTACAAACAGCACCTGCTCGCCCTGCTCTTTACTCCACAGAGGAGGAGCTCGTTGAGGCCAGTTCACACCTCTGACCTGTGAATGTAAAGCCCTGGGTGTGTCGCTCTGATCGAAAGACACAAAGACTCCATTTAAATGTCCATGTATCTGCAGCTGTTTACTCTCCGCTCAGTGATGTAAATGTCTGCATTTGACCTGGAATTTGCAGAATGTGTGATTTCTACATGTGACTCCCACATTGTCACTAGTCCAACAAAACAGCGCTGATTTCACTCTCATTCATTTAAAACTAACAGTAAAATCTCCAAAGTTTCTGGAAGCTTTGTTTTGACTTGGTTTTAGACAGAACTGCAGCCTCTGTAGAGCTTTAGGATTTCTGTTTCTGTTTTACAATTGTCTGATGTAGCTTTTTGGGGAACATGAATGTGTATATTGCTTAAATGTTCATCGATAGCAAGTTTCCGCCTGGAATGTGTTAAAAATGTTATTCAGTTAAACAAAGCTTTTTGTGTATTTGAAATAAACTAAATGTGAACAATATTATTCAAGTGAAGTCAAAATGTAAGACCATCATCATTCAACGTTCCTATTTCTATCATGATTTCACTTTTGACCTAATATTGTAGCGAGTGTGACATTCGTATGTAGTGAGTGTGTTCACAGAAAGTCGAAACTACTGAGGCTCAAAATTGAAACTTTATTTGTAAAAAAAAAAAAAAAGTGTCAAAAGGAAAAGCTGTAAAATGCTACATTCTATCAATGTGAAAACAAACAGCAGCATTTATGAAGCATTAGTACAAACATGTTCATGTCATGATCTCTGCATTTGACCCGCCCTTCTAAAGTCTGGGAGTCCAGTGTCACATGACTGTCCACACTCCTCACAACTGCTTTCCCCCACTGTGGAACCTCCTCATGTGTACTTTGAGGTTCGATGACACAGTAAAGGTCTTCCCACACTGCTCACAGCTGTATGGCTTCTCTCCAGTGTGGATTCTCATGTGACTTTTCAGATGTGCAGACATAGTAAACACATGTCCACACTGGCCACACTCAAAGGGCTTCTCTCCAGTGTGGATCCTCATGTGGTATTTGAGGCCGGATGACTGAGTAAAGGTCTTCCCACACTGCTCACAGCTGTATGGCTTCACTCCTGTGTGGATTCTCTTGTGTGTTTTGAGGTGGGATGACACAGTAAAGGCCTTCTCACACTGCTCACACTGGTATGGCTTCTCTCCAGTGTGGATCCTCATGTGTTCTTTGAGGCCGGATGACTGAGCAAAGGTCTTGTCACACTGCTCACAGCTGTACGGCTTCTCTCCAGTGTGGATTCTCTTGTGACATTCTAGATTCTGTGACGTACTGAATGTTTTCCCACACTGCTCACACTTGTACGCCTTTTGCCCACTGTGGACTCTCTTGTGCTGACTGAGACCTGAGGAGTAATGGAATGTCTTCCCACACTCATCACATTTGTATGTTTTTTCCCCAGTTTGGATCGTCATGTGTCTTTTGAGGCTGGATGACTGAGTGAAGGTCTTGTCACACTGCTCACAGCTGTACGGCTTCTCTCCAGTGTGGATCCTCATGTGACTTTTCAGAGCTTTAGACACAGTAAACACATGACCACACAGGCCACACTCGAAGGGCTTCTCCCCAGTGTGGATTTTCATGTGACCTTTAAGACTAGAAGAGAGAGCAAACGCATGTCCACACTGGCCACACTCATAGGGCTTCTCCCCAGTGTGGACTCTCTTGTGTTGTTTCAGACTTTTTGATGTAGTTAATCCTTTCCCACACTCCTCACAGCTGTATGTCTTTCCCTGTGTGCGGGGAGTCTGCAGCGGCTGAGCTGGGTCCATTTCTCTGTGGACAGAAACAGGAGTTAGTGTTGTGCTTCTCACATTGTTCTGTAAAACACTACACTGTGTTCCAAATTATTATGCAAATTGTATTTTTGTGTCAAAAATGTTAAAATAAATAATAACAATGAAACTCATGGATGGTATCGTGTCTTGGGGCTCTATGAATCACTGACATTAATCTCAGAGACCTGGGATGATTAGTTTTCAGGTTAAGCCCAGTTAAGGGAAAAACTACTGAAAAAGGGTTTTCCACTTTATTATGCAGATCATCATTTTCAAGCAATAGAGGAAAGAAAAAGGATCTCTCTGCTGATGAAAAGCGTGAAATAGTTGAATGCCTTGGTCTAGGTATGAAAACCTTCGATATTTCATGAAAGATTAAGTGTAATCATCGCACTGATAGAGATTTGTGGATGATTCAGAGACACTCGGTTAAGATTAAGAGAACAGATGCTACAAAGCAGAAAACAGGTATTTGAAGCTGCCGGTGCCTCTGGAGTCTCCTGAACATCAAGGTGTAGGACCCTCCAGAGGCTGCAGTTGTGCATAAACCTTCTATCCGGCCTCCCCTAAACTGTTCATTGAAGCTGAAGCAGAAACGGCTGCAGTGGCTCAGAAATACATAAAGACTCATTTTCAAACAGTCTTGTTCACTGATGAGGCCGTGTGACCCTGGATGGTCAGATGGATGGAGTAGTGGATGGTTTGGTGAATGGCCACCATGTCCCAACAAGGCTGTGACGTCAGCAAGGAGGGGCGGAGTCATGTTTTGGGCCAGAATCATGGGGAGAGAGCTGGTCGGCCCCTTTAGGATCACTGAAGGCGTGAAAATGACCTCTTTCTGACTGACCACTTTCTTTTATGGTACAAAAAGAAGAGCCGTGTTTTCACAAACAAGATCATCTTCATCATGACAACGCACCATGTCCTGCTGTAAAGAAAACCTCTGCATCACTGGCTGCTATGTGCATAAAAGGAGAGAAACTCATGATGTGGACCCCCTCCTCCCCTGACCTCAACCCTATTGAGAACCTTTGGAGCCTCAACAAAAAAAACATCTATGAGGGTGGGAGGCAGTTTTCATCCAAACAGCAGCTCTGGGAGGCTATTCTAACATCCTGCAAAGAAATCCAAGCAGAAACTCTCCAAAAATTCACAAGTTTAATGGATTTAAGAATGTTTGAAGCTGCTATCACACAATATGGTAAAATATAACTTGACCCGTTAATATTTTTTTGATTGAAATAGCTTTTGATTTCAGTAAATATGACCTCCTAGTGCTACAAATTCAACAAATGACCATCTTCAGTTAATTACAAGCTTTAAAATGTATTGAAACGATGAGCTGCATAATAATTTGGAACAGTGGATTTTGAGGTTTTTACTATATTAATTTTTGAAAATAATACTGTTTTCACAGGGAGATTTTTTCAACCACATTTAAATGATCCTCGACCAGTTACAGACTTTAAAATGACGCTGACTCTCATTTGAGTTGACAGTTTAGAAAATCTTGCCAACCTAGTGTGACCCTCCCCCTCCCTCTGTTCTCATTCACACATACAGTATCACCCCAAGGAACAAATCTTATATTATCCTTTTCCTAGTAACAACAAATCAATCAATTCCCCTCCATTTCACCAAGTCACAAAACATAACCAAAACAGCAGAACTTTTCTTACACTTCACTTACGTTCAGGTGTTTGTTTGTTTTTTTAATGTAATCATACATTCTTTAAAATGTATAAACACTTGTACAACATTTTGAATCCGCAGTCAAAGAATTCCACAATTTAACTCAAAACCTATTCCAGAAATTATATTTTCTTCTATGGCAAACGTCTTGAACATCGTTTGGCAACTTTTTTTGTTTAGCTTTTCACATAATAATCAACATTTTTAAGTCGACAAGATCCTTAAATTGAAGTAGTTTATTTTCAATAAATCAAGGATCCTCTGTGTTGCCTTTTTTACTGATAATTCTATTGCTCTTTTTTGCAGCAGGGACGAGGGCTCAGTGTTACTGTTATATGTGTGACCCCAGACTTCAACAGAACTGAAATATACAAGAATCATTGAGGCATAAAGCAACAAGCTACAATCAAACAAATCTCTAACTTTATTTAAAATGCCGACACTTTTGCAAACCATTGTTTCTACAAAATCAATATGAGCAAAACAAGACCTAGAAACTTCACTTCCTTCCTTTTAATACTAACTCTATCAATTGTGATTTTCACATTTTCTATTTTGCTGTGATTACTTAAAATCATAGTTTGTTTTATCCAAATTATAAAAACTTATTTTTGTTAAAGCAATTTCTCAACATTTCTTATTCAGTTCTTTCCAGTTGCTCCAGCAAATTCCTTCCTGATTGAAATAAACTGGTGTCATCAGCAGACAACCAAAAATGTAACAACGGCCCTAAAACGGACTTGTATGAACAGACTGGAAATGAAAGTCAGTGGTTTGACAATGCAGTCAATAGTTCTTTTAATAATTGTCATGTCTAGTCCAGACTGTGGAGGTTTAAGTTTTACATCAGCAACAAATCTGTTTTTAAATCACTGTCTGAGCGCTGGAGCTGCAAGAAGAAAGTCCAGTCTAAACCTCGCTGATGTGAGTGTGTCTGACTCACCTGTGCAGACCGACTCCTGGAGCAGCAGCTTTTCTGTGAGTCCTGGATATTTCCTCCGAGGCGTCGTCTTTGTGGCTCTTCCTGTGTTTGCAAATGTCCTCTCAGCTCACACAGGTTTTTAAAGCTCTGTGATGGAAGCCCCTCCCCAAAGAAGCCCTCCTTCACCTCTGTGTATAAAGCCTCTGCTGCCTCTGCTGCCCCCTGCTGACATTATACTGTACAAACAGCACCTGCTCGCCCTTGCCTGGCTCTGCCATACTCTTCCCTGTTCATTCCATGCAGGGAGTTAGTCTGGTCACGGAGCAATTGGAGCAGTTTGAAGGGGCGGGCCTAACGCGCACAGATTGTCAGTGAAATAAACCAATTAGCGATTAGCGGACGTGACGACAGCTGTGTCCAATTAAACAAATATGAAGTGAATATAAACTCACGCGGAGAACGCGAGGCAAAATCCTTGACTACTTCATCCAATGATTAGTTTTGGCTGATGTTAACGTTAATTGAACAAAAAACATAGAGGTGCAGCGAGTGACGTAACCTTCTCATTTCTCTGTGACGGTCGTGATTGGTTCGGCTCGGCCTTAGCCGCCAATCAACAACTTGTCTACCGTGCGTGGCCAGACCCACCTTGTTTCGTGCAGAAAGACGGTGGGTGTGGTTTATCAGGCTATGCTCGCCCTGCTCTTTACTCCACAGAGGAGGAGCTCATCAAGGCCAGTTCACACCTCTGACCTGTGAATGTAAAGCTCTGGGTGTGTCGCTCTGATCTAAAGACACAAAGATCCCATTTAAATGTCCATGTATCTGCAGCTGTTTACTCTCCGCTCAGTGATGTAAATGTCTGCATTTGACCTGGAATTTGCAGAATGAGTGATTTCTACATGTGACTCTCACATTGTCACTAGTCCAACAAAACAGCGCTGATTTCACTCTCATTCATTTAAAACTAACAGTAAAATCTCCAAAGTTTCCTGAAGCTTTGTTTTGACTTGGTTTTAGACAGAACTGCAGCCTCTGTAGAGCTTTAGGATTTCTGTTTCTGTTTTACAATTGTCAGATGTAGCTTTTTGGGGAACATGAATGTGTATATTGCTTCATTGAGCCGCGGCCCCGGCACTAAATGTTCATCGATAGCAAGTTTCCGCCCGGAATGTGTTAAAAATGTTACTCAGTTAAACAGAGCTTTTTGTGTATTTGAATTATACTAAATGTGAACAATATTATTCAAGTGAAGTCAAAATGTAAGACCATCATCATTCAACTTTCCTATTTTTATCATGATTTCACTTTTGACCTAATATTGTAGCGAGTGTGACATTAGTATGTTGTGAGTGTGTTCACAGAAAGTCGAAACTACTGAGGCTCAAAATTGAAACTTTATTTGTAAAAAAAAAAAAAAAAGTGTCAAAAGGAAAAGCTGTAAAATGCTACATTCTATCAATGTGAAAACAAACAGCAGCATTTATGAAGCATTAGCACAAACATGTTCATGTCATGATCTCTGCATTTGACCCGCCCTTCTAAAGTCTGGGAGTCCAGTGTCACATGACTGTCCACACTCCTCACAACTGCTTTCCCCCACTGTGGAACCTCCTCATGTGTACTTTGAGGTTCGATGACACAGTAAAGGTCTTCCCACACAGCTCACAGCTGTATGGCTTCTCTCCAGTGTGGATCCTCATGTGACTTTTCAGATGTGCAGACATAGTAAACACATGTCCACACTGGCCACACTCAAAGGGCTTCTCTCCAGTGTGGATCCTCATGTGTGCTTTGAGGCTGGATGAGCGAGTAAAGGTCTTCCCACACTGCTCACATCTGTACGGCTTCTCTCCAGTGTGGATCCTCAGGTGACATTCTAGACTCTGTGACGTAGTGAATGTTTTCCCACACTGCTCACACTTGTACGCCTTTTGTCCACTGTGGACTCTCTTGTGTTGACTGAGACCTGAGGAGTGATGGAATGTCTTCCCACACTCATCACATTTGTATGTTGTTGTTTTTTGGTCTTTGAGGCTGGATGACTGAGTGAAGGTCTTGCCACACTGCTCACAGCTGTGTGGCTTCTCTCCAGTGTGGATCCTCATGTGAATTTTCAGATGTTTAGACACAGTAAACGCATGTCCTTACTGGCCACACTCGAAGGGCTTCTCTCCAGTGTGGATTCTCTTGTGTTGTTTCAGACCACATGGCTTTTAGCACCGCGTAAGTTGTGTGGTCCCCTGTGTCTTTTAGTTATTTATTTTTTTATTTTATTTTTTTATTTTTTTTTATTTATTTTTTTATTTTTTTATTTTTTTATTTATTTATTTATTTTTTTATTTTTTTATTTTTTTATTTTTTTATTTTTTTATTTTTTAATTTTTTTATTTTTATTGAGTTTTTTTCTTATTTATAGTTTTTAATGTGTTTCTATTTATATTTATTCTTTTAAACTGTTTTATTCAGATTTATTGTTTTACACTCATATAGCGGTAGAGCTCATTTGCATTGTTTTGGTTTTATTGATTTTGTTGCATGTGCAGCACTTTGGAAACGTTTTGTTGTTTAAATGTGCTATATAAATAAAGTGGATTGGATTGGATTGGATAATGTAGTTAATCCTTTCCCACACTCCTCACAGCTGTATGTCTTTCCCTGTGTGCGGGGAGTCTGCAGAGGCTGAGCTGGGTCCATTTCTCTGCAGACAGAAACAGGAGTTAGTGTTGGTGTGACCCTCCCCCCTCCCTCTGTTCTCATTCACACATACAGTATCACCCCCCCTCCCCCGTCAGCCCAATGCAAATTTATTTATTTGTTCATGTCATATACTGCTGTTGAAATCTTTTTTTTCTACCATACATGGCCAAAAGGAACAAATCTTATGTTATCTTTTCCTAGTAACAACAAATCAATCAATTCCCCATCATTTCACCAAGTCACAAAACATAACCAAAACAGCAGAACTTACACTTCACTCACATTCAGGTGTTTGTTTGTTTTTTTAATGTAATTGCGTGAAGAATACCCCGGCTATGGGTCCCTTTGCCCGAATAAATCTGAGTTCCTGGCCCACGCCCAACTCGGATTACACTCACTACAACCTCAGGCTGGAAGTCCCTGCCGAGCCTCTTATTGTTTCTGGGGTTACCTTATTTAACGTCTTGGCGGTCGAATGGGGGACTTCTAGAGTTGTAGTAAGAATTAATAACCTAATCTATAACTCCTGGTACATCCACTAACCCACACTCAAACATCCACATCACAACCATTCGGCATTGAGATATCAGGATAATACATTTGTTGTCATAATAAAAGAACACTTACCCAAGTTGTAGTTTTGTAGTCAAATCAGAAGAAGTTTATTTTGCAGATTTCAATATTCCAAATTCCATACAATGTTACAGAAAGGCAAGGAGCTCAACCTGTGATCTCAGCACAAAACCGTGGGCCCAAAGTCAGCGGAACCTTCCCGTGTGACACTGCCTGAAGTCTCGAGGCCGTTCGAATTCTTTTCTAGAAGCGTAGACCGCTCTCATCGGACGCAGACAACCAAGGTCGTAGACATCTCGCGGGCCTACTAAAAAGGCTAGACTGCAAGATGCAACCAAGGTAACGTCCACTAAGCGAGAGTGGCACTTCCAGTGAAAAACTCTAACTTATATTGCCGACAACAGCAGTGGGAACCACAAAGGAAAGTCCCTACAGCAAACCTTTAAGCAAATCAGGCCCCGATCATGTGCTCTGGAACTCTTTTCAGGTTGAGCCACCACGCCAACATCCGATAAACAGAGTAGGAGAGTGATGGCCCCGAGGTCAGGAAAACACCCGTGAGTCGTCAACCGAAACTGGTTTTAGACCGAATTACAGCGGACGGGACAGCTGTTTTTATACAGCTCCTACCGTCAGCTAAGCTGCGTCAGAAGCGAGGGAAAGTAAGGGACTTTCCACCAAAAAAATCCCCCCACCCCATATTCCGAGAAGGCTGAGCGCTCAGGGTTTCCTGTTATTGTTCTCGCCTCTAACCCCAAGTACAGGGCGGACTTTGTTTATCATCTCCAATCATAACATTTGAGGGCCATTTCTCTCCCCGGCAACAAGTTATTTTTACACACACACATATGCTATGCACCTCGGTACAAAATACTGATCAGAAAACTTGATCAGACAAATGAAAAGAAATGCAACATATGAAATTAAAACAACATAACAAACTGTATTTAATATAGTCATTTTATAGCATCTGTTTTTTTCTGTTTTATCATTTTTATAGCATCCCGATCCCTAGAGGGAGCCTCGGCTAGGTATACTGTTTTATCCTTTTTATAGTAGGGTTTTTCCCATTTTTTGTATCATAAGAAACATTATTCCATATACATGACCTTTTACATCTGGGAACCCCAATATTACCGCACCTTTGTAATACTAGAGTTCCAGTCTTTATTCATTTTTATTTACATTTGTACAGTTGGATTCATCACTTGTTGGGAAATACATTTTCTTGAGATCACTTGTTGGGATGTACATTTTCTTGAGAGAAACACCTTTACACAAATATAATTATAGCCATAAGTCAACCACTTAACGAGAGATTGTTATTTCCGAACTTTTCCACGCAAGTAAGCAAGCAAGCATCATTACAATAAAGCAAGTTAACCTGTAATATCCACTGAATGAATGAGGATTGAACTATTCTGATAAACCTTTGTAAAACTTAGTACGCTCTTGAAAGTAGCCCGTATGTTATACCTTTGTATTGGTAATAGAAAACAAACCTACTGAACTCGTATCATATAAAACTCATCAATCGTAATAAAAATTGTATAAAAAGCATTCACAAACTTTAAAATACTCAAAGTCTTATAAAATAAAGAAATCCTATCTCGGCTAAAAAGTTAAAAAGTCAATACAACAACAACACTTCTTTTTATTTTTGCATATATGCTCATTTTTATAACACCCTTTTCATTTGGAACTTTTGTCGGAGCAAGCGAGGTTAGGGAACTAAACTAATTTTTACACTCTTAAGTTTTCCGTGAGACCCTGACGGCATCTCCTCCACTTTTTACTTGGCCGTTCATCCCGAACAGGACTTTCGGCCTAATAGCCCGCCGAAGCGGCCTGAAGTGCCAAACCAAGAATTCCCTCGCCTAGAGCCCCCTCCCTCTGCTCAGTCTCTGCCCTAAAAGCAACAGGGAATGATCACTCCAACATTACCTCTTGCTGGACAGATTCCAAACAGTGAAAGGGTGCGGCCAGAGGCCCTGGTCTGACTAAAAGCAAACTCCTCCGCTCCAATCCTTCTACAGTAATCATACATTCTTTAAAATGTATAAACACTTGTACAACATTTTAAATCCGCAGTCAAAGAATTCCACAATTTAACTCAAAACCAATTCCAGAAATTATGTTTTCTTCTATGGCAAACGTCTTGAACATCGTTTGACTTTTTAGCTTTCCACATAATAATCAACATTTTTAAGTCGACAAGATCCATAAATTGAAGTAGTTTCTTTTCAATAAATCAAGGATCCTCTGTGTTACCTTTTTTACTGATAATTCTGTTGCTCTTTTTTGCAGCAGGGACGAGGGCTCAGTGTTACTGTTATATGTGTGACCCCAGACTTAAACAGAACTGAAATATAGAAGAATTATTGAGGCATAAAGCAACAAGCTACAATCAAACAAATCTCTAACTTTATTTAAAATGCCGACACTTTTGCAAACCTTTGTTTCTACAAAATCAATATGAGCAAAACAAGACCTAGAAACTTCACTTCCTTCCTTTTAATACTAACTCTATCAATTGTGATTTTCACATTTTCTATTTTGCTGTGATCTTGGGGAAAAAGCACCAAAAATGTGACAAAAATTCACCAAAAATGTGACTAAAAATCACCAAAAATGTGACAAAAATGTGACAAAAATGCAACAAAAATGTGACAAAAAGGAAAAAAAAAACATACAAAAGGTGACACAACACAGCAACAACGTGAGGAAAAAGGTCAGTTTTGTGGGTCTTAGCTTTCAAATGAGGTCTTCCACAGCCACAGAATGCATTTAGGCGGGTGGTAAGAGGATAATGTTCCTCCATGAGGCGCCCACAGAGGAGGAGCTCATTGAGGCCAGTTCACACCTCTGACCTGTGAATGTAAAGCTCTGGGTGTGTCGCTCTGATCTAAAGACACAAAGAGTCCATTTAAATGTCCATGTATCTGCAGCTGTTTACTCTCCGCTCAGTGATGTAAATGTCTGCATTTGACCTGGAATTTGCAGAATGAGTGATTTCTACATGTGACTCCCACATTGTCACTAGTCCAACAAAACAGCGCTGATTTCACTCTCATTCATTTAAAACTAACAGTAAAATCTCCAAAGTTTCTGGAAGCTTTGTTTTGACTTGGTTTCAGACAGAACTGCAGCCTCTGTAGAGCTTTAGGATTTCTGTTTCTGTTTTACAATTGTCAGATGTAGCTTTTTGGGGAACATGAATGTGTATATTGCTTCATTGAGCCGCGGCCCCGGCACTAAATGTTCATCGATAGCAAGTTTCCGCCCGGAATGTGTTAAAAATGTTACTCAGTTAAACAGAGCTTTTTGTGTATTTGAAATAAACTAAATGTGAACAATATTATTCAAGTGAAGTCAAAATGTGAGACCATCATCATTCAACTTTCCTATTTTTATCATGATTTCACTTTTGACCTAATATTGTAGCGAGTGTGACATTAGTCTGTAGTGAGTGTGTTCACAGAAAGTCGAAACTACTGAGGCTCAAAATTGAAACTTTATTTGTGGGAAAAAAAAAAAAAAAAGTGTCAAAAGGAAAAGCTGTAAAATGCTACATTCTATCAATGTGAAAACAAACAGCAGCATTTATGAAGCATTAGTACAAACATGTTCATGTCATGATCTCTGCATTTGAATAAGAATCAGAATAGTTTTCATTTTTTTTTGTAAACAGGTTCTCTTCGGTGTTTGTCCATTTAATGTCTGGGATTCTCTGAGCTGCTTGGTGAAACAATATGAATATCTCACGGTCTGTCCACACTCGTCACAGCTGGCTTCCCCCACAGTGGTACCTCCTCATGTGTTGTTTGAGGCTGGATGACTGAGTAAAGGTCTTCCCACACTGCTCACAGCTGTATGGCCTCTCTCCAGTGTGGATCCTCATGTGTTTTTTGAGGCTGGATGAGCAATTAAAACCGTTTCCACACTGGCCACACTCGTATGGCTTCTCTCCAGTGTGGATCCTCATGTGTACTTTGAGGTTCGATGACACAGTAAAGGCCTTCTCACACTGCTCACACTCGTATGGTTTCTCTCCAGTGTGGATTCTCATGTGACGTTTCAGATGTGCAGACTTAGTAAACACATGTCCACACTGGCCACACTCAAAGGGCTTCTCTCCAGTGTGGATCCTCATGTGTGCTTTGAGGCTGGATGAGCGAGTAAAGGTCTTCCCACACTGCTCACATCTGTATGGTTTCTCTCCAGTGTGGATTCTCATGTGACGTTTCAGATGTGCAGACATAGTAAACGCATGTCCACACTGGCCACACTCGTACGGCTTCTCTCCAGTGTGGATCCTCAGGTGACATTCTAGACTCTGTGACGTAGTGAATGTTTTCCCACACTGCTCACACTTGTACGCCTTTTGCCCACTGTGGACTCTCTTGTGCTGCCTGAGACCTGAGGAGTAGTGGAATGTCTTCCCACACTCATCACATTTGTATGGTTTTTCCCCAGTGTGGATCCTCATGTGGTCTTTGAGGCTGGATGACTGAGTGAAGGTCTTGCCACACTGCTCACAGCTGTACGGCCTCTCTCCAGTGTGGATCATCATGTGACTTTTCAGATGTTTAGACACAGTAAACGCATGTCCACACTGGCCACACTCGAAGGGCTTCTCCCCAGTGTGGATTCTCTTGTGTTGTTTCAGACCACATAATGTAGTTAATCCTTTCCCACACTCCTCACAGCTGTATGTCTTTCCCTGTGTGCGGGGAGTCTGCAGAGGCTGAGCTGGGTCCATTTCTCTGCAGACAGAAACAGGAGTTAGTGTTGGTGTGACCCTCCCCCTCCCTCTGTTCTCATTCACACATACACTATAACCCCCCTCCCCCGTCAGCCCAATGCATGTCATTTACTGTTGTTGAAATCTTTTTTTTCTACCATACATGGACAAAAAGGAACAAATCTTATGTTATCTTTTCCTAGAAACAACAAATCAATCAATTCCCCTCCATTTCACCAAGTCACAAAACATAACCAAACAGCATCACGTGTCTTATACTTCACTTACGTTGAGGTGTTTGTTTGTTTTTTTAATGTAATCATACATTCTTTAAAATGTATAAACACTTGTACAACATTTTAAATCCACAGTCAAAGAATTCCACAATTTAACTCAAAACCTATTCCAGAAATTATATTTTCTTCTATGGCAAACGTCTTGAACATCGTTTGGCAACTTTTTTTGTTTAGCTTTCCACACAATAATCAACATTTTTAAGTCGACAAGATCCTTAAATTGAAGGATCCTCTGTGTTACCTTTTTTACTGATAATTCTATTGTTCTTTTTTGCAGCAGGGACGAGGGCTCAGTGTTACTGTTATATGTGTGACCCCAGACTTCAACAGAACTGAAATATAGAAGAATCATTGAGGCATAAAGCAACAAGCTACAATCAAACAAATCTCTAACTTTATATAAAATGCCGACACTTTTGCAAACCTTTGTTTCTACAAAATCAATATGAGCAAAACAAGACCTAGAAACTTCACTTCCTTCCTTTTAATACTAACTCTATCAATTGTGATTTTCACATTTTCTATTTTGCTGTGATTACTTAAAATCATAGTTTGTTTTATCCAAATTATAATAACTTATTTTTGTTAAACCAATTTCTCAACATTTCTTCTTCAGTTCTTTCCAGTAGCTCCAAGAAATTCCTTCCTGATTGAAATAAACTGGTGTCATCAGCAGACAACCAAAAATGTAACAACGACCCGAAAACGGAGTTGTATGAACAGACTGGAAATGAAAGTCAGTGGTTTGACAATGCAGTCAATAGTTCTTTTAATAATTGTCATGTCTAGTCCAGACTGTGGAGGTTTAAGTTTTACATCGGCAACAAATCTGTTTTTAAATCACTGTCTGAGCTAGCGCTGGAGCTGCAAGAAGAAAGTCCAGTCTAAACCTCGCTGACGTGAGTGTGTCTGACTCACCTGTGCAGACCGAGTCCTGGAGCAGCAGCTTCTCTGTGAGTCCTGGATATTTCCTCCAAGGCGTCGTCTTTGTGGCTCTTCCTGTGTTTGCAAAAGTCCTCTCAGCTCACACAGGTTTTTATAGCTCTGTGATGGAAGCTCCTCCCCTAAGGAGCCCTCCTTCACCTCTGTATATAAAGCCTCTGCTGCCCCCTGCTGACATTATACTGTACAAACAGCACCTGCTCGCCCTTGCCTGGCTCTGCCATACTCTTCCCTGTTCATTCCATGCAGGGAGTTAGTCTGGTCACGGAGCAATTGGAGCAGTTTGAAGGGGCGGGCCTAACGCGCACAGATTGTCAGTGAAATAAACCAATTAGCGATTAGCGGACGTGACGACAGCTGTGTCCAATTAAACAAATATCAATCAATCAAATCAATCAAAACTTTATTTATAAAGCGCTTTTCATACAGAGTTGTAACACAAAGTGCTTTACAGATTAAAAGCAGTTCCCGCCCACCCAACCACCCACTCTTCCAAACAGACAACAACACTGCTCAACCCACCCCCCTCCCCATAGCCACATACACACACGCAGGCACACACACACACACAGCCACACGCACACACGCAGCCACACACACACACATACACGATGAGATAATGGACGTAATGCTGAGTCTGGGTACAGATGAACCAGGTAAGGAAATGCCATCAGAGGAATATGAAGTGAATATAAACTCACGCGGAGAACGCGAGGCAAAATCCTTCACTACTTCATCCAATGATTAGTTTTGGCTGATGTTAACGTTAATTGAACAAAAAACATAGAGGTGCAGCGAGTGACGTAACCTTCTCATTTCTCTGTGACGGTCGTGATTGGTTCGGCTCGGCCTTAGCCGCCAATCAACAACTTGTCTACCGTGCGTGGCCAGACCCACCTTAGGTGTGTTTAAGATGCGAGGCGCCTCGCCTCGATTCCAGACGAGACCAGGCGGTGGCGTCAGAGGGCGGAGAAAGGCGCCTCTAATCAAGTCAGACACATCTCAGCCCCGAGAACAGAGAGGAGCCTCAGATCACGCAGCGTCTCGCGTTTGTTAGAAAGAGTTTGGGAATAAAACTATTTTAAAAGTGTGTGACACATTTCTGCTTCTCCCTCACACCAGACAGACGCCCCATCACTACAGCTACAATAACAGACTCTCCTCTTACAGTTTAGGATTAGAATAATAAATTTATGAATATTTAAAATGTAGGCCATATGTTGAACACACTGGCACTTTCTGTCAAATATGAAGACTCTGAAGCATTTCTGCAGATTTAAGTAGATCTTGAAGATGAGAAAAAAGGAGGCAGGAGCCGCGGAGCGTCAGGGCAACACGTCTCCGATCTAAACACAACTCATATCCAATCATCTGTCAGTCCTCTGTCAGCAAACGTGTTTACAGCACTTCATTTCCCACAATCCCTTTGGCCTTTGTAGTTCAGCCAGCCGAGCGAGGCGGAGAAAAGCAACTTCGCTCGCCTCCCCAAGGCGCTCCAGCCGCCTCGGTCTCACGAGAATACGGGCACCGTCGCACAGGTGGCGTCAGAGCGATTCTGACCGGCATGCACCGCTCGCCTGCAGCCGCCTGCAGCGCCTCGCTCATCTTAAACACACCTATTGTTTCGTGCAGAAAGACGGTGGGTGTGGTTTATCAGGCTATGCTCGCCCTGCTCTTTACTCCACAGAGGAGGAGCTCATCGAGGCCAGTTCACACCTCTGACCTGTGAATGTAAAGCTCTGGGTGTGTCGCTCTGATCTAAAGACACAAAGATCCCATTTAAATGTCCCTGTATCTGCAGCTGTTTACTCTCCGCTCAGTGATGTAAATGTCTGCATTTGACCTGGAATTTGCAGAAGGAGTGATTTCTACATGTGACTCCCACATTGTCACTAGTCCAACAAAACAGCGCTGATTTCACTCTCATTCATTTAACAGTAACAGTAAAATCTCCAAAGTTTCTGGAAGCTTTGTTTTGACTTAGTTTTAGACAGAACTGCAGCCTCTGTAGAGCTTTAGGATTTCTGTTTCTTTTTGACAATTGTCAGATGTAGCTTTTTGGGGAACATGAATGTGTATATTGCTTCATTGAGCCGGTATGGTTTCTCTCCAGTGTGGATCCTCAGGTGTTTTTTGAGGCTGGATGACTGATTAAAAACGTTTCCACACTGGCCACACTCGTAGGGCTTCTCTCCAGTGTGGATCCTCATGTGTGCTTTGAGGCTGGATGACTGAGTAAAGGTCTTGTCACACTGCTCACAGCTGTACGGCTTCTCTCCAGTGTGGATTCTCATGTGACTTTTCAGATGTTTAGACACAGTAAACACGTGTCCACACTGGCCACACTTGAAGGGCTTCTCTCCAGTGTGGATTCTCTTGTGTTGTTTCAGACCATGTAATCTAGTGAATCCTTTCCCACACTCCTCACAGCTGTATGTCTTTCCCTGTGTGCAGGGTGTGTTGGTGTGACCCTCCCCCTCCCTCTGTTCTCATTCACACATACAGTATCACACCCCCTCCCCCGTCAGCCCAATGCATGTCATATACTGCTGTTGAAATCTTTTTTTTCTACCATACATGGACAAAAAGGAACAAATCTTATGTTATCTTTTCCTAGAAACAACAAATCTTCACTTCCTTCCTTTTAATACTAACTCTATCAATTGTGATTTTCACATTTTCTATTTTGCTATGATTACTTAAAATCATAGTTTGTTTTATCCAAATTATAATAACTTATTTTTGTTAAACCAATTTCTCAACATTTCTTCTTCAGTTCTTTCCAGTAGCTCCAACAAATTCCTTCCTGATTGAAATAAACTGGTGTCATCAGCAAACAACGAAAAATGTAACAACGGCCCTAAAACGGACTTGTATGAACAGACTGGAAATGAAAGTCAGTGGTTTGACAATGCAGTCAATAGTTCTTTTAATAATTGTCATGTCTAGTCCAGACTGTGGAGGTTTAAGTTTTACATCAGCAACAAATCTGTTTTTAAATCACTGTCTGAGCGCTGGAGCTGCAAGAAGAAAGTCCAGTCTAAACCTCGCTGATGTGAGTGTGTCTGACTCACCTGTGCAGACCGACTCCTGGAGCAGCAGCTTCTCTGTGAGTCCTGGATATTTCCTCCGAGGCGTCGTCTTTGTGGCTCTTCCTGTGTTTGAAAATGTCCTCTCAGCTCACACAGGTTTTTATAGCTGTGTGATGGAAGCCCCTCCCCAAAGGAGCCAGGGGGCAGCTGACGTTATACTGTACAAACAGCCACTCCCACCCCTGGTCTTACAGCTCATTGTTCCTGCTTTAATCCCTCCATGAGGCGCCCACAGAGGAGGAGCTCATTGAGGCCAGTTCACACCTCTGACCTGTGAATGTAAAGCTCTGGGTGTGTCGCTCTGATCTAAAGACACAAAGACTCCATTTAAATATCCAAGTATCTGCAGCTGTTTACTCTCCGCTCAGTGATGTAAATGTCTGCATTTGACCTGGAATTTGCAGAATGAGTGATTTCTACATGTGACTCCCACATTGTCACTAGTCCAACAAAACAGCGCTTATTTCACTCTCATTCATTTAAAACGAACAGTAAAATCTCCAAAGTTTCTGGAAGCTTTGTTTTGACTTGGTTTCAGACAGAACTGCAGCCTCTGTAGAGCTTTAGGATTTCTGTTTCTGTTTTACAATTGTCAGATGTAGCTTTTTGGGGAACATGAATGTGTATATTGCTTCATTGAGCCACGACCCCGACACTAAAAGTTAATCGATAGCAAGTTTCCGCCTGGAATGTGTTGAAAATGTTATTCGATAAACAGAGCTTTTTGTGTATTTGAAATATACTAAATGTGATCAATATTATTCAAGTGAAGTCAAAATGTAAGACCATCATCATTCAACTTTCCTATTTTTATCATGATTTCACTTTTGACCTAATATTGTAGCGAGTGTGACATTAGTCTGTAGTGAGTGTGTTCACAGAAAGTCGAAGCTACTGAGGCTCAAAATTGAAACTTTATTTATAAAAAAAAAAAGGGTCAAAAGGAAAAGCTTTAAAATGCTACATTCTATCAATGTGAAAGAAACAGCAGCATTTATGAAGCATTAGTACAAACATGTTCATGTCATGATCTCTGCATTGCATTTGAATCAGAATCAGAATAGTTTTCATTTTTTTGTAAACAGGTTCTCTTCGGTGTTTGTCCATTTAATGTCTGGGATTCTCTGAGCTGCTTGGTGAAACAATATGAATATCTCACGGTCTGTCCACACTCCTCACAGCTGGCTTCCCCCACAGTGGTACCTCCTCATGTGTTGTTTGAGGCTGGATGACTGAGGAAAGGTCTTCCCACACTGCTCACAGCTGTATGGCCTCTCTCCAGTGTGGATCCTCATGTGTTTTTTGAGGCTGGATAAGCGATTAAAAACGTTTCCACACTGGCCACACTCGTATGGCTTCTCTCCAGTGTGGATCCTCATGTGTGATTTGAGGTTTGATGACACAGTAAAGGCCTTCTCACACTGCTCACACTGGAATGGCCTCTCTCCAGTGTGGATCCTCATGTGACTTTTCAGATGTGCAGACATAGTAAACACATGTCCACACTGGCCACACTCGTACGGCTTCTCTCCAGTGTGGATCCTCAGGTGACATTCTAGACTCTGTGACGTAGTGAATGTTTTCCCACACTGCTTACACTTGTATGGCTTTTGTCCACTGTGGACTCTCTTGTGCTGACTGAGACCTGAGACGGAATGGAATGTCTTCCCACACTCATCACATTTGTATGGTTTTTCCCCAGTGTGGATCCTCATGTGTGCTTTGACGCTGGATGACTGAGTGAAGGTCTTGTCACACTGCTCACAGCTGTATGGCCTCTCTCCAGTGTGGATTCTCATGTGACTTTTCAGAGCTTTAGACACAGTAAACACATGTCCACACAGGCCACACTCGAAGGGCTTCTCTCCAGTGTGGATTCTCTTGTGTTGTTTCAGACCAGATAATCTAGTGAATCCTTTCCCACACTCCTCACAGCTGTATGTCTTTCCCTGTGTGCGGGGAGTCTGCAGAGGCTGAGCTGGGTCCATTTCTCTGCAGACAGAAACAGGAGTTAGTGTTGGTGTTGGTGTGACCCTCCCCCTCCCTCTGTTCTCATTCACACACACAGTATCACCCCCCCTCCCCCGTCAGCCCAATGCATGTCATATACTGCTGTTGAAATATATTTTTTCTACCAAACATGGACAAAAAGGAACAAATCTCATGTTATCTTTTCCAAGTAACAACAAATCAATCAATTCCCCATCATTTCACCAGGTCACAAAACATAACCAAAACAGCATAACTTACACTTCACTAACATTCAGGTGTTTGTTTTTTTAATGTAATCATATATTCTTTAAAATGTATAAACACTTGTACAACATTTTAAATCCGCAATCAAAGAATTCCACAATTTAACTCAAAACCTATTCCAGAAATTATATTTTCTTCTATGGCAAACGTCTTGAACATCGTTTGGCAACTTTTTTTGTTTAGCTTTCCACACAATAATCAACATTTTTAAGTCGACAAGATCCTTAAATTGAAGTAGTTTCTTTTCAATAAATCAAGGATCCTTTGTGTTACTTTTTTTACTGATAATTCTATTGCTCTTTTTTGCAGCAGGGACGAGGGCTCAGTGTTACTGTTATATGTGTGACCCCAGACTTCAACAGAACTGAAATATAGAAGAATCATTGAGGCATAAAGCAACAAGCTACAATCAAACAAATCTCTAACTTTATATAAAATGCCGACACTTTTGCAAACCTTTGTTTCTACAAAATCAATATGAGCAAAACAAGACCTAGAAACTTCACTTCCTTCCTTTTAATACTAACTCTATCAATTGTGATTTTCACATTTTCTATTTTGCTGTGATTACGTTTGTTTTATCCAAATTATAATGACTTATTTTTGTTAAACCAATTTCTCAACATTTCTTCTTCAGTTCTTTCCAGTAGCTCCAACAAATTCCTTCCTGATTGAAATAAACTGGTGTCATCAGCAGACAACCAAAAATGTAACAACGGCCCGAAAACGGACTTGTATGAACAGACTGGAAATGAAAGTCAATGGTTTGACAATGCAGTCAATAGTTCTTTTAATAATTGTCATGTCTAGTCCAGACTGTGGAGGTTTAAGTTTTACATCAGCAACAAATCTGTTTTTAAATGACTGTCCGAGCGCTGGAGCTGCAAGAAGAAAGTCCAGTCTAAACCTCGCTGATGTGAGTGTGTCTGACTCACCTGTGCAGACCGACTCCTGGAGCAGCAGCTTCTCTGTGAATCCTGGATATTTCCTCCGAGGCGTCGTCTTTGTGGCTCTTCCTGTGTTTGCAAATGTCCTCTTAGCTCACACAGGTTTTTGTAGCTCTGTGATGGAAGCCCCTCCCCTAAGGAGCCCTCCTTCACCTCTGTATATAAAGCCTCTGCTGCCCCCTGCTGACATTATACTGTACAAACAGCACCTGCTCGCCCTGCTCTTTACTGTTTTTTTTAACCTTTTAACTCCCACCTGAACGGATCCCATTTTCTCCAGTTTGGCTTTACCCTAATCAAAAAGCTTCTTGGGGAAAAAGCACCAAAAATGTGACAAAAATTCAACAAAAATGTGACAAAATAGAAAAAAAAAAAAGGAAAAAAAGAAAGAAAAAAAAACATACAAAAGGTGACACAACACAGCTACAACGCGGGGGAAAAGGTCAGTTTTGTGGGTCTTAGCTTTCAAATGAGGTGTTACACAGTCAGAGAATGCATTTAGGCGGGTGGTAAGAGGATAATGTTCCTCCATGAGGCGCCCACAGAGGAGGAGCTCATTGAGGCCAGTTCACACCTCTGACCTGTGAATGTAAAGCTCTGGGTGTGTCGCTCTGATCTAAAGACACAAAGACTCCATTTAAATGTCCATGTATCTGCAGCTGTTTACTCTCCGCTCAGTGATGTAAATGTCTGCATTTGACCTGGAATTTGCAGAATGAGTGATTTCTACATGTGACTCCCACATTGTCACTTGTCCAACAAAACAGCGCTGATTTCACTCTCATTCATTTAACAGTAACAGTAAAATCTCCAAAGTTTCTGGAAGCTTTGTTTTGACTTAGTTTTAGACAGAACTGCAGCCTCTGTAGAGCTTTAGGATTTCTGTTTCTGTTTGACAATTGTCAGATGTAGCTTTTTGGGGAACATGAATGTGTATATTGCTTCATTGAGCCATGGCCCCGGCACTAAATGTTCATCGATAGCAAGTTTCTGCCCGGAATGTGTTAAAAATGTTACTCAGTTAAACAGAGCTTTTTGTGTATTTGAATTATACTAAATGTGAACAATATTATTCAAGTGAAGTCAAAATGTAAGACCATCATCATTCAACTTTCCTATTTTTATCATGATTTCACTTTTGACCTAATATTGTAGCGAGTGTGACATTAGTCTGTAGTGAGTGTGTTCACAGAAAGTCGAAACTACTGAGGCTCAAAATTGAAACTTTATTTGTAAAAAAAAAAAAAAAAGTGTCAAAAGTAAAATCTGTAAAATGCTACATTCTATCAATGTGAAAACAAACAGCAGCATTTATGAAGCATTAGTACAAACATGTTCATGTCATGATCTCTGCATTTGACCCGCCCTTCTAAAGTCTGGGAGTCCAGTGTCACATGACTGTCCACACTCCTCACAACTGCTTTCCCCCACTGTGGAACCTCCTCAGGTGTTTTTTGAGGCTGGATAAGCGATTAAAAACGTTTCCACACTGGCCACACTCGTATGGTTTCTCTCCAGTGTGGATTCTCATGTGACATTTCAGATGTGCAGACACAGTAAACACATGTCCACACAGGCCACACTCAAAGGGCTTCTCTCCAGTGTGGATCCTCATGTGGTCTTTGAGGCTGGATGACTGAGTAAAGGTCTTGTCACACTGCTCACAGCTGTACGGCCTCTCTCCAGTGTGGATTCTCATGTGTACTTTGAGGCCGGATGACTGAGTAAAGCTCTTCTCACACTGCTCACAGCTGTATGGTTTCTCTCCAGTGTGGATTCTCATGTGACTTTTCAGATGTGCAGACATAGTAAACATATGTCCACACAGGCCACACTCAAAGGGCTTCTCTCCAGTGTGGATTCTCTTGTGTTGTTTCAGATTATTTGATGTAGTTAATCCTTTCCCACACTCCTCACAGCTGTATGTCTTTCCCTGTGTGCGTGGAGTCTGCAGAGGCTGAGCTGGGTCCATTTCTCTGCGGACAGAAACAGGAGTTAGTGTTGGTGTGACCCTCCCCCTCCCTCTGTTCTCATTCACACGTACAGTATCACCCCCCCTCCCCCGTCAGCCCAATTCATGTCATATACTGCTGTTGAAATCTTTTTTTTCTACCATACATGGACAAAAAGGAACAAATCTTATGTTATCTTTTCCTAGTAACAAATCAATCAATTCCCCATCACCTCACCAAGTCACAAAACATAACCAAAGCAGCAGAACGTTCAGGTGTTTTATGTTTTTTTAATGTAATCATATATTCTTTAAAATGTATAAACACTTGTACAACATTTTAAATCCGCAGTCAAAGAATTCCACAATTTAACTCAAAACCTATTCCAGAAATTATATTTTCTTCTATGGCAAACGTCTTGAACATCGTTTGGCAACTTTTTTTGTTTAGCTTTCCACATAATAATCAACATTTTTAAGTCGACAAGATCCTTAAATTGAAGTAGTTTCTTTTCAATAAATCAAGGATCCTCTGTGTTACCTTTTTTACTGATAATTCTGTTGCTCTTTTTTGCAGCAGGGACGAGGGCTCAGTGTTACTGTTATATGTGTGACCCCAGACTTAAACAGAACTGAAATATACAAGAATCATTGAGGCACAAAGCAACAAGCTACAATCAAACAAATCTCTAACTTTGTATAAAATATCGACACTTTTGCAAACCTTTGTTTCTACAAAATCAATATGAGCAAAACAAGACCTAGAAACTTCACTTCCTTCCTTTTAATACTAACCATCAATTGTGATTTTCACATTTTCTATTTTGCTGTGATCTTGGGGTAAAAGCACCAAAAATGTGACAAAAATTCACCAAAAAGGAAAAAAAGAAAAATACAAAAGGTGACACAACACAGCAACAACGTGAGGAAAAAGGTCAGTTTTGTGGGTCTTAGCTTTCAAATGAGGTCTTCCACAGCCACAGAATGCATTTAGGCGGGTGGTAAGAGGATAATGTTCCTCCATGAGGCGCCCACAGAGGAGGAGCTCATTGAGGCCAGTTCACACCTCTGACCTGTGAATGTAAAGCTCTGGGTGTGTCGCTCTGATCTAAAGACACAAAGACTCCATTTAAATGTCCAAGTATCTGCAGCTGTTTACTCTCCGCTCAGTGATGTAAATGTCTGCATTTGACCTGGAATTTTCAGAATGAGTGATTTCTACATGTGACTCTCACATTGTCACTAGTCCAACAAAACAGCGCTGATTTCATTCTCATTCATTTAAAACGAACAGTAAAATCTCCAATGTTTCCTGAAGCTTTGTTTTGACTTGGTTTCAGACAGAACTGCAGCCTCTGTAGAGCTTTAGGATTTCTGTTTCTGTTTTACAATTGTCAGATGTAGCTTTTTGGGGAACATGAATGTGTATATTGCTTCATTGAGCCACGGCCCCCGGCACTAAATGTTCATCGATAGCAAGTTTCCACCTGGAATGTGTTAAAAATGTTATTCAGTTAAACAGAGCTTTTTGTGTATTTGAAATAAACTAAATGTGAACAATATTATTCAAGTGAAGTCAAAATGTAAGACCATCATCATTCAACTTTCCTATTTTTATCATGATTTCACTTTTGACCTAATATTGTAGCGAGTGTGAAATTAGTCTGTAGTGAGTGTGTTCACAGAAAGTCGAAACTACTGAGGGTCAAAATTGAAACTTTATTTTTGGGGGGGGAAAAAAAAAATGTCAAAAGGAAAAGCTGTAAAATGCTACATTCTATCAATGTGAAAACAAACAGCAGCATTTATGAAGCATTAGTACAAACATGTTCATGTCATGATCTCTGCATTTGCATTTGAATAAGAATCAGAATAGTTTTCTTTTTTTTTTGTAAACAGGTTCTCTTCGGTGTCTGGGATTCTAATGTCTGGGATTCTCTGAGCTGCTTGGTGAAACAATATGAATATCTCACGGTCTGTCCACACTCCTCACAGCTGGCTTCCCCCACAGTGGTACCTCCTCATGTGTTTTTTGAGGCTGGATGACTGAGTAAAGGTCTTCCCACACTGCTCACAGCTGTATGGCCTCTCTCCAGTGTGGATCCTCATGTGTTTTTTGAGGCTGGATGAGCAATTAAAACCGTTTCCACACTGGCCACACTCGTATGGCTTCTCTCCAGTGTGGATCCTCATGTGTACTTTGAGGTTCGATGACACAGTAAAAGCCTTCTCACACTGCTCACACTCGTATGGTTTCTCTCCAGTGTGGATCCTCATGTGACGTTTCAGATGTGCAGACTTAGTAAACACATGTCCACACTGGCCACACTCAAAGGGCTTCTCTCCAGTGTGGATCCTCATGTGTGCTTTGAGGCCGGATGAGCGAGTAAAGGTCTTCCCACACTGCTCACAGCTGTATGGCTTCTCTCCAGTGTGGATTCTCTTGTGTGTTTTGAGGTGGGATGACACAGTAAAGGTCTTCCCACACTGCTCACAGCTGTATGGCTTCTCTCCAGTGTGGATCCTCAGGTGACATTCTAGACTCTGTGACGTAGTGAATGTTTTCCCACACTGCTCACACTTGTACGCCTTTTGCCCACTGTGGACTCTCTTGTGCTGCCTGAGACCTGAGGAGTAGTGGAATGTCTTCCCACACTCATCACATTTGTATGTTTTTTCCCCAGTGTGGATCCTCATGTGGTCTTTGAGGCTGGATGACTGAGTGAAGGTCTTGCCACACTGCTCACAGCTGTATGGTTTCTCTCCAGTGTGGATTCTCTTGTGTTGTTTCAGAGTATTAGACAAAGTAAACGCATGTCCACACTGGCCACACTCGAAGGGCTTCTCTCCAGTGTGGATTCTCTTGTGTTTTTTCAGACCACATAATGTAGTTAATCCTTTCCCACACTCCTCACAGCTGTATGTCTTTCCCTGTGTGCGGGGAGTCTGCAGAGGCGGAGCTGGTTCCATTTCTCTGCAGACAGAAACAGGAGTTAGTGTTGGTGTGACCCTCCCCCTCCCTCTGTTCTCATTCACACATACAGTATCACCCTCCCTCCCCCGTCAGCCCAATGCATGTCATATACTGCTGTTGAAATCTTTTTTTTCTACCATACATGGACAAAAAGGAACAAATCTTATGTTATCTTTTCCTAGAAACAACAAATCAATCAATTCTCCCTGCAAACCTTTGTTTTTACAAAATCAATATGAGCAAAACAAGACCTAGAAACTTCACTTCCTTCCTTTTAA
Source organism: Gobius niger (assembly GCF_951799975.1). Lineage (NCBI taxonomy): Eukaryota > Metazoa > Chordata > Actinopteri > Gobiiformes > Gobiidae > Gobius > Gobius niger. Next base: position 29,470,645 of record NC_136866.1, read on the forward strand.
TACTAACTCTATCAATTGTGATTTCACATTTTCTATTTTGCTGTGATTACTTAAAATCATAGTTTGTTTTATCCAAATTATAATAACTTATTTTTGTTAAACCAATTTCTCAACATTTCTTCTTCAGTTCTTTCCAGTAGCTCCAACAAATTCCTTCCTGATTGAAATAAACTGGTGTCATCAGCAGACAACCAAAAATGTAACAACGGCCCGAAAACGGACTTGTATGAACAGACTGGAAATGAAAGTCAGTGGTTTGACAATGCAGTCAATAGTTCTTTTAATAATTGTCATGTCTAGTCCAGACTGTGGAGGTTTAAGTTTTACATCAGCAACAAATCTGTTTTTAAATCACTGTCTGAGCGCTGGAGCTGCAAGAAGAAAGTCCAGTCTAAACCTCGCTGATGTGAGTGTGTCTGACTCACCTGTGCAGACCGACTCCTGGAGCAGCAGCTTCTCTGTGAGTCCTGGATATTTCCTCCGAGGCGTCGTCTTTGTGGCTCTTTACTGTGTTTGCAAAAGTCCTCTCAGCTCACACAGGTTTTTAAAGCTCTGTGATGGAAGCTCCTCCCCTAAGGAGCCCTCCTCCACCTCTGCTGCCCCCTGCTGACATTATACTGAACAAACAGCACCTGCTCGCCCTGCTCTTTACTCCACAGAGGAGGAGCTCATTGAGGCCAGTTCACACCTCTGACATGTGAATGTAAAGCTCTGGGTGTGTCGCTCTGATCTAAAGACACAAAGACTCCATTTAAATGTCCATGTATCTGCAGCTGTTTACTCTCCGCTCAGTGATGTAAATGTCTGCATTTGACCTGGATTTTGCAGAATGTGTGATTTCTACATGTGACTCTCACATTGTCACTAGTCCAACAAAAAAGCGCTGATTTAAAACTAACAGTAAAATCTCAAGTTTCTGGAAGCTTTGTTTTGACTTGGTTTTAGACAGAACTGCAGCCTCTGTAGAGCTTTAGGATTTCTGTTTCTGTTTGACAATTGTCAGATGTAGCTTTTTGGGGAACATGAATGTGTATATTGCTTCATTGAGCCACGGCCCCGGCACTAAATGTTCATCAATTGCAAGTTTCTGCATTTAACATCTGGAATGTGTTAAAAAGAAGAAGGGGGTTTAGTTGAGAATGAAAATCAGGGTTTATGCAGAGTCATGGGAAGTTGAGCTCAGAGCTAAAGATAATGACGACAGTTTGCAGAAATGTCTTTGGGCCAAACGCTGCTCAGTCAAAGTCTTTTTATTGTCCGTGTTAAAGTGAATCCCTGCAGTCGAGTGTAAAGGGGAAAAAAAATGTTTATTACACCAGTTTGTAACATAAACTTCCTTCTGCAGCTTTGTGTCTAACGGAGCTGTTTGTCAGTTGTGTCTTTTATTATTGGTTGGTGACCAGTTTAACTTTGTGCTTTTGTTTTGTCTAGTTTTTCTTCTGTTGTAAAGTATGTTTTAGCTTTAAATCACAAACAGTGATCAACTTGTTTTCATATGGATTAACATCACAAAGATCAGAGTCAGCTGGATGTTCATGACTCAGGATAAGCTCACGTTTCAGGACAAACCACTTTCTGTTTTTGATTTAACAGAATTTGGTCACAACATATCGGTGAAGAATACAGTCTTGTTTGAGCAGATTTTAAAAAGTGTGTTTGTTTTGTAGCGAGTATGACATTAGTATGAAGTGTGTGTGTTCACAAAATGTTGAAACTACTGAGGCTCAAAATTGAAACTTTATTTGTAAAAAAAAAATGTCATGATCTTTTCATTGCATTTGAATCAGAATCAGAATAGTTTTCATTGTCACTGTTTGTAAACAGATTCACAAACTAGGATTTTTTCTCGGTGAGACACAGAGTTTAGATAAAAAATAAGCTATAAAACTTTAAACTATAAGTTTTTAGGGGCATGCATAAGAATACAAAAATAATTAAGATAAAAAGAAAGAGGTAAGATATGGTAGGACAAACACAATTGATATATGGTGTATAAAGTGATACAGTGATAAGTGATGTAGTGGATCTAAGTGTGGACATGCCACATAGTGCAATATAGCAGATTACAGTCTGTACTGAGTTATTATATCTATTCCTTTATGGAGGAGGTGAGGATGGACTCAATGATGGCCGTGTAGAACTGCACCAGCATCTTGGTCGGCAGCGTAAGTTTCCTCAGCTGCTGCAGGAAGAACATCGTCTGCTGGGCCTTCTTGATGAGGGAGCTGATGGTTGGCTCCCACTTGAGGTCCTGGGTTATGGTGGTACCCAGAAACGGAAGGAGTCCACAATGGAGATGGGGGTGGGAGAATCTGTCAGGGCGAGGGGGGACGGTGGGGCTGTGTCTTTCCTGAAGCCCACGATCATCTCCGCTGTCTTCTGGGTGTTCAGAAGAGCCAGGGGGAAAGTAAACAGCCCTGAGGAGTTCCAGTATTTGTCGTCCGAGTGTCGGCCTCAGCAGCTCTGTGCTCTCCAGGGTTTGTCCATTTAACGTCTGGAATTCTCTGAGCTGCTTGGTGAAACAATATAAATAACTGAAGGTCTGTCCACACTCCTCACAGCTGGCTTCCCCCACACCTCCTCATGTGTTTTTTTAGGCTGGATGACTGAGTGAAAGTCTTGTCACACTGCTTACAGCTGTATGGCTTCTCTCCAGTGTGGAACCTCATGTGTGCTTTGAGGCCGGATGACAGAGCAAAGGTCTTCTCACACTGCTCACAGCTGTATGGCTTCTCTCCAGTGTGGATCGTCATGTGGTATTTGAGGCTGGATGACTGAGCAAAAGTCTTGTCACACTGCTCACAGCTGTATGGCTTCTCTCCAGTGTGGATCCTCAGGTGACATTCTAGACTCTGTGACGTAGTGAAAAAAAAGTGTGGAGTGAAACTGCACACTGTCTCATGTAAAGCGCTTTGTGACTATATGTCTGTGAAAGGCGCTATATAAATAAAGATCTTCTTCTTCTTCTTCTTCTTTTCCCACACTGCTCACACTTGTATGGCTTTTGTCCATTGTGGACTCTCTTGTGCTGACTGAGACCTGAGTTGTAATGGAATATCTTCCCACACTCATCACATTTGTATGGTTTTTCCCCCGTGTGGATCCTCATGTGACTTTTCAGAGCTTTAGACAAAGCAAACGCATGTCCACACTGGCCACACTCATAGGGCTTCTCCCCAGTGTGGATTTTCATGTGACCTCTAAGACTAGAATAGAGAGCAAACGCATGTCCACACTGGCCACACTCATAGGGCTTCTCCCCAGTGTGGACTCTCTTGTGTCGTTTCAAACCTTTTGATGTAGTCAATCTTTTCCCACACTCCTCACAGCTGTATGTCTTTCCCTGTGTGCGGGGAGTCTGCAGAGGCTGAGCTGGGTCCATTTCTCTGCAGACAGAAACAGGAGTTAGTGTTGTGCTACTCACATTGTTCTGTAAAACACTACACTGCGTTCCAAATTATTATGCAAATTGTATTTTTGTGTCAAAAAGGTAAAAAATAAATAAATAATGAAACTCATGGATGGTGTCGTTTCTCGGGGCTCTATGAATCACTGACATTAATCTCAGAGACCTGGGATGATTCGTTTTCAGGTTAAGCCCAGTTAAGGGAAAAACTACTGAAAAAGGGTGTTCCACTTTATTAAGCAGATCATCATTTTCAAGCAATATGGGAAAGAAAAAGGATCTCTCTGCTGATGAAAAGCGTGAAATAGTTGAATGCCTTTGTCTAGGTATGAAAACCTTCGATATTTCATGAAAGATGAAGCGTAATCATCGTACTGATAGAGATTTGTGGATGATTCAGAGACACTCCGGTTTTTGCAGATAAAGGCACAATGAGGACGGTTTCTGCCAGACAAACACATCAGATTAAGAGAACAGATGCTACAAAGCAGCAGACAGGTATTTGAAGCTGCTGGTGCCTCTGGAGTCTCCCGAACATCAAGGTGTCGGATCCTCCAGAGGCTGCAGTTGTGCAAAAACCTTCTATCCGGCCTCCCCTAAACTGTTCATTGAAGCTGAAGCAGAAACGGCTGCAGTGGCTCAGAAATACATGAGGACTCATTTTCAAACAGTCTTGTTCACTGATGAGGCCGTGTAGCCCTGGATGGTCAAATCAATGGAGTAGTGGATGGTTGGTGAATGACCACAAATTCAACAAATTACCATTTTCAGTTAACTACAAGCTTTAAAATGTATTGAAACGATGAGCTGCATAATAATTTCACTGGGAGATTTTTTCAACCACATTTAAATGATCCTCCACCAGTTAAAGACTTGAAAATGATGCTGACTCTCATTTGAGTTGACGATTTAGAAAATCTTGCAAAAAAAAATGCAATTTGCATAATTTTAATTTTATTTAATTTTATTTGGAACACAGTGTATGTAGTTTGCTGCCAACCTGGTGTGACCCCCCCCCCCCCCCCCTCTGTTCTCACACATACAGTATGTGTGACCCCAGACTTCAACAGAACTGAAATGTAGAAGAATCATTGAGGCATAAAGCAACAAGCTACAATCAAACAAATCTCTAACTTTATATAAAATGCCGACACTTTTACAAACCTTTGTTTCTACAAAATCAATATGAGCAAAAGAAGATCTAGAAACTTCACTTCCTTCCTTTTAATACTAACTCTATCAATTGTGATTTCACATTTTCTATTTTGCTGTGATTACTTAAAATCATAGTTTGTTTTATCCAAATTATAAGAACTTTTTTTGTTAAACCAATTTCTTCAGTTCTTTCCAGTAGCTCCAACAAATTCCTTCCTGATTGAAATAAACTGGTGTCATCAGCAGACAACCAAAAATGTAACAACGGCCCTAAAACGGACTTGTATGAACAGACTGGAAATGAAAGTCAGTGGTTAAACAATGCTGTCAATAGTTCTTTTAATAATTGTCATGTCTAGTCCAGACTGTGGAGGTTTAAGTTTTACATCAGCAACAAATCTGTTTTTAAATGACTGTCTGAGCGCTGGAGCTGCAAGAAGAAAGTCCAGTCTAAACCTCGCTGATGTGAGTGTGTCTGACTCACCTGTGCAGACCGACTCCTGGAGCAGCAGCTTCTCTTTGAGTCCTGGATATTTCCTCCGAGGCGTCGTCTTTGTGGCTCTTCCTGTGTTTGCAAATGTCCTCTCAGCTCACACAGGTTTTTATAGCTGTGTGATGGAAGCCCCTCCCCAAAGAAGCCAGGGGCCAGCTGACATTATACTGTACTAACAGCCACTCCCACCCCTCTTTCAGCTCATTGTTCCTGCTTTAATCCCTCCATGAGGCGCCCACAGAGGAGGAGCTCATTGAGGCCAGTTCACACCTCTGACCTGTGAATGTAAAGCTCTGGGTGTGTCGCTCTGATCTAAAGACACAAAGACTCCATTTAAATGTCCATGTATCTGCAGCTGTTTACTCTCCGCTCAGTGATGTAAATGTCTGCATTTGACCTGGAATTTGCAGAATGTGTGATTTCTACATGTGACTCTCACATTGTCTCTAGTCCAACAAAACTGCGCTGATTTCACTCTCATTCATTTAAAACGAACAGTAAAATCTCCAAAGTTTCCTGAAGCTTTGTTTTGACTTGGTTTCAGACAGAACTGCAGCCTCTGTAGAGCTTTAGGATTTCTGTTTCTGTTTGACAATTGTCAGATGTAGCTTTTTGGGGAACATGAATGTGTATATTGCTTCATTGAGCCGCGGCCCCGGCACTAAAAGTTCATCGATAGCAAGTTTCCGCCTGGAATGTGTTAAAAATGTTACTCAGTTAAACAGAGCTTTTTGTGTATTTGAAATAAACTAAATGTGAACAATATTATTCAAGTGAATTCAAAATGTAAGACCATCATCATTCAACTTTCCTATTTTTATCATGATTTCACTTTTGACCTAATATTGTAGCGAGTGTGACATTAGTCTGTAGTGAGTGTGTTCACAGAAAGTCGAAACTACTGAGGCTCTAAATTGAAACTTTATTTGTAAAAAAAACAAAAAGTGTCAAAAGTAAAAGCTGTAAAATGCTACATTCTATCAATGTGAAAACAAACAGCAGCATTTATGAAGCATTAGTACAAACATGTTCATGTCATGATCTCTGCATTTGACCCGCCCTTCTAAAGTCTGTGAGTCCAGTGTCACATGACTGTCCACACTCCTCACAACTGCTTTGCCCCACTGTGGAACCTCCTCAGGTGTTTTTTGAGGCTGGATAAGCGATTAAAAACGTTTCCACACTGGCCACACTCGTATGGCTTCTCTCCAGTGTGGATCCTCATGTGTGATTTGAGGTTTGATGACACAGTAAAGGCCTTGTCACACTGCTCACACTGGAATGGCCTCTCTCCAGTGTGGATTCTCATGTGACTTTTCAGATGTGCAGACATAGTAAACACATGTCCACACTGGCCACACTCGTATGGCTTCTCTCCAGTGTGGATCCTCATGTGATATTCTAGATTCTGTGACAAACTGAATGTTTTCCCACACTGCTCACACTTGTATGGCTTTTGTCCACTGTGGACTCTCTTGTGCTGACTGAGACCTGAGACGGAATGGAATGTCTTCCCACACTCATCACATTTGTATGGTTTTTCCCCAGTGTGGATCCTCATGTGTGCTTTGAGGCTGGATGACTGAGTGAAGGCCTTGTCACACTGCTCACAGCTGTACGGCTTCTCTCCTGTGTGGATTCTCTTGTGTGTTTTGAGGTGGGATGACATAGCAAAGATCTTCCCACACTGCTCACAGCTGTACGGCTTCTCTCCAGTGTGGATCCTCATGTGATATTCTAGACTCTGTGACGTACTGAATGTTTTCCCACACTGTTCACACTTGTGTGCCTTTTGTCCACTGTGGACTCTCTTGTGCTGCCTGAGACCTGAGGAGTAATGGAATGTTTTCCCACACTCCTCACATTTGTATGTTTTTTCCCCAGTGTGGATCCTCATGTGTTCTTTGAGGCTGGATGACTGAGTGAAGGTCTTGTCACACTGCTCACAGCTGTACGGCCTCTCTCCAGTGTGGATCCTCATGTGACTTTTCAGAGCTTTAGACACAGTAAACACATGACCACACAGGCCACACTCATAGGGCTTCTCCCCAGTGTGGATTTTCATGTGACCTTTAAGACTAGAAGAGAGAGCAAACACATGTCCACACTGGCCACACTCATAGGGCTTCTCCCCAGTGTGGACTCTCTTGTGTTGTTTCAGACCTTTTGATGTAGTTAATCCTTTCCCACACTCCTCACAGCTGTATGTCTTTCCCTGTGTGCGGGGAGTCTGCAGAGGCTGAGCTGGGTCCATTTCTCTGTGGACAGAAACAGGAGTTAGTGTTGTGTCACTCACATTGTTCTGTAAAACACTACACTGTGTTCCAAATTATTATGCAAATTGTATTTTTGTGTCAAAAAGGTAAAAAAAACTCATGGATGGTGTCGTGTCTTGGGCTCTATGAATCACTGACATTAATCGCAGAGACCTGGGATGATTAGTTTTCAGGTTAAGCCCAGTTAAGGGAAAAACTACTGAAAAAGGGTGTTCCACTTTATTAAGCAAATCATAATTTTCAAGCAATATAGGAAAGAAAAAGGATCTCTCTGCTGATGAAAAGCGTGAAATAGTTCAATGCCTTGGTCTAGGTATGAAAACCTTCGATATTTCATGAAGGATTAAGTGTAATCATCGTACAGATAAGAGATTTGTGGATGATTCAGACACACTCCGGTTTGTGCAGATAAAGGCACAATAAGGACAGTTTCTGCCAGACAAACACATCAGATTAAGAGAACAGATGCTACAAAGCAGCAGACAGGTATTTGAAGCAGCTGGTGCCTCTGGAGTCTCCCGAACATCAAGGTGTAGGACCCTCCAGAGGCTGCAGTTGTGCATAAACCTTCTATCCGGCCTCCCCTAAACGGGTAATTGAAGCTGAAGCAGAAACGGCTGCAGTGGCTCAGAAATACATGAGGACTCATTTTCAAACAGTCTTGTTCACTGATGAGGCTGTGTGACCCTGGATGGTCAACTCAATGGAGTAGTGGATGTTGGTGAATGGCCACAATGTCCCAACAAGGCTGTGACGTCAGTAAGGAAGGGGCGGAGTCATGTTTTGGGCCAGAATCATGGGGAGAGCTGGTCGGCCCCTTTAGGCCCTTTAGGATCCCTGAAGGTGTGAAAATGACCTCTTTCTGACTGACCACTGTCTTCTATGCTACAAAAAGAAGAACTGTGTTTTCCCCAACAAGATCCTCTTCATCATGACAACGCCCCATGTCCTGCTGTAAAGAAAACCTCTGCATCACTGGCTGCTATGGGCATAAAAGGAGAGAAACTCATGATGTGGGCCCCCTCCTCCCCTGACCTCAACCCTATTGAGAACCTTTGGAGCCTCAACAACAAAAAACTTCTATGAGGGTGGGAGCCAGTTTTCATCCAAACAGCAGCTCTGGGAGGCTATTCTAACATCCTGCAAACAAATCCAAGCAGAAACTCTCCAAAAACTCACAAGTTTTATGGATTTAAGAATGTTTGAAGCTGCTATCACACAATATGGTAAAATATAACTTGACCCGTTAATATTTTTTTGATTGAAATAGCTTTTGATTTCAGTAAATATGACCTCCTAATGCTACAAATACAACAAATGACCATTTTCAGTTAATTACAAGCTTTAAAATGTATTGAAACGATGAGTTGCATAATAATTTGGAACAGTGGATTTTGAGGTTTTTACTATATTAATTTTTGAAAAAAATACTGTTTTCACTGGGAGATTTTTTCAACCACATTTAAATGATCCTCGACCAGTTAAAGACTTGAAAATGATGCTGACTCTCATTTGAGTTGACAATTTAGAAAATCTTAGAAAAATGCAATTTGCATAATAATTTGGAACACAGTGTATGTAGTTTGCTGCCGACCTGGTGTGACCCCCTCACCCCCACCCACCCCTCCCTCTGTTCTCATTCACACATACACTATAACCCCCCCTCCCCCGTCAGCCCAATGCATGTCATATACTGCTGTTGAAATCTTTTTTTTCTACCATACATGGACAAAAAGGAACAAATCTTATATTATCCTTTTCCTAGTAACAACAAATCAATCAATTCCCCTCCATTTCACCAGGTCACAAAACATAACCAAAACAGCATCACGTGTCTTACACTTCACTTACGTTCAGGTGTTTTTTTTATTTTTTATGTAATCATATATTCTTTAAAATGTATAAACAATTGTACAACATTTTAAATCCGCAGTCAAAGAATTCCACAATTTAACTCAAAACCTATTCCAGAAATTATATTTTCTTCTATGGCAAACGTCTTGAACATCGTTTGGTTATTTGTTTTGTTTAGCTTTCCACATAATTATCAACATTTTTAAGTTTACAAGATCCTTAAATTGAAGTAGTTTCTTTTCAATAAATCAAGGATCCTCTGTGTTACCTTTTTTACTGATAATTCTATTGTTCTTTTTTGCAGCAGGGACGAGGGCTCAGTGTTACTGTTATATGTGTGACCCCAGACTTCAACAGAACTGAAATATAGAAGAATCATTGAGGCATAAAGCAACAAGCTACAATCAAACAAATCTCTAACTTTATATAAAATGCCGACACTTTTGCAAACCTTTGTTTCTACAAAATCAATATGAGCAAAACAAGACCTAGAAACTTCACTTCCTTCCTTTTAATACTAACTCTATCAATTGTGATTTTCACATTTTCTATTTTTCTGTGATTACTTAAAATCATAGTTTGTTTTATCCAAATTATAATCACTTTTTTTTGTTAAACCAATTTCTCAACATTTCTTCTTCAGTTCTTTCCAGCAGCTCCAACAAATTCCTTCCTGATTGAAATAAACTGGTGTCATCAGCAGACAACCAAAAATGTAACAACGGCCCTAAAACGGACTTGTATGAACAGACTGGAAATGAAAGTCAGTGGTTTGACAATGCAGTCAATAGTTCTTTTAATAATTGTCATGTCTAGTCCAGACTGTGGAGGTTTAAGTTTTACATCAGCAACAAATCTGTTTTTAAATCACTGAGCGCTGGAGCTGCAAGAAGAAAGTCCAGTCTAAACCTCGCTGATGTGAGTGTGTCTGACTCACCTGTGCAGACCGACTCCTGGAGCAGCAGCTTCTCTGTGAGTCCTGGATATTTCCTCCGAGGCGTCGTCTTTGTGGCTCTTCCTGTGTTTGCAAATGTCCTCTCAGCTCACACAGGTTTTTATAGCTCTGTGATGGAAGCTCCTCCCCTAAGGAGCCCTCCTTCACCTCTGTATATAAAGCCTCTGCTGCCCCCTGCTGACATTATACTGTACAAACAGCACCTGCTCGCCCTGCTCTTTACTCCACAGAGGAGGAGCTCATTGAGGCCAGTTCACACCTCTGACCTGTGAATGTAAAGCTCTGGGTGTGTCGCTCTGATCTAAAGACACAAAGACTCCATTTAAATGTCCATGTATCTGCAGCTGTTTACTCTCCGCTCAGTGATGTAAATGTCTGCATTTGACCTGGAATTTGCAGAATGTGTGATTTCTACATGTGACTCTCACATTGTCTCTAGTCCAACAAAACTGCGCTGATTTCACTCTCATTCATTTAAAACGAACAGTAAAATCTCCAAAGTTTCCTGAAGCTTTGTTTTGACTTGGTTTCAGACAGAACTGCAGCCTCTGTAGAGCTTTAGGATTTCTGTTTCTGTTTGACAATTGTCAGATGTAGCTTTTTGGGGAACATGAATGTGTATATTGCTTCATTGAGCCGCGGCCCCGGCACTAAAAGTTCATCGATAGCAAGTTTCCGCCTGGAATGTGTTAAAAATGTTACTCAGTTAAACAGAGCTTTTTGTGTATTTGAAATAAACTAAATGTGAACAATATTATTCAAGTGAATTCAAAATGTAAGACCATCATCATTCAACTTTCCTATTTTTATCATGATTTCACTTTTGACCTAATATTGTAGCGAGTGTGACATTAGTCTGTAGTGAGTGTGTTCACAGAAAGTCGAAACTACTGAGGCTCTAAATTGAAACTTTATTTGTAAAAAAAACAAAAAGTGTCAAAAGTAAAAGCTGTAAAATGCTACATTCTATCAATGTGAAAACAAACAGCAGCATTTATGAAGCATTAGTACAAACATGTTCATGTCATGATCTCTGCATTTGACCCGCCCTTCTAAAGTCTGTGAGTCCAGTGTCACATGACTGTCCACACTCCTCACAACTGCTTTGCCCCACTGTGGAACCTCCTCAGGTGTTTTTTGAGGCTGGATAAGCGATTAAAAACGTTTCCACACTGGCCACACTCGTATGGCTTCTCTCCAGTGTGGATCCTCATGTGTGATTTGAGGTTTGATGACACAGTAAAGGCCTTGTCACACTGCTCACACTGGAATGGCCTCTCTCCAGTGTGGATTCTCATGTGACTTTTCAGATGTGCAGACATAGTAAACACATGTCCACACTGGCCACACTCGTATGGCTTCTCTCCAGTGTGGATCCTCATGTGATATTCTAGATTCTGTGACAAACTGAATGTTTTCCCACACTGCTCACACTTGTATGGCTTTTGTCCACTGTGGACTCTCTTGTGCTGACTGAGACCTGAGACGGAATGGAATGTCTTCCCACACTCATCACATTTGTATGGTTTTTCCCCAGTGTGGATCCTCATGTGTGCTTTGAGGCTGGATGACTGAGTGAAGGCCTTGTCACACTGCTCACAGCTGTACGGCTTCTCTCCTGTGTGGATTCTCTTGTGTGTTTTGAGGTGGGATGACATAGCAAAGGTCTTCCCACACTGCTCACAGCTGTACGGCTTCTCTCCAGTGTGGATCCTCATGTGATATTCTAGACTCTGTGACGTACTGAATGTTTTCCCACACTGTTCACACTTGTGCGCCTTTTGTCCACTGTGGACTCTCTTGTGCTGCCTGAGACCTGAGGAGTAATGGAATGTTTTCCCACACTCCTCACATTTGTATGTTTTTTCCCCAGTGTGGATCCTCATGTGTTCTTTGAGGCTGGATGACTGAGTGAAGGTCTTGTCACACTGCTCACAGCTGTACGGCCTCTCTCCAGTGTGGATCCTCATGTGACTTTTCAGAGCTTTAGACACAGTAAACACATGACCACACTGGCCACACTCGAAGGGCTTCTCCCCAGTGTGGATTTTCATGTGACCTTTAAGACTAGAAGAGAGAGCAAACGCATGTCCACACTGGCCACACTCATAGGGCTTCTCCCCAGTGTGGACTCTCTTGTGTTGTTTCAGACCTTTTGATGTAGTTAATCCTTTCCCACACTCCTCACAGCTGTATGTCTTTCCCTGTGTGCGGGGAGTCTGCAGAGGCTGAGCTGGGTCCATTTCTCTGTGGACAGAAACAGGAGTTAGTGTTGTGTCACTCACATTGTTCTGTAAAACACTACACTGTGTTCCAAATGATTATGCAAATTGTATTTTTGTGTCAAAAAGGTTAAAAAAAACTCATGGATGGTGTCGTGTCTTGGGCTCTATGAATCACTGACATTAATCGCAGAGACCTGGGATGATTAGTTTTCAGGTTAAGCCCAGTTAAGGGAAAAACTACTGAAAAAGGGTGTTCCACTTTATTAAGCAAATCATAATTTTCAAGCAATATAGGAAAGAAAAAGGATCTCTCTGCTGATGAAAAGCGTGAAATAGTTGAATGCCTTGGTCTAGGTATGAAAACCTTCGATATTTCATGAAGGATTAAGTGTAATCATCGTACAGATAAGAGATTTGTGGATGATTCAGACACACTCCGGTTTGTGCAGATAAAGGCACAATAAGGACAGTTTCTGCCAGACAAACACATCAGATTAAGAGAACAGATGCTACAAAGCAGCAGACAGGTATTTGAAGCAGCTGGTGCCTCTGGAGTCTCCCGAACATCAAGGTGTAGGACCCTCCAGAGGCTGCAGTTGTGCATAAACCTTCTATCCGGCCTCCCCTAAACGGGTAATTGAAGCTGAAGCAGAAACGGCTGCAGTGGCTCAGAAATACATGAGGACTCATTTTCAAACAGTCTTGTTCACTGATGAGGCTGTGTGACCCTGGATGGTCAGATGGATGGAGTAGTGGATGTTGGTGAATGGCCACAATGTCCCAACAAGGCTGTGACGTCAGTAAGGAAGGGGCGGAGTCATGTTTTGGGCCAGAATCATGGGGAGAGAGCTGGTCGGCCCCTTTAGGCCCTTTAGGATCCCTGAAGGTGTGAAAATGACCTCTTTCTGACTGACCACTGTCTTCTATGCTACAAAAAGAAGAACTGTGTTTTCCCCAACAAGATCCTCTTCATCATGACAACGCCCCATGTCCTGCTGTAAAGAAAACCTCTGCATCACTGGCTGCTATGGGCATAAAAGGAGAGAAACTCATGATGTGGGCCCCCTCCTCCCCTGACCTCAACCCTATTGAGAACCTTTGGAGCCTCAACAACAAAAAACTTCTATGAGGGTGGGAGCCAGTTTTCATCCAAACAGCAGCTCTGGGAGGCTATTCTAACATCCTGCAAACAAATCCAAGCAGAAACTCTCCAAAAACTCACAAGTTTTATGGATTTAAGAATGTTTGAAGCTGCTATCACACAATATGGTAAAATATAACTTGACCCGTTAATATTTTTTTGATTGAAATAGCTTTTGATTTCAGTAAATATGACCTCCTAATGCTACAAATACAACAAATGACCATTTTCAGTTAATTACAAGCTTTAAAATGTATTGAAACGATGAGTTGCATAATAATTTGGAACAGTGGATTTTGAGGTTTTTACTATATTAATTTTTGAAAAAAATACTGTTTTCACTGGGAGATTTTTTCAACCACATTTAAATGATCCTCGACCAGTTAAAGACTTGAAAATGATGCTGACTCTCATTTGAGTTGACAATTTAGAAAATCTTAGAAAAATGCAATTTGCATAATAATTTGGAACACAGTGTATGTAGTTTGCTGCCGACCTGGTGTGACCCCCTCACCCCCACCCACCCCTCCCTCTGTTCTCATTCACACATACACTATAACCCCCCCTCCCCCGTCAGCCCAATGCATGTCATATACTGCTGTTGAAATCTTTTTTTTCTACCATACATGGACAAAAAGGAACAAATCTTATATTATCCTTTTCCTAGTAACAACAAATCAATCAATTCCCCTCCATTTCACCAGGTCACAAAACATAACCAAAACAGCATCACGTGTCTTACACTTCACTTACGTTCAGGTGTTTTTTTTATTTTTTATGTAATCATATATTCTTTAAAATGTATAAACAATTGTACAACATTTTAAATCCGCAGTCAAAGAATTCCACAATTTAACTCAAAACCTATTCCAGAAATTATATTTTCTTCTATGGCAAACGTCTTGAACATCGTTTGGTTATTTGTTTTGTTTAGCTTTCCACATAATTATCAACATTTTTAAGTTTACAAGATCCTTAAATTGAAGTAGTTTCTTTTCAATAAATCAAGGATCCTCTGTGTTACCTTTTTTACTGATAATTCTATTGTTCTTTTTTGCAGCAGGGACGAGGGCTCAGTGTTACTGTTATATGTGTGACCCCAGACTTCAACAGAACTGAAATATAGAAGAATCATTGAGGCATAAAGCAACAAGCTACAATCAAACAAATCTCTAACTTTATATAAAATGCCGACACTTTTGCAAACCTTTGTTTCTACAAAATCAATATGAGCAAAACAAGACCTAGAAACTTCACTTCCTTCCTTTTAATACTAACTCTATCAATTGTGATTTTCACATTTTCTATTTTTCTGTGATTACTTAAAATCATAGTTTGTTTTATCCAAATTATAATCACTTTTTTTTGTTAAACCAATTTCTCAACATTTCTTCTTCAGTTCTTTCCAGCAGCTCCAACAAATTCCTTCCTGATTGAAATAAACTGGTGTCATCAGCAGACAACCAAAAATGTAACAACGGCCCTAAAACGGACTTGTATGAACAGACTGGAAATGAAAGTCAGTGGTTTGACAATGCAGTCAATAGTTCTTTTAATAATTGTCATGTCTAGTCCAGACTGTGGAGGTTTAAGTTTTACATCAGCAACAAATCTGTTTTTAAATCACTGAGCGCTGGAGCTGCAAGAAGAAAGTCCAGTCTAAACCTCGCTGATGTGAGTGTGTCTGACTCACCTGTGCAGACCGACTCCTGGAGCAGCAGCTTCTCTGTGAGTCCTGGATATTTCCTCCGAGGCGTCGTCTTTGTGGCTCTTCCTGTGTTTGCAAATGTCCTCTCAGCTCACACAGGTTTTTATAGCTCTGTGATGGAAGCTCCTCCCCTAAGGAGCCCTCCTTCACCTCTGTATATAAAGCCTCTGCTGCCCCCTGCTGACATTATACTGTACAAACAGCACCTGCTCGCCCTGCTCTTTACTCCACAGAGGAGGAGCTCATTGAGGCCAGTTCACACCTCTGACCTGTGAATGTAAAGCTCTGGGTGTGTCGCTCTGATCTAAAGACACAAAGACTCCATTTAAATGTCCATGTATCTGCAGCTGTTTACTCTCCGCTCAGTGATGTAAATGTCTGCATTTGACCTGGAATTTGCAGAATGTGTGATTTCTACATGTGACTCTCACATTGTCTCTAGTCCAACAAAACTGCGCTGATTTCACTCTCATTCATTTAAAACGAACAGTAAAATCTCCAAAGTTTCCTGAAGCTTTGTTTTGACTTGGTTTCAGACAGAACTGCAGCCTCTGTAGAGCTTTAGGATTTCTGTTTCTGTTTGACAATTGTCAGATGTAGCTTTTTGGGGAACATGAATGTGTATATTGCTTCATTGAGCCGCGGCCCCGGCACTAAAAGTTCATCGATAGCAAGTTTCCGCCTGGAATGTGTTAAAAATGTTACTCAGTTAAACAGAGCTTTTTGTGTATTTGAAATAAACTAAATGTGAACAATATTATTCAAGTGAATTCAAAATGTAAGACCATCATCATTCAACTTTCCTATTTTTATCATGATTTCACTTTTGACCTAATATTGTAGCGAGTGTGACATTAGTCTGTAGTGAGTGTGTTCACAGAAAGTCGAAACTACTGAGGCTCTAAATTGAAACTTTATTTGTAAAAAAAACAAAAAGTGTCAAAAGTAAAAGCTGTAAAATGCTACATTCTATCAATGTGAAAACAAACAGCAGCATTTATGAAGCATTAGTACAAACATGTTCATGTCATGATCTCTGCATTTGACCCGCCCTTCTAAAGTCTGTGAGTCCAGTGTCACATGACTGTCCACACTCCTCACAACTGCTTTGCCCCACTGTGGAACCTCCTCAGGTGTTTTTTGAGGCTGGATAAGCGATTAAAAACGTTTCCACACTGGCCACACTCGTATGGCTTCTCTCCAGTGTGGATCCTCATGTGTGATTTGAGGTTTGATGACACAGTAAAGGCCTTGTCACACTGCTCACACTGGAATGGCCTCTCTCCAGTGTGGATTCTCATGTGACTTTTCAGATGTGCAGACATAGTAAACACATGTCCACACTGGCCACACTCGTATGGCTTCTCTCCAGTGTGGATCCTCATGTGATATTCTAGATTCTGTGACAAACTGAATGTTTTCCCACACTGCTCACACTTGTATGGCTTTTGTCCACTGTGGACTCTCTTGTGCTGACTGAGACCTGAGACGGAATGGAATGTCTTCCCACACTCATCACATTTGTATGGTTTTTCCCCAGTGTGGATCCTCATGTGTGCTTTGAGGCTGGATGACTGAGTGAAGGCCTTGTCACACTGCTCACAGCTGTACGGCTTCTCTCCTGTGTGGATTCTCTTGTGTGTTTTGAGGTGGGATGACATAGCAAAGGTCTTCCCACACTGCTCACAGCTGTACGGCTTCTCTCCAGTGTGGATCCTCATGTGATATTCTAGACTCTGTGACGTACTGAATGTTTTCCCACACTGTTCACACTTGTGCGCCTTTTGTCCACTGTGGACTCTCTTGTGCTGCCTGAGACCTGAGGAGTAATGGAATGTTTTCCCACACTCCTCACATTTGTATGTTTTTTCCCCAGTGTGGATCCTCATGTGTTCTTTGAGGCTGGATGACTGAGTGAAGGTCTTGTCACACTGCTCACAGCTGTACGGCCTCTCTCCAGTGTGGATCCTCATGTGACTTTTCAGAGCTTTAGACACAGTAAACACATGACCACACTGGCCACACTCGAAGGGCTTCTCCCCAGTGTGGATTTTCATGTGACCTTTAAGACTAGAAGAGAGAGCAAACGCATGTCCACACTGGCCACACTCATAGGGCTTCTCCCCAGTGTGGACTCTCTTGTGTTGTTTCAGACCTTTTGATGTAGTTAATCCTTTCCCACACTCCTCACAGCTGTATGTCTTTCCCTGTGTGCGGGGAGTCTGCAGAGGCTGAGCTGGGTCCATTTCTCTGTGGACAGAAACAGGAGTTAGTGTTGTGTCACTCACATTGTTCTGTAAAACACTACACTGTGTTCCAAATGATTATGCAAATTGTATTTTTGTGTCAAAAAGGTTAAAAAAAACTCATGGATGGTGTCGTGTCTTGGGCTCTATGAATCACTGACATTAATCGCAGAGACCTGGGATGATTAGTTTTCAGGTTAAGCCCAGTTAAGGGAAAAACTACTGAAAAAGGGTGTTCCACTTTATTAAGCAAATCATAATTTTCAAGCAATATAGGAAAGAAAAAGGATCTCTCTGCTGATGAAAAGCGTGAAATAGTTGAATGCCTTGGTCTAGGTATGAAAACCTTCGATATTTCATGAAGGATTAAGTGTAATCATCGTACAGATAAGAGATTTGTGGATGATTCAGACACACTCCGGTTTGTGCAGATAAAGGCACAATAAGGACAGTTTCTGCCAGACAAACACATCAGATTAAGAGAACAGATGCTACAAAGCAGCAGACAGGTATTTGAAGCAGCTGGTGCCTCTGGAGTCTCCCGAACATCAAGGTGTAGGACCCTCCAGAGGCTGCAGTTGTGCATAAACCTTCTATCCGGCCTCCCCTAAACGGGTAATTGAAGCTGAAGCAGAAACGGCTGCAGTGGCTCAGAAATACATGAGGACTCATTTTCAAACAGTCTTGTTCACTGATGAGGCTGTGTGACCCTGGATGGTCAGATGGATGGAGTAGTGGATGTTGGTGAATGGCCACAATGTCCCAACAAGGCTGTGACGTCAGTAAGGAAGGGGCGGAGTCATGTTTTGGGCCAGAATCATGGGGAGAGAGCTGGTCGGCCCCTTTAGGCCCTTTAGGATCCCTGAAGGTGTGAAAATGACCTCTTTCTGACTGACCACTGTCTTCTATGCTACAAAAAGAAGAACTGTGTTTTCCCCAACAAGATCCTCTTCATCATGACAACGCCCCATGTCCTGCTGTAAAGAAAACCTCTGCATCACTGGCTGCTATGGGCATAAAAGGAGAGAAACTCATGATGTGGGCCCCCTCCTCCCCTGACCTCAACCCTATTGAGAACCTTTGGAGCCTCAACAACAAAAAACTTCTATGAGGGTGGGAGCCAGTTTTCATCCAAACAGCAGCTCTGGGAGGCTATTCTAACATCCTTCAAACAAATCCAAGCAGAAACTCTCCAAAAACTCACAAGTTTTATGGATTTAAGAATGTTTGAAGCTGCTATCACACAATATGGTAAAATATAACTTGACCCGTTAATATTTTTTTGATTGAAATAGCTTTTGATTTCAGTAAATATGACCTCCTAATGCTACAAATACAACAAATGACCATTTTCAGTTAATTACAAGCTTTAAAATGTATTGAAACGATGAGCTGCATAATAATTTGGAACAGTGGATTTTGAGGTTTTTACTATATTAATTTTTGAAAAAAATACTGTTTTCACTGGGAGATTTTTTCAACCACATTTAAATGATCCTCGACCAGTTAAAGACTTGAAAATGATGCTGACTCTCATTTGAGTTGACAATTTAGAAAATCTTAGAAAAATGCAATTTGCATAATAATTTGGAACACAGTGTATGTAGTTTGCTGCCGACCTGGTGTGACCCCCTCACCCCCACCCACCCCTCCCTCTGTTCTCATTCACACATACAGTATCACCCCCCCTCCCCCGTCAGCCCAATGCATGTCATATACTGCTGTTGAAATCTTTTTTTTCTACCATACATGGACAAAAAGGAACAAATCTTATGTTATCTTTTCCTAGAAACAACAAATCAATCAATTCCCCTCCATTTCACCAGGTCACAAAACATAACCAAAACAGCAGAACGTGTCACACCTGTGTTACAGCTCACTTACGTTCAGGTGGTTGTTTGTTTTTTTAATGTAATCATACATTCTTTAAAATGTATAAACACTTGTACAACATTTTAAATCCGCAGTCAAAGAATTCCACAATTTAACTCAAAACCTATTCCAGAAATTATATTTTCTTCTATGGCAAACGTCTTGAACATCGTTTGGCTTTTTGTTTTGTTCAGCTTTCCACATAATAATCAACATTTTTAAGTCGACAAGATCCTTAAATTGAAGTAGTTTCTTTTCAATAAATCAAGGATCCTTTGTGTTACTTTTTTTACTGATAATTCTATTGCTCTTTTTTGCAGCAGGGACGAGGGCTCAGTGTTACTGTTATATGTGTGACCCCAGACTTCAACAGAACTGAAATATAGAAGAATCATTGAGGCATAAAGCAACAAGCTACAATCAAACAAATCTCTAACTTTATTTAAAATGCCGACACTTTTGCAAACCTTTGTTTCTACAAAATCAATATGAGCAAAACAAGACCTAGAAACTTCACTTCCTTCCTTTTAATACTAACTCTATCAATTGTGATTTTCACATTTTCTATTTTGCTGTGATTACTTAAAATCATAGTTTGTTTTATCCAAATTATAATGACTTATTTTTGTTAAAGCAATTTCTCAACATTTCTTATTCAGTTCTTTCCAGTAGCTCCAGCAAATTCCTTCCTGATTGAAATAAACTGGTGTCATCAGCAGACAACCAAAAATGTAACAACGGCCCTAAAACGGACTTGTATGAACAGACTGGAAATGAAAGTCAGTGGTTTGACAATGCAGTCAATAGTTCTTTTAATAATTGTCATGTCTAGTCCAGACTGTGGAGGTTTAAGTTTTACATCAGCAACAAATCTGTTTTTAAATCACTGTCTGAGCGCTGGAGCTGCAAGAAGAAAGTCCAGTCTAAACCTCGCTGATGTGAGTGTGTCTGACTCACCTGTGCCGACCGACTCCTGGAGCAGCAGCTTCTCTGTGAGTCCTGGATATTTCCTCCGAGGCGTCGTCTTTGTGGCTCTTCCTGTGTTTGCAAATATCCTCTCAGCTCACACAGGTTTTTATAGCTGTGTGATGGAAGCCCCTCCCCTAAGGAGCCAGGGGCCAGCTGACATTATACTGTACAAACAGCCACTCCCACCCCTGGTCTTTCAGCTCACTGTTCCATGAGGCGCCCACAGAGGAGGAGCTCGTTGAGGCCAGTTCACACCTCTGACCTGTGAATGTAAAGCTCTGGGTGTGTCGCTCTGATCTAAAGACACAAAGACTCCATTTAAATGACCATGTATCTGCAGCTGTTTACTCTCCGCTCAGTGATGTAAATGTCTGCATTTGACCTGGAATTTGCAGAATGAGTGATTTCTACATGTGACTCCCACATTGTCTCTAGTCCAACAAAACAGCGCTGATTTCACTCTCATTCATTTAAAACTAACAGTAAAATCTCCAAAGTTTCTGGAAGCTTTGTTTTGACTTGGTTTTAGACAGAACTGCAGCCTCTGTAGAGCTTTAGGATTTCTGTTTCTGTTTTACAATTGTCTGATGTAGCTTTTTGGGGAACATGAATGTGTATATTGCTTAAATGTTCATTGATAGCAAGTTTCCGCCTGGAATGTGTTAAAAATGTTATTCAGTTAAACAGAGCTTTTTGTGTATTTGAAATAAACTAAATGTGAACAATATTATTCAAGTGAAGTCAAAATGTAAGACCATCATCATTCAACGTTCCTATTTCTATCATGATTTCACTTTTGACCTAATATTGTAGCGAGTGTGACATTCGTATGTAGTGAGTGTGTTCACAGAAAGTCGAAACTACTGAGGCTCAAAATTGAAACTTTATTTGTAAAAAAAAAAAAAAAGTGTCAAAAGTAAAAGCTGTAAAATGCTACATTCTATCAATGTGAAAACAAACAGCAGCATTTATGAAGGATTAGTACAAACATGTTCATGTCATGATCTCTGCATTTGACCCGCCCTTCTAAAATCTGGGAGTCCAGTGTCACATGACTGTCCACACTCCTCACAACTGCTTTCCCCCACTGTGGAACCTCCTCATGTGTACTTTGAGGTTCGATGACACAGTAAAGGTCTTCCCACACAGCTCACAGCTGTATGGCTTCTCTCCAGTGTGGATTCTCATGTGACTTTTCAGATGTGCAGACATAGTAAACACATGTCCACACTGGCCACACTCAAAGGGCTTCTCTCCAGTGTGGATCCTCATGTGGTATTTGAGGCCGGATGACTGAGTAAAGGTCTTCCCACACTGCTCACAGCTGTATGGCTTCACTCCTGTGTGGATTCTCTTGTGTGTTTTGAGGTGGGATGACACAGTAAAGGCCTTCTCACACTGCTCACACTGGTATGGCTTCTCTCCAGTGTGGATCCTCATGTGTTCTTTGAGGCCGGATGACTGAGCAAAGGTCTTGTCACACTGCTCACAGCTGTACGGCTTCTCTCCAGTGTGGATTCTCTTGTGACATTCTAGATTCTGTGACGTACTGAATGTTTTCCCACACTGCTCACACTTGTACGCCTTTTGTCCACTGTGGACTCTCTTGTGCTGACTGAGACCTGAGGAGTAATGGAATGTCTTCCCACACTCATCACATTTGTATGGTTTTTCCCCAGTGTGGATCGTCATGTGTCTTTTGAGGCTGGATGACTGACTAAAGCTCTTCTCGCACTGCTCACAGCTGTACGGCTTCTCTCCAGTGTGGATCCTCATGTGACTTTTCAGAGCTTTAGACACAGTAAACACATGACCACACTGGCCACACTCATAGGGCTTCTCCCCAGTGTGGATTTTCATGTGACCTCTAAGACTAGAAGAGAGAGCAAACGCATGTCCACACTGGCCACACTCATAGGGCTTCTCCCCAGTGTGGACTCTCTTGTGTTGTTTCAGACTTTTTGATGTAGTTAATCCTTTCCCACACTCCTCACAGCTGTATGTCTTTCCCTGTGTGCGGGGAGTCTGCAGCGGCTGAGCTGGGTCCATTTCTCTGCAGACAGAAACAGGAGTTAGTGTTGTGCTACTCACATTGTTCTGTAAAACACTACACTGTGTTCCAAATTATTATGCAAATTGTATTTTTGTGTCAAAAATGTTAAAATAAATAATAACAATGAAACTCATGGATGGTATCGTGTCTCGGGGCTCTATGAATCACTGACATTAATCTCAGAGACCTGGGATGATTAGTTTTCAGGTTAAGCCCAGTTAAGGGAAAAACTACTGAAAAAGGGTTTTCCACTTTATTATGCAGATCATCATTTTCAAGCAATAGAGGAAAGAAAAAGGATCTCTCTGCTGATGAAAAGCGTGAAATAGTTGAATGCCTTGGTCTAGGTATGAAAACCTTCGATATTTCATGAAAGATTAAGTGTAATCATCATACTGATAGAGATTTGTGGATGATTCAGAGACACTCGGTTAAGATTAAGAGAACAGATGCTACAAAGCAGAAAACAGGTATTTGAAGCTGCCGGTGCCTCTGGAGTCTCCTGAACATGAAGGTGTCGGACCCTCCAGAGGCTGCAGTTGTGCATAAACCGTCCATCCGGCCTCCCCTAAACTGTTCATTGAAGCTGAAGCAGAAACGGCTGCAGTGGCTCAGAAATACATGAAGACTCATTTTCAAACAGTCTTGTTCACTGATGAGGCCGTGTGACCCTGGATGGTCAGATGGATGGAGTAGTGGATGGTTTGGTGAATGGCCACCATGTCCCAACAAGGCTGTGACGTCAGCAAGGAGGGGCGGAGTCATGTTTTGGGCCAGAATCATGGGGAGAGAGCTGGTCGGCCCCTTTAGGATCACTGAAGGCGTGAAAATGACCTCTTTCTGACTGACCACTTTCTTCTATGGTACAAAAAGAAGAGCCGTGTTTTCACAAACAAGATCATCTTCATCATGACAACGCACCATGTCCTGCTGTAAAGAAAACCTCTGCATCACTGGCTGCTATGGGCATAAAAGGAGAGAAACTCATGATGTGGACCCCCTCCTCCCCTGACCTCAACCCTACTGACAACCTTTGGAGCCTCAACAAAAAAAACATCTATGAGGGTGGGAGGCAGTTTTCATCCAAACAGCAGCTCTGGGAGGCTATTCTGACATCCTGCAAAGAAATCCAAGCAGAAACTCTCCAAAAACTCACAAGTTTAATGGATTTAAGAATGTTTGAAGCTGCTATCACACAATATGGTAAAATATAACTTGACCCGTTAATATTTTTTTGATTGAAATAGCTTTTGATTTCAGTAAATATGACCTCCTAGTGCTACAAATTCAACAAATGACCATCTTCAGTTAATTACAAGCTTTAAAATGTATTGAAACGATGAGCTGCATAATAATTTGGAACAGTGGATTTTGAGGTTTTTACTATATTTATTTTTGAAAATAATACTGTTTTCACAGGGAGATTTTTTCAACCACATTTAAATGATCCTCGACCAGTTACAGACTTTAAAATGACGCTGACTCTCATTTGAGTTGACAATTTAGAAAATCTTAGAAAAATGCAATTTGCATAATAATTTGGAACACAGTGTATGTAGTTTGCTGCCGACCTGGTGTGACCCCCTCACCCCCACCCACCCCTCCCTCTGTTCTCATTCACACATACAGTATCACCCCTTCCCCCGTCAGCCCAATGCATGTCATATACTGCTGTTGAAATCTTTTTTTTCTACCATACATGGACAAAAAGTAACAAATCTTATATTATCCTTTTCCTAGTAACAAAAAAATCAATTCCCCTCCATTTCACCAGGTCACAAAACATAACCAAAACAGCATCACGTGTCTTACACTTCACTTACGTTCAGGCGTTTGTTTGTTTTTTTAAAGTAATCATATATTCTTTAAAATGTATAAACACTTGTACAACATTTTGAATCCGCAGTCAAAGAATTCCACAATTTAACTCAAAACCTTTTCCAGAAATTATATTTTCTTCTATGGCAAACGTCTTGAACATCGTTTGGCAACTTTTTTTGTTTAGCTTTCCACATAATAATCAACATTTTTAAGTCGACAAGATCCTTAAATTGAAGTAGTTTCTTTTCAATAAATCAAGGATCCTCTGTGTTACCTTTTTTACTGATAATTCTGTTGCTCTTTTTTGCAGCAGACACGAGGGCTCAGTGTTACTGTTATATGTGTGACCCCAGACTTCAACAGAACTGAAATATACAAGAATCATTGAGGCATAAAGCAACAAGCTACAATCAAACAAATCTCTAACTTTATTTAAAATGCCGACACTTTTGCAAACCTTTGTTTCTACAAAATCAATATGAGCAAAACAAGACCTAGAAACTTCACTTCCTTCCTTTTAATACTAACTCTATCAATTGTGATTTTCACATTTTCTATTTTTCTGTGATTACTTAAAATCATAGTTTGTTTTATCCAAATTATAATCACTTTTTTTTGTTAAACCAATTTCTCAACATTTCTTCTTCAGTTCTTTCCAGCAGCTCCAACAAATTCCTTCCTGATTGAAATAAACTGGTGTCATCAGCAGACAACGAAAAATGTAACAACGGCCCGAAAACGGACTTGTATGAACAGACTGGAAATGAAAGTCCGTGGTTTGACAATGCAGTCAATAGTTCTTTTAATAATTGTCATGTCTAGTCCAGACTGTGGAGGTTTAAGTTTTACATCGGCAACAAATCTGTTTTTAAATCACTGTCTGAGCGCTGGAGCTGCAAGAAGAAAGTCCAGTCTAAACCTCGCTGATGTGAGTGTGTCTGACTCACCTGTGCAGACCGACTCCTGGAGCAGCAGCTTCTCTGTGAGTCCTGGATATTTCCTCCGAGGCGTCGTCTTTGTGGCTCTTCCTGTGTTTGCAAATGTCCTCTCAGCTCACACAGGTTTTTATCGCTCTGTGATGGAAGTTCCTCCCCTAAGGAGCCCTCCTTCACCTCTGTGTATAAAGCCTCTGCTGCCCCCTGCTGACATTATACTGTACAAACAGCACCTGCTCGCCCTACTCTTTACTCCACAGAGGAGGAGCTCGTCGAGGCCAGTTCACACCTCTGACCTGTGAATGTAAAGCTCTGGGTGTGTCGCTCTGATCTAAAGACACAAAGACTCCATTTAAATGTCCATGTATCTGCAGCTGTTTACTCTCCGCTCAGTGATGTAAATGTCTGCATTTGACCTGGAATTTGCAGAATGTGTAATTTCTACATGTGACTCTCACATTGTCACTAGTCCAACAAAACAGCGCTGATTTCACTCTCATTCATTTAAAACTAACAGTAAAATCTCAAGTTTCTGGAAGCTTTGTTTTGACTTGGTTTCAGACAGAACTGCAGCCTCTGTAGAGCTTTAGGATTTCTGTTTCTGTTTTACAATTGTCAGATGTAGCTTTTTGGGGAACATGAATGTGTATATTGCTTCATTGAGCCACGGCTCCGGCACTAAATGTTCATCAATTGCAAGTTTCTGCATTTAACATCTGGAATGTGTTAAAAAGAAGAAGGGGGTTTAGTTGAGAATGAAAATCAGGGTTTATGCAGAGTCATGGGAAGTTGAGCTCAGAGCTAAAGATAATGACGACAGTTGGCAGAAATGTCTTTGGGCCAAACGCTGCTCAGTCAAAGTCTCTGCTTTTTATTGTCCGTGTTAAAGTGAACCCCTGCAGTCGAGTGTAAAGGGGACAAAAAAATGTTTATTACACCAGTTTGTAACATAAACTTCCTTCTGCAGCTTTGTGTCTAACGGAGCTGTTTGTCAGTTGTGTCTTTTATTATTGGTTGGTGACCAGTTTAACTTTGTGCTTTTGTTTTGTCTAGTTTTTCTTCTGTTGTAAAGTATGTTTTTGTTTTAAATCAGAATCAGTTTTCATATGGATTAACATTGTCATGATATGTTTATGATGATGATGTTGATGCTGTTATATGCACTGACCACCAGGCGGCACTGTTAAATAAATAAGCAAGATGGCTGAATTGACTCCGTGCGTGCTGTGACTGACTCTAACAAATACATAACAAAACATGGTGTCAGAAGTAAAAAAGTGATATAAAATCAACAAAACAGCAATGGAGGGACTCCAACCACCATCCGGACTCGAGCTGCAGCATGGTAACCTGTCTGAAAATTGGAGAAGGTTCCGTCAAAGGTTTGAGCTGTACCTAGCTGCGACCGGAGGAGCTAGCAAAGCAGCTAAAGTGCAGTCCTCGCTGTTTCTTCACATTGCCGGTGAAGATGCGGTAGAAGTGTACAATACCTTCACGTTCGCAGAAGAGGATGACAAGCATAAACTTGATAAAATTATGGAAAAGTTTGACGAATACTGCAACCCAAAGAAGAACATTACGTACGAGAGATACAGATTTTTCACGTGTGTTCAGGGGGACATGACTGTTAGCCAGTACATCACCGAGCTAAAACTGAGAGCTAAGTCGTGTGAATTTGGACAATTA
The DNA here is from genome assembly GCF_951799975.1 of Gobius niger. Classification (NCBI taxonomy): domain Eukaryota; kingdom Metazoa; phylum Chordata; class Actinopteri; order Gobiiformes; family Gobiidae; genus Gobius; species Gobius niger. The sequence goes on from NC_136866.1 coordinate 29,497,440, forward strand.
CAAGAGTCTCTTATTCGAGATCGAGTTGTCTGTGGGATCACGTCAGACGGGATGAGAGAACGACTTTTGAGAGAAGGTGACCTTAATCTTGAACGAGCTTCCCAACTGTGTTTAGCGGCGGAAACTACAAAAGTGCAAATCAAACAGATGCAAGAGGAAGACGTCAGCGCTCAAGCATCAGCACGGGAAAACAAGCACGTCGATGCAGTTAAATTCAAACAGCCATATAAAAAGATGCAACCAAACAAAACTAAACAAAGTGAAAAAGAAAAAGCAGGCACGTTTTTCTGTAAAAGATGCGGGAGTGAGCATGCAGCAAAGAAATGCCCCGCATATGGCAAGCAATGCAAGAACTGTGATAAATTGAATCACTACGCCAAAATGTGTCGATCAAAGAAAGTGCACACTGTCAACGAGGACGATATGGATCAAGCAAGTCTGTTTGTTGGAAGTGTACAAGCAAAAGCCCAGCAACTAAAAGACCAATGGATTGTCAAGTTGAAAGTGGATCACAAACACATAAAATTTAAACTTGACTCAGGGGCACAGGCCAATGTAATCCCCTACAAGATGATGCAAAGCATGGGCAGAAGAGCAACATTAAGACCCACAAAAGTGAAACTGTTTGCATACACAGGAAACCAAATACAAGTCATGGGTGAATGCAACTGGATGGTCAAATACAAAAAGAAGCCATACACTCTGCAATTCATTGTGGTGAAACCAGATGCAATGCCAATACTGGGACTCAATGCATGCGAGGACATGGGTCTCATCAAAAGAGTTCACACACTGGATAAAAGTACCAAAATTGACATTTTCAAAGAATATGCTGATGTATTTGAGGGCTTAGGTTGCCTTGAGGGAGAACACAGCATTCGGATCGACGCAAGTGTGACTCCAAAGGTACACCCACCAAGAAAAATACCTGTGACTTTAAGAGAAAAACTGAAAACAGAACTGGAAAGAATGGAAAAACTGGAGGTCATAACAAAGATTGAGGAGCCTACCAAGTGGGTCAACCCTATTGTTATCGTGGAGAATAAAGGCAAATTAAGATTATGCCTAGATCCACGAGACCTCAATGCAGCAGTCATGAGAGAACATTATCAGCTTCCAACTGTTGAGGAAATAACTTGCAGATTATCAACAGCCAAGTACTTCACAGTTTTGGATGCAAGCTCAGGTTTCTGGCAACTAAAACTGGATGAAGCCAGCTCTCTCCTTTGTACTTTCAACACTCCTTTTGGCCGTTACCGCTTCCTAAGGCTCGCCTTCGGGATAAACTCTGCTCCAGAGGTGTTTCACAGGACGGTGAAACAAATGTTCGAAGGTATTGAAGGTGTTGAAACGTACATTGACGACATATTGATCTGGGGGGAGACAATCGAGCAACATGACAACAGACTGAGACAAGTGCTAGAAATAGCCAGAACAAAGAACTTTAAGCTGAACAAGGCAAAGTGCAAAGTTGGTCTTGAAGAAATCAAATATCTAGGCCACATCTTCTCAAAAGACGGGTTGAAACCGGACCAGAGTAAGATTGAAGCTGTAGTCAAGATGCCAACTCCAGAATGTAAAAAAGATGTGGAGCGATTTTTGGGTATGGTAACTTACCTTGCAAAGTTTATCCCAAATATGTCGGAACACACTGAACCTCTACGCATTCTGACCAGAGATGATGTTGCGTGGCACTGGAATGAAGAGCATCAGAGTACGTTCACCAAGTTGAAAAACATACTGACTGAAGCGCCATTACTCAGGTACTATGATGTGAAACTACCAGTAACGCTGTCGGTAGATGCGTCCAAAAGTGGACTTGGTGCAGTTTTACTGCAAGAAAATAAGCCAGTAGCCTATGCTTCACGTGCATTGACTGAAACGGAACAGCGCTACGCGCAAATAGAAAAAGAAATGTTGGCAATAGTTTTCGGAGCTGAGCGCTTTCACCAGTACATATATGGGAGAGAAGTGGACGTTCAATCTGACCATAAACCGCTGGAAGCTATAATGAAAAAGCCACTGAGCAGCGCACCAGCCAGAATACAAAGACTATTGTTGAGACTTCAAAAGTACCAAGTGAATGTGCGGTATAAGCCGGGAAAAGAGATGTATATCGCAGATGCATTGTTGAGAGCTTATCTGCCAGTGACAAACTCACCTGACAAAGACATTGAAGCGCAAGTGCACATGGTAATGTCCAACTTACCTGTGTCAAACGAAAAGCTGCAACTGTTCAAAATAGAAACAGCAAAAGATGCTTCCTTAACCAAACTTTCTGAAACAGTACTACAAGGTTGGCCAGTGACAAAAAGCCAAGTTGTGAAAGACATTGAAGCTTATTGGAACTACAGAGAAGAAATATCCTTTGTTGAAGGGATCCTGTTGAAAGGCGAAAGACTGATAGTTCCGGTCTCTTTAAGAGAGGACATGCTAAAACTTATTCACGAGGGACACTTGGGTATTGAAAGCTGCAGGCGCAGAGCGAGAGAAGTACTCTTTTGGCCCGGCATGTCTCAAAGTATTAGTGACCTAGTGAGCAGTTGTGATGTGTGCAGTACATATCAGAAGCGACTAAGCAAAGAGCCACTACATCCACACAGCGTTCCGGAAAGGCCTTGGCAAAAGATAGGCATCGACCTATTCACATTTGACCAGCAGGAATACTTAATCTTAGTGGACTACTACTCAAAGTTTGTTGAAGTGGAGTGGTTAAAATCAGACACAAGAAGTGCAACTGTAATCACACATCTGAAATCCCAATTCGCTAGATACGGTATCCCTGAAATTGTAATTTCAGATAATGGACCACAGTTTAGCTCAAGGGAATTCCAGACATTTGCACGAGAGTGGGACTTTATTCACAAAACATCGAGCCCCCATCATGCACAGTCTAACGGAATGGCAGAACGAGGAGTGCAGACTGTCAAACTACTGCTAAAAAAGGCTAAAGCAGATGGAAAAGATCCATATTTGGCAATGCTCAATCTGAGGAGTACACCATTTGAGGACATCGGAAGATCCCCAGCACAACTGTTAATGGGACGTCGCGTGAGGACCAAGCTCCCGACACCTTCATGCATGTTGGATCCCAAAACAGTCACTACCGGAGTACAGCAGATGCTACAAGAGAGACAAGTGAAACAAAAGGACTACTTTGACAGAGGGGCAAAACCATTACAACAACTGCAGGTTGGAAACAATGTGAGATTGTGGCAAGATGGTAAATGGTGTCCAGCTCAGGTTTCAGAAAAGTCTGATCACCCGAGATCTTATGTAGTTCAGACACCAGATGGACAAAGGTACAGAAGGAATCGGAAGTTTTTGATGTTGTCAAAGAATCAAAATGATGAGCAAAATGTTACTCAGCAGAATGTAGTTAACAGTGCAGATTCACAGAAAGAACCTGAAATGGATAATCAACCTGTAACTACTGCCGATAATGTTAGCTCAGAAATGCTTCATACAAGAACAGCTAGTGGTCGTGTTGTTAATAGACCTAAAAGGCTAGTTGAGGAGTAGCACATTGTGCCATTTATGTGTTAAACAGTTAAAAAAAAAAAAAAAAAAAAAAAAAAAAAAGGTTTAACTAACTGTATTCAACTCAAGCAATGCCAGACAGGAAATAATGCATGTGTTTATTCAAGCATAGAAAAAAAAAAAAAAAAAAAAGGGAGATGTCATGATATGTTTATGATGATGATGTTGATGCTGTTATATGCACTGACCACCAGGCGGCACTGTTAAATAAATAAGCAAGATGGCTGAATTGACTCCGTGCGTGCTGTGACTGACTCTAACAAATACATAACAAAACAAACATCACAAAGTCTGATCAGAGTCAGCTGGATGTTCATGACTCAGGATAAGCTCACGTTTCAGGACAAACCACTTTCAGTTTTTGATTTAACAGAATTTGGTCACAACATATCGGTGAAGAATACAGTCTTGTTTGATCAGATTTTTAAAAGTGTTAGTATTGTAGCGAGTATGACAGTAGTATGAAGTGTGTGTGTTCACAAAAGGTTGAAACTACTGAGGCTCAAAATTGAAACTTTATTTGTAAAATAAAAAAAAGTCATGATCTTTTCATTGCATTTGAATCAGAATCAGAATAGTTTTCATTGCCACTGTTTGCAAACAGGTTCACAAACTAGGATTTTTTTCTCGGTGAGACACAGAGTTTAGATAAAAAATAAGCTATAAAACTTTAAAGGTTTTAGGGGCATTCATGAGAATATAAAAATAATCAAGATAAAAAGAAAGAGGCAAGATATTGTAGGACAAACACAATTGATATATGGTGTATAAAGTGATACAGTGATAAGTGGACTCGATGATGGCCGTGTAAAACTGCACCAGCATCTTGGTCGGCAGCGTAAGTTTCATCAGCTGCTGCAGGAAGAACATCCTCTGCTGGGCCTTCTTGATGAGGGAGCTGATGGTTGGCTCCCATTTGAGGTCCTGGGTTATGGTGGTGCCCAGGAACAGAAGGAGTCCACAATGGAGATGGGGGTGGGAGAATCTGTCAGGGCGAGGGGGGACGGTGGGGCTGTGTCTTTCCTGAAGTCCACGATCTTCTCCACTGTCTTCTGGGTGTTCAGAAGAGCCAGGGGGAAAGTAAACAGCCCTGAGGAGTTCCAGTATTTGTAGTCCGAGTGTCGGCCTCAGCAGCTCTGTGCTCTCCAGGGTTTGTCCATTTAACGTCTGGAATTCTCTGAGCTGCTTGGTGAAACAATATGAATAACTGAAGGTCTGTCCACACTCCTCACAGCTGGCTTCCCCCACACCTCCTCATGTGTTTTTTTGAGGCTGAATGACTGAGTGAAAGTCTTGTCACACTGCTTACAGCTGTATGGCTTCTCTCCAGTGTGGATCCTCATGTGTACTTTGAGGGTCGATGACACAGTAAAGGCCTTCTCACACTGCTCACACTGGTATGGTTTCTCTCCAGTGTGGATTCTCATGTGACGTTTCAGATGTGCAGACTTAGTAAACACATGTCCACACTGGCCACACTCAAAGGGCTCCTTTCCAGTGTGGAACCTCATGTGTGCTTTGAGGCCGGATGAAAGAGCAAAGGTCTTCTCACACTGCTCACAGCTGTATGGCTTCTCTCCAGTGTGGATCCTCATGTGTTCTTTGAGGCCGGATGACCGAGCAAAGGTCTTGTCACACTGCTCACAGCTGTACGGCTTCTCTCCAGTGTGGATCCTCAGGTGACATTCTAGACTCTGTGACATAGTGAATGTTTTCCCACACTGCTCACACTTGTACGCCTTTTGCCCACTGTGGACTCTCTTGTGCTGACCGAGACCTGAGAAGAAATGGAATGTCTTCCCACACTCATCACATTTGTATGGTTTTTCCCCAGTATGGCTCCTCATGTGGTTTTTGAGGCTGGATGACTGAATGAAGCTCTTGTCACACTGCTCACAGCTGTGCGGCCTCTCTCCAGTGTGGATTCTCATGTGGTATTTCAGAGCTATAGACACAGTAAACACATGTCCACACAGGCCATACTCGAAGGGCTTCTCTCCAGTGTGGACTCTCTTGTGTTGTTTCAGACCATATAATGTAGTTAATCCTTTCCCACACTCCTCACAGCTGTATGTCTTTCCCTGTGTGCGGGGAGTCTGCAGCGGCTGAGCTGGGTCCATTTCTCTGCAGACAGAAACAGGAGTTAGTGTTGGTGTGACCCTCCCCCTCCCTCTGTTCTCATTCACACATACACTATAACTCCCCCTCCCCCGTCAGCCCAATGCATGTCATATACTGCTGTTGAAATCTTTTTTTTCCTACCAAACATGGACAAAAAGGAACAAACAAAAGAAAAATCTTATATTATCTTTTTCCTAGTTACAAATCAATCAATTCCCCATCTCCTCAAGTGGTCACAAAACATAACCAAAACAGCATCACGTGTCTTACACTTCAATTACGTTCAGGTGTTTGTTTGTTTTTTTAATGTAATCATATATTCTTTAAAATGTATAAACACTTGTACAACATTATAAATCCGGAGTCAAAGAATTCCACAATTTAACTCAAAACCTTTTCCAGAAATTATATTTTCTTCTATGGCAAACGTCTTGAACATCGTTTGGCAACTTTTTTGGTTCAGCTTTCCACATAATAATCAACATTTTTCAGTCGACAAGATCCTTAAATTGAAGTCGTTTCTTTTCAATAAATCAAGGATCCTCTGTGTTACCTTTTTTACTGATAATTCTATTGCTCTTTTTTGCAGCAGGGACGAGGGCTCAGTGTTACTGTTATATGTGTGACCCCAGACTTCAACAGAACTGAAATATAGAAGAATCATTGAGGCATAAAGCAACAAGCTACAATCAAACAAATCTCTAACTTTATTTAAAATCAACACTTTTGCAAACCTTTGTTTCTACAAAATCAATATGAGCAAAACAAGACCTAGAAACTTTACTTCCTTCCTTTTAATTCTAACTATCAATTGTGATTTTCACATTTTCTTTTTTGCTGTGATTACTTAAAATCATAGTTTCTTTTATCCAAATTATGATAACTTATTTTTGTTAAACCAATTTCTCAACATTTCTTCTTCAGTTCTTTCCAGTCGCTCCAACAAATTCCTTCCTTATTGAAATAAACTGGTGCTGTATCAGCAGACAACGAGAAATGTCACCTGTTTGTTGAGTCACAAATGTCATTAATAAACAAAATAAAAAGCAACGGCCCTAAAACGGACCCTTGTGGAACTCCGCATATGACCTCTCCACATTCAGGGTTTAGCCCATCGATATATACATACTGCTGACGGTTTGCAATGTAATAATAATAATACTTTTGACAGAAACGGCTCGTGGTTAATGGTGTCTAATGCTTTGTTTTTGTTTTACTGTGTACTCTTTTATTTCAGTTGCACCAGTTATTGTTTCTACTAATGCAGAGAGCGCTCGGCTTGTGGATCTTTGTGATCTGAATCTGTATTGTGAGTAAACTAAGTAGCGACTCTAGTCTGTAAGTGCTACATTTTTGCTTGTCCCCATCTTTGAACAGGGGAATGACTTCAGGAAATGAAAGTCAGTGGTTTGACAATGCAGTCAATAGTTCTTTTAATAATTGTTATGTCTATTCCAGACTAAGGAGGTTTAAGTTTTTACATATGAATCAGCAACAAATCTGTTTTTAAATCACTGTCTGAGCGCTGGAGCTGCAAGAAGAAAGTCCAGTCTATACCTCGCTGATGTGAATAAGCGATTCAACCTATGGGGATCTTTTGATTTTGTTTTATTTTTGTCCGCTGCCCAATACCTTCTTTTATGTAAGGTTTGGTGCTAAATAATACCTTATACTTGCTTCAACATGGTGCGAAATAGTACCTGTGAGATGTGCTTCAATATAAAAGTGTGTACATTAAGGATATGTTTGGTAATTGCGCTATCACCAATTTGACATGTTCCATGTTTGTCTTGGCCTTGTATGTTTTGAGCTCTCTGGTTGTAGTTGGATGTGTCTATGCAATGTAAACCACCATGTATTCAATCGGTGGTGTTTTCTCCATAGATGTATCTCCAGACTAGCTGTGCTTTTTAATCTTCATATTTTTATCTGTTCATCTCAGGCAACACAGGACTTCTCACGTGACGTGTGACTGTTAACACCTGAGCTTGATTAGTCTTTACACTGTCTGCCCTGATGAAGACCTAAGCGGTCGAAACACGTTGGTGGCCCTTGTTCAAATAAAGGACTTTTACTCATTAGTCGGCTGTGCCTCGGACCTCCTTTTCTGTCTTGATATTATTTTTTTAGCTCGTTACTTTTGTAATACGTTGCCCCCAACTCTGTGTGTCACACACATTATTCAGTAAAACACTACATGTAGTTTGACCTGGTGTGACCCTCCCCCTCCTCTGTTCTCACACACACAGTATCAACCCCCCTCCCCCGTCAGCTCACTGTGAATTAGCAACAAATCTGTTTTTAAATAACTGTCCGAGCACTGGAGCTGCAAGAAGAAAGTCCAGTCTAAACCTCGCTGATGTGAGTGTGTCTGACTCACCTGTGCAGACCGACTCCTGGAGCAGCAGCTTCTCTGTGAGTCCTGGATATTTCCTCCGAGGCGTCGTCTTTGTGGCTCTTCCTGTGTTTGCAAATGTCCTCTCAGCTCACACAGGTTTTTATAGCTCTGTGTGGAAAGCCCCTCCCCTAAGGAGCCAGGGGCCAGCTGACATTATACTGTACTAACAGCCACTCCCACCCCTGGTCTTACAGCTCATTGTTCCTGCTTTAATCCCTCCATCAGGCGCCCACAGAGGAGGAGCTCATTGAAGCCAGTTCACACCTCTGACCTGTGAATGTAAAGCTCTGGGTGTGTCGCTCTGATCTAAAGACACAAAGATTCCATTTAAATGTCCATGTATCTGCAGCTGTTTACTCTCCGCTCAGTGATGTAAATGTCTGCATTTGACCTGGAATTTGCAGAATGTGTGATTTCTACATGTGACTCCCACATTGTCTCTAGTCCAACAAAACAGCGCTGATTTCACTCTCATTCATTTAAAACTAACAGTAAAATCTCCAAAGTTTCTGGAAGCTTTGTTTTGACTTGGTTTCAGACAGAACTGCAGCCTCTGTAGAGCTTTAGGATTTCTGTTTCTGTTTGACAATTGTCAGATTTAGCTTTTTGTGGAACATGAATGTGTATATTGCTTCATTGAGCCGCGGCCCCGGCACTAAATGTTCATCGATAGCAAGTTTCCGCCCGGAATGTGTTAAAAATGTTACTCAGTTAAACAGAGCTTTTTGTGTATTTGAATTATAACAAATGTGAACAATATTATTCAAGTGAAGTCAAAATGTAAGACCATCATCATTCAACTTTCCTATTTTTATCATGATTTCACTTTTGACCTAATATTGTAGCGAGTGTGACATTAGTCTGTAGTGAGTGTGTTCACAGAAAGTTGAAACTACTGAGGCTCAAAATTGAAACTTTATTTGTAAAAAAAAAAAAGTGTCAAAAGGAAAAGCTGTAAAATGCTACATTCTATCAATGTGAAAACAAACAGCAGCATTTATGAAGCATTAGTACAAACATGTTCATGTCATGATCTCTGCATTTGACCCGCCCTTCTAAAGTCTGTGAGTCCAGTGTCACATGACTGTCCACACTCCTCACAACTGCTTTCCCCCACTGTGGAACCTCCTCATGTGTACTTTGAAGTTCGATGACACAGTAAAGGTCTTCCCACACTGCTCACAGCTGTATGGCTTCTCTCCAGTGTGGATTCTCTTGTGTGTTTTGAGGTGGGATGACGCAGTAAAGGTCTTCCCACACTGCTCACAGCTGTATGGCTTCTCTCCAGTGTGGATCCTCAGGTGACATTCTAGACTCTGTGACGTAGTGAATGTTTTCCCACACTGCTCACACTTGTACGCCTTTTGCCCACTGTGGACTCTCTTGTGCTGCCTGAGACCTGAGGAGTAGTGGAATGTCTTCCCACACTCATCACATTTGTATGTTTTTTCCCCAGTGTGGATCCTCATGTGGTCTTTGAGGCTGGATGACTGAGTGAAGGTCTTGCCACACTGCTCACAGCTGTATGGTTTCTCTCCAGTGTGGATTCTCTTGTGTTGTTTCAGAGTATTAGACAAAGTAAACGCATGTCCACACTGGCCACACTCGAAGGGCTTCTCTCCAGTGTGGATTCTCTTGTGTTTTTTCAGACCACATAATGTAGTTAATCCTTTCCCACACTCCTCACAGCTGTATGTCTTTCCCTGTGTGCGGGGAGTCTGCAGAGGCGGAGCTGGTTCCATTTCTCTGCAGACAGAAACAGGAGTTAGTGTTGGTGTGACCCTCCCCCTCCCTCTGTTCTCATTCACACATACAGTATCACCCCCCCTCCCCCGTCAGCCCAATGCATGTCATATACTGCTTTTTCTACCATACATGGACAAAAAGGAACAAATCTTATGTTATCTTTTCCTAAAAAAACAAATCAATCAATTCCCCTCCATTTCACCAGGTCACAAAACATAACCAAAACAGCATCACGTGTCTTACACTTCACTTACGTTCAGGTGTTTGTTTGTTTTTTTAATGTAATCATATATTCTTTAAAATGTATAAACACTTGTACAACATTTTGAATCCGCAGTCAAAGAATTCCACAATTTAACTCAAAACCTATTCCAGAAATTATATTTTCTTCTATGGCAAACGTCTTGAACATCGTTTGGCAACTTTTTTTGTTTAGCTTTCCACATAATAATCAACATTTTTAAGTCGACAAGATCCTTAAATTGAAGTAGTTTCTTTTCAATAAATCAAGGATCCTCTGTGTTACCTTTTTTACTGATAATTCTGTTGCTCTTTTTTGCAGCAGGGACGAGGGCTCAGTGTTACTGTTATATGTGTGACCCCAGACTTCAACAGAACTGAAATGTAGAAGAATCATTGAGGCATAAAGCAACAAGCTACAATCAAACAAATCTCTAACTTTATATAAAATGCCGACACTTTTGCAAACCTTTGTTTCTACAAAATCAATATGAGCAAAACAAGACCTAGAAACTTCAATTCCTTCCTTTTAATACTAACTCTATCAATTGTGATTTTCACATTTTCTATTTTTCTGTGATTACATAAAATCATAGATTCTTTTATCCAAATTAATTTCTCAACATTTCTTATTCAGTTCTTTCCAGCAGCTCCAACAAATTCCTTCCTGATTGAAATAAACTGGTGTCATCAGCTAACAACGAAAAATGTAACAACGGCCCTAAAACGGACTTGTATGAACAGACTGGAAATGAAAGTCAGTGGTTTGACAATGCAGTCAATAGTTCTTTTAATAATTGTCATGTCTAGTCCAGACTGTGGAGGTTTAAGTTTTACATCAGCAACAAATCTGTTTTTAAATGACTGTCTGAGCGCTGGAGCTGCAAGAAGAAAGTCCAGTCTAAACCTCGCTGATGTGAGTGTGTCTGACTCACCTGTGCAGACCGACTCCTGGAGCAGCAGCTTCTCTGTGAGTCCTGGATATTTCCTCCGAGGCGTCGTCTTTGTGGCTCTTCCTGTGTTTGCAAATGTCCTCTCAGCTCACACAGGTTTTTAAAGCTCTGTGATGGAAGCTCCTCCCCTAAGGAGCCCTCCTTCACCTCTGTGTATAAAGCCTCTGCTGCCCCCTGCTGACATTATACTGTACAAGCAGCACTTGCTCGCCCTGCTCTTTACTCCACAGAGGAGGAGCTCGTTGAGGCCAGTTCACACCTCTGACCTGTGAATGTAAAGCTCTGGGTGTGTCGCTCTGATCTAAAGACACAAAGACCCCATTTAAATGTCCATGTATCTGCAGCTGTTTACTCTCCGCTCAGTGATGTAAATGTCTGCATTTGACCTGGAATTTGCAGAATGTGTGATTTCTACATGTGACTCCCACATTGTCACTAGTCCAACAAAAAAGCGCTGATTTCACTCTCATTCATTTAAAACGAACAGTAAAATCTCCAAAGTTTCTGGAAGCTTTGTTTTGACTTGATTTTAGACAGAACTGCAGCCTCTGTAGAGCTTTAGGATTTCTGTTTCTGTTTGACAATTGTCAGATGTAGCTTTTTGGGGAACATGAATGTGTATATTGCTTCATTGAGCCACGGCCCCGGCACTAAATGTTCATCAATTGCAAGTTTCTGCATTCAACATCTGGAATGTGTTAAAAAGAAGAAGGGGGTTTAGTTGAGAATGAAAATCAGGGTTTATGCAGAGTCATGGGAAGTTGAGCTCAGAGCTAAAGATAATGACGACAGTTTGCAGAAATGTCTTTGGGCCAAACGCTGCTCAGTCAAAGTCTTTTTATTGTCCGTGTTAAAGTGAATCCCTGCAGTCGAGTGTAAAGGGAAAAAAAAATGTTTATTACACCAGTTTGTAACATAAACTTCCTTCTGCAGCTTTGTGTCTAACGGAGCTGTTTGTCAGTTGTGTCTTTTATTATTGGTTGGTGACCAGTTTAACTTTGTGCTTTTGTTTTGTCTAGTTTTTCTTCTGTTGTAAAGTATGTTTTAGCTTTAAATCACAAACAGTGATCAGCTTGTTTTCATATGGATTAACATCACAAAGTCTGATCAGAGTCAGCTGGATGTTCATGACTCAGGATAAGCTCACGTTTCAGGACAAACCACTTTCAGTTTTTGATTTAACAGAATTTGGTCACAACATATCGGTGAAGAATAGTCTAGTTTGATCAAATTTCAAAAAGTGTTAGTATTGTAGCGAGTATGACATTAGTATGTAGTGTGTGTGTTCACAAAAGGTTGAAACTACTGAGGCTCAAAATTTAAACTTTAGTTGTAAAAAAAAAAAAGTCATGATCTTTTCATTGCATTTGAATCAGAATCGGTATAGTTTTTATTGCCAATGTTTGTAAACAGGTTCACAAACTAGGATTTTCTCGGTGAGACACAGAGTTTAGATAAAAAATAAGCTATAAAACTTTAAACTATAAGGTTTTAGGGGCATGCATAAGAATACAAAAATAATTAAGATAAAAAGAAAGAGGCAAGATATTGTAGGACAAACACAATTGATATATGGTGTATAAAGTGATACAGTGATAAGTGATGTAGTGGATCTAAGTGTGGACATACCGCATAGTGCAATATAGCAGATTACAGTCTGTACTGAGTTATTATATCTATTCCTTTATGGAGGAGGTGAGGATGGACTCGATGATGGCCGTGTAGAACTGCACCAGCATCTTGATCGGCAGCATAAGTTTCATCAGCTGCTGCAGGAAGAACATCCTCTGCTGGGCCTTCTTGATGAGGGAGCTGATGGTTGGCTCCCATTTGAGGTCCTGGGTTATGGTGGTGCCCAGAAACAGAAGGAGTCCACAATGGAGATGGGGGTGGGAGAATCTGTCAGGGCGAGGGGGGACGGTGGGGCTGTGTCTTTCCTGAAGTCCACGATCTTCTCCACTGTCTTCTGGGTGTTCAGAAGAGCCAGGGGGAAAGTAAACAGCCCTGAGGAGTTCCAGTATTTGTCGTCCGAGTGTCGGCCTCAGCAGCTCTGTGCTCTCCAGGGTTTGTCCATTTAACGTCTGGGATTCTCTGAGCTGCTTGGTGCAACAATATGAATAATTGAAGGTCTGTCCACACTCCTCACAGCTGGCTTCCCCCACAGTGGTACCTCCTCATGTGTTTTTTGAGGCTGAATGACTGAGTGAAAGTCTTGTCACACTGCTTACAGCTGTATGGCTTCTCTCCAGTGTGGATTCTCATTTGACGTTTCAGATGTGCAGACACAGTAAACACATGTCCACACAGGCCACACTCAAAGGGCTTCTCTCCAGTGTGGATCCTCATGTGTGTTTTGAGGCCGGATGACAGAGCAAAGGTCTTCTCACACTGCTCACAGCTGTATGGCTTCTCTCCTGTGTGGATTCTCTTGTGTTTTTTGAGGTGGGATGACGCAGTAAAGGCCTTCTCACACTGCTCACACTGGTATGGCTTCTCTCCAGTGTGGATCCTCATGTGTTCTTTGAGGCCGGATGACCGAGCAAAGGTCTTGTCACACTGCTCACAGCTGTACGGCTTCTCTCCAGTGTGGATCCTCAGGTGACATTCTAGACTCTGTGACGTAGTGAATGTTTTCCCACACTGCTCACACTTGTACGCCTTTTGTCCACTGTGGACTCTCTTGTGCTGACTGACACCTGAGAATAAATGGAATGTCTTCCCACACTCATCACATTTGTATGGTTTTTCCCCAGTGTGGATCCTCATGTGTTCTTTGAGGCTGGATGACTGAGTGAAGGTCTTGTCACACTGCTCACAGCTGTACGGCCTCTCTCCAGTGTGGATCCTCATGTGACTTTTCAGAGCTTTAGACACAGTAAACACATGACCACACTGGCCACACTCGAAGGGCTTCTCTCCAGTGTGGATTTTCATGTGACCTTTAAGACTAGAAGAGAGAGCAAACGCATGTCCACACTGGCCACACTCATAGGGCTTCTCCCCAGTGTGGATTCTCTTGTGTTGTTTCAGACCTTTTGATGTAGTTAATCCTTTCCCACAGTCCTCACAGCTGTATGTCTTTCCCTGTGTGCGGGGAGTCTGCAGAGGCTGAGCTGGGTCCATTTCTCTGTGGACAGAAACAGGAGTTAGTGTTGTGTCACTCACATTGTTCTGTAAAACACTACACTGTGTTCCAAATGATTATGCAAATTGTATTTTTGTGTCAAAAAGGTAAAAAAAAACTCATGGATGGTGTCGTGTCTTGGGGCTCTATGAATCACTGACATTAATCTCAGAGACCTGGGATGATTAGTTTTCAGGTTAAGCCCAGTTAAGGGAAAAACTACTGAAAAAGGGTGTTCCACTTTATTAAGCAAATCATCATTTTCAAGCAATAGAGGAAAGAAAAAGGATCTCTCTGCTGATGAAAAGCGTGAAATAGTTGAATGCCTTTGTCTAGGTATGAAAACCTTCGATATTTCATGAAGGATTAAGTGTAATCATCGCACTGATAAGAGATTTGTGGATGAGACACTCCGGTTTATGCAGATAAAGGCACAATAAGGACAGTTTCTGCCAGACAAACACATCAGATTAAGAGAACAGATGCTACAAAGCAGCAAACTGGTATTTGAAGCAGCTGGTGCCTCTGGAGTCTCCCGAACATGAAGGTGTCGGACCCTTCAGAGGCTGCAGTTGTGCATAAACCTTTTATCCGGCCTCCCCTAAACTGTTCATTGAAGCTGAAGCAGAAACGGCTGCAGTGGCTCAGAAATACATGAGACTCATTTTCAAACAGTCTTGTTCACTGATGAGGCCGTGTGACCCTGGATGGTCAGATGGATGGAGTAGTGAATGGTTGGTGAATGGCCACCATGTCCCAACAAGGCTGTGACGTCAGTAAGGAGGGGGCGGAGTCATGTTTTGGGCCAGAATCATGGGGAGAGCTGGTTGGCTCCTTTAGGATCCCTGAAGGTGTGAAAATGACCTCTTTCTGACTGACCACTTTCTTTTATGCTACAAAAAGAAGAGCCGTGTTTTACAAGATCCTCTTCATCATGACAACGCACCATGTCCTGCTGTAAAGAAAACCTCTGCATCACTGGCTGCTATGGGCATAAAAGGAGAGAAACTCATGATGTGGACCCCCTCCTCCCATGACCTCAACCCTATTGAGAACCTTTGGAGCCTCAACAAAAAAAACTTCTATGAGGGTGGGAGGCAGTTTTCATCCAAACGGCAGCTCTGGGAGGTTATTCTGACATCCTGCAAAGAAATCCAAGCAGAAACTGTCCAAAAACTCACAATTTTAATGGATTTAAGAGTTTAGAAGCTGCTATCACACAAGGGCTCCTTTGGTAAAATATAACTTGGCCTGTTAAGATGTTTTTGATTGAAATATCTTTTGATTTCAGTAAATATGACCTGATGCTACAAATACAACAAATGACCATCTTCAGTTAATTACAAGCTTTGAAATGTATTGAAACGATGAGCTGCATAATAATTTGGAACAGTGGATTTTGAGGTTTTTACTATATATATATTTTTTTTTAAATACTGTTATCGCTGGGAGATTTTTTTAACCACATTTAAATGATCCTCGACCAGTTAAAGACTTTAAAATGACGCTGACTCTCATTTGAGTTGACAATTTAGAAAATCTTAGAAAAATGCAATTTGCATAATAATTTGGAACACAGTGTATGTAGTTTGCTGTCAACCTGGTGTGACCCCCTCACCCCCACCCACCCCTCCCTCTGTTCTCATTCACACATACAGTATCACCCCCCCTCCCCCGTCAGCCCAATGCATGTCATTTACTGCTGTTGAAATCTTTTTTTCTACCATACATGGACAAAAAGGAACAAATCTTATGTTATCTTTTCCTAGTAACAACAAATCAATCAATTCCCCTCCATTTCACCAAGTCACAAAACATAACCAAAACAGCAGAACGTGTCTTACACTTCACTAACATTCAGCTGTTTTTTTTTTTTTTAATGTAATCATACATTCTTTAAAATGTATAAACACTTGTACAACATTTTAAATCCGCAGTCAAAGAATTCCACAATTTAACTCAAAACCTATTCCAGAAATTATATTTTCTTCTATGGCAAACGTCTTGAACATCGTTTGGCTTTTTGTTTTGTTTAGCTTTCCACATAATTATCAACATTTTTAAGTCGACAAGATCCTTAAATTGAAGTAGTTTCTTTTCAATAAATCAAGGATCCTTTGTGTTACTTTTTTTACTGATAATTCTATTGCTCTTTTTTGCAGCAGGGACGAGGGCTCAGTGTTACTGTTATATGTGTGACCCCAGACTTCAACAGAACTGAAATATAGAAGAATCATTGAGGCATAAAGCAACAAGCTACAATCAAACAAATCTCTAACTTTATTTAAAATGCCGACACTTTTGCAAACCTTTGTTTCTACAAAATCAACATGAGCAAAACAAGACCTAGAAACTTCACTTAATTCCTTTTAATACTAACTCTATCAATTGTGATTTTCACATTTTCTATTTTGCTGTGATTACGTTTGTTTTATCCAAATTATAATAACTTGTTTTTGTTAAACCAATTTCTCAACATTTCTTCTTCAGTTCTTTCCAGCAGCTCCAAGAAACAATGCAGTCAATAGTTCTTTTAATAATTGTCATGTCTAGTCCAGACTGTGGAGGTTTAAGTTTTACATCAGCGACAAATCTGTTTTTAAATCACTGAGCGCTGGAGCTGCAAGAAGAAAGTCCAGTCTAAACCTCGCTGATGTGAGTGTGTCTGACTCACCTGTGCAGACCGACTCCTGGAGCAGCAGCTTCTCTGTGAGTCCTGGATATTTCCTCCGAGGCGTCGTCTTTGTGGCTCTTCTTGTGTTTGCAAATGTCCTCTCAGCTCACACAGGTTTTTATAGCTCCGTGATGGAAGCCCCTCCCCTAAGGAGCCAGGGGCCAGCTGACATTATACTGGACTAACAGCCACTCCCACCCCTGGTCTTTCAGCTCACTGTTCCTGCTTTAATCCCTCCATGAGGCGCCCACAGAGGAGGAGCTCGTTGAGGCCAGTTCACACCTCTGACCTGTGAATGTAAAGCTCTGGGTGTGTCGCTCTGATCTAAAGACACAAAGACTCCATTTAAATGTCCATGTATCTGCAGCTGTTTACTCTCCGCTCAGTGATGTAAATGTCTGCATTTGACCTGGAATTTGCAGAATGAGTGATTTCTACATGTGACTCCCACATTGTCACTCGTCCAACAAAACAGCGCTGATTTCACTCTGATTCATTTAAAACTAACAGTAAAATCTCCAAAGTTTCTGGAAGCTTTGTTTTGACTTGGTTTTAGACAGAACTGCAGCCTCTGTAGAGCTTTAGGATTTCTGTTTCTGTTTTACAATTGTCAGATGTAGCTTTTTGGGGAACATGAATGTGTATATTGCTTCATTGAGCCGCGGCCCCGGCACTAAATGTTCAGCGATAGCAAGTTTCCGCCCGGAATGTGTTAAAAATGTTACTCAGTTAAACAGAGCTTTTTGTGTATTTGAACTAAACTAAATGTGAACAATATTATTCAAGTGAAGTCAAAATGTAAGACCATCATCATTCAACTTTCCTATTTCTATCATGATTTCACTTTTGACCTAATATTGTAGCGAGTGTGACATTAGTCTGTAGTGAGTGTGTTCACAGAAAGTCGAAACTACTGAGGCTCAAAATTGAAACTTTATTTGTAAAAAAAAAAAAAGTGTCAAAAGGAAAAGCTGTAAAATGCTACATTCTATCGATGTGAAAACAAACAGCAGCATTTATGAAGCATTAGTACAAACATGTTCATGTCATGATCTCTGCATTTGACCCGCCCTTCTAAAGTCTGGGAGTCCAGTGTCACATGACTGTCCACACTCCTCACAGCTGGTTTCCCCCACTGTGGAACCTCCTCATGTGTGGTTTGAGGCTGGATGACTGAGTAAAGGTCTTCCCACATTGCTCACAGCTGTATGGCCTCTCTCCAGTGTGGATCCTCAGGTGTTTTTTGAGGCTGGATAACCGATTAAAAACGTTTCCACACTGGCCACACTCGTATGGTTTCTCTCCAGTGTGGATCCTCGTGTGTGTTTTGAGGCTGGATGACTGAGCAAAGGTCTTCCCACACTGCTCACAGCTGTATGGCCTCTCTCCAGTGTGGATCCTCAGGTGTTTTTTGAGGCTGGATGACTGATTAAAAACATTTCCACACTGGCCACACTCGTATGGCTTCTCTCCAGTGTGGATTGTCATGTGACTTTTCAGATGTGCAGACATAGTAAACACATGTCCACACAGGCCACACTCGTAGGGCTTCTCTCCAGTGTGGATCCTCATGTGGTCTTTGAGGCTGGATGACTGAGTAAAGGTCTTGTCACACTGCTCACATCTGTATGGTTTCTCTCCAGTGTGGATTCTCATGTGACGTTTAAGATGTGCAGACATAGTAAACGCATGTCCACACTGGCCACACTCAAAGGGCTTCTCCCCAGTGTGGATTCTCTTGTGTTGTTTCAGACCACATAATGTAGTGAATCCTTTCCCACACTCCTCACAGCTGTATGTCTTTCCCTGTGTGCGGGGAGTCTGCAGAGGCTGAGCTGGGTCCATTTCTCTGCAGACAGAAACAGGAGTTAGTGTTGGTGTGACCCTCCCCCTCCCTCTGTTCTCATTCACACATACAGTATCACCCCCCCTCCCCCGTCAGCCCAATGCATGTCATATACTGCTGTTGAAATCTTTTTTTTCTACCATACATGGACAAAAAGGAACAAATCTTATGTTATCTTTTCCTAGTAACAAATCAATCAATTCTCCATCATTTCACCAGGTCACAAAACATAACCAAAACAGCATCACGTGTCTTACATTTCACTTGGTGTTTGTTTTTTCTTCCTTTTAATACTAACGATCAATTGTGATTTTCACATTTTCTATTCTATTCAGTTCTTTCCAGCAGCTCCAACAAATTCCTTCCTGATTGAAATAAACTGGTGTCATCAGCAGACAACGAAAAATGTAACAACGGCCCTAAAACGGACTTGTATGAACAGACTGGAAATGAAAGTCAGTGGTTTGACAATGCAGTCAATAGTTCTTTTAATAATTGTCATGTCTAGTCCAGACTGTGGAGGTTTAAGTTTTACATCAGCGACAAATCTGTTTTTAAATCACTGTCCGAGCGCTGGAGCTGCAAGAAGAAAGTCCAGTCTATACCTCGCTGATGTGAGTGTGTCTGACTCACCTGTGCAGACCGACTCCTGGAGCAGCAGCTTCTCTGTGAGTCCTGGATATTTCCTCCGAGGCGTCGTCTTTGTGGCTCTTCCTGTGTTTGCAAATGTCCTCTCAGCTCACACAGGTTTTTAAAGCTCTGTGATGGAAGCTCCTCCCCTAAGGAGCCTCCTTCACCTCTGTGTATAAAGCCTCTGCTGCCCCCTGCTGACATTATACTGTACAAACAGCACCTGCTCGCCCTGCTCTTTACTGTTTTTTTAACCTCTTAACTCCCACCTGAACGGATCCCATTTTCTCCAGTTTGGCTTTACCCAAATCAAAAAGATTCTTGGGGGGAAAGCACCAAAAATGTGACAAAAATTCAACAAAAATTCAACAAAAATGGAAAAAAAGAAAAGAAAAAAAAAACAGACAAAAGGAGACACAACACAGCAACAACGCGAGGAAAAAGGTCAGTTTTGTGGGTCTTAGCTTTCAAATGAGGTGTTCCACAGCCACAGAATGCATGTAGGCGGGTGGTAAGAGGATAATGTTCCTGCATTTGTCTGCATTTGACCCGGAATTTGCAGAATGTGTGATTTCTACATGTGACTCCCACATTGTCACTAGTCCAACAAAACTGCGCTGATTTCACTCTCATTCATTTATTACCAACAGTAAAATATCCAACGTTTCTGGAGGGTTTGTTTTGCCTCTTCTGTAGAGCAGTTTTTTGTTTTTTTAAGTAATTGTCATTCAATCGTCATAACCATTTGGGGAACATGAATGTGTAGCTATATTGTTTTTTGAGCTAATTTTGCACAATAAAAGAATACAATGGGGGAACAAAAGGGGGGGAAAGGGTTCTGTCTCATCAATAAACTCTACCCACTCCAGTGCACAGGTGTTGTAGATTGTTCAACCTGTGATTAAATCCCGACAAAGATTGATATCGAGCCACTGTGTTTGAAAATGTCCAGGTGAAACGTTTCAACTTTCAGGATGACGTCAATCTTCTGGAATTATGATCTTGTTATTGCACTTCTTGTCCACAGAGCGGCGCTTTTGAACTGTTAGATCGGGAACAGTGGAGAATTGTTAAACCCCTTAACTCCCACCTGAACCGAGCACATTTTCTCCAGTTTGGCTTTACCCCAGTCCAAAAGCTTCTGGAAAAAAAGGTTTTGAAATAGCAACAAAACTGAGACGAAAACAATGATGCAAATGTGACAAAAAAAAAGTGACAAAAAATGTATGAAAAAGTGGCAAAAATGTCACAAGAAATTGACCAAAAATGTGACAAAATGTGACAATAAAATTACAAAAATATGACAAAAATTCGATAAACATTTGACAAAAAAATCACAAAAATGTGCTAAAAAATGACAAAAAATGTGACAAAAAATGACAAAAATGTGACAAAAAAAATGACAAAAAAGTTACAAAAATGCGTTGAATACCCGACAAAAAAATGATGGAAAAAAAACTGATGACGTGAGGATAAAAAACCTCTCGGTTCAGGCGGGAGTTAAGAGGTTAATATCGGGGAGTCACCAAAACATTTACTCAAGTACATGTAGGATACTTGTTACTCAAATACTTGTTACTCAAATACTTGTTACTCAAATACATGTACTTGCTTTAACTGTACTTTTGCAAGTAGCTTTTTCATACAGTACTTTTTACTTCCAATTGAGTAATATTAAAATAAAGTGTTGCTAAGTTGAGTAAAAAATAAAAAGTAACTTGTGCCACTGAGAGTAAATATATAAGTGACAAATGTTCTTCTAACTCTTATTTATTGTTTAATTATTTCTTTATATTTTATTTGTTTTCTGAGTGAATTTTCATTGGAAATAGTTTTGTTTCTCATCATTTATGTCACGACTAAACCCTGAATAAGACTTTTCAGCCTTTTGGAGGACGCGCATGCGCACACGCCACACCGGAAGAGCCCCGGTGAAGGTTAGCCCGGAGCTAAAGCTAACAATAACAACAACACCAGTTTGTGAAATGTCTTCGTGCCACTGGCGGCTCCGAGCGGGTGAGTTTATTTAAGAGTTACAGTGAAACAAGTCTCTGTTTCAGGGTTTATTCTGCACAAAAACACGTTTATTACAGCGGTTTGTCACGAACACCTCCTGCACATCTGTCTGCACATCTGTGTCTGACGCTCAGTCTCACCGCTGTTTATAGTTGTGATATTGGTTTAGTTCTTTCCTACTTTTGCAGCTTCAAAACTTCTACTTTAGTTTGTGATTTCCGTTCAAAGGCACGTTTTCTTTTACTACAACAAATAATCATCATCATCATCATCATCATAAAGAAGACAGAGCACAACAAACACTGTATTTAATAGAAACTTTCATTAAGATGCAGGTTCTGTAAAGTACCTTCAGATCATATTTACCATATGTTGATTAAACTGTTCTCTGTCCTGCCATAATGTGTATATTACAGGACAATTTAACCTCTTAACTCCCGCCTGAACCGAGAGGATCTTTTTCCTCACGCCATTTTTGTCATTTTTTGTCCATTTTTTGGTCAAATTTTTATCACATTTTTGTCATTTTTTTGTCCATTTTTTTGTCAAATTTTTATCACATTTTTGTCATTTTTTAGTCACATTTTAGTCATTTTTTTGGTCTTTTTTTTGTCATTTTTTTATCACATTTTTGTCATTTTTTAGTCACATTTTTGTCATTTTTTTGTCATTTTTTTGTCACATTTATGTAATTTTTTTGTCACATTTCTGTCCATTTTTTGGTCAAATTTTTATCACATTTTTGTCATTTTTTTGTCATTTTTTTGTCCTTTTTTGGTCACATTTTTTTGTCACATTTATGTCATTTTTTTTGACAACTTTTCGTCACATTTTTGTAGGGTTGAAACGACTAATCGATTAATCGACGACTAATCGATTATTGAAATAGTCGACAACTATTTTAGTGATCGATTAATCGTTTTCTGGTTCACACAGAGCAAAAATGACATAAAAAATGTAGTATTTTTGATGAAAACCTACTTTGATTTTATATTTAGGTACTGCAGTGTTTTGTACATTGTGAATTTAATAAATAGAGCCTTCAAAAAACATTTCCCTGTTGTTTACTTCATCAACACATCCTCAAACCTCAGCGCCACTTAAGCTATAATGTGATGAAAAAAAATGTGAAAAAATAACATTTTCCTACACCATTCACAGCCAAGCGATTAATTGATTAATCGTAAAAATAATCGATGAATTAATCGATTACAAAATAATCGTTAGTTGCAGCCCTACATTTTTGTCATTTGTTTGTCACATTTTTGTCATTTTTTAGTCAAAATTTTAATCAAATTTTTGTCACATTTTTGTCATTTTTTTGTCACATTTTTGTCAATTTTTCGTCACTTTTTTGTCAATGTTTTCTCACTTTTTTGTCACATTTCTATCATTGTTTTCGTCTCAGTTTTGTTGCTATTTTCACAGCTTTTTTCCAGAAGCTTTTGGACTGGGGTAAAGCCAAACTGAAGAAAATGTGCTCGGTTCAGGTGTTTAAAAAAGGTTTTGTTTTTGCACATGCCTTTATAAAAAACAGCCTTTTGATGACATTAAAAGTTGTTGTTCCCGTCACAATACTGCACAATTCATTAAAAACAACCAATTGCATTATTTCTGATGGGTGTTGGGAATATTTCAGTTGTTTTGTTTATAACCTTGTTAAACTCCGTCCTCTCTTAACCGTTCCTGACGCAGAAAAACTTATCCATGCCTTTATTTCCTCAAGGCTGGATTACTGTAACAGACTTTTTATCAGGCTCCCTGCCAAAGACATCCAGAGACTCCAGCATATACAGAACAGTGCGAGCCAGGAAGTACGAGCACATCACACCCGTTCTGTTTTCACTGCACTGGCTCCCGGTTTCGGCCCGGATCGACAACAAAATCCTGCTGCTCACCCATAAATGCATCACTGGTCACACTCCACAATACCTGCAAGAACTCATATCACCCTGGAAACCCTCCAACCGCACCCTCAGGTCATCCATTAGCCTCCACCTCCATGTTCCTTCAACCAAACGCCGAACCATGGGGGACAGAGCCTTTTGTTCTGCTGCACCAAGGCTTTGGAACAGCCTCCCCGTGGAGCTGAGAGAAACAAAAAACCTGGACTTTTTTAAAGCTAAATTGAAAACTTTCCTTTTTAAGAAAGCTTATAATTGTTATAGCGGCCCAGTGGAAAGATGAGTGCACAGGTGGTTTTCCTTTCCTTTTATCTTTTATTTTTCGTACCTTCCATTTCCACTGTAAAAGCTAAAATTGTACAAACAGCAGCAATTAGGTTAGGTTTTTACAATACAAACAATATTCAACAATAATACAAAGCAAACCTTTTTTCCCCTTCCAACTAGGCGCTATGAACCGTGGTGGGCTTCACACCCGCCATGATACATTTAAAAACAGGAAATGACGATGCCGTACCGGATGAAAGACTCCAAAATAAAGCTCTGGGTCCATAACAATTGTTGATGTTTTTTAATGTGTGTGTTTTCTTGTAGCACTCTGAGATTCTCGGAATGAAAAGTGCGTTACAAATAAAATGTATTATTATTATTATTATGTTTAAAAATGCTAAAATGACACTAAACTATGCACAGTTTAAGATGAGCTGAAGGACAAATAATGATGATTGTTTTGTCTGCGTACGTACACGGCCTCGGACTTCTGGCTGTTTCCCGTTGTCATTAAAACAATGAAGTCCAATCGTATCTTAACTGATAATAAGTTCTGTCACAAGAACTATTTCTGCTGCAGTGAAGAACAGTCCGAGTCCCAACTGTTACTGAGTCAGCTTCCTTAAACCTGAGCAAACGTCCATCACGTTATGGACAAAGAGAATAGCTGTAAGTGTGCAGACAAATGAAGAGCTTCACTTTGTTTCTCTCTGTCTCCTGCAGGTGTTCAGTCGCCCTCGCTGAGTCCAGGCCTCGGTCTGAAGAGGGAAATCCCAGAGACTCCCCAGATTAAAGAGGAGGAAGAGGAGCAGAGCGTCAAACAGGAGGAGGAGCAGCTGCCAGTGTAGGCTCCAACACTTCTTATTCATTCATTCATTCATTTATTCATTCATTCATTTATTTATTTATTTAATTGGACAGTGCATATTAATGAACATCTGCTATTGTCTCTTGGCAGAAGTAAAAGTCAAATGTTCAGCAACACAAATATAAAACCAAGAGACAATAGTTTAACGTCTTAACCTGAGTCAGGCACGTTTCTTCACAGTTTCCTAAAATCTAAAAGCTTGTTGAAAAAAGTGTCAAAATAGCATCGAAAACGAAGATGAGAATACACCCAAAAAAAACGACAAAAGAGCGACAAAAACACAATAAACAAGTGACAGAAACACCATTAAAAAGTGATGAAAAGGCAAAAAAAGAGCCACAAAAACATGACAACAAAAAAGCAATGAAAACCAAACAAATAAAGAGACGAAAACACTACAAGAACACACAGTTTTATAGGTCTTAGCTTTCAAATGAGGCGTCACACTGGCTGATGTCACACTGATGTCAACTTTTAGATTTTTTTAAATTTATTTTTTTATTCAATACATTTACAAAGGATATAAACATATAAGGAAACCTCAACAGAGAAAAGAAAAGAAGAAAAAAATAAAATAATAATAATAATAATAATAATTTAAAAAAATGAAAAATACTAAATACCCCACAACCAATCCATTTACACTTTGTGTATAAAACATTTTTACAAAGCTATAGAGAAGACATATACTGTATATACTAAAGGGCTCAAGTTAACACATAAAAACAAGAACAATACCGATATGTGCACATGTATATAGACATACACACACACATATATACATACACGTACATTCATACATAAACACATATATATATATACATACATACACATATACATATACACATACACACAGTCATGAATACATAAATAATGAACAGCAGTAAAACTTTCTACTAACAGTGCCACAATGACTCCCATATTTTATCCGTTACTACCACCCGCAACAATATTTACAGATGATAATATCAATATTAATATTAGTGAGGACAATTCCATTCACATAAAAGAAAAAAGGAACGTACATTCAATTAACACTCAAGATAAATTCATGTAATGGATCCATGTTCCAGATAATCGGATTCCTGATTATATAAATCTAAAAGCTGTTTTTTCTACTGATATCGTCGGACAGTCATTATCTATCCATTTTCTCAAAATTATTCTTTTGGTTATAATGCATAATGATAAAAATGCATTCTTTTTCGTTGATGAAACATTACTAAATTGATGTAGGTCTCCAAGGATGCAAGTTTGCGGAGTCATTGGAATATCAATATGTAGATATGACATGGCTTCGTTTGTTGTTTTTGTCCACAACTCCTTTACCCTTGGACATTCCCACAAAAGATGAACCAAGGTTCCCTCAGCTGCCTGACATTTTATACATAAATTAGTATCCACAGCACCCATTTTAAACAAAAAAAAAAACTTTTAGATTTGGGTAAGGTTTTGAACTGGGGGTTAAGAGGTTGACATTATTTTTTTCCTCACAACCACTTTTTACTGACAAAAACACACAATACACTTTTAAATGTATGTTTGAATCATTCTTCAGTGCTTTGCCTGAGCGCCGAGAGAAAACCCAGGGAGGGGACGTCGGCTCCGAGACTGAGGGACACACTGAGCTCTCATCTGACACTGACAACGACGTCCACACTGGAGACACACCAGAAGCCGAGGGCAAGAAAGAGGAGTGCCCTTTTTGTCAAAAGACGTTTGCCAGGAAGCGTAATTTACTGAGACACATTAGAATCCACACAGGAGAGAGACCTTACAGTTGCCCAGTTTGTGAGAACACGTTTGCTCAAAAGTATGCGCTGGATTCCCACATGAGGACACACACGGGGGAAAAACCATTCAGCTGCTCGATCTGCAAGGCGACGTTTGCCCAAAAGGCGACTCTGAACGCGCACCTCCGCCTGCACACGGGGGAGAGGCCTTACAGCTGCTCCGTGTGTGAGAGAGACTTTACCCAGCAGATGTCCCTCAAACGACACATGAGAACCCACTCGTGTGTTGCGAGCGCCGCCGTCCACAGCGAGGACAGGGCAGGAAGGAAACACCAGTGCCCGGTTTGCACAAAGAGATTCTGGACCAGACAGGATTTGCAGAGACACACGGCCGTGCACACGGGAGAGAAACCCTACAGCTGCTCGCTCTGTGGCAAAGCGTTTGTCCACACGTCCAACCTCAACGCTCACATGAGGACGCACGGCTCGAGGACGACGGCGGAGTCTGAGGAGGAGCCAGAGGAGGAGAAGCAGAGGACGCAGCAGCTCCTGGACTTCGCTCTGAGCCCCGTGGACCTGCAGCACAGCGTGGGTGAGTCGTGTTCGTGTTCATGCTGGTCGTGTTTAACAGAACCCCATCTATTATTTGTCTTCCATTGTGTCCCGCAGCCGTTTTGATCCCCTCGCTGAGTCCTGTCCCGGGTCTGAAACCAGGAAATCCCAGAGACTCCACAGAATAAAGAGGAGGAGGAGCAGCTGCATAATGTTTATACTTCTATGGCTTTCTTGGTTTGGAAACAAAGAAATGTTGGATCTACACTGGTGATTCCCAAAGTGGGGGATGATTTTCAGACAATATTTCAGATTTGATGTATTTTTGGTGTGAAATGAATCTGAATATCAAAATACAGTCTCCATGTCCAACTTAAAATAGCTCCTACAGACTCCAGTGTTTTCTTTAGGTAATAAATATCTTAGAAGTCAAAATAACCCCCTGCATTTAAACCTCTGCATCTCCTTTGTCCATGTTTAAGCCTAAACATTTCAAAATGGAAAGATTCAATGTTCTTACAAATGTCTTATATTTATGTCAGTAACAGTTTATTTTTATACTTGATCATTTCTTTGCTTATCAATTATGTCTCTGTAATTTGCATTTTTCTTTCCTGCATTACAGCAGTTAATATAAAGTTTTTTTTAGTCTGGACTCTTTGTTCTATTATTATTATTATTGCTTATTATTATAATCATTATTTATTGAAACAGGGACAAAGTACAGAACATTAGTCTTTACAAGAGGAGATGGTTTGTAGCAGATTTTAGACTTATTATAGACTTTTCTATCCGCAGTCCCTGGACAGGTGTGAACATAAAACATTACAATTACAATCTATAAATCCAATCTACAATAAAATCACTATATAAAATACGTTCTATGCTCTTCCTAAAAGTGCACACACAAAAAAAACTAAACAATCTCTATAGTTTACAACACATTCATTAATGCTGACACGACTGATGATCTAAAATGTACAGTTTCAGACGGTCTGGAAGGAGGCTCATCGTGCAAAGGCCGACGATCTTTTTGGTATGACACAGTTATTGTTTGCAGTGGATCGACTAGCTCTTGTATTTTGCTCAGAACAAAGTCTGACAAAGTTCTTCAGTGGTGGTGGAGCTGCGTTATTGGTGATTTTGAATATAGTTCTTAGATTATTGTACAAAATGAGATTGTCAAAACTGAGCAGTTTGTACTTACTCAGGATATTGCAATGATGATGATGAAGTGGTGCCTTTAAAGCCTGATTATACACGGATCTGAGTGGTCTGAGCCTGGTCTCCTTTGCCTGTGAGCTGGATAAACAGTAAGTAAAGTGAGGGATTATCCTGGCGTTGAAATAAGTGAGAGCCGCCGCGACTGTCAGGCTGTTCCTCATATGTTTTAGAGGAAATATTATATTTAATTGTGTTGGTCACCTTTTTTGAAATGCAAATGAATGGGGCGACAGTCATTGGTAAGTAAAGTGTCGACTTTAATAAATGAAAGAATAAATAAATGCAGACAGAAAATAATTATATGTCTTTATTTTTTCTAAAGAGACGTTCAATAACTATTATTACTGAATCATTTAGGCAGCAAAAAACATTATAGAACTTTATTTGTTAATGTTAACCCAAAGGTTGCATGTTGATTTCAGCATTTGCAGTGATATTTTAATAATCATTAATTCAATATATATTTATTTATTATTTTATCAATGTATTTATTGTTCTGATCCCCCATATAAAGACAAAATGGAGAAAATGTGCTCGGTTCAGGTGGGAGTTAAGAGGTTAAACATTTCTGGTCAAGCGGTAATGGTCTCCATTGAAGATGCGCATGCGCACACGGCAAACCGGAAGCCCTGGAGAAGGTTAGCTCGGAGCTAAAGCTAACAACAACAACAACAACATGTCTTTGGGCCAAACGCGGCTCAGAGCGGGTGAGTCTCTGCTGTTTATCCTCTGAGTTAACGCGAATCTCAGCCTTTAAAGGAAAAACACGTTTATTTCTCACGGTTTATTGTCAACAAGAGCAGGTTTATTCACACCGGTCCGTAACATCACACACTTCTATTCACTCGTCCACACAGGTCGCTTTTAACGAATGACAGAAACACGAGACACACAGGCCTCAAAGAAAATAATAATAATAAAGTGAAGACATGGATCTGTCTCAGTTTGTGACCGTGACCCCAAACACAACAAGCGACTACAACACTAATGTCTACAGGAGAATATCTGTATGATGAAGATTATTCCAGTGCTTTTGGTAAAGAAAATGTGAGTCAAAATTGTGCAGTGTATTCTGTAAACACTGAAACTGACTGGACTCGCTGCTTATTAAAACGATTGGCAAATGTATAAAGTATTTTTGATCTGTATCCAGAGCTTTTTGTATCTAGTCCAACATCGCAATGGAAATGACTCTTCAGCAAACCTTTATAAGTAATTGTAAATGAAAGACATGTAGTCGTTTGACCCTGCGATATCAAAATACTGTCTTTCCACAGTTCATTTTTAGGGCGGGTACTGTGAAATGAGACCAGTTTGGTTTTGAAAGAACCAGTTTAGGGCTGCGTCTGAAACCATCACATTACAGCCTCTAAGCTCTAACACTGACCTCTGACCCTTAACCTTTCATGGGTCACCTGTTAGATCTGTGCAGTTAGTGAACTAGAGCTTCAGCAGCATTTTGAACAATCCGTCCGTCCTTAAACAGGGGAAAGGGAAGTGACATCACCAACAGCTGTTTTTCTTCTTCTTTAAAGTTATTGCTGGAGTGAGGCCAAACAAAAGTGCATGTCGCCCCCTAGTGTCCAGTGTCTTATTTTTTATTATTATTATTTTTATTATTAAATGTGCTCCTGTCAATCAACAGGTTGCGCATGAATCACTGAGGGTGGGGGCGAGGGGGGTGGGGGGGTTTGGCGCAGTGGCTTGTGGGACGGCACATAGCTCCCAATCACAGTTGGTTAGCACCAGAGGTCCCTATGCTAAAGTGGCTATGATAGTTAGCACCAGAGGTCCCTATGCTAAAGTGGCTGTGATAGTTAGCATCAGAGGTCCCTATGCTAAAGTGGCTATGATAGTTAGCACCAGAGGTCCCTATGCTAAAGTGGCTATGATAGTTAGCACCAGAGGTCCCTATGCTAAAGTGGCTATGATAGTTAGCACCAGAGGTCCCTATGCTAAAGTGGCTATGATTGTTAGCACCAGAGGTCCCTATGCTAAAGTGGCTGTGATAGTTAGCATCAGAGGTCCCTATGCTAAAGTGGCTATGATAGTTAGCACCAGAGGTCCCTATGCTAAAGTGGCTATGCTAGTTAGCACCGAGGCTCCTTTTCCTAACTACTTCCTAACTGACAGCCCAATTCGGAAGCATCTTGTCATGGCGGACGCTAACGCACATCCGGTTTGGCATAAGAGCTCTGACCGATCTGCTCGTTTCGGACGCAGCCTGGGTTCTCCTGGAGTCCCTGTTGGTCCAGGGGCAACATTAAAGGAAGTGACTTGGTTGTTTCAGCTCAAATACATTTGAAATAAAGATTATTTTATGGAATAAGTTTACATTATTCAGGGTTTTTACAGGTGGCAGTAAGTCAAATTTGACACTTTTTAATGCCATTTTAATGTATTTATTTGGTCAGGACAGCGCATGTAAATGAACATAAGACTGTAACAAATCCCCCAAATCTTGGCATAATTCATAAACATCCCACCAAACAGAGAAACGAGGGGGAATGTTGATGTTCAGAACTAAACTGGACTCAATGGGAAACTTCAATCAAAACTGCAGCGGATTTAGTTTTAGACTAAATGTTTTTGTGTTTTATGTCTACAGTAAAAACAGTTTGTCACTGAGTGGGTTTTACATTTATACCTGATGTCAGTTTGAATCCAATGCTTTTAATGCCTTAATTTTGACATAGTTCATTAATGACTTCTAATGCCCCACAGACATCCTGATCATTGTTCTGTTTGGTTCTAGATATTTTAGTATAGGAATCGATAAAAGTATAATTCAGGTATCGGTATCGGAAAAAAATGTAACGGTAAACCGACCTATTCATTTTTAGTCTTGTTTTGTCTCTGATTTAGTGTCGTTTTGATCAATGTTTCTCATGTCGTGCAGAAAAAGCAGTGGTTTCCTAAACGCAGCATCACGAGGAAGAACTGGGCCTAAACCGTGATGAAGATTAGCCTTGATGGAAACCATACGGTGGAAAGTGCTGGGCCTCTCATTACTTCCTTGTGCTGCTACTTTTGGGAATGCGGAGTCTGAAGATTCTTTTTGGAACTTTCCTTGGAAATTTCCTTTAACCCCTTAACTCCCACCTGAACCGAGCACATTTTCTCCAGTTTGGCTTTACCCCAATCCAAAAGCTTCTGGGAAAAAGGTGTGAAAAAGCGACAGAACTGAGACGAAAACAATGATGAAGATGTGACAAAAAAGTGAGAAAAGTTTGACAAAAAACGGACAAAAAAATGACAAAGAATTTATTTAAAAAAAGACACACAAAAAAAAAATGTGACAAAAAATGTGACAAAAATGACAACAAAATTATTTAAAAAAAGACAACAAAATTTGACACAAATTTGTCAAAAAATGTAACAAAAAATGTAACAAAAAATGAGACAAAAAAAGACAAAAAAAAGACAAAAAATGTGACAAAAAAAGACAAAAAATGCGACAAAAAAAGACAAAAAAAAGACAAAAAATGTGACAAAAATTTGTCAAAAAATTTTACAAAAAATGACAAAAAATGTGACAAAAAAAAAGACAAAAAATGACAAAAAAATGTGACAAAAAATGTGACAAAAAAGACAAAAAATGTGACAAAAAATGTGACAAAAAAAACAAAAAATGGGACAAAAAATGTGACAAAAATGTGACAAAAAATGTGACAAATGAGGTGTTACACTGGCCTACAGGATTTGGGTAAAGCTAAACTGGAGAAAATGCTCTCGGTTCAGGCGGGAGTTAAGAGGTTAATTTACGTCTGGGAAAAAAAAAGTTTGATTTGTTTAATTTATTTGTCAAAAAGTAAAAGGCAAAGGAAGTGAGTTCTGCTGCTTTAGATCAATCACAGAGAGGACTTGTTAGTGGCTAAGCAGCTTTGTCGCCACCTACAGGACAATGGTTTATTTGAAAGATGTCGGTCAGGGTACAGAACTTATCACTGCACAGAGAACGCCTTAGTTAAAGTTACCGCTGACCTGTTATCTGCAGCTGAAGCCGGACTAGCTTCAGTCCTGGTGGTGTGCCACAGGGTTCAGTGCTAGGGCCAATTTTATTTACATTGTACCTGCTTTCATTAGGGAACATAACTCGATTAGGACATCATGTAACATTTTCTGAAAGCGTTTTTATTGACACTAATGAACAAAACATTGATGATTGTTGCTGCAAACACACACAACGTTTATCAAAACTAAACAATGGATTCAGGGTTTGCTAAAACATGAAGCGACGATCCCAAACTCAATTCAGTGTGAGCTGAGTCAGTCAGTAAGAGACAAGTAACGACGGAGAGCAAAGGCACTTGTAGACTCTCTGTGGACAAATAAAGAGCTTTACTGTATTCCCACTGTCTCCTGCAGGTGTCCAGTCGCCGTCGCTGAGTCCTGGTCCTGAACTGAAGCAGGAAAACCCAGAGACTCCACAGATTAAAGAGGAAGAAGAGGAACAGAGCGTCAAACAGGAGGAAGAGCAGCTGCCAGTGT
Source organism: Gobius niger (assembly GCF_951799975.1). NCBI lineage: Eukaryota > Metazoa > Chordata > Actinopteri > Gobiiformes > Gobiidae > Gobius > Gobius niger. Next base: position 29,529,770 of record NC_136866.1, read on the forward strand.
AGGATCCACCGCTTTAAACACACTCACTTTACACTTTTAAATCTATGTTTTTGATCATGTTTCAGGTCTGTCCCAGAGTCCAGGGCTGTCTGTGTGAAGAGAGAAGAGCCCTCACCGCTTCAACAAACTGAGCACCGAGAGGAAACGCAGGGAGAGGACAGTTCAGAGAGCGAGGCAAACACCGAACAGTCGTCTGACACTGACTGGGAACCTCCTCTCGCTGCTTCAGCTGGACCAAACCTGGCTCTATCCCCTGAAAACAAGCCTGCACCCGAGACCGGCGCCTCCGTCAGCGACGACGACCAGTCAGGAGCCGATGGAGCCGAGCAAAAGCACCAGAGGAGGAAATACCAGTGCCCTTTCTGTCAGAAGACGCACTGCACTAAGCAGGGTTTACAAAGACACGTGAGAGTGCACACCGGCGAAAGACCCTACAGCTGCTCCGTCTGCGACAAAACCTACACTCAGAACTGCACTCTCCGGAAACACGAGAGGAAGCACACGAAAGAGGGCGCCGGTGCCGGAGCCGAGAGGAAACACCAGTGCTCCGTCTGTCAGAAGAAATTCGGAACCAAACAATATTTACAGAAACACAGTCGCGTTCACACCGGGGAGAGACCCTACGACTGTCCGCTTTGCTCCAAAACATTTGCCCACAAAACGAACCTCGATTCGCATATGAGGACGCACACGGGGGAGAAACCTTACAGCTGCTCCGTCTGCGAGAAGACGTTTTCGCAAAAGGGGAATCTCCAGACGCACATGAGGACGCACGCGGGAGAAGAGCGACGAGACGACGCCGACCCCGGAGCCGACGCGAAGAAACACGAGTGCTCGGTTTGTCGGAAGAGGTTTTGGACCAAGCAGGATTTAGAGCGACACGTCCGGGTTCACACGGGGGAGAAGCCGTACAGCTGCTCCGTCTGCGACAAAGCGTTCGTCCAGAAGGGTTACCTGCAGACGCACATGCGGAAGCACACGGGGGCGAGCGCGGCGGGCCGAGCCGAGCGGGAGAAGCACGAGTGTCCGTTCTGTCGGAAGACGTACAGCTCGAAGCAGTGTCTGCAGAAGCACGTGACGGTTCACACGGGGGACAAGCCGTACAGCTGCTCCGTCTGCGACAAAGCCTACTGCTTCAAGAGCGAGCTCAAGTCCCACATGCGAGCGCACACCGGGGAGAAGCCGTACAGCTGCGCCACCTGTAGCAAAACGTTCTCCTTCAGTAGCAACCTTGTGGCGCACATGAGGACGCACACGGGGGAGAAACCGTACGGCTGTTCTGTTTGTAAGAAAGAGTTCAGCGACGTTTCCTCTCTGAAGGTCCACAAGAGGACGCACACAGGCGAGAAACCGTACAGATGTTCACGGTGTACGAAAACATTCACACAGAAGGGTCATTTGGATTCGCACATGAAGACGCACACCGGGGAGAGACCTTTCGGCTGCTCGCTCTGCCCTAAGATGTTTAAGCAAAAGTGCAGCCTCGAAGAGCACATGAAGACTCACGCCGGAGACGCCGCCTTCAGCTGCTCCGCCTGCCGGAGGGATTTCCATGACTATTCTTCCCTCAAAGAACATTTAAAAACACACGCAGCAGGAAAAGCTCCCGCCGGTTTGAACACTTCGCTGTCGGAAAGGACGACGGCGGAGTCTGAGGAGGAACTGAGCGGCTCCAAAGAGGAGAACCAGAGGAAACAGCAGCTCCCGGACCCGATGGACCCGATGGACCTGCAGCTCAGAGCGGGTGAGTCTCTGCCTTTTACGGCCGGTGTTAAAAGTCAGACTCCGGTGTTTTTAAGTTTCACTGTTTACATCTCCCTCAAAGCAAAACAAAAGACACATCAGGAAAACAGCGGCTTTCGTAAAGATTATCCACAAATCTTTCACCAGAGCTTCAAAATGATATGCAGCCCATATTCACTTAGATTTAGTTAGTACAAGTTGTGTTTTTCAAGAGAGCCAAAACTGGTATCGGTTCAGTATCGGATATTTGTAGCCAATACCCAATATCGTATTTTTTTCCAGTGTCGGTTCCGATATCGAATATCAGTATCGGATCGTGAAAAAAATAAAAATATACAAAAAATAAACTAAAATTTACATCTGAGACAGATGGCTATCATAGAGGCTGGGCTAAATAGGCTAGCTATGTAGCACGCTAGCTATATTGTTTATTTCTACGACAATTTACCACTTAGTATTTTAGTATAAGATTTAGAACTGTACAACATGACTCTGCAAATGTGCCACTTACAATAACTATTTACAACTGTAAATCATCTAAATAGTCCCAAGTTTAACCACATGGTAGAATAAATAACGTTATTTCGTCCCAATGTCCTCAAACCAGAGCTTCACATTCACTGATGTCCAAGCGGCTACAATTACTAAAATATGTCACATTTTAATCCCCACATGATGAAGAGACAGTGTTGGACATAAATAAATGTCTTTTATTCATATCATTGGGATAGATTTTTTACCTGGATCATTTTTCTTTGGAGAACTGGTGTCGAAGGATTTTGCTGATGTTCCCGCCATCGTCTTCTCACTGACATTGGTGTAATGTTATGATATCACCACAAGATGGCGTGGGCAGTGTCCCCACATGTGGCCAACAGGTCAAAGATGTACAGATGTGACTATCATTGTGTCAAGAGGCAAAAATGTATGAGGTCACAGGGTCTCAGGAGGTTGTTCTCGCCTGGTGTGACCTTCACTCCAGGAAAAAAAATACTATTTTTTATTTCAACCCATAAAACACTTTGCAGTTGGATTTTGTTAAAATACTGTACTTTCCTACAGCTTCGCTAAGGATTTAAGGATTAAATAAACCTATTAAACTAAAGTCATGGTCAAAAGTAGTGTGTTTCCCATTGTCTCCTGCAGGTGTCCAGAAGCCCTCGCTGAGTCCTGGCCCTGATCTGAACCAGGGAATCCCAGAGACTCCACTGATTAAAGAGGAGGAAGAGGAGCAGAGCGTCAAACAGGAGGAAGAGCAGCTGCCAGTGTAGGCTCCGCCCCTTTAAACACGTCACACTCACTTTACACTTTTACATCTATGTTTTGAACCTTTTTCAGGTCAGTCCCAGAGTTCATCACTGTCTGTGTGAAGAGCGAGGAGTCGTCACTGCTCCAACACCCAGAGGAAACGCAGGGGCAGGACGTCAGCTCAGAGCCCGATGAAGAACAGATGGAGACAGACCAAGTCCAGACCACAGACAGAAGCTCAGCTCCGCCCCCCAAAGCCAAGCCTGCACCAGAGCCCAGCGCCTCTGTCCACGACGAGGACCTGCCAGGAGCCGGAGGAGCCGGAGGAGCCGGAGGAGCCGAGGGCAAGAAGAACCAGTGCTCGGTTTGTAAAAAGAGATTTGGGACGAAGCAGATGCTACGAAGACACGTTACAGTTCACACCGGAGAGCGGCCGTACAGCTGCCCAGTCTGTGACAAAACATTCACCCAGAAGGGCAATCTATACGTGCACAGCAGAACACATACGGGTGAGAAGCCCTTCAGCTGCCCCACCTGTGAGAAAACATTCACCTACAAGGCTGTGCTCCAGACGCACATGAGGACACACACGGGAGAGAGACCGTACAGCTGCTCAACCTGCGATAAATCCTTCAGCCTGATGGGGAAGTTTGTAATCCACATGAAGACCCACACGGAGGAGAACCCCCCGGTGAAGAAGGAAGACGGAGCGGAGGGGAAGCAGCAGGAGTGCCCCTTCTGTCAGAAGACGTTTGGCCGAAAGATGAGTTTACAAAGACACATCAGGATTCACACGGGAGAGAGACCTTACAGCTGCTCCATCTGTGAGAAATCCTTTGCCCAAAAGTGTGTACTGGACTCGCATATGAGAACACACACCGGCGAGAGACCATTCAGCTGCTCCATCTGTAAGAAAACCTTCACCCGACAGTATATCCTCCAAAAACACGTGAGGACACACGTGCCGGGGGCCGACGAAGGGGCCGAGTGGACGGACGACTGACCAGTACTTTTGTTTCAATACCGGTACTTTTAAAGACTTGGTTTCTTCACATTTGTATCGTTTATTTGAGGCGAAACAACCAAGAAACTTCCTTTAGCCACAAAAGGTCAGAAAAAAAACATTTCCCCATTTCTTTTTTTTTTGGGGGGGGATTCCAATTTTCCCCACATTTCTTACACCCTTTTTAACCTCTTAACTCCCGCCTGAACCGAGAGCATTTTCTCCAGTTCAGCTTTACCCAAATCCTGTAGGCCAGTGTAACGCCTCATTTGAAAGCTAAGATCTACAAAACATCATTTTTTGGGGGGGGGGTATTCAACTCATTTTGTAACTTTTTTTGTCATTTTTTAAATCTTTTATTTTTTATTTTTTGTCAATTTTTTGTCAAATTTTTTTGTCCTTTTTTTTTTTCTCACTTTTTTGTCACATTTCCATCATTGTTTTCGTCTCAGTTTTGTTGCTATTTTCACAGCTTTTTTCCAGAAGCTTTTGGATTGGGGTAAAGCCAAACTGGAGAAAATGTGCTCGGTTCAGGTGGGAGTTAAGGGGTTAAACCTCTCTGTGGCCCTTGCTCTTGGACACCCAAAACATCTGGAATCTGATCATCTAAATCTTTCACCGTCAGTTTCCGCTTTGCCTCATGTGTGTACATGCTTTTAAATATATGTTTGTGTTTTCTTTGACCTGTGTGTTTCACCCAAACCAGGGGTTGGGCCTGGAGTTCTTCAAAGAGACTCATAAACGATACAACAAGGACACGGTTTATGGAGATGATCCGATTTGAAAATGCCCCATGTTCTAATGTTGATAATCTTTTTGACTCTGACACATCCAGGCTCTTAAATGTTTTGGATACTATTGCTCCTGTCAAAGTTGAAATGGTTAAAGGGGGGGTATTATGCAAAATCGACTTTTTCCAGCTTTCCGTCATGTTATTATGTCACTCCCTCATTAAAAACATGGCTGAAGTGTTGCCTTGGCACATTCACGTATTTCTGAGTAATCTGTAAAAACTCTGATGGCGGCCATTTTAGGGATAGGTTTGCCTGAGTCCTCCTAGGAACGCCCCCACCTCCTGGAGACGCCTCCGAGCTTTGGTCACCAGCCGAGTAACCAACCACTGCTCCTCAGCAGAACCCCCTCCCCACTGATGCCACAGACAGCGTGTGGAGGGGGCGTGTCTAAAGGCTCAGAGGTTCTTAAAGAGACAGAGGCCTATTTCAAGACATTCACTACAGCCATTTTGAGAGAGACATTTTATACAAGGCAGTTATTCTAATTTACTGCATTTACAGACCAACAGAAGGTTTGTCATCATTGTAGTGTGATATAGACTAGTGCTGTGGGACTGAAAAAAGCAGAATACCCCCTCTTTAACTGACCCTCCAGTTTCACTGCCCATAGAACTAAAGTCCAAAGCATTAAAATGTCACAATCTCCACAACACAAATGGAAACTCTGCACCTTAAACACATCTCACACATTTCACACATTTCACACCTGTTACTGAGGTCCTCATGTTCTGCTGCCTTGTGATCACCCACAAAGACCAGCTTGTTAACCTTGACAATAAAAACGAAGCTTCATTGTCTTGTTATATATTTTTATTTAATTAAGTGTACGTATACATTATATATATCACTATAATTAAATAAAGAACGTTCAAATAAGTCAAATAAGTCAAATACATACAAATCACGGGACTTTGTGATCTCACGCATGACGTCACGGTACGCGGTCACATCAGCGCATGCGCACATACCAAACCGGAAGAGTCCTGGGAGGGTTAGCTCGGAGCTAAAGCTAACGGCGGATCGTAAGAATGTCTTTGGGAGCGGGTGAGTCAGATCCACTGGAACATCATCCTCATTCCCGCTGAGACCTGTTTATTCCTCACATAAAAGAACAAACACAGGACAGAGAAAGTGATCACAGCGTCACGTGGAGATGTAGTCCAGTCACCGGATTCACCGCGTCTGTGCCTCTTGTACATGTTTTATGCTAATGTTGTTTTCTCTGAATGGTTTTAATGATTAGTTTGATCAAACACATGAGACATGACGTCACGTGCACAGACTGTGTGAGTTAATAATGTTTAACATGAATTCAATCTTTCTTCTCAAACCTAAAGTCACAAACACTGGGGCTCATTTATATTTATTTATGTTTTTGCTAATTCTGTTAATTCTGCAGCTTCAGCAACAATAACAAAGGCTACACTTGTGTTGCGCTTTACAAGCCTGTGTTGACAAGTTTCTCAAAGCCCCACACTGACCACACTCGGTGCTGATGAGCTGCTGTTGTAGCCACAGCTGCCCATTGGGGCAGACTGACAGAAGCGAGGCGACCAGTCTGCGCCATCGGCCGCTCTAAACACCGACCAGTCACTACATTCACTTCATCCTGGCCTATTGTACATGTTTTAGTGGTGAGGGAGAACATGCAAACCCCACAGACCGGAGATCAAACCCGGAACCTTCTCGCTGTGAAGCCGAGTGTAAACCTCGAGTGCTAACCTGGTGCACAGATGTTTGGTCGGGAATAATCCCTGACACTGAGAATGACTTTAGTTTATTTCTTTATTTGTTTATTTGAGGAGTTGAAATTCTGCTCTAAAGGAGTTTGAAGCAAAAGCTCATGAAATTACAATCAAATATTTTATCACAAAAGAACAAATTACATTGATAGTGGGAGGGGCTGATGTCGCAGCTGGCTGCCTCGCTTCTGTCAGTCTGCCTCAGGGCAGCTGTGGCTACAATAGTAGCTCACCTTCTCCAAGTCTGGAATGAATAAATGATGCAAAGTAAAGCGTCTTTGAGTCTCCAGGAAAACCAATGCATTATTATTATTATTATTGTTATGATTATTGTTATTATTATTATGTACGGCCTCATACCCTCAGCTGGGTAATGATACGTCGGCAAATGTTTGGTGGGTAATAGACGTATAATGAGAATAACATGGGTCCAAGTGTGGAGCCCTGAGGAACTCCGACCTGTCAGTTTAGAGCTGCAGATCTGATTCCAGTGACTCACCCTGAGTTTGAGGAAGTTCTGAAGTGAGTCTGGTTTGATGCTCACGGAGAGTTTAAGACGACTGAAACAGAAACTAATAAAACCTCAACATTCTTTACAGCTGCTTTGTCTCCCGCTGTCTCCTGCAGGTGTTCAGACGCCCTCGCTGAGTCCTGGCCTCGGTCTGAACCCGGAGACTCCACAGATTAAAGAGGAGGAGGAGGAAGAGGAGGAGGAAGAGCGGCTGCCAGAGTAGGCTCCAACACTTTCAACGTTTCACTGACAAATCCTCACTTTACTCTTTATAATGTTTGTTTTGAATCATTTTTCAGGTCGATCCCGGAGTCCAGTGTTCGACCTGGAGACACGTCCGGAGCTGAGGGGAAAAAGCACCAGTGTTCTGTCTGTCAAAAGTCATTCACCACCAAATCAAGCTTAAAAAAACACACTCGAATCCACACGGGGGAGAGACCTTACGGCTGCTCGCTCTGTGAGAAGACTTTCTCCAGGAACGGCCACCTGGCTCTGCACATGAGAACTCACACCGGACACAGACCCTTCAGCTGTTCAGACTGCCAGAAAACCTTCTCCCACAAGAGCAACCTGAAAACACACCGGAGGATCCACACCGGGGAGAAACCATACGGCTGCTCCGTCTGTGAGAAAACCTTTGGGAATTACACGTCTCTGAAGCACCACAGCAGGACGCACACGGGGGAGGAGCCTCACACGGGGGAGGAGCCTCACAGCTGCGCAGAGACCTTTAACTGTTCCATCTGTCACAGGGAGTTCCCCGGTTCTTCTTCCCTCAAAGAACATTTTAAAAAACATGCATCAGAAGAACCGCCTTTGACAGCGGAGTCTGAGGAGAACCGGAGGAAACGGGAAATCACAGAGACTGAAGAGGAGGTCGTGGAGGTCGTTATCAAAGAGGAGGAAGAGCAGCTGCCAGTGTAGGTTCCACCACTTTCACATTTCACCCGGGCTGGGATCATTTTTGCCGTTTTACTTATTTTTTCTTCCCTCATTTTTACTACTAATATTTCCCCCCCAAAAAAGTCAAACATTTTTCATTATTTTTGCCATAATTTCTCCCAATTTTTGAAACGATTCCACATTTTTCATACGTCTTGTAAATGTGCAGATCTTCCACACATTATTGTTCTGCTCTGGTTTTAAATGATAAATATCCCAGTAAAGGTTTCAAGTATAGTTAAAGTAACTTTACCGGAAACATTTAACGGCTCTTCATTTCACTGACACATAATCACTACGAATAACAAACAATAATCATTTTTAAGCAAACTAAAACATGCAGAAGCGCTTCTTGGATGTGCTCTTCAGTGCAGGGATCAGCATTTGACTTTAAAAAGATACAAAACTGAGGCACTCAAAGAAAAGCATTAGTAAAAGGTCTTTATTGCAGCCTGGCCTTTAGATTAAAACATTTCCTACGCGTTTCAGCCGTAAGGCCTCGTCAGGGCAGGACTCGAGTGACGTGTGAGCAGCTTTTCAACTGTATGAAGTGGTCACATGACCCATAGGGGCTGGAACTCAGTCAGCTGATGCAGAACATCCTATGAGCAGGATTTCAGATACAAGGAACACAGAAATACATATCAGGATGATGTACAAATGATTTACAATCATACAAACATCTTCTATAAACAGAAGCATTAAAGAAAAGGGGTAAAGTCCAGTCCCCCATTGAGACCTGGACACTCTGTTGCTTTAAGAGTGTAGATCCAGAAGGACTCCCTCTGCAGGAGACTAAGTCTGTCGCCTCCTCTTAATGGCTCAGGGATGTGATCTACACCAAAGGCTTTTAAGGTGTTCAGTCCATGGTTGGAGTGTTTAAAATGCAGAGCCATGGGGTAATCATGGGGAATCCTCTACACCCCATGGCACTGCATTTTAAATGGGTCATGCGACCACTTCATACAGTTTAAAAGCTGCTCACACATCACTCGAGTCCTGCCCTGACGAAGGCCTTACGGCTGAAACACGTAGGAAATGTTTTAATCTAAAGGCCAGGCTGCAATAAAGGCCTTTTACTAATGCTTTTCTTTGAGTGCCTCAGTTTTGTATCTTTTTAAAACAATCATTTTTATTCATGTTTCAGGTCTGTCCCAGAGTCCAGCGCCGTCTGTGTGAAGAGAGAAGAGTCCTCACTGCTTCAGCAAAGACAAACTGAGCACCGAGAGGAGTCGCAGAGAGAGGACAGTTCAGAGAGTGAGGGACAAACTGAGCACTCGTCTGACACTGACGACGACTGGGAACAAGTCAGGTCTTCAGCTGCAAAAAGCACAGCTCTGTCCCCAAAACACAAGTCTGCACCAGAGTCGAGCGCCTCCGTGGACGAGGAGGACCTGCCAGGAGCCGGAGGAGCCGGAGGAGCCAAGGGGAAGAAGCACCGGTGCCCTTTTTGTCAGAAAACACATTCTAATGAACAGAGTTTACAAACACACGTTCGAGTTCACACTGGAGAGAGACCCTACAGCTGCTCAGTCTGTATGAAAACATACAACCATAAAACTAGTCTCCGGAAACACGTGAGGAAACACAGCAGTGCCGCTGACGGCGCCGAGAGGAAGCACCAGTGCTCAGTTTGTCTGAAGAGATTCACGACTAAGCACGACTTGCAAATACACAACAGGATCCACACAGGAGAGAGACCCTTCAGCTGCTCGGTCTGTGAGATGACTTTCAATCGAACGCAGAGTCTCCGCAGACACATGAGCGTCCACACGGGGGCGGGAAAGAGAACCACGAACGGCGCCGAGAGGAAGCACCAGTGCTCAGTTTGTCTGAAGAGATTCACGACCAAACAGAATCTGCAGATACACAGTCCGATTCACACCGGGGAGAGACCCTTCGGCTGCGCAGTCTGTGAGAAGTCGTTTGCCCAGAGGAGCAGCCTCCAGTCGCACATGAGGACGCACTCGGGAGGCGGCGAGAAGAAGCTCCAGTGCTCGGTTTGTTCAAAGAGATTCTGGACGAAGCAGCAGCTACAGATGCACAGCAGAGTTCACACGGGAGAGAAACCCTACAGCTGCTCCGTCTGCAAGAAGTCATTCTCCCAAAAGAGCAGCGTCAAAATACACATGAGGACGCACTCCGGGGAGGGCGGCGCCGACGGGAAGAAGCACCAGTGCTCGGTTTGTCTGAAGAGATTCTGGGACAAAAGGGACTTGGAAAGACACGCGAGACACACGGGAGACGCACCTTACAGCTGCTCGGTCTGTGGGAAAGTCTTTTGTTTCGGGAGCGAGCTCAAGTGCCACGTGAGGAAGAAACACGCCGGGGGAAAGGCTTCCGCTCGGACGCGCTCTTCGCGGCTGGAAAGGACGAAGTCTGAGGAGGGACTGGGCCAGAGGAGCTGCAGGGTCCTGTGGCGCCGAGCGGGTCAGGAACGTTTATGAAAGTCTGACATGTTTGTTTATAATGTAGTTCCCGTCGTCTCCTGCAGGTGTCCGGACGCGCTCGCCGAGTCCTGGCCCGGGTCTGGAGCAGGAAACCCCCGAGACTCCGCAGACTGAAGAGGAGGTCGTGAAGGTCGTCATCAAAGAGGAGGAAGAGCAGCTGCCAGTGTAGGCTCCACCTTTAACCGCTTAAGTCCCGCCATAATGTTCAGCTTTCCCCAAATCTGAAAGCTTCTCCTCTGTGCCTCATCTGTAAGCGAGACTGCGTCGTTATCACTGTGACACTTTCTTTGCTCTATTTATGTCACATTTTCCAGCTTTTTGTTGTTGTTTTTAACCATTTTTTTCTGCTTTTTTGACCATTTTTTCCTGCTTATTATTTTGCTTTTTTGACAATTTTTTGACAATTTTTTGACAATTTTTTGACAATTTTTTGACAATTTTTAGAACATTTTTTTCTGATTTATGAACTTTTTTTCCCCTGCTTTTTATTTTGCTTTTTTGACCATTTTTTCTGATTTTTATTTTGCTTTTTTGACCATTTTTTTCTGATTTTTGAACTTTTGTTTCCTGCTTTTTTAGCCATTTTCTGATACTTTCTTGTAAGTGTTTTATGGCGTTTTTGTAACTTCTTTGTTTGTTTGCATCTCGTTTTCATTTCTATTTTGGCGCTTGTTTTCCAGAAGCTTTTAGATTTGGGTAAAGCCAAACTGGAGAAACTGTGCTGTGGTTCAGGTGGGACTTAAGAGGTTAAATCTGTGCTTTTGCTCATGTTCCAGGTCTGTCCCAGAGTCCAGCGCCGTCTGTGTGAAGAACAAAGAGCTTCAGCAGAGGCAAACTGAGCACCGAGAGGAAACGCCTGAGCCCAGATAAACAAAAGTCTGAATGTTTGTAAAATAAAGTGTTTCCACTGTGACTTCAGACGATGTTCTTGTATCATAATGTTTTCTCTGGTAGAAATTCGAACACTTCTCCAGGAGGACAGGCCGACAGTTACACAGAACAGGTTTAGCTGCGTGATGTATAAAGAATGCATCCTTGGTCTTATCTTGTGTTTGGGGGGAGAGAGGGGGGGGGGGGGGGGGGGGGGGTTTAGTATGAGAGAGCTGGAACACTTTGACCCAGAGTCTTATCCACCAGGCGCCTGCACAGATACACTGCGTCTGCGTCCTTGAAGCCGTCTCTACTAAATGTAGACGCTCCATTTCTATAGATTTAAAGTGCATGAAAGTGTTTCCTTTAAAGAGGTGGTATTCTGCTTTTTTCAGTCCCATAGCACCAGTCTATATCTCACTACAATGATGACCAAACCTTCTGTTGGTCTGTAAATGCAGTAAATTAGAATAACTGCCTCGTATAAAATGTCTCTCTCAAAATGGCTGTAGTGAATGTCTTGAAATAGGCCTCTGTCTCTTTAAGAACCTCTGAGCCTTTAGACACGCCCCCTCCACACGCTGTCTGTGGCATCAGTGGGGAGGGGGTTCTGCTGAGGAGCAGTGGTTGGTCACTCGGCTCGGGGGCGTCTCCAGGAGGTGGGGGCGTTCCTAGGAGGACTCAGGCAAACCTATCCCTAAAATGGCCGCCATCAGAGTTTTTACAGATTACTCAAAAACACGTGAATGTGCCAAGGCAACACTTCAGCCATGTTTTTAATGAGGGAATGACAGAATAACATGATGGAAAGCTTGAAAAAGTACATTTTACACTGTCATCGTGGCCATTTCATCTGCCTGACTGTTCCAGGGCCGTCGTCGCAGTCGCTCATTGTCCGGTGGAAACTCATGTGCTCGATAAGAAGAGTCTAAATAATATTATCAGCCAAGGATGTGAAGGAAGTCTTGCTGCTGCCTTCAGGTGCTCTCATAATTATGGTAAATATCACTTGCTTAGTAGAAAATTGCACATGAACACCACCCTGTATTATCCACTGGGAAACGGATCATTTATGTTCCTGAGATTTGATAACCTTTGACCTTTCAACACAACAGAGAGCAGCGATTTTATGAAGCCTTTAGCAGCTACTTAAATGTTTATTAACCCCTTAACTCCCACCTGAACCGAGCACATTTTCTCCAGTTTGGCTTTACCCCAATCCAAAAGCTTCTGGGAAAAAGCTGTGAAAAAGCAACAAAACTGAGACGAAAACAATGATGGAAATGTGACAAAAAAGTGAGAAAACATTGATGAAAAAGTGGCAAAAATGTTACAAGAAGTTGATTAAAAAATGACCAAAAAATGACAAAAATGTGACAAAAAACGACAAAAAAACGACAAAAATGTGATTTTAAAAAATGACAAAAATAATGTTACAAAAATGACTCTAATACCCAACAAAAAAATAATGGGGAAAAAAATGTGATGACGTGAGGAAAAAGATCCTCTCGGTTCAGGCGGGAGTTAAGAGGTTAATTTCCACTTCAGACCTGGGAAGGATCATCTTTCCCAGAGCACTTGAAGGCGGCATCATTTCAGCGGGGGATGAAATCCGGCAGGGGCGCGGGTTTCGCCGTGACACCCCGGAAGCGCCGGGCAGGGTCAGCCCGGAGCTAAAGGAACAGTTTGTAAACATGTCTTTGGGCCAAACTCTCCTCAGAGCGCGTGAGTCTCCGCTTTTCCACGTCTTTGTCAAAGCGAAACGAGCTTTTAGAGAAGAAACAAACTTCTGTTATTTCCTCTGTCACGTGTGTCGGTACTTTTACTCACGTTGAAGATACTGTGCGTTCAAAGTAACTGGTGTTTTTCCAAAGCGCAGAGTCGGATATAAACACATGGCTAATGCTACAACAGTTAGCTAATCACATGCTAACGTTATATGAGTTTCTCCACATTAGATAAGATTAAAAACAGGATATATAACGTTATCTCGAAGGTTGTGACCGAAAGTAACTCCCCTGGTGCAGTGGTTTTGTTGACCTCTGACCCCCCGCCTTAACCCTAGAACACCCGAGGAAATCCATGAGTTTATCCGAGTGTCCTGGGTAGGGCTGCAACTAACGATTATTTTGTCATCGATTAATCTATCGACTATTTTTACGCTTAATCGATTAATCGCTCGGCTGTGAATGTTGAAGAAAACTTTTATTTGTTCAATCTTTTCTATCACATGAGGCTAAAGTGCTGCTGCTTGAGGACGTGTTGATGGAGTAAACTTAAAACCACACGGCGTAAGATTTCACCCAAAAAACAAACTGAAATGCAAGCGTTTATTTTACGATAGATATTTTCACCGTTGAAAAATACCTCAAACAAACATGAGCGGCTCGCCTCTGCTAAAACATGACTGTCACATCACCGGGAGTGGGTACGTCTCCAGCTCGTTTCCATGGAGACGTCCACTAAAGTCAGCAGAATTGAGAGTTAAACAGGTCAGGCCATCATCCAGATCCATTCTTTCATTATTCACAGCAAAAATAGCATTTTCTGTGTCGAGCTGGTCCTTGAGAGCATAGTCCAAAATGTTACGCAGTGAACCTTTAAAGTACATGTTTGTTGAAGACTCTTAGCACTAATTCTGCTTCTGATTGGACAAGACACAGACAGATATTCATGAACTTTACAATGTAAAAAACACTGCAGACACTAACTATTAAAAACAAAGTAGGTTTTCATCAAAAATACTACATTTTCATAATAAGTAAGTAATTTTTGCTGTATTTCAGTCTGTGTGAACCAGAAAACGATGAATCGATTACTAAAATAGTTGTCGACTATTTCAATAATCGATTAGTCGTCGATTAATGGATTAGTTGTTTCAGCTCTAGTCCTGGGTCTCTCTGATGGCCTGGGTGTTTCTCCTACAGTAGGTATGTGGAGATTTCTAAAATGGAGTTGCCCCCAATATCTGTGACTGGGTTTTGCCCTGATCATTGTTAGAGCGGGACGGCAAATGGCTTTTTTGGCTGAAATTAGACGGTCATTCCCACAGTGAGTCACTCGTCACAGAGTCAGGATAAGTGTCTTCAGTCTCGTGTAGAAATGGAGAGAATCGGTCTCATTTACTCCCGCAGCAGCTAATTCAAAATGTAATTTTTAACTTCAAAATGCAAGAATTGAATAAACACCTTTCAAACACTGTGGACACTGTGGAGAAGGAGGTGGACATGAAGAGGCTGCTCAAAGCTTTGTGATCTTTCAAACTCCCCCACTTTTTTTGTCACTCCTGCCAATGCACGTGTGGAAGAGATAAACCTTAGAGCCAACACCATTCAGTTACTCGGCTCCACTTTTGTTGCTCGTTTTTCCCACTTTCTGTCCACTCTCATTAGTTTTGTTTACTCTGCCCACTGACACAACTGAAAACAGCCTAATTAAACCCCTTAACTCCCACCTGAACCGAGCACATTTTCTCCAGTTTGGCTTTACCCCAGTCCAAAAACTTCTGGAAAAAAGGTGAGAAAATAGCAACAAAACTGAGACGAAAACAATGATGGAAATGTGGCAAAAAAGTGAGAAAACTTGGACAAAAAACTGACAAAAAATGATGAAAAAATTTACAAAAAATGACTAAAAATTGACAAAAAATTATGAAAAAAATTATGAAAAAGTGGCAAAAATGTGACAAAAAAGTTACAAAAATGAGTTGAAAACCCCCCAAAAAAATGATGGGAAAAAGAATCTGATGACGTGACGAAAAAGATCCATCCAGATGAGCTTTGTAGGTCTTAGCTTTCAAATGAGGCGTTACACTGGCCTACAGGATTTGGGTAAAGCTGACCTGGAGAAAATGCTCTCGGTTCAGGCGGGAGTTAAGAGGTTAAAAAAGGACGACCGAGAGCAGTGATGATACGTTTTTAAGTCTTTCAGCTCATCTTTATGAAGCCGACCCGATCATTTAGCTATTTTGTTTTTCACTTGTAAAATCGTCTCTATTTTACAAACGTCTTGTTTTTCGATGAAAGGAGATTAAAAGTAGCAGATTCTAGATATTTTACATGGAGGGAATGTGGACCAGAGCGAGGGTCTGTTTTCATGTTGTTCCCACGTGTCTCCTGCAGGCGTCCCGTCGCCCTCGCTGAGTCCTGCCCCTGGACTGAAGCAGGAAACCCCAGAGACTCCACAGATGAAAGAGGAGGAAGAGGAGCAGAGCGTCAAACAGGAGGAGGAGCAGCTGCCAGTGTAGGCACCGCCCCTTTAAACACGTCACACTCACTTTACACTTTCACATCTATGTTTTTAATCATTCTTCAGGTCTGTCCCAGAGTCCAGCGCTGTGTGTGTGAAGAGCGAAGAGAAAAGACAAACTGAGCACCGGGAGTCCAGCGCCTCGGTCAAAGATGAGGACCTGTCGGGAGCCGAAGGGGCCGAGGGGAAGAAGCACCGGTGCTCAGTTTGCCAAAAGACATTTGCGAGGAAATACAATTTACAAACACACCAGCGACGTCACACGGGAGAGAGACCCTACGGCTGCTCTGTGTGTGAGAAAACATTTGCCCAACAGCAGCATCTCCGAGAACACATGAAAACGCACTCGGGGGCCAAGAGGAAGACGCACCAGTGCTCGGTTTGTCAAAAGAGATTTGCGGAAAAGCATCATTTGAAGCAACACCGTAGAGTTCACTCCGGAGAGAGACCGTTCAGCTGCTCGGTGTGTAAGAAAACGTTTGCCCTGAAGGGGAATCTGAAAAGCCACATGAGAGTCCACCCCGGGGGCAACGGCGGCGCTTCGTCCGAGAAGGAGAAGCGCCACGAGTGCTCGGTTTGTAAGAAGAGGTTTTGGTTGAAAGCGGATTTACGACGACACAATAAAGTCCACACCGGAGAGAGACCTTACAGCTGCTCCGTCTGCGACAAAGCATTCGTCCACAAGCAGAATTTCACCCTCCACATGAGCGCGCACGACACGGACGGCGCCGCAGTGAAGCGCGGGGGCCGGGAGAAGAAGCACCAGTGCTCCGTTTGCCAGAAGAGATTCGGGACGAAGCAGATTTTACGGAACCACATGGGGGTTCACACGGGGGAGAGGCCCTACAGCTGCTCGCACTGCGCCAAGACGTTCATCGTGAAGCCCAATCTGGACGCGCACGTGAGGATCCACACGGGGGAGAGGCCCTACAGCTGCTCACTCTGCGCGAAGACGTTCACCACCAAAGGGATCCGGGATCAGCACGCGAGGACTCACACCGCGGGGATCGTTTTCAACTGTTCGGTCTGTGACGAGGATTTCCCCAACGCCGCTTCCCTCGAAGGACACTTGAAAACACACGCAGCAGGAAAACCTTCCAGGTGGATGCGCTCGCAGGAGAAGAACCGGAGGAAACATCAGCTCCTGGACAAGGCTCTCAGTCCCAGAGTCCTGCTGCACCGAGTGGACCGTGAGTTGAAACGATCCACAGTTTGGTTATTGGGTCGAAACATTAAAACTGTTGAGACATTGGTTTAATTGCTTTATGATTTTCTATCCAGGATTTTATTTAAAGCCAAAGATATGTGTAAATGATGGACAATTTTGTGTCTCCTGCAGGTGTCCAGACCTCGCTGAGTCCCTGTCCTCGTGTGAAGCAGGAAGTCCCAGAGACTCCACAGATTAAAGAGGAGGAAGAGGAGCAGAGCGTCAAACAGGAGGAAGAGCAGATGCCAGTGTAGGCTCCGCCCCTTTAAACACGTCACACTCACTTTTCGATCTCTACATTTACATGTGAACAGTGTCGGGGAGAAAAGTGTTGAGTAACTGTATTCTGGTACAGTTACTCTTTAGTCAGAGGGTATTTAGGATACAGTTACTTTGCTAATACCAAGGGAATACTGTACATACGTGGTTAAAATGTCATCATCCAATCATTACACGTCATTAACCTCTTAACTCCCGCCTGAACTGAGAGGATCTTTTTCCTCACGTCAGATTTTTTTTCCATCATTTTTTTGTTGGGTATTCAACTCATTTTTGTAACTTTTTTGTCATTTTTTCGTCAATTTTTTGTAAATTTTTGGTCCATTTTTTTAAACTTTTTTTATCACATTTTTGTCAATTTTTCGTAATTTTTTTGTCAATTTCTTGTAGCATTTTTGTGACATTTTTGTCATATTTCCATCATTGTTTTCGTCTCAGTTTTGTTGCTATCTTCACACCTTTTTCCAGAAGCTTTTGGATTGGGGTAAAGCCAAACTGGAGAAAATGTGCTCGGTTCAGGTGGGAGTTAAGGGGTTGACAAGAAAGAGAAAATGTGTAATTAGTCTAAATAAAGACACACGAGAGGGAGAGACAAACACAAGGATCAGCCGAGAGGAGGAGGGAGAGAACACACAAGGTATAGTGACACTAAATTTACTCCAGTTACCAATTTTTATACTAGAAACTTTCTTTACTTTTAAGGTCTGGGCCTTTATTTTGAAATGTTTGCACAAATATGACAATTTATGGATAATCTTCAAACCTGCTACACTTTTTACTGTAGTGGCAAATTTACACTTGTTACCAATGATCACATTAGCAACGCACTATAACCTTTATTTTATGGATCTATTCTGGGCAAATATTTTGGAATTTACGTCGAAATATGACGATTTATGAATTGCAACCTTTTCGCTGTGTTATCAGGCCTTAGAATGAACGTTTGTTAGCAGTAGCAGTAAGCTAAGTTAGCAGTTAGCCGCTACAGGCTGCAGTTTGTCACATTTTCCCCAAACTCCTCTGTCAAGTGGATGCAAAGTAATGCAGCAATTTTCCAATGGTTCATAAAAAGACTGTCCCCGTGGAGGGATAGGTTTGCCTGAGTCCTCCTAGGAACGCCCCCACCTCCTGGAGACGCCTCCGAGCTTTCGTCACCAGCCGAGTAACCAACCACTGCTCCTCAGCAGAGCCCCCTCCCCACTGATGCCACAGACAGCGTGTGGAGGGGGCGTGTCTAAAGGCTCAGAGGTTCTTAAAGAGACAGAGGCCGATTTCAAGACATTCACTACAGCCATTTTGAGAGAGACATTTTATACAAGGCAGTTATTCTAATTTACTGCATTTACAGACCAACAGAAGGTTTGGTCATCATTGTAGTGTGATATAGACTGGTGCTATGGGATTGATTGATCTTTAAGCACTTTTATCTAACACGTGGTAAATAAGCAAATTAAGCTTTAATAAACAGTGCAATGAACTTACACATGTGTTTAATCCTACATCAAGAGTATACACTACAAATATTTACGGTGTTTGTAACAAGAATGTAAAGTACAGTACTCTGTACAGTACTCTGATTGGCCAGAGTAACGGAATACGTTACATAATACATTTTCAGGCGAGTATTCAGTATTCTGTAACGGAACACATTTTAAAGTATTCTCCCCAACACTGCATGTGAAGTCTAATCCAACCAGGACAAAGATTTGACTCCTGTCCGTTTCCAAACCAGTCACACGACACTGATCTGAATGTCCTGTGGCAGCAGCAGGGGAGCTGCGCAACTCCCGGCCAGCAGGGGGCAGGGGACTGATCGCCTTCAGCTGCTGTGTTGTTTTTAGCAAACAGCCCCGTTTAGCCCAAGCTGCTGTTTTGGGGTTGACTGTGACGTCCTACAGATCTCACAGTTTACACCAGGGTTTCCCCCAGAGATGAAGCTCAAATCCACCTAAAAGTCTAATTAAGAGGCCGATTAGCACTCGGCGGCTAACAGCTAACGGCTAACGTTATATGACACTACGCAACAATATGCTCCGGTCATTTGTGGAAGAGAATTGTCTCATAAACTATAAATTCAACCAGCTCAGCTTAACCTCTTAACTCCCGCCTGAACTGAGAGGATCTTTTTCCTCACGTCATCAGATTTTTTTTCCATCATTTTTTTGTTGGGGATTCAACTCATTTTTGTAACTTTTTTATTTTTTTCTCATTTTTCGTCAATTTTTTGTCATTTTTCTATCAAATTTTTCTCTTTTTTTTTAATCAAATTTTTGTCATTTTTTTATCACATTTCTGTCATTTTTTTGTCACATTTTTGTCATGTTTTCTTCAATTTTTTGTCAATTTCTTGTGACATTTTTGTGACATTTTTGCCACTTTTTCATCAATTTTTCGTCATTTTTTTGTCAATGTTTTATCACATTTTTGTCACATTTCCATCATTGTTTTCTTCTCAGTTTTGTTGCTTTTCACAGCTTTTTTCCAGAAGCTTTTGGACTGGGGTAAAGCCAAACTGGAGAAAATGTGCTCGGTTCAGGTGGGAGGTAAGGGGTTAAAGGCCGCTTTATCTGTAGCTGGTGGTTTTAGTGACTTTATTGGTGCTTATTTTTTGTTTCCATCTGATCGATCGGAGTGAATCTTTGCTGTGTCTCATGAACCAACACACATTCCCCAGAGTCAGCTCTCCTCTCGTCCTCGTTGCAATAGTCATACAGGGAAAGTCATATCGCTCCCTCCAATCAAATCTGTGGGGTTTACGTGGGTTTGGGAAATCCTGTTCTGGTCTGAATACGTGAGAGATTCGACTTTCCCATCGTCATGTGACCACAGTGACAAACACTCACATTACACATTCAAATCTATGTTTTTAATCATTGTTCAGGTCCGTCCCAGAGTCCAGAGCTGCCTGTGTGAAGAGAGAAGAGTCCTCACCGCCTCAACTCGCTTCCTGAAACGCCAAACTCAGACGAAGGATGAACAAACCGGCGTCCACCAACCACCGGCACATCACTAACCTCAGTCTGCTGTGATCACCCGCACTGTGAAAGATTATTATGATAATGATTTTACTCATGTAAGAGGTAATAAGTACTGTTTCAGCATTAACCTCTTAACCCCCGCCTGAACCGAGAGCCCTTTACCCAAATCCTGGAGGCCAGTGTAACGCCTCATTTGAAAGCTAAGATCTACAAAACTCATCTAAATGGATCTTTTTCCTCACGTCATCACTTTTTTTTCCATCTTTTTTGGGGGAGTATTTTCATTTTTTTGTCTTTTTTTTTGTCATTTTTTTGTAATTTTTTTTTTGGTATTTTGTTATTTTTTAGTTATTATTTTATCATTTTCTTGTCATTTTTTTAAATCATTTTTTGGTCAATTTTTTTGTCAAAATTTTTGTAGTTTTTTGTCATTTTTTTTTTTTTATCATTTTCTTGTCATTTGTTTTAAATCATTTTTTGTCATTTTTTGTCATTTTTTGTCAATTTTTTTTTTGTCAATTTTTCGTCACTTTTTTGTCAAAGTTTTCTCACTTTTTTGTCACATTTCCATCATTGTTTTCGTCTCAGTTTTGTTGCTTTTTCACAGCTTTTTTCCAGAAGCTTTTGGATTGGGGTAAAGCCAAACTGGAGAAAATGTGCTCGGTTCAGGTGGGAGTTAAGGGGTTAAACTGTTACTTTCATCAAGTCATATTTTTGCTGAATAAAAGTGGACTAAAACTAAATAAAGTTTTTCCTGAGGCTAAAAGTATGACTAACATGTCCAGATATTTTTTTAAATATGACTAAATAAAAATGAAAAGAAGAGACTAAAATCATCCAAACTTCCAATGACAGTTTAAAAGAGCCCCAGCTTGATTAAATCTGATTATAATTAATATTATAATGTATGGTAATAGTATTTTTGTCAGCGATATTTTACCTGCAATTTTTGTCGACAAAACGAATTTACAAAATCTCGACCAAAATGAAAAGACATTTTTGTCATAAAACTAAAATAAAATAAAAATGAACACTGGAAAAAAACTATTTGCAAAAGTACAGTTGCTTCAAAAAAGATTCTCCAAGTATATGTACTTGAGTAAATGTACTTCCCACCTCTGCCAATGAGTAATGTTTGGTTTGTGTTTGGTTTTGTTTTCAATAAACGACATTATCTACTGCAAAATATTAACAAATCATTGTTGTTTTGAAAATTTCCACCTTTGAAATCTAAAAAAGTCCACGTTTCTTTAACCCCTTAACTCCCACCTGAACCGAGCACATTTTCTCCAGTTTGGCTTTACCCCAATCCAAAAGCTTCTGGATAAAAGCTGTGAAAAAGCAACAAAACTGAGAAAAACAATGATGGAAATGTGACAAAAAAGTGAGAAAACATTGACAGAAAAGTGACGAAAAATTGATGAAAAAGTGGCAAAAATGTCACAAGAAATTCACAAAAAAATGACAAAAATGTGATGAAAATGTGAGAAAAAAAATTGACAAAAAATGACAAAAATTTAATAAAAAATGTACAAAAAAATGACAGAAATGTGATAAAAATTCGACAAAAAAATCACAAAAATTTGACAAAAATATGACGAAAATGTGACAAAAAATGACAAAAAAGTTACAAAAATGAGTTGAATACCCACAAAAAAATGATGGAAAAAAATCTGATGACGTGAGGAAAACGATCCTCTCGGTTCAGGCGGGAGTTAAGAGGTTAAAAACCTTTAGAAATGGAATAAAGGTTTTATTGTGTGACGTCACCGACACCTCACAGTCGGCCGGGGCTGCTGCGCATGCGCAAACGCTAAGCCAGATAAGCCCTGGAGACGGTTAGCTCGGAGCTAAAGCTAACAACACTTTGTAAACATGTCTGTGGGTCAGACTCTGCTCAGAGCGGGTGAGTCTCCGCGTTTTCAAGTCTGTGTCAAAGCGAAACTCCGCCTTTAGGAGGAAACGAGTCTGTTTCAGTGTAAAGTTCAGGAAAATCCACCGTTACAATGGACGTCCGCCATGTTTGTGTCTGCTAGCATACATGTTAGACTAACAGGAGCTAAAACAGGAGGAAAAAGCGGTGGAAACTCTCCGTGAGCTGCGGAGACTCTGCCGGGAAACACATGAAACTCACTGCGGTGTCCACGTGACGTAACGTGAACGAGAACCTCAGTGTTTTACCTTTAACCTCTTAACCCCCGCCTGAACCGAGCACACAATCTCCAGTTTGGCTTTACCCAAATCTAAAAGCTTCTTGGGAACAAGTGTCAATATAGCAACGAAAACGAGGACGAAAAAGCCACGGGAAAAAGACCAAAAACAAGTGACAAAAACGCAACAAGCAAAGCGACAAAAACGTGCCAGAAAAACAACAATAACACAACAAAGTGACTGAAGAGCGACACAAAGGTGATGGAAACACAATGAAAAAGCGACAAAAATATGGCAAAACACGTCGATAAAGGCAACAAAAACGACACAAAAAAGTGACAAAGAAGCAATAAAACAGCGGCAAATATGATACAAAAATGCGGCGTCAAAGCAATAAAAAAAAGTCAGGATCAGTTTTGTAGACCTTAGCTTTCAAATGAAGCTTTACACTGTTGCTCTCCAGTGGGGAAGCTTTTAGATTTGGGTAAAGCCGCACTGGAGAAGATGGTTAAGGCGGGGGTTAAGAGGTTAAAATCTCCATTCATTTATCATTGCCGCTCATCCCAGTGTGTTTACGATACGACATCACAGTCACGAACTCTATACTTCAAATAGTTTCAGATTCAACTCTAAAAGGCCAGAGTAACGGCTCATTTGAAAGCTAAGACCCACACACTTTTTTGTTGTGTTGTTGCTGTGCTTGTGTCACTTTTTTTTAGCGTTTTTGTCATGTTTTTGTCTGGCTTTCATTGGTTTTTTTGTTGCTTTCTTCATTGGTTTATTTTCCTTGCTTTTTCCATGTGTGTTTTTTTTCACATTTTAGTTGTGTTAATGTCACTTTTTGTGTTTTTGTCGCACTTCTGTTGCTTTTTTTTTTTGCTCTTTGGTCATATTTTCATCCTCGTTTTTGTTGCTGTTTTGACGCCTTATTCAAGAAGCGTTTAGATTTGGGTAAAGACAAACGCAGCACTAACACATGTCAGTTTTACAGTGACTGAGACACTTCATCTTTAGGCCAGTTGTTGCAGATGTTTCCCGCTCTGTCACTTCCTCCAAGTTCATTTGTTACGATTTCCTCAACACGGCCTTGATGAAGCCCCGTGAGGCATCGAAGCGGCGACACTTCCGGATGATTCGTTTGCTCGACTGCCCCCTCTTGTGGACAAATGTAGTACATGCTGCGGATATATGTGTGTGTCATGAAGCACACGTCACACAGAACAGACATTTAAACAGTTCATTATTCTAACAAAACATAACCCTCACCATGTTCCTCACTGCTGAATGTGAACACCTGTATGTTTACTGTCAAATAAAGAGCTTCACTTTGTTTCTCTCTGTCTCCTGCAGGTGTTCAGACGCCCTCGCTGAGTCCTGGCCCGGAGACTCCACAGATTAAAGAGGAGCCGGAGGAACAGAGCGTCCAACAGGAGGAGGAGCAGCTGCCAGTGTAGGCTCCACCACGTTATCCTCTGAACCCCCCCTTTAACTGAGCACATTTACTCCAGTTCGGCTTTTCACAAATCGAAAAGCTTCTTACTGGAGCTCGCAGCCTGTCGTCCAGTGTGACGCCTCATTTGAAAGCTTATGCCCAATTAGGGTCTGTAGTGTTTTGTACATTGTAAATTTCATGAGTAGAGCCTCCAACAAACATTTCCCTTTAGTTTACTCCATCAACACATCCTCAAGCAGCGCCGCTTAAGCTTTATATGATAAAAAAAAATGGAAAAAATTTAATTTTCCTCCACCATTAACAGCCAAGCCATTAATCGATTAATCGTTAGAATAATCAATAGATCAGTCGATGACAAAATAATCGTTCCAGCCCTACTTTCATCCCACGACGGTTCTGTTTAAAATCCCGTCTCACTGTACGACCTACGACCTTAGATTCTCCCTTCGTTGTATTTTTGTCATGTTTTTGTTGCTTTTTTGAGGTTGTTTTAAAGAAGTTTTTTATATTTTGGGTAAAGTCGAACTGGAGGAAATGTGCTCGGTGAAGGCGGGGGTTAAACATGTCACGTTACTAGGGATTAAACGGTACCTACTGGGAACCGACCGAAAAGCTCCGGTCGTGGGAGGTATCGAAAAAATAAAATTCTTTCGGTGCCAGTTTTCGGTTCTTTTTCTCTCCAGACCCGCATTGAGTCTAAAAAATGCAAGTATGTGCAGATAATGAGCCGCTTCAGCACAAATGGAGCGAAGAAAAGCTACACCTTATAGGTCTAACTTACAGGCCTCTTCAGACTTCACAAGACAAATTGGCCTTAAAGCAAAGCTACAACTACTAAACTTCTGTAATGGAGATGGCAGAGCCGCGGTCTGCATCAGGACTGAGCCAGGTCTAAACCAGGACTTAGCGTTAAAAAGGAAAAACATGTACATCCAATCTGAATAGTGTGCAGGACCAAAGTCGACTATGACGCTGAAAAAGAAAAAAGTCTGCACTAAGTGGCTCCCAGAAAAAGTACTAAATACTTTTTCTAGAAAAAGTAATAAATACTTTTTCTAGGAGCCACTTAGTTGTGCAGACTTTTTACTTTTTCAGTTTCATTTTCAGCTAAACCAGGACTTACTCTGGTCGTAAAACCCAGAGCTAAACTAAAACAGTTTTAAAACAGTTATAAACCAGGACTGAATAAGAAACTTTAGTTTTTAGGTGAATTGAAAAGCAAAACCAAGCCGTGACAACAAGAGACGTCTTTACCTTTAGCGACAGACCCGGAGGCGGAGCTTATGTGCTGTTGGGCGGAGCTTACGTGCTGTTGGGCGGAGCTTACGTGCTGTTGGGCGGAGCTTACGTGCTGTTGGGCGGAGCTTACGTGCTGTTGTTACAACTTTACAGCAGCTGCAGAGACGGGAATATCCAGGCTGGTTTATAGAGAAGTGAACGCTCACTCTTATTAGACATTGTTGGTACAGTTTTGGTAAATGATTAGTGTCAGAGTGAGGCTCACACCATGTGAGGATCTTTGACATGTGGAGCTTTCGCTTCGTCAAAGTGCAGTGAGTTTAGAAAAGTTTATCTGAAAGAAACCGTGTCCTGATGTGGATCTGACTCTGCAGCTCAGGAGGGAATAATGTCCTTTCTCTCTTTTATTTCTGCTTAAGTGGAAATTCTGCTGTGTTTTCGGTCTTTTTCCTGAATAATTCTTTTAATACACATTATTTTTGATTGAATTAAAATAACATAGGTATAAAAAAAAAGTACCGTTAAGGCACCGGAACCGAAAAGCAGGAATCGTTAAAGTACTTGGTATCGGCAAAAAAAACTAACGGTGCCCATCCCTACATGTTACACTTTTAAACTTATGTTTTTCATCCCTTTTCAGGCCCGTCCACGACTATTTTGCGGTTTGTGTTAAGAGCGAAGACGAAGAAGCGGAGGAGGCGCCGGGGGAGGACGTGAGCTCAGAGCCGTATGAAGAGCACATGGAGGCAGACGTTATTGGAGACCAGTACAGCCAGGCCCAGACCAGAGCGGAGTTTTGTGCAGCTGTGCTTCTGACGGCCGCGCAGTCCCTCAAATCCAAGTCTGCGGCCGAGGCGGGCGCTTTCATCCACCACCAGGACCTGACGGGGGCCGAAGGAGCCGACGGGAAGAAGCACCAGTGCCCCGTCTGTCAAAAGAGATTCGGGACGAAGCAGATTTTGGAAAACCACATCCGAGTTCACACGGGAGAGAGACCCTTCAGCTGCTCCACGTGTGAGAAAACGTTTGCTCAGAAGAGTGCGCTCGATTATCACATGAGGACCCACACGGGAGACAAACCTTACAGCTGCTCCATGTGCGACAAGACGTTCGTTCACAAAGGCCACCTCCAAACGCACACGCGATCTCACACGGGGGACAAACCCTACAGCTGCTCGCACTGTCCCAAGACGTTCTCCCGTAAAAACAACCTCCAGGTGCACATGCGGACGCACCGGGAGAGCGCCGCCGCCGACGAGGCCGAGGGGAAGAAGAAGCACGAGTGCCCGTTCTGCCTCAAGAGGTTCTGGACCAAGCAGGATTCGGTGAGGCACATTCGGGTTCACACCGGGGAGAGGCCTTTCAGCTGCCCCACGTGTCAGAAGGCGTTTGTTCACGAGGGGCATCTCCAAACGCACATGAGGACTCACACGGGGGACAGACCCTACAGCTGCTCGCGCTGCCCAAAGACATTCAGCCAAAAGACTCACCTGGCCTCACACATGAAGACTCACACGGACGACAAGGCGGGGGCACCCCAACGAGGAGGGGAAGCTGCCCTCAGCGGGTGAGTACCATCCCAGTCTGGATCGACAAAAGAGGTTTGGGTTGGAGGTGCAAGACACACTATCCGCGCGGTCTTAAAAAGTCTAAAATTCAAGAATCCAAATTAAAGGCCTTAATAAGTCTAAAATTCGGTCTATTTGGTCTTAAATCCATGGTAAACTGATCTAAAAAATTAACGGTCAACGACCCAAATAAATGCAGAGAAGCAGCGATGAGGAGCCGCCGGTGCCGCTCAGGGTCCGAGAGGCCGAAGCGACGCTGACGCTCTGGCCGCCGCCACAAACAACGTAAACTCAGCGATAGTGGAGCGAGGCAGAAGGACTCTCCTTCAGAGCTTTATCCGCCCAAAAAACCACTGAAGTCAGCAGAGTTTAGGATCCAGAACATGACCGAGGTGTGGCTGATGGATCCGTAATGCTGCTGTCGGGGGAAAGATACGTCCAATATGAAACAACGTGGAGATAATCCTTCACTGTAAATATCCAACTCAAGGTCATGAACGGCATCATTCACAATAAAGTTTGTCCAAATGTTGGGAAACACAAAGCGAACGCTCCTCTGCTCAGGGACAGAAGGAAAGTCCTGTTACTTTAGAAACATCAAAACATCTGACAAACAAGTTTAGAAAACATAAAACCTGGACTAGATTCTGGCCTAATAATAATATCATTAAAATAATGATGATCATTAATGAGTTGTAAAGTTAACAGTGTTTCAGTGTTCTTGCAAACGAGTGGAAAAGCTGCTTTTATTTTTAGAAACAGTGAATGTTTAACCAGCTCAAGTATTACAAAGCATTTTAAATACACAAACTAAATATCTGTTGTTTTCTTTAATTCAGTCGATAATTGTGAGTAATTATTCAATCTCAATATTCTTATTATGGGATAAGGTTCAAACTTGAATGGTTAAAATGCCTAATGTGAAAAATGAAGTTCTTACATTTGTACATCTCACTGTGAAATCAGAAACAACAGTTTGACTCTTGGATTTTTGTGACAGTGATTTTCTTTACAGTCCATTTATATATCGCACGTTCAAAAACAGGTCTTATTTTTGAGATTTTGTTTGTCTTAAAAAGGTCTTAAAAAGTCTTAAATTTGACTTGTCCAACTCTGCAGATCCCCTGAAAAAAACGCAACATGCTACGACACCTGCAGTGGCGCTTATGGCCTCTAGGGGCACGCGTTACTTAGTACTGCTTTAAAGGGTGCTTGGTTGTTTTCACCTCAAACAAATAATCCAAATGGAAGGAAAATGAATAAATAAACAATATATATGACAAATATTTTAGTATTGGTAAGCTCTTCCACGTTTTCCCTGTCAAAGTGCTCTTAAGGTATTATTTCAACTTACAATATACTGTAGTTCCCGCTTGTATTTTTGTGTAACTCGACTTAGATCGTGTAACTTTGCACGTAACTGTGTTTAAGTAGGGAAAACGTGGAAGAGC
The DNA here is from genome assembly GCF_951799975.1 of Gobius niger. Taxonomy (NCBI): domain Eukaryota; kingdom Metazoa; phylum Chordata; class Actinopteri; order Gobiiformes; family Gobiidae; genus Gobius; species Gobius niger. The sequence goes on from NC_136866.1 coordinate 29,557,647, forward strand.
TTGGTTCCTCACACTAAACCTTTGTTTTTAACCACGTCTCAGGCCCGTCCCGGAGTTTGTTGCCGTTTGTGTCAAGAGCGAAGAGGCAGAACCTGAGGAAGACGTCGGCTCAGAGCCGGAGGAAGAGCAGACGGAGGCAGAAGTTCAAGGAGGAAACTACAACCAAGCCCAGACCAGAGACAGAAGCTCCGCTCTGTCCGTCAGATCTGGGCTGCGGGTCGAGCTGGAGCCTCAGTGCACTGACGAAGCCTTTTGGATGAGAGGCGAAACGTTCGACACTACAGAGTACAGAAGACGCCTCCTGTACGACTGAGAGCCGACACACACACACACACACACACACACACACTTATTTCTTTTCGTTGTTTGTTTGTAATGTAGTTCCCGTTGTGTCCTGCAGGTGTCCGGACGCCCTCGCTGAGTGAGGCCCCAGGTCTGAACCAGGAAACCACGAAGACTCCACCACTTTATCTCCACCTTTGTTCTGAAGCAAAACTCTGTTTATAAGTGAGAAAGAAAACTGTTCTGAGACCCTGTATGTCTTTGGAAAATAAACCTGACTTTTTTATATTTATGCACATCGTACATTGATAAATATAACCCGGCATCAGGTGTAGGCTTTATTTGGTTTTGAATCAGTGGTTCTCAAACGGTGGGTCAGGGCCCAGAGTGTGAACCTTTAGGCTGAGATAAAGAATTATAAATGATGAGGTGTGAAGTCGGGCTGGGTCGGTACACTTTTGTCACGATCCGATATGTATCACGATCACAGAGGAGGAGCCACAGGGAACAAGGAAGGGAAAAACGAGGAGGTATCCGGGCAAGACTCACAGCTAAGCCACACATGCCTTCTATTCTGGCTAATGAGAAAAAGTCAAGGGTCTGAAAAAGTGATTAAAGAGACTAAACTATAAAAAAAGTATTTAAAAAATTTACCAAGAAATTGACTAAAATGGACACAAATGTGAGAAAAAATGGACGTTCACTGGAGAATAAAACATGAACTGCTAAGCTCTTCCCAGAAGATGGGGGGAGCTGCGTAGGAGGAGGGGGAGCTGACCAGTGCAGGACACCACGCTCTGAAACGGACAAACCCGAGGAGGCCCTGCAGCGTTTCAGAGGATCAGAGGAGACGGGTCTGGGACTGAAGAACAGCCCTGGACTCTGACCAGCCTGGCCCAAATTAGCGTAAATGCGACACTTACCACCCGCCTTAACGGAGCGCATTCTCTCCAGTTCGGCTTTACCCAAATCTAAAAGCTTCTCGGCTGGAGAGCAGCAGCGTAACGCCTCATTTGAAAGCTGAGACCTACAAAGTGATTGCAACTTTTAGACAAGTCGCCACATTTTTTGTCATAGTTTTGTTGTTTCTTCTTTACTTTTTATGGCTTTTTGTTGTGTTTTTGTAACTTTTTTTCTATCATTTTTTGTTTTGTTTCTGTCACGTTTTTGTGGCCCTTTTCGTTGCTTTGTTGTTGTGTTTTTGTTGACTTTTCATCACATTTTTTGTCACTTTTTTTGATGCTTTTCCGGCACATTTTTGTTTTCTTTTCATCCTCTTTTTTGTTGCTATTTTGATGCTTTTCTTTTTCGCTTTTAGATTTGGGTAAAGCTCGGTTGAGGCGGGACTGGTGGCTCTTCTGTGCTCTTCCAGAATGGACATATGGCCAGTCCGCCCCTGGGTCAGGTTGACCCACAGTGGCTCAGTCACAGCGGCTCAGGACTAACACCTGAACACTATTTCGTTGTGCGGTTGAACCATGACAAATAAAGCACTGACTTATCAGTAATATTTTTACCTTAAAATGTGTAAAAAGAAAAACACTTTGTAAACCAAATGCCATTTTCACATTTATTGAAGTGTTCAGATTGATAAAATGGCCTCCAAACACAAGCATTGATAAAATAATCCTTTATTAAATATTGCGTTTCGATGTTTTGTCCCCGCCCGAGTGTGAAGAGTCTTTGTAAACCGAACATGCTTTTCTTATAAAGGTCAAAATCTCCGAGTTGTCGTGAACTCAGGAACCCGAGGCCCACACGTGACAGCAAAAGGTGGCGCATGCGCACACTGCAAACCGGAAGCGCCCTGGAGAAGGTTAGCTCGGAGCTAAAGCTAACGAGAGTTTATCAGAATTAAAATGTCTTTGGGCCAAACTCTGTTCAGAGCGGGTGAGTCTTTACTTTTTATTCTCTGAGTTAAAGCGAACCTTTGGAGGGAAACAACATTTATTATGTTTGTTTTATTTTAGTTTGTGGATAAAGCTCCAGTAACATCACACTTTGCACATTTACTCAGTATTTGTCTTTGCAAAGAAACGCGAACAGAAGAAACTACTTATGTTCTGTCATTCAGGACTTTGAGTAATATTGTAGTGAAGTATCTTTACTCTTACGTTGTGAGTACATTTTAACCCCTTAACTCCCACCTGAACCGAGCACATTTTCTCCAGTTTGGCTTTACCCCAATCCAAAAGCTTCTGGAAAAAAGCTGTGAAAATAGCAACAAAACTGAGACGAAAACAATGATGGAAATGTGACAAAAAAGTGACGAAAAATTTAGGAAAAAGTGGCAAAAAAATGACCAAAATATGACAAAAATGTGGAAAAAAATTACCACAATGTAACAAAAAAAATGACAAAGATTTGATTAAAAAAAAAAAGTAACAAAAAATTACCAAAAAATTACAAAAATTTGACAAAAAATTGACAAAAAAATGTGACAAAAAAGTTGCAAAAATGAGTTGAATACCCAACAAAAAAATGATGGGAAAATATCTGATGACGTGAGGAAAAAGATCCTCTCGGTTCAGGCGGGAGTTAAGAGGTTAAAGTAACAAAAGCTTCAGGTCGACCTTGTAGTTCGTGCCCCTTTTTATTTAGAGATATTTACATTTAATAATATTTTCTGCGGAAATATTAGGATTTTCACAGGTTTTGTTTTTGCATAATTAATGTCACAACTGAAACAAAAATCTGACTTTTTTATCTCAGTAACATTTTCTTCAAGTACTTCTTTACTTGTACTTGAGTATAATGTCCACAGTGTTAAACTTTAAAACTGTAATATATTCAATATTAGTAGTTACAGCTTTAAATGTGTAATATGTTTGTATTTCAGATAATTTGAGTTACTTTTTGCAGAATATAAACAAAGATTCTTTTTCTTTCACTTTCCCCCATTTTGTGTGTTTTGACGCCTGCAGATCTTATTCTCCTGTGTTTAACTTTACTCTGCTGCGTTTTATTTGGGGGGAGTTTTGTCATTCATACATTTAAATGCATTTGTAGCTTGATTTACTTAAAGCTACACTGCGTAACATTTTGGACTATACTGTTGCCATCAGTACAAAACCTGTTCCTGATGACCAGCTCCACAGACGATGCTATTTCTGCAGTGAGAAATCAAAGAATGGATTTGGATGGGAACCTAACCTGTTTAAATCTCAAATTCTGCTGACTTTAGTCGACGTCTCCATGGAAACGAGCCGGAGACGAACCCACTCCCGGTAAAGTGTCATGTCGTAGGAGAGCTGAGCCGCTCACAGCAAAATCACAGGTTTGTTTGAGGTATTTTTTTCAAAGCTGAAAATATCTGTCATAAAATAAAAGCTTGTATTTCAATTTCTTTTTTGGGGTAAAATTCTACGCGGTGTAGCTTTAAATTGTAATGACACATTTTGATCACATTTTGTTGACGTAATATCATGTTGTATTCCTCCGTAGCCTCCCTCTGTAGCTCATTACTTTTGTGTGACGGGGCTCGTATGGCTGATAGTGTTAGAAACGGCGTGACAAGGTTGTACGTTTTGTTATAACACCATCTGTTTATTTTCACTTTATACAAACGACGTTCCCAAGGTGCTTACTACAAAAAAAAACAACAAACAAACAATACATTATTTACAATTTCAATATTTACAATAATGAGGCACACAAGGCTCTCATAGTTACCTCCCTTGTAGATGGACCAACGCAGACTGGATGGGGTGAGAGGGCGCCCCTCTTTTATACTCACTGGCCCCTCCCCTCAGCCAATCACCACCAGTGTACTGTTTACTACACTAAAACAGTATCAACCAGTCCTGAACAATTTACTACACACGCAGAATATCAATCTAACTACTTAAGCATAATCACAGAGCCCAGAAACTACCCTTTAACTTTATTATAATCAACTAATGGAAAACTGGGCTGGCCATGATGACGTCATGCGCCGGCGTCCCGCGTGTGACGCAATATACCCGGAAGAGTGCAGACGCTCGGTTTGCCCGTGGGGACATGGATGGGGAACACGGAGGTGTGGAAGAATGTTTGGTGGACCACGGGGTTATGGAAGGGAGATGGTTCAGCGACGGCCTAGTGTGCACCCAAGACCCCCGCGATGGACGTTGAACTACTAGCGTTTCGCAAACGCGGAACAGACGGAGGGAGAACGGGACCGAGCAACAGGTGAGTGTGGATGTGTGTGCGTTAGGTCCTAGGTGGGTCGCGGTATCTTTCCCGCGGCTCGGACGGGGTCACTCCGTCACACCATCCTACTCCTCCCGGAGGTTGACAAAGTCTTGGCAACCTGGAAAGGTAGTCGGCCACCAGGTTAGACTTCCCCGACCGGTGCTTGATTACAAACTTGAAGGGCTGCAACGAGAGGTACCAGCGCGTCAGTCTGCTGTTATGGTCCTTCATCGAGTTGATCCATGCGAGCGCTCGATGATCCGTCTCCAGATCAAACTCTCTCCCAAGCAGGTAATACTTCAAGCTCTCCAGAGCCCATTTGATGGCGAGTCCCTCCTTCTCAACCACGGAGTATCTGGATTCCCGAGGCAACATCTTGCGGCTCAGGTACAAAACGGGCTGCTCCGCTCCGGTCTCCCCTTGGACAAGGACCGCCCCAAGGCCTACATCTGAGGCATCCACCTGCACCAGGAAGCGGCGACTGAAATCCGGACTGCGCAACACTGGAGAGGAACAGAGGAGAGTTTTCAGGGTGCTGAAGGCAGTTTCACACTCACCAGTCCAAGCCACTGGGTTCCTCTGGTCCTTCATGGTCAGAGCAGTGAGTGGGGCTGCAATCGTGGCAAACTGTGGCACAAATCTCCGATACCATCCAGCCAGGCCCAGGAAGGATCGCACCTCCTTCTTGGTTCGAGGACGAGGACACTTCTGGATAGCTTCAACCTTATCCATCTGGGGTCGTACCTCTCCTCTTCCCAGCTGATAGCCCAGGTATCTGGTTTCATGGCGGGCCCACTCACACTTGGCGACATTCAGGGTCAGTCCAGCCGTCTCAATCTTCCCCAGGATGGTCCTCAGGTGCTGGACGTGCTCCTCCCAGGAACTACTGAAAACCACCACGTCGTCCAGGTAAGCTGCGCTGAACGCGTCACAACCCTGGAGCACTCTGTCCATAAGGCGTTGGAAAGTTGCAGGGGCACCATGCAGACCGAAAGGCATTACTGTGAACTGGAACAGTCCGGCTGGTGTCCTGAACGCGGTGTAGGGTCTACTGGAGGGCTCCAGCGGCACCTGCCAATAGCCTTTACACAGGTCCAGGGTCGTGATGAAGGCTGCAGAGCCAATGCGGTCCAGGAGGTCGTCTATCCTTGGCATAGGATAAGCATCAAACTCAGAAATAGAATTGAGCTTTCGAAAATCGATACAAATGCGCAGAGACCCATCCTTTTTGAAGACAATCACGACTGGACTGCACCACTCTGAAGTTGACGGCTCAATGACCCCAAGTTCCAGCATCGACTCCACCTCCTTCCTGAGTTGTGCCACCAACTGCTGAGGAACACGGTAAGGCCGTTGACGGACAGGGTTGCGGTCCTTCAGCCGAATCACGTGCTCAATCAAGGTGGTCCTGCCCGGTTCCGCGGTGAAGAGTGATGGCATGTCTCGGAAAATCTTCTGCAGGTCAGCCGCCTGGTCAACCGAGAGGTGGGCGATGAGAGGTTCGGAAGCATTTGTCACTACCGGAACACCAGGGTCCTCCTCTTCCTCCACTTCCACCTCCCTCACCAGGAATGCCGGTACCGGAAGGGTTGGAGAGATTTCCTTCCATTCCTTCAGGAGGTTCACATGATAGGTCTGCTTGGGCCTCTTCTTATCCGGCTGATGCACCTCGTAGGTCACAGGTCCCATCCTCCTGGTGATGGTGTATGGGCCTTGCCACTTGGCCAACAACTTGCTGTTGGAGGAGGGAAGCAGTAAGAGGACCTTTTGGCCTGGCTGGAAATCTCTTCGCCTGGCCTGTTGGTCATACCAGGTCTTCTGCTTCTTTTGAGCCTCCTTCAGGTTCTCTTCAGCCTCAACCCGGTACCTGGACAGGCGATCCCTCATTTGCAGCACGTACTGGACAATACTCTGCTCGCTGGCCTTGGGTTCCAATGCAGTCCATGCTTTATCCAGCAAATCCAAGGGTCCTTGCACATCCCACCCGTACAGGAGCTCAAAGGGCGAAAATCCAGTTGACGCCTGCGGTACCTCCCGATAGGCAAAGAGAACAAATGGCAACCATCTGTCCCAGTCCCTCCCTGTGTCGCTTACAAACTTCTGAAGCATCCTTTTCAGCGTCTGGTTGAACCTTTCAACGAGACCGTCAGTTTGAGGATGATAGGGGGTGGTTCGCAAGGCTGTGATCCCCAACTGCTTGTGAAACAGCTGCAACAAACGAGAGGTGAAATTAGTCCCTTGATCTGTCAGGATTTCATCTGGGATCCCAACCCTCGAGAACAACTGGACCAGGCACCGGAGAACAGCAGGAGCAGTGATGGTACGTAACGGAAACGCCTCGGGGTATCTGGTAGCATAATCACAGACCACGAGAATGTACTGGTGACCCCGTGCGCTTTTGACTAACGGGCCCACAATGTCCATTGCTATCCTGCGGAACGGAGTTTGGATAACTGGGAGCGGATGAAGGAGTGCCCTATCCGATTTACGAACAGGAGATGTCATTTGGCAGGTAGGACATGTGACGCAGTATGTGCGGATGTCATTGTACATACCGGGCCAATAAAACCGAGAACTGACGCGTAAATAGGTCTTGTGACGGCCAAAATGCCCTGCCCAGGGGAGCGTGTGCGCAACGTGCATTACCAATTGCCTACAAGACGCAGGGACAACCAGACGTCTATGAGCATTGCTATCGACATACAACACCCCATCCATTATGATAAACTGTTCTTTGCCAGTAACATTAGCATGAGTGTTGACGCTAGCATTCGCTTTTTGAAAACAGGTTTTTAATGTCACATCCTGCCTCTGTAACTCTGCAATATTCTCTGGTACTTCCCACAGTTCATCAACCTTTAGGCTGTTCGAAACCTTGTCATTTAGCACTAGCTGTTTTTCAAAACGCTTTTGCCGCTTGGACTTTCTTGGCCCTTTGGTGCCCCCCTCAAAAAGGCTATCATCAAAGTTTGGCAGGGGTTCCGAAGCCATTTTAGCTTGGGACCTAGTCACCACAGGACATGAAACATTGCCAGTTACATCACACACAGTCACATCCCCAACAACCCCCCAGTCTGTTTTCTGTAACAGGCCCAGGAGCACAGGTAAGTCAGTGCCCAGAACCATGTCAACAGGTAAATTGTCCACTACAGCAACAGTCATTAAATATGGTTGATCATCAATCACCACCGTCACTTCAGCTTTCGGATATGCATGACTATCCCCATGGACGCAAACTATGTCAGTTTTTAGGCCATAATCAACACAGGTTACCGGTACCAAGTTCTTCTTCACCAGAGAAGTAAAACTGCCGCTATCCAACAGTGCGGTCACCTGTTGGCCATTCAGAGTCACAGTTCTCAATGTATGCTCCTTCAAGCCCTGGTTAGTACACAGTTCACCCTCTGCCCGAGGTGCATAGCAGGCACCCGTGAGCTTGTCCCTTCGAGCTGGACACACCGAGGCTTTATGTCCTTGTTGCTGACAGTGATAGCAAAGAAAAGGCTTACCGGATACTGGCTGGATTGTGGCAGAGCCGGTTGTACCTCGTGAGTCATAGCGGGACTCTCCGGTGTTCCCGGCCGGGACAGACTGCGGAGCCGGTCGTGGCGCTGAGCTGGTGAAGCGTGGAGGTCCTCCTCGCCGTGCGTTCTGGTGCTGCAACGCCAGCTTCGCTGCCGTCAGGCCATCCTGTGGTTCATGCTCTTTGACCCAGGTGCGGACCTCTGCAGGCAGGACGCGGAGTAACTGCTCCAGGATGATGATCTCCCCGATTTGCTCCTTGGTGAGCTGCTCCGGACGAACCCACCGCCGGTACAGGCCCTTCAGACGATGGTAGGTCTCAGTCGGCGTCTCTCCCTGCGGAACAGTCGAGGCACGAAACCGCTGTCTGTATGTTTCCGAGGATATGTCGAATTTGGCAAGCAAGGCAGCTTTCAGATCCAAGTAGCAGTGCGCCTCCTCCTCATCCATGGCTGTATACGCTTCCAAAGCTTTCCCCGATAGGAGCGGCACAAGGCGACAGGCCCACTCAGTCTCTGGCCACCTCCAGGTCCTTGCCATTCTCTCGAAGCGCAACAGATAGTTCTCGATATCCTCCCCCATCTGGTAAGGCGGGATCTTCGGCTCCCCTGCATACGGTCTCTGCTCCACCTGGGGTTGTGCTAGGCCCAGATCACCAGAGCTCCCCTCCTGCGGACGGTGCGAAGCTGTAGAACCACTCTCCCGTCTCCTCCTAGGTGCAGGTGTCGGTAGTGCTACCCGCGGGCTGCTTGTCCTCGGGGTCTCCTCCCCGCCGAAATTGTCCTCCCGAGGAGTGGCTGGATGCCCGGAGGCCGCGTAGCTCGCCAAGCAGACCTTCCTCTCTTCTCTGCTGAGTCGCCATAAAACCTTTCAATAGGTCAAGGAGCTCCCCTAGGGGCTGAGCACCCGCTCCGGACTCCTCGGCAGCGTCCAGCTCCTCTTCCTCCTCCTCCTCAAGCTTTCGCCGTTGGGAACGTCGTTTCTTTCCCCCGCCAGCCATCCCACTTCTGACACCACTTGTGACGGGGCTCGTATGGCTGATAGTGTTAGAAACGGCGTGACAAGGTTGTACGTTTTGTTATAACACCATCTGTTTATTTTCACTTTATACAAACGAAGTTCCCAAGGTGCTTACTACAAAAAAAACCAACAAACAAACAATACATTATTTACAATTTCAATATTTACAATAATGAGGCACACAAGGCTCTCATAGTTACCTCCCTTGTAGATGGACCAACGCAGACTGGATGGGGTGAGAGGGCGCCCCTCTTTTATACTCACTGGCCCCTCCCCTCAGCCAATCACCACCAGTGTACTGTTTACTACACTAAAACAGTATCAACCAGTCCTGAACAATTTACTACACACGCAGAATATCAATCTAACTACTTAAGCATAATCACAGAGCCCAGAAACTACCCTTTAACTTTATTATAATCAACTAATGGAAAACTGGGCTGGCCATGATGACGTCATGCGCCGGCGTCCCGCGTGTGACGCAATATACCCGGAAGAGTGCAGACGCTCGGTTTGCCCGTGGGGACATGGATGGGGAACACGGAGGTGTGGAAGAATGTTTGGTGGACCACGGGGTTATGGAAGGGAGATGGTTCAGCGACGGCCTAGTGTGCACCCAAGACCCCCGCGATGGACGTTGAACTACTAGCGTTTCGCAAACGCGGAACAGACGGAGGGAGAACGGGACCGAGCAACAGGTGAGTGTGGATGTGTGTGCGTTAGGTCCTAGGTGGGTCGCGGTATCTTTCCCGCGGCTCGGACGGGGTCACTCCGTCACATTTTGTCACACGCTCTCCTGGTTATTTCAAAGTAACGTTACTCTTGCTTGAGTAAAGATTTTTGGCGACTCCACCCCCTCTGATTGGTCCACCTCTGACTTAAGCTCCTCCTTTAGCTTCACGATGGCCTGATGAGCAAAGCACTTCCTCAGCCGGGGTCAGTATCATCAGGCTCCTGTTGTGTTGATGAATGACTCACTTGTAAATATTGACCCTGCTGATCCCTGTAAGGCAGGGGTGGGCAACGTCAGGCCCGAGGGCCAAATCCGGCCCTTCAGCACAGAACGTCTGGCCCTCAAGATGATTTTGAGAAACATTATTACACAAATCAGAGAGCACTTTTAACATTATTAGAGTTAAATGGGAGGAAAAAAAGGGTAGAAATACTGTCAATGCACCCAATGAGGTCATATATTATGTACAACACTGGCATTTGAAGGAAGTGCACTGGAAAAAGAATCATCGTTTTAAGGAAGAAATGACATAAATCTGCTTGAATTAAGAGATTAAATCTAAGGTTTGAGTAGATTTGGTCTGGTCTTAGATGAGATAAAACCTCTAGTAGTCGTTATTCTCTTAATTCAGATAATTTTGTGTCATTTCAAGGCAAAAACAATTATTTGTCTGATTTCAAGTGGGTTTTATTCTTGTTCCAGTGGCGCTACAGCATTTGTATCTTGGATTAGTTCAAACCGACTCAAATTCAACATAGAATTTGATGAATTCAAGTCATTTATCTCATTTAAGATGGTCATTTTTCCAGTGTTGTGCTTCACTTTGGGCTAATAATCATAATAATCACAATTTACAATAAAGAAAATCGTCCCTCCCCTAAGAAAACTTGCCTACCCCTGCTGTAAGGACATGTAAAGAGTTTCCCACTGTCTCCTGCAGGTGTCCAGACGCCCTCGCTGAGTCCGGGCTCTGGTCTGAACCAGGAAACCACAGACACTCTGCAGAATGAAGAGGAGGCCGTGGACGTCATGATCAAACAGGAGGAAGAGCGGAGGATCCTATCCAGTGTAGGCTCCAGGAGGAGCCTACACTGGATAGGATATTACAGGACACATAAAGTACATTTAACCCCATTTTCACCCCTTCTTAAACGAGCATTTTCTCCAGTTTGGTTTTACCCAAATTTAAAATATCAAGGATTTGAAAAGGTGATAAAAGAGCAACAATAAAGTGACAACAAAGCATTAAAAAGTGACGAAAAATATACAAAAATGTGAGAAAAATTGACAAAAATGTGACAAAAAACTAACAAAAAAAATGGATGAAAAATTGATAAAAAATATAACCAAAAATTGACAAAAATGAGAAAAAAACTGACAGAAAAAATTGCAAAAATGTGACAAAAAATTGAAGAAAATATGAGAAAAAATTACAAAAATATGATGAAAAATTGACAAAAAAATAAATTTAAAAAAAATGTGAGAAAAAACATTTAAAAAAAATATGAAAAATTGACAATGTGAGAAAAAAATTACAAAAATGTGACCAAAAAAGTGACAAAAAATGTATTAAAAAAAATGACCTCAAAAGTGACAACATGGCAACAACTCAAATAAAAAATCCATTTAGATCAGTTTTGTGGGTCTTCGCTTTCAAATGAGGCATGACGCCCATATACTGTAAACTCCAGTCGAGAAACTTTTAGATTTGGGTAAAGGCGTACTGGAGAAAAGGTGGGAGTTCAGAGCTTAATTAAGGCGAGACACTGCAGGAGAAAACAAATATTTTTCATGCAGTGTTTCTGTCTTATCATCTTAGAAACAGCCCAAACTCTGACGTTTTGTGTCTTTGAGCCTGAGATTTATCCAGGAAGTGACTCCATCATGTCTGTGTCGCTCCCTGGTCTTTCCCACACTTATTTATTCACAAATACTGACATGTTTGGGATCCACGTGGGAAAATATGGAAGAATCAAAACACAACTAAGTCTATTATACGGGCACTTCCTTTGAGGACTAGTTCTGAAAACGAAATGTTCCTGAGCAGCGTATTCTCTTGAGACTGCAGTTCCGCTGTTGTCCACGGGGTGCCGCTGCAGAACGCGCTGTTATTTACGATTTATTTCATTTTTATTTGCGTTTGTGCAGAGATTGAGCAACAAAGAGAAAACAGTGTCGGTAAAAATTACAACATAATAATGAAAATAATATTATCAATCCAAAATGAACAAAATAAAGATTATTGATTATTCTTGGATATGAATCGACTTTCCTGTCTTTATTTTCAGTTGATGTCGGCAAGAACTGCAATAAAGTTTGTTTGTTTTTTTGGTTGCCTAATTAATTTTATCCAAAAGAGACTGTTATTATTTTTTTTATTTAATATTTTTTATTTTATTTTATTTTTTTATTAATATTATTACATATGTTTTTTTTTATTATAATTTCTTTGTTTTTATTTTATTTATTATGTTTGTTTTATTATTTTGTATTATTTTTATCATTATTATTATTATTATTTGATTTGTTTTATTTTTTATCATTATTATTATTTTATTCCGCCTTTCTCTAGTGGCTGAATGATGATGCGCGTGTCACTGGAACGCGCCGCTCTGATTGGTCACGCCCCCTCTGCGTTCCCTCCTGTGATTGGCGGAGCTGTTACCGGGCGCCCGCGGGCAGAGCGGCCGGGGGACGGCGCGCTCTGAGCGGCTCGTGTCACCTCGAAGCTCCGCAGAGACAAAGGGGTTTTACGGAGGCGATAACCCGCTTAATGTCGGGCTTTTCCCCCAGAGGTCGGTTCAAGCAGGTTTATGCAGGTTTAAGCGGACTCTGTGTTTTTAAAGGCCCTGAACCTCTTTGTTAACCTCTTTTTTTATTTTCTCCAGTTCGGCTTTACCCAAATCTAAAAGCTTCTCGACAGGTTTACAGCCTCATTTGAAAGCTAAGACCTACAAAACCGATCGTGACATTTTTGTCTCCCGTATTTTTCCTTGCTTTTAGATGCTTTGTCATATTTTTGTCACTTTTTTATTGTGTTGTTGTTGCTCATGTGGTATGGGGTTTTCATCACTTTTTAATCGTGTTTTTGTCTCTCTTGTTGCATTTTTTGTTATATCTCCATCCTCCTTTTCGTAATAATACATATCAAGGATTTGAAAAAGTGATAAAAGAGCAACAATAAAGTGACAACAAAGCATTAAAAAGTGACGAAAAATTGACAAAAAGTGAGAAAAATTGACTAAATGTGACGAAAAGTTGATAAAAATGTGACGAAAAACAAACAAAAAAATGGTTGAAAAATGGATAAAAATGTGACAAAAAATTGACAAAAAAACGGACAAAAAAATTGACAAAAAATGACGAAAATATGAGGAAAAAATGAGAAAATATGATGAAATTGGCCAAAAAAAAAGAAAAAAAATTGAGAAAAAACGTTCCATAAAATTATGAAAAATTGTCAATAATGTGAGAAAAAAATACAAAAATATGACGAAAAAACGGACAAAAATGTGACAAAAAAGTGACAAAAAATTTATAAAAAATTACCTCAAAAGTGACAACAACATGGCAACAACTCAAAGAAAAAATCCATTTAGATCAGTTTTGTGGGTCTTAGCTTTCAAATGAGGCATGACGCCCATAGACACCCATAGAGTGTAAACTCCAGTCGAGAAACTTTTAGATTTGGGTAAAGGCGAACTGGAGAAAAGGTGGGTTAAGTTCAGAGCTTAATTAAGGCGAGACACTGCAGGAGAAAACAAATATTTGTCATGCAGTGTTTCACTTTGTTATATTTCCATCCTCCTTTTCGTGGCTTTTTTTGTTGTTGTTTAACCTCTTAACCCCCACCTGAACTGAGCACATTTTCTCCAGTTTGGCTTTACCCAAATCTCAAAGCTTCTAGGAAAAAGCGTCAAAATAGTGACAAAAACGCAAAATCGAACCTCTTAACTCCCACCTGAACATGTTTTCTCCTGTTCTCCAAGTTCTCCAAATCTAAAAGCTTCTTCAAAACAGTGATAAAAAAGAAAAAAAGAAAATGAGGATGTAAACACAACAAAAAAGCGCTAAAAAGTGACCAAAAAGAGCGAAAACTCAACAAACAGGTGACTAAAATCCAGCAAAAAAATGGACAAAAATCCACCAAAAAAAAGGACAAAAATCCACAAAAAAAGACAAAAATCCAGCAAAAAAGACAAAAGAGCAGCAAAAAAAAGACCAAAATCCATCAGAAAATGACAAAAATCCAGCAAAAAAATTACAAAAATCCATCAGAAAAAATTACAAAAATCCATCAGAAAAAAAGACAAAGATCCAGCAAAAAAATGACAAAAATCCATCAGAAAAAAAGACAAAAATCCATCAGAAAAAAAGACAAAGATCCAGCAAAAAAGTGACAATAATCCAGCAAAAAAATGACAAAAATCCATCAGAAAAAAAGACAAAAATCCATCAGAAAAAAAGACAAAGATCCAGCAAAAAAGTGACAAAAAATACAGCAAAAAAAAACAAAAATCCAACAAAAAAATGACAAAAATCCAGCAAAAAAAGACAAAAATCCAGCAGAAAAAAAGACAAAAATCCATCAGAAAAAAAGACAAAGATCCAGCAAAAAAGTGACAATAATCCAGCAAAAAAATGACAAAAAATACAGCAAAAACATGACAAAAATCCAGCAGGAAAAAGACAAAAATACAGCAAAAAAATTACAAAAATCCAGCAAAAAAGTGACAAAAGAACAGCAAAAAAGTAATAAAAAAGTGACAAAGACACATAAGGGACATAAAAAGAAAATGATGACAATGGCAAAGAGGAGAGGATGCATTTGGTTTTGGCGGGTGAGAGGTTAAATGAGTTTGTAGGTCTTAGCTTTCAAATGAGGCGTTACACTGGCCTATTGGCTGCAAAGCTTTTAGATTTGGGTAAATCCGACCTGGAGAAACTGCGCTTGGTTAAAGTGGGGGTAAGAGGTTCATGGGAGTGCCTGTTCTGTCCTGAAACCACTTATTTACAAAAGAAGCCCAGACCACAACTAACATTTTACTAAACCAACATTTCGTGGCTTCTTCTGTTGTTTGTCGTCTTGGTGATTCCAGTTGGGGGTCCCGATCCTCAGGTTGGGAATCACTGACACAGAAAACAGAAGAGAAGCTGCAGTTTTTCACGGTTCATGTATATAACGTCACAGCCCGCGTTATGTAACGTTTAACCCGGTTTCAGCGGCAGCAGCGTGACCCACATTCAGAGGAGAGGAAGCAGGTACCGGGGCTAAACTAGGCTAAACCAGGCTTAAACCGGAGCAAATCCAGGGCTGAAGCTGATTCCCATTTAGATCAGGGGTCTCCAGCGCCTTCCCCAAAGCCTTTCCACGTCAGAGGTTAAGACCAAACAACTCGAGGTGCAGAGTCAGGCTGGAGTCACCGCTTTGACTTCCAGGACTTTCTCTCTGGGTCTGTGACAAATAAACACGCGCTCGATCTCGGGCCATGGCCAAGCCCTACGGAAAAGTTGAACTGAATATTGTTTTTGGGTCACGACTTGTTATGATACGTTGAAGGTGGATCTGGAAGCCACGCCCGCTGAAGCTCATTCAGCTGCATCTTTCACTCAAATGTTGCTCAATTTTTTGGCTCAAAAAGCATGTTTGCAAATGCTAAGTTCTTTTGTTTGCATTTGTAGCATCAAAAATATCGTATTTGACAAAACCATTACAATAACATTTACCTCTTACCACCCGCCAAAGCCAAATGCATTATCCCCTCTTTGCCATTGGATTTTTGTCTTTTTTTGCTGGATTTTTGTCTTTTTTTGCTGGATTTTTGTCACTTTTTTGCTGGATTTTTGTCTTTTTTTGCTGGATTTTTGTCACTTTTTTGCTGGATTTTTGTCACTTTTTTTGCTGGATTTTTGTCTTTTTTTGCTGGATTTTTGTCACTTTTTTGCTGGATTTTTGTCACTTTTTGGCTGGATTTTTGTCACTTTTTTGCTGGATTTTTGTCTTTTTTTGCTGGATTTTTGTCACTTTTTTTGCTGGATTTTTGTCTTTTTTTGCTGGATTTTTGTCACTTTTTTGCTGGATTTTTGTCACTTTTTTGCTGGATTTTTGTCACTTTTTTTGCTGGATTTTTGTCTTTTTTTGCTGGATTTTTGTCACTTTTTTGCTGGATTTTTGTCACTTTTTTGCTGGATTTTTGTCACTTTTTTGCTGGATTTTTGTCTTTTTTTGCTGGATTTTTGTCACTTTTTTGCTGGATTTTTGTCTTTTTTTGCTGGATTTTTGTCACTTTCTTGCTGGATTTTTGTCACTTTTTGGCTGGATTTTTGTCACTTTTTGGCTGGATTTTTGTATTTTTTTGCTGGATTTTTGTCTTTTTTTGCTGGATTTTTGTCACTTTTTTTGTTTGATTTTAGTCTTTTTTTTGCTGGATTTTTGTCACTTTTTTTGTTGGATTTTTGTCTTTTTTGCTGGATTTTTGTCACTTTTTTGCTGGATTTTTGTCTTTTTTTTGCTGGATTTTTGTCACTTTTTTGTTGGATTTTTTGTCTTTTTTGCTGCTCTTTTGCCACTTACTGTTTCTGAGTTTTTGTCACTTTTGTCGCTTTTTTTGTCACTTTTTAGCGCTTTTTTGTTTTTTTGCATTTACATCCTCATTTTCTTCTCGTTTTTTGTCGCTGTTTTGAAGAAAAACCTTTAGATTTGGAGAACTGGAGAAAACATGTTCAGGTGGGAGTTAAGAGGTTAAAAAGCATTACATTTGACTTGTGGCTGCCTGTGTGAACACTGCGTTGAGAATTGTGGAGTAAAAGTGTGTTTCATTATCAGACTGTAAAATGAAGGACTGAGGGAGCGAGGTTTCCCCATAGCGTTCAGCACAGGCTAACTGAAGCCCGTTCATGCTAGCAATTAGGCTGGGTTTTTGGAGCCAGCTTCATTATCTCAATAGGACAGAAACAAAAATGATAGGATAAAATTAGGACGATGTTGCGCATGTTAAGACAAACACGCAGAGGTCAGAATGACACGCCTGTGGTCAAGTAAGGATTAAACAACTCGGAGCCGCATTAGACGGTTATAATGCACGACGCGGAGTCGAGAACACCACGACACAGTGTTGTTACTCCTGCATTATAACGTCTAACGCGGCTCCTCGTTGTTTAATCCGTTTATACCAGGGTCCCACAAACGTAACATTTATAATAAATGTTTATTTCATTCACTAAACTCACTAATTATGCCAGACTACGGGACTATTTTGTGTGGGTTATTAGCCGGTCACTGAAGGCTGGTCTCAGAGCGAGTCATTCTCCGCAGCTATTACGAGGATCTCAGTCAGGCTCAACGACACAACATCAGCACAGAATCACAACACAACAGGACTAACCCGGAAACACTTTTCCCTGGAAGTAAACACCGATATGCGGCACTCGTGGGCAGGAGTTATTTACCTTTTACAAGGTTTAACCTGAAGCTAAAGCTAGCTAGCTCAACCAGCTCAACTGTTTATGGAAACAGCTGCGGTGGAGTCGCTCACACCTGGGCCCCCCCAACTGAAACTTTTATGTTTGACTTTACTAATCCAGACAAATATGCTTCAATGCAGGATCATTTTATGTACGCCAGAAAATGATGAATAGCCTTAACCGTTTTCAATAGAAATGTAAAGCTCATATGTTATTAACAGTAGCTAACCTAGCTGCTCACTCTCCGCTACAAACATTTATCAAACGTTTTGTTTTGGCCAAAAACGTTGAAATTAAACAAAATCCATCTCATACGTTCCTGTCAGTCACTAATTACGCCTTTATCTGATTCAGCTGTGTCATGCGTTGCTATGGCGACGCCACAGCGGAGTGATATCCCAGTGATTTAACTACCGGACTACGTGTGCGGTTATACCAAAATAATGCACCAGCCAATCAGAATCCAGTATTCACCCAGACCATGGAATAATAAGGACTTAAAGGGGCTAGATGCAAGTTGGCCATTTTAACCTCACTACTGCCACCTCAGGTCGTACGTGTAACTGCGGCTTCTATATTAAACTCGTGCATGACGGCGCCTCAGACCCGAATTTACACCTTTTTGAGTTAGCTCCTTCTACACATTAGCACATGGCTGCATTGCATGTAGGAGGAAAATATATAATTTTAACATTTTAAACTCCGTATAGTCCCTTTAACGACACCCAGCCCTGATAAAGACACTACATCAGTTTTTAAACAAAGCTATAAAAAGACTAAAACATTTTTTTAAGTTCTTATGTGATTGATTTTAATAGTAAATATCTGACATCAGTGATTCTGCGATATATCGTGGTTTCTCTTCACGATATCGCGATAATTCCACTAATCATGCGCAGAAATGACCACAAACCACCGGGTTTTCAAGTTTAACATATTTATTCAATAAAAAGAGCCTTTTTCATTGACGTTTACAGGCAAATGTTTGGAAATGCTTTTCTTACCGCGGTATAAGATGTCGAACATGGAATATCATGAGGTATTTTCATTTACTGGCTACACTATGGGCCAATGAGAAAACAAAAACAGCTCTGTTCTTTAAATAGTCATAATTACAATAGGTAGTCTCACAGTGAGGAGTACGAACGATATCCATAATGCGCTACACGTAACATTCAAATAGATATCCATATATGTACAGTATTTACACAAACACAATAATAACTTTGGCAAAACTCTGAACAAAAAGAAAAGAGTGCATATGTTTCTAACCTGTACAAAATGGAGTAAACATGATTGGATTTTTATAATACAGAGAGAAAAAGTACAAAAAACAGCGGACACTTTTTGTAGATTTGTTTTTTAAAAAATCCAGTGCATCGTCAGGTATGTGTGTTGTAGTTTCTCGTCGAGTAGCAGCCATTGTTTCGTCTCCTCCGTCTCCTCCGCGGAAACACAGAAAAATGTTTGTGGCGAAAATAAGAAAGTCCTGAGTTGAGTCGGGAAGCGGCTGCGGCGGCGTGCGGGGCGGGGGAAAAGGCGGGGTGTGGGGGGGGGGGATCGGAAAGTAAAGCTCGCGTGTTAAAGGGCGGTTCGTTTGTGCTAGTTTGAGGCGTTTACCGACTAAACCGAGGCTAAGTTTAAAGCGAATGAATCTGGTTTCTAAAAAAAAAAAGTGCATTTTTTCTCGCCGTCCTCGCAAAAAACCCAAACTTTATTACTGCCCCCCTCCCTTTGACGGAAAATACCAAAATGAGACTTTTCGGGGGCCCCCACACGCGGTCGCAGCCGGCGGTTCCTCTATTGTGTTGATAAGGGGGGGAAAGGCTGAAGTGGCTGAAAAAACTGTCCTGAGAGTCGGGACTCGCTTAGATTCCGGGCATTTCGCTCGCGGTAAGGCATCCTGCGTCGCTCGCTCTGGTGTCGACCGTCCCATTCGAGAACTCGGAGTCGGGGGGGGGGGGGGGGTGAGAAGGGGGAGATGAGTCTTTGTTCAGGGTCCGGGACGTGGCGAGATTAGCCGCCAATCCCGTCGTTTGGGAGCTTTACAAATGCATGTGTGTGAAATGCTCGGTGATTAAAGGGGGGACATATCCTGCAAAATCAGCATTCCCTTTTCGACCTCAAACTGGCCTGGAGTCACTTTGGTTGTTTCTTCTTCTACAGATGAAGATCCGGCAATTAAAGCCAATAATCCATCTGTGTGTTTTCATCGCAGCGCCATAGAAATACTATCATGTCATTAGTGTACAGCAAAAGCTTGTTTATACTTTTTTACAACTCAATTTGAAAAGCATTTACACTTACAGACTATCACTTTAATGTTGCTTAAAAAGTTGTTTAAAAGTTTCCCGTTGTGTCCATTTTGCTTTTGAATGTCTCTCCTCTTTCCGCTGATGGAAATCTAAATCTAAAACACAGTCGTTTAAATGACATAAAAAAGCATTAGATTTGACCTTGTGAGCCTTGTTCCACTGTCGGAGCCTCTGTTGTGCAGGACATGTCCCAAAATATAAATATAGACATTATTGCAAAGCTCGTCAGAACAATCACGTATGGATATGGTCTCTCTCCCGCCTCGAGCGAAATGCCCGGACAGTGGCCCCCTGTGAGCACCCCTGACCGGACGTTCCCCCCCATGAGCGCCTCTGTCCGGATTATGGCCCCCCAAGAGCAGCCCTGTACGGACTGTGGCCCCCCGTGAGCGCCTCTGTCCGGACTGTGGCCCCCCAAGAGCAGCCCTGCACTGGAAAAAATGCCATCTTATCGTAGAAAAATAGCTTGATTTGTACTTGAAATAAGACTTTTGATGCTGATTTTGACTAGGTTTCAACTCGTCTTGAAAAAAGATTGCCAATGGAACAAGCATTAATTTGCTTAAAATAAGACACAAAAAAACTGAAATTAGACAAAATGGTCAAAGACAAGAAAAATCTGTCTAGTTCCATTGGCAATCTTGTTTCAAGACGAGTCAAAACCGTATCAAAAGCAGCATTAAAAGTCTTATTTCAAGCACTTTTAAGTCATTTTTGTCTAAGATAAGATTTCATTTTTTCCAGTGTGTCCGGATTGTGGCCCCCCGTGAGCGCCCCTGTCCTGACTGTGGCCCCCCGTGAGCGCCCCTGTCCGGACTGTGGCCCCCCGTGAGCGCCCCTGTCCGGACTGTGGCCCCCCGTGAGCGCCCCTGTCCGGACTGTGGCCCCCCCGTGAGCGCCCCTGTCCGGACTGTGGCCCCCCGTGAGCGCCCCTGTCCGGACTGTGGCCCCCCATGAGCGCCTCTGTCCGGACTGTGGCCCCCCATGAGCGCCCCTGTCCGGACTGTGGCCCCCCATGAGCGCCTCTGTCCGGACTGTGGCCCCCCATGAGCGCCCCTGTCCGGACTGTGGCCCCCCATGAGCGCCTCTGTCCGGACTGTGGCCCCCCATGAGCGCCTCTGTCCGGACTGTGGCCCCCCGTGAGCGCCCCTGTCCGGACTGTGGCCCCCGTGAGCGCCCCTGTCCGGACTGTGGCCCCCCATGAGCGCCTCTGTCCGGACTGTGGCCCCCCGTGAGCGCCCCTGTCCGGACTGTGGCCCCCCGTGAGCGCCCCTGTCCTGACTGTGGCCCCCCGTGAGCGCCCCTGTCCGGACTGTGGCCCCCCGTGAGCGCCCCTGTCCGGACTGTGGCCCCCCCGTGAGCGCCCCTGTCCGGACTGTGGCCCCCCGTGAGCGCCCCTGTCCGGACTGTGGCCCCCCGTGAGCGCCCCTGTCCGGACTGTGGCCCCCGTGAGCGCCCCTGTCCGGACTGTGGCCGGCGTTTCAGTTGGCGGCCTTGGCGAGGCTGGCGGCGGCGCCCGTCGCCCATGACGACGGCGAGCGCTTGGCGGTCATGTGGCGGCGGGCGTGTTTGGTCAGGTGGTCGCTGCGCATGAACCGGCGGTCGCACACGGAGCAGGCGAACTTCTTCTCGCCCGTGTGCGTGCGGCGATGGCGCGACAGTTCGTCCGAGCGAGCGAACTTCTTATCGCAGCCGTCCCACGCACAGCTGAACGGCTTCTCCCCTGAACACACGAGGGACAAGTCAGGTTATTATACAGTATTATATATTATTATACAGTATTATATATTATTATACAGTATTATATGTTATTATACAGTATTATATGTTATTATATATTATTATACAGTGTTATATATTATTATATATTATTATACAGTATTATATATTATTATACAGTATTATATATTATTATACAGTATTATATATTATTATACAGTATTATATATTATTATATATTATTATACATTATTATACATTATTATATATTATTATATATTATTATATATTATTATATATTATTATACATTATTATACATTATTATATATTATTATATATTATTATATATTATTATACAGTATTATATACAGTATTATATATTATATATTATTATACAGTATTATATATTATTATATATTATTATATATTATTATACAGTATTATATATTATTATACAGTATTATATATTATTATATATTATTATACAGTATTATATACAGTATTATATATTATTATACAGTATTATATGTTATTATATAAAATTAAACATTATTATACAGTATTATATATTATTATATATTATTATACAGTAATATATATTATTATATATTATTATACATTATAATACTGCCTAGGGATGCACCGATGCCACTTTTTCTAAAAACCGATACGAGTACGAGTACTTGGATTTAAGTACTCGCCGATACCGAATACCGATACGAGTACAAGGCAGTTTCTTCAACGTTCTTACTTCTTTCACAGCAGATTGGTTTGTAATTAGTTAATTTACTCAAGTACATTTCCTTAAGTAAAGTAGGCGACACATTTAAGAGCAGTTATATTAGAATTGTGCTGATGCCATTTATTATTTATTTTATTTTCATTCAATATAATTTTAAATTTTTATTGCACTGTCCATCATAGACAGAAAAGCCCATGTCCTAAAGCTCCCAATGCCTGTGCTTTATTCATTTATGTATTTTTATTTAACAATAGTATTGAGATGTTAATTAAACGGTCTCTTTTCGTCTTTACTTCAGCTCCTGTAGATTTTCTCGTGTGTTTGTAGTAACTTAGCGAGTAGCTACAGCCAGGGACGTGCACAGATAGAGCCCAGGTGGTGCTCAAGCACCTGCCCCTTTGCCCTGTGCCCTTTAAGTGCCCTTCTCAAGACCTGTTTTAATTTCTCCCCAATATTAAGTGTGATTTCATTCATATTTCATTATTGTTGTTAGCTATTTGCCCTACTAAGCCAACATGTGCTGAAAATACAGTTTTAATGCGCAACAACTTCAAATCGCGCTTCATTCCTCCTCTGCCTCTGAGCCGCGGCAGCGCTGACGCTCCTGATCCCAGAAGGGCAGCTGTGCTGTCCCCGTGTTTCCCCGTAAGATGGTACAGCCCATCTAAGAGGCGGGAGTAAAGTAAACAAAGTAAATTCGATCACTTTATGAACGAGCCAGCGCGACATGACTGGATTATTAAGGGGAAAGGAAACAAAAGGGCCGTCAGTGCGAGGACGTCAGCACCGCCGCGCGTGTCGAGACCGTCCGGACAAAGTCAGCGGTAACAAGTCAGTAACTTTAGCGGTTCTGTTTTGTCGCGCTATAAAATGATCTTAAAATGAGCTGTATTATTCAGACTAAGTCTAGGCTGAGCGTAGACCAGGGTCCGAGCAGTGTGAGCTGAGCTGAGGAGACAGAGGAGAGAGATGGTGAGGAGGTGCCTGGGTTCTGGACACTGTGCATCTGTGGGAGGATTATTGTTATTTAAGATATTTTTGACATGGACAAAGGAATGATATTGACAAACCAGATGTTTTAAGTGTAGGTTATAGTAGGCCTACCTTTCCATTTGGCCTATTTTATTTGTATTTGTGCTAATCTTAAGTGCAGAGCCTTGTGATTGTCCTACATTGTCCTCTAAAGTCTATCTAGTTTATTAATAGGTCCACATAATTGGACATTTTATGTTGCTGTGTTAATCAGTGGTCTGTTAGTGTCACTAGTTACAGAAAAATCTTTTTTTTTTGTTGCGGGGGTGCCCTTAGGTCTTGGTTGAGCACCTGCCCCTCAAAATGTCTGTGCACGCCACTGGCTACAGCGTTTTCATTGTTCTGCTGCAGCTCATTTTCCCTCAATATAAACATGCTGTATGTCTTTAATTTGGATTTTCGGAGGACTTTTTAGTCGCTGGGTTAGTTTTTCAGATGAATAAACCCCTGGGCATAAAACGGCTTCAGAATGGCCTGAACTGTTAGCCGCGAGTTAGCAACGTTAGCCTGTATGTTGTAAACACTGCAGACGCTGCAGCACGAACAACATTAAGCTCTGGTTAAATCCAGCTCAGACTCTGGTTTAGAGAGCGCAGTCTGTAATAAAGTCAGCTCTATGTGGATTATTGGATTTACACTAAAGAATTCTCCAGTTTGTTGCTTCTTCTCTCCTCAGCTGAGAGCTGCGCCTCGTAGCTGCGCCTCGTAGCTGCGCCTCGTAGCTGCGCCTCGTAGCTGCGCCTCGTAGCTGCGCCTCGTATGTGCGCTGGCCGCACGTCAAATGGTATCGGTTTCTGGTATCGGGACCTCATGAATGAGTACGAGTATGAGTACAAGCATGTGGTATCGGCCCTAATACCTAATCCCTAATACTGCCTTCATGGTTGTTGTTTTGTTGTTTTTATGGATATTTTTTTGTGTTGTTTTTGGGTCTTTGTTTTAGCCTCTGGTTGCCTGAGAGGCTGAGCTCCGTCTTACTTGACTTTACGCAGAGAAAATTTGTAAGAATTTCACTCTATATGCAAACTAAAGCATTTCAGTATGCTAAAATATATACATATTTACTTATCCAAGTAATTTGGATATCTTTTGATTAGGGCTGTGCAATTAATAGAAATTCGATTACAATTTCGATCAACGATCACAAAATTAGCATAATTGGGGGGAAAAACTTTTTCTTTTTTTTCATTTAATTTTTTTCTTTTTTTTTGCAAAGCAGACTTGCATTATTACACGGCGCTGGGATTATGCATTTGCATGACAAATAAAAACAAACTGTGTGATGATGTCATGAGGCCGCGCTGCTCAGTTTACTTGTGCAGGTGTGAGGGCTGGCCAGCAGGGGGCAGGTGTGAAACAGAGACCTCTCCTTAATCGAGGCAAACTTGAAATCATTTGTACTTTTATGACTGTTCAGAAAACAGGAAATATTCAGCATAGTTTTATTTATTAATAAATATATAAATAAAACGACGACTTTTTTTTTAAGGCCACAAAAAATCGTTTGAATAATCGTGATTTCAATTATGACTAAAATAATCGTGATTATTATTTTTGGACTGGGCTTCATTGTGCGAATGGGAGCAATTACTTTACAGTTTGTAGATTCACCGTGTAAAAAACGTAAACATTTAAAACGTTATTTGAATAACTTTTGATGTAGTTGTAGTTGTGGTAGTGGTTGTACTAGTAGTAACAGTAGTAGTAGTAGTAGTAGTAGTCGTAGTCGTAGTCGTAGTCGTAGTAGTCGTAGTAGCAGTAGTAGTAGTAGTAGTAGTAGCAGTAGCAGTAGCAGCAGTAGTAGTAGTAGTAGTAGTAGAAGTAGCAGCAGTAGTAGTAGTAGTAGTAGTAGTAGTAGCAGTAGCAGTAGTAGTAGCAGTAGTAGCAGTAGCAGCAGTAGCCGTAGCCGTAGCCGTAGCCGGAGTAGGAGTAGGAGTAGGAGTAGTAGTAGTGGTAGTAGTAGTAGTAGTAGTAGTAGTAGTAGTAGTAGTAGTAGTAGTAGTAGTAGTAGTAGTAGTAGTAGTAGTAGCAGTAGCAGCAGCAGTAGTAGTAGCAGCAGTAGCAGCAGTAGCCGTGGCCGTAGCAGTAGTAGTAGTAGTAGTAGTAGTAGTAGTAGTAGTAGTAGCAGTAGTAGCAGTAGTAGCAGTAGTAGTAGTAGTAGTAGTAGTAGTAGTAGTAGTAGTAGTAGTAGTAGTAGTAGCAGTAGTCTCACCTGTGTGCGTTCGCAGATGTGCCTTGAGGTGCGAGCTCTTGAAGTAGGTTTTCTTGCAGCCGGGGAAGGAGCAGACGTAGTTCCGGCGCCGTGAGAACTCCGCAGCCGCCGTTACTGTGGAGATGCCGTTCCCGGCGCCGGTTGCCGTGGTGACGTACACCGGCGCAGGAGCGAGAGGGAGGAGCTTCGTGACCATCGTGCCGCCCCGTGAGCCCACCTGAAAACAACAGGGGAAAGAAGTCAAACCAAGACAAAACCAAAACATAAATAATATCATTCTAATCCAGTGAATACAGTTTATGACTTTTTACAACAAAAATGAGACAAACCAGGCCTAAACTGGAGCTAAACCAGAGCAAACCAGGGCCTCACCTGCGCCTGTGGCATCACCAGCATCACGGTGCCCTGCGGGACGCCGGAGCTGACCAGGATGGGCTTGGGCGACGTCAGAATCACCCCCGAGCGGCTGCCCATGGGGATCACCTGGCACAGGAGCGGCGAGGGCGGGGCGGGCGGGGCGGGCGCGGCGGCCGGGCACGACACACCCGAACCCTCGGTCTGCAGGCGCTCGTCTGCGCACCTCTCCGTCGTCGGCGCCGTGTCAGTGGGAGCGCTGTGTGGCAGGACGTGGGCGACGGCGGGAGCGCTCGTGGCGGCGGCGGCGGAAGCGTGCGGCGGCAGAGCGGCGGCGTGGATCCGCAGACACGGCTCCGGAGTGAGGACGGGAGCGCTGTGCGGCGGCTCCTGTGGAAGACTCGCAGCGGGGGTTTCCATCGGAGCTTCCGGCGACAGGACCGGGGGGGTGTTTGGCGAGGCGGCGTGTTCCCGGAGCGGGGCGGGAGCGGCGATTTGCAGAGTGGGAGGTTCCGTGGTTAAAATGAGAGAAGTTGGCGGCAGGGCGTCTTGGCGACAGTGCACGGTGAAGTAGCCCCCCTGCGGCGCCACCACGGGGCCGCTCTGTGGAAGGTTGTGCGGAGCGTTCTTCGGCAGGAAGTCGGAGTCGGCCGTGTGGCGGATGACGCTGGTCACCATGGCGCGGCTCAGGGCGGGAAGCGAACAGGAAGTGGTGGTGGTGGTCGGCAGGAGCGTGGGGGCGGAGCTCAGGGTGGGGGTGGGCGTGGTCGAGGTCTCAGCGAAGCTCGGGCTGTGAGGCGGAGTCATGCACTGGAGGAAGAGGGCGAGAGTTAGGATATCACACCCAAGTGGGCAATCAACCTCTATTGTTTTAAAGTGAGCAAATTCAATACAATGTTAACTATGCTTTTTAATTGAATAATATATCAATCATCAATCAATCATCAATCATCAGTAAAAAAATCAGCCTTCATCACAGCTTTCTATAAATAGATTTTCATTTATTTTAATAAAAGCACAAAATAAATCCATTTTATTTTTAGAATTTGCAGTGGGACAATTAGAAGTGGGCGAGGAAGTGACATAGATAGGAGGTAAAGCTAGAGGTTAACCTCTTAACTCCCGCCTGAACCGAGAGGATCTTTTTCCTCACGTCATCAGATTTTTTTTCCATCATTTTTTTGTTGGGTTGTCAACTCATTTTTGTAACTTTTTTGTCACATTTTTTGTCGTTTTTTTGTAATTTTTTGGTCAAATATTGATCACATTTTTGTACTTTTTTTGTCCATTTTTGTCATTTTTTGTCACATTTTTTAGTCATTTTTTTAATCAATTTTTTGTCTTTTTTTTCCCTACATTTTTGTAATTTTTTTGTCAAATTTGTATCACATTTTTGTCACATTTTTGTAATTTTTTTTCACATTTTGTTTCAATTTCTTGTGACATTTTTGCCACTTTTTCATCAATTTTTCGTCACTTTTTGTCAATGTTTTCTCACTTTTTGTCAGATTTCCATCATTGTTTTCATCTCAGTTTTGTTGCTATTTTCACAGCTTTTTTCCAGAAGCTTTTGGATTGGGTTAAGGTGAGCTGAGGTCTAAACTGAGGTCTAAGCTGAGGTCTAAGCTGAGGTCTAAGCTGAGGTCTAAGCTGAGGTCTAAGCTGAGGTCTAAGCTGAGGTCTAAACTGAGGTCTAAGCTGAGGTCTAAGCTGAGGTCTAAGCTGAGGTCTAAGCTGAGGTCTAAGCTGAGGTCTAAGCTGAGGTCTAAGCTGAGGTCTAAACTGAGGTCTAAACTGAGGTCTAAGCTGAGGTCTAAGCTGAGGTCTAAGCTGAGGTCTAAGCTGAGGTCTAAGCTGAGGTCTAAACTGAGGTCTAAGCTGAGGTCTAAGCTGAGGTCTAAGCTGAGGTCGTACCAGGGAGGACAGCGCCACCAGGTCCCGCTGCTCCTGGGCCGCGTCCAGATGCAGCGAGTCGCACGAGTCGCTGGTGGGCGTCAGGGGGCGGGGCTTGTGCGCGCTCTGACCCCAGGAGCTCATGCTGACCAGGACCTCGGCCGCCTCCAGGTCCGGGTACGGCCTCCAGTCCATCTCCATCGCGCGGGTACGGACGTGGACCAGCGAAGACCGGGGGGACACACCTGCGGAGGGACGAGGGAGAGTTCAGCACTTTCACTTCAGGAACAACCTTACTCAGCACTTTCACTTCAGTAACAACCTTCTCAGCACTTTCACTTCAGGAACAACCTTACTCAGCACTTTCACTTCAGTAACAACCTTACTCAGCACTTTTGCTTCTTCAGTAACAACCTTACTCAGCACTTTTGCTTCTTCAGTAACAACCTTACTCAGCACTTTCACTTCAGTAACAACCTTACTCAGCACTTTCACTTCAGGAACAACCTTACTCAGCACTTTTGCTTCAGTAACAACCTTACTCAGCACTTTTGCTTCAGTAACAACCTTACTCAGCACTTTTGCTTCACCTTACTCAGCACTTTTGCTTCAGTAACAACCTTACTCAGCACTTTCACTTCACCTTACTCAGCACTTTCACTTCAGTAACAACCTTACTCAGCACTTTCACTTCAGTAACAACCTTACTCAGCACTTTCACTTCAGCAATAACTTAACTCAGCAACAGATTCTTTTTCCATCATTTTTTTGTTGAGTATTCAACTCATTTTTGTGACTTTATTGTCATTTTTTGGTCACATTTTTGTCATTTTTTAGTCAAATTTTAGTATTTTTTTCTTCAAATTTTTATCACATTTTTGTTATTTTTTTGTCACATTTTTGTCATTTTATCGTCAATTTTTTATCAATTTTCTGTCCATTTTTGTCATTTTTTTGTCACATTTTGGGATTTTTTTTGTCACATTTTGGGAATATTTTTGTCACATTTTTGTCACATTTTTGTCATTTTATCGTCGATTTTTTTTGTCAATTCTTTGTCCATTTTATCGTCAATTTTTTATCAATTTTTTGTCCATTTTTGTCATTTTTTTGTCATTTTTTCTTCAATTTCTTGTGACATTTTTGTGACATTTTTGCCACTTTTTCATCAATTTTTCGTCACTATATTGTCACATTTCCATCATTGTTTTTGTCTCAGTTTTGTTGCTTTTTCACAGCTTTTTTCCAGAAGCTTTTGGACTGGGGTAAAGCCAAACTGGAGGAAATGTGCTCGGTTCAGGTGGGAGTTAAGGGGTTAAACTGGTTTGCCTCCATCTATGTCTCTTCCTGTCAGGGTCCACTGCTTTACTGAAATATAATGATGATTATGACTTAGAACAGATGTTATGCATAGAAATTAGTCATTTGTTCAAAAGCCTTAAACCTGTCATATGCAAACAACAAATGGTCAAAATCTGGTCAAATCTAAAGAAGCCGTACCATCAACAGCAGCCAAACTAATGTGCTCAATGCTCAGGTTTGTGCAGATACAGGTCCAGATACATGTGAGAGCTTTGACCTGGAAATGAAGAAATAAAACAAACTGCACTAAAATCTATTATAGCCTTTTCCCAAAGACAGAAGCGGAATTGTAACTTCAAAGGCCGTTTTCTTAAAATACGGAACAAAATGTGGATAAAGTCTCCTCTATTCGATCATAAGTGTCAAACTGCTGACACAGCACAATATGATCTGATGTAAATGAATGTTAAAAAGGCTTAAAGAATATCTGACAAATGTGATTAACAAAGCGATAAACCTAAAAAGGAGATAAAAAGTGTGTGCTGTAGAGTCTGAGTGAGCGGCTGCGGTCGAGGCGCTCGGAGCTGCAGCGGAAACAGATGATGTCACCGCGCTCCCATTGGACGAGGCGAGGGGAAAAAATGAAAACACAGCGAGAGGCAGCTGAGGTAACGCAACACAAAGACCCAAACTGAACCAGAGGCTGAAGCAGCAACAAGTGCAGGAGCAAAACCAGGACCGAACCAGGACCAAATCACAGCACGGACTAAAGACTCGCCACAAATAGGAACGTCCTGCACCGGCGTTTTTACAAAGAAGCACGGCAGATTGAAAGCATTATCATTTCTAAAGATTTGTATGCATTCCATCAACCAGAGGAGTGATGGGAAATGTGGATGTTCATCAGAAACAGGAAACTCTAAAGCAAAAAATAGATGTTAAAGTGACAACGTGCGCCGCCCCGGAAACAACAAACAACAGGTTGTCAAGAACGCGCAAAACTCATGACTACGTTGCTTTTGTTTAGTGATTCATAAACACGTAATTACACATAAAGCAAACAGGGGCAGCTGCACAACTGACTTCCCCAATGCAATGTATGTCTATAAATATATAATAAGCATTACTTTGGATTCCAGCTGGCATGAGATCCAGATTTCTTGGACAATGATGACATCGCTCGGCTCGTTTTGCTGCAGAAGTTCATCAGAAACATAAAGAATGAGGTCATTAACCTCTTAACTCCCGCCTGAACCGAGAGGATCTTTTTCCTCACGTCATCAGATTTTTTCCCCATCATTTTTTGGTTGGGTATTCAGCTCATTTTTGTAACTTTTTGGTCATTTTTAGTCACATTTTTGTAATTTTTTTGTACATTTTTATCACATTTTTGTCACATTTTTTGTCATTTTTTTGTCAGATTTTTGTCCTTTTTTTTGTCATTTTTATCACATTTTTGTCACATTTTTTGACCAATTTTGTGTCATTTTTTTGGTCATTTTTTGGTCACATTTTTGTCATTTTGTCATCCATTTTTTGTCAATTTCTTGTGACATTTTTGCCACTTTTTCATCAACTTTTCCTCAATGTTTTCTCACTTTTTTGTCACATTTCCATCATTCTTTTCGTCTCAGTGTTGTTGCTATTTTCACAGCTTTTTTCCAGAAGCTTTTGGACTGGGGTAAAGCCAAACTGGAGGAAATGTGCTCGGTTCAGGTGGGAGTTGAGGGGTTAAGGTGTTTAGCTGGAATTATTCACAATCTTTTGCTCAGAAGCTTCCTGTTGTGTCCAAATTGCTTGTGAATATTGACATTTCCCCTGTGTAAGAGATGAAATATCCACAGATGATCGTATTATTAAAACGGTCTCATAAAGCATTCGACTTGTGTAACCACCTCGTTAATGACTCATTAACTCCTGGTTAATGACTGGTCTGCGCCCGGTCCAGCCCCCGTTCCCCCCGGTGTCAGTGCGAGCCCCGTCTGCAGCCCCTAGAGCAGCCTTTAGCCGGGAGAACACGGTGTTCCCTGTGTGGAGCTGCACTGTCGGATTCTCCTCCTGCTCAGACTCTTCAGACAGAACCGGCCGGAGCCTCTCCTCCTCCTCCTCCTCCTCCTCCTCCTCCTCACGCCCAGGGGTCTCAACCCACAGCCCCAGGGACCCAGACGGGGACACGGCGCCGCCCACTTTGGGAAAGAAAGCGCTTTACTCGATGTATGTTGTGGGTTTGCAGCGGGACGTTATGGATGGATTGGTCTTAAATTTCATCCTTGTTTCTGTCGATATTTTCAAGAAGCTTTGATTTGGGCGGAAAATTTGCTCGGTTCACAAGAGGTTGACGACGTTTAACCTCTTAACTAAAAGGATCTTTTTCCTCAGGTCATCAGATTTTTTTTTTCCATCATTTTTTTGTTGGGTATTCAACTCATTTTTGTCATTTTTTCCTCATTTTTTTGTCACATTTTTGTCATTTTTTTGTCACATTTTCATCATTTTTTTGTCACTTTTTGGTCATTTTTTTGTAACTTTTTCGTCATTTTTTGTAACATTTTTGTCATTTTTTTGTCACATTTTTGTCATTTTTTTGTCCATTTTTTGTCATTTTTTCGTCCATTTTTCGTCACTTTTTGTCACATTTCCATCATTGTTTTCGTCTAAGCTTTGTTGCTATTTTCACGTTTTTTTTCCAGAAGCTTTTGGACTGGGTTCAGGTGGGAGTTAAGGGGTTAAGGTGTTTGAATGGGGAAAACCAGTTCTGCAGCCGCCCCTGTTTGCATTATGTGTAAAGACATGTTAAAGAAAAGCAACATCGCCGCGAGTTTCGCGTTATCGTCGACCTGTTGATTTGTTTCCGGCGCTTCACCCCCACTTTAACCGAGCGCATTTTCTCCAGCTCGGCTTTATCCAAACCTAAAAGCTTCTGGACCGGAGTTTACAGCCTATAAGGCCAGAGTCATTTGAAAGTAAAGTACATTTTATCACTTTGTTGCATTTTCATCCTGGTTTTCTTCTCGCTTTTCTCACTACTTTCACATTTTCAGATTTGCGTAAAGCCAAACTGGAGAAAAGGGTTAGGAAGAAGGGGAATAAGAGGTTAATCCCTCCAAAACAAAATCATAATTAAGAGGAGGGAGAAAATGTGGAAATATCATGAAACAAAGCCAGTCCCGGTTTCCAAATCCAACCGGAAATCGGAAGTTGCGCTCATCTCTCCGACGAACCGAAGCCCCAGACCAGGACATGACCAACTTCTGAACCACTTCACGATCCAAGAAACCAAGAAACCAGACCGGTCTCAAAGAAACTGAAGCCCCATCTTCCTCCTCTCCTTCTCATCACACTCATAGGGCACTTCTTTGTCTGGTTGCTTCCTTCATCAAGTATCTCTGCACCCATCCATCCCCTCACTTCTTTGTCTAAACTTTGTTCCCGTGTCCTACATTCCCTGCTTCCTCCTTGAAACGCTCCCCTCCTTCCTCTCCCCGATGCATCACTCTTGTCACAGACTAGTCCAACACTTTTGCGCTTCATAGTGCACTCCTTTGTCTCCCCCTCGCCTTCCTCCTTAAAATCCTCAGCAGCACATTCTTCAACATGTTGGTCTTCCTCTCCTCTTCTCTCTCTCCGTGTTCCCTCCCTCCAAAAAAAAACAAAACCTGCCCATTCTCAAGGCTTTGTTTGTTACAAAAAATGTGAAATAAACTGGGACCCTCCCTCGCTTCCTTTGCTGGCTCTTCGTCCTTACACACTTGGTGCAGTTTGGTCTTAAAACATGACTTCAATCCCACATTTCCAGCCGATTCTTCTAACCTTTCGTGTCCTCGTTTTACCTAAAAGGAACATTTCCCAACAATACCATCCAAAACTTCCACAAGTATTGCATTGTCAGCCTGTTCCACATATTTATTTAATAGATACATGGTAAATCTGATTAATACTGTGTTGTTATTTGCTTAATTGTGAACCACAGTCATTGCCCTGATTGCTTTGCTTTGTTTCCCCCAAGTTCCTTCCTCCTTGTGTTCCATTTCCATCACCTCCCAAAGAAAGAGCACCCTTTACCTCGACCAACTTTGCCTTCACGGACAAATCAAAGCTCACGAAAGGCTCCTGAGGTCCACATTGTCCACATTGTCCACATTGTCCTGCCCAGACGCTTGAGCGCAGACAGGGACCCACTGCAGTCATTACACTGGAGCCAAAGCCGAGCGTGTCCTCAGATAAACCTTCCCCCAAAATTATTTAAATAACTACGACACGCAGCGGTGGGAGAAAAAAAAACACACCAAAAAACTCGCCCCGGAAACCGCGCGTAAAGTTGGCGAGACCCTCTCCAAAAGGACAGGTGCGTAAAAGGGACGCGCGTAAAAGGGACTGACCTGAAGGAAAGGTCCGTTGGTCCGGGGTAAACCCAGGTGAAGCTGACGGGGAGGTGGACCGGGGACAGGACCCGGGGACCAGGGCTTGCGGAGAGACCGAAACTTCCCCTGCTGCTGCTGCTGCTGCTCCCCCCCACCCGCGCGAAGGAAGACGGCTGAGTGCGCGAACTGGAAGGAGCGGGGTCCTTCCTTCCGTCCTGCCTTTTCCCCCCAGGTTCCGCGCTTCAGCTGAGAGCTCCTACCACGAAAATGACAAAAAAAACACATTGAAGTAGGAGACGGAGGGGAAACAAAATTCAACAGCGGAGTCTGGCGGGTGGTAACAGCCAGCCAATCCCCGGCAAAGGTGTAGCGAGGCTCGGCCATACAGAGGCGAGGGGGAGGAGCGCGTGGAGGCGGCGGAGCGGAGCGCGCGGCGGGTTCAGGACCGCGGATCTGAGCCCCGGCATCACAGCAGAAGAGACACAAACAAACAAACACGCATAATCCCGAACCCGTAACTTTAACCAGTTTAGCAATGAAAGTAAGAAACTATGATTCAGGATTAACACGGGATCAGAATCACCTGAGGACCTCGGAGTTTGTGAAATTACCCCAATTACTTCCAAATGACCGACGTGGCAGATTCAGGGATAGAAACTCTGAGGTCGTCAGTGATTTCACCGTTTACCTGAGGTCAATAAATCTAACGCCGTGGGAAGAAGGTTTAAGCAAAGTGAGGCCCACATTAATGCTGCTTTATTTCATGGTTGGCACGTAAACAAAAAGCACATACACACACACACACACATGTTTGTTATTCTATTTTAGTGAGGACATTCATAGACATAGTGTTTTACCCAAACCCTAACCTTAATCTTAACCCAATTCTAACTATAACCCTAAAAACCACATCTTGACCCTCAAACAGTCCTTCAAATAAGTGAGGACCACCCAAAATGTCCTCACTCTGTTCCTCACAATGTCGTAATTACAAGTTCACACACACACAACATATTTCAATATTACATAGTATTACGCTGTTTGTTGTTGTCTTTATCATAGTTTAAACTCAATCTGCCTTTAAAGTCTTATAGTTTTAAAGCTTTTTTATAGTTTATTATTTATCTAAGTTTTGCGTCATAGGTTTTATGTTTCATGTTGCACGATCGACCGAGAAAAAATTCCTAGTTGTGAACCAGTTCATAACGTGGCAATAAACACAATCCTGATTCTGATCCAACCTGTGAAATATTGAACTAACAAACGACCCCCAGTGTTAAAGAATCACTTTAGGGTTAGAGATGTTGAAGCTTGAACATCTCTAGTGTCGGACAAAATGAAAACTAAAAGTGATTCTGTGGCATCACAATGAACGTTACGAAGTTTACCACCAGTATTGTTGGGATTGCTCCATAAAAGTAATCCAACTACTGATTACTGATTACTTAGATTAGATTAAAAATTAGCTTCTTTTAATCCGATTACTGATTAGTAGTTTTTAAATCAGCTCCATTTTGAGAATGTTGTTATGACCTGGTTCTTTCGTATCGCGCGAGGACAGATGTTTGGATAAATCTGAGGAACACGCTGGAGATAGAAGTCGTCTCAAGGGTAATTACAATAAAATAACAATATTCTTCTTCTTTTGTCGAAATAATTCATAAAAATGACCGTTTTTCCAGCCAGACTTTGCAGTTTTCTGTCCAAAACACTACAAAAAAAGTAAAGGCTCATTCATAGTTCACAAGGCGCAAGAACTTCTTGTTCTTGCACCCTGAGCTGCAGAACAAAATAAAGTCACGTTTGCCTTGTAACCATGGAAACATTTTGTAACAGATGACAGTTCCACTTTGACAAGGCAACAGTGACTTCATTTTGTTCTGCAGCTCAGGGTGCAAGAACAAGAAGTTCTTGCGTCTTGTGAACTATGAATGAGCCTTAACCCCTTAACTCCCGCCTGAACCGAGCACATTTTCTCCAGTTTGGCTTTACCCCAATCCAAAAGCTTCTGGAAAAAAGCTGTGAAAATAGCAACAAAACAGAGACGAAAACAATGATGGAAATGGGACAAAAAAGTGAGAAAACATTGACAAAAAAGTGATGAAAAATGTATGAAAAAGTGGCAAAAATGTCAAAAGAAATTGACAAAAAATTGACAAAAAAATTACAAAAACATGACAAAAATGTGATAAAAATGTGACAAAAAAATGACAAAAATGTGACAAAAAAATGTGACAAAAATGTGATAAAAATGTGACAAAAAATGACAAAAATGTGACAAAAAATGTGACAAAAATGTGATAAAACATGTACGAAAAAATGTACCAAAAAATGACAAAAATGTGACCAAACAAAAAAATGATGGAAAAAAAATCTGATGACGTGAGGAAAAAGATCCCAGCGGTTCAGGCGGGAGTTAAGAGGTTAATGTTTCTTTTGTGCAGATGGCGCTGTTTCCAAAAAGCGAGTGTCGTGAATCCGCGGCCCTAAAAACCGCGGCGGGCCTGAATCCGCGGCGCTCCGGCCCGCGGGAGGATAACCCCGCGGGGGGAGCGTGAGCGGTACGTGGCCGCGCTGTGATTGGCTGAGGCGGGGTGCGTGGCTGCGGAGGGGCGGGACGGGAGTCAGCGGTGTCAGAGTAAACTCGCTGAACCCGCCACAGTGCACTCGAACTGGGGGAAAGGTTGGGGGAGGAAGGCCGGGGCCGGGGCGGTGCGGTGCGGGCGGCGACTGCGGAGGAAAAAAAAAAAAACATATACAGGAAAAAACTCCCGGAGAAGAGGGGCAAACTGCGAGGTTACAGCGAGAGGAGAGAGGAAATCACCCTCGTTCACCCAGTAACAAAGAATGTGGACCGTTAGCCGCGGAAACAGACGTTGGGTTAGCATAACGGCAAATGTAGCACGATAAATAACGGTCAACGGCGGCAACACACGGCTGATAACTCTTTTATTGCCCTTTTTTTTATTTTTTTTATTAATGAGAACATTGTATTATCAGGGAAACACTATG
Organism: Gobius niger; assembly: GCF_951799975.1. Classification (NCBI taxonomy): domain Eukaryota; kingdom Metazoa; phylum Chordata; class Actinopteri; order Gobiiformes; family Gobiidae; genus Gobius; species Gobius niger. The sequence continues at coordinate 29,593,784 of NC_136866.1, forward strand.
AGGTGTAAGGAAGGGAACTAACCTAAATATACTTTGTAACAAAAAAAATCAAAAACTTAAAAAAAAAAACACCGAGCTGTAAATCATGGCTAATAACTCAATGTTTATACATGAAAACATTGTATAATCAGGAACACACTTCGAAGTGTTAGGAAAGGTAATTAAATAACCAAAATATAGAGTTTGGGAAATACCACAGTTACCATGGAGATTCGCCATCTTTGCAGCTGTTAGCATACATTTCCATTGACTTAACATTAGCTAATATCGGTATAAAAAGTGGAGAAAATAGCCGTGGAACAACTCTGTTAGCTGCTGAGTTACTGCTGGTAGATACATCCAACTCACTGTGGTGTTCAAGTGTTTTAATGTGAACAATAACTCCAGTATTTTAACTTTTAAAATCTCCATTAGTTTAAAATTGCTGCTATTCCCATAATCCTTAGCGATATGACATCACATTCCCGAACTCTATACTAAGAATTTCAAAACTTGGAAATTACTCGCAAGAGCTGTAAAACATTGCTAGCAACCCCAGTATGGAGTTCGCCATCTTTGCAGCTGGTAGCATACATTTCTATTGACTAACAATAGCTTAAAACAGTATAAAAAGTGGAGAAAGTAGCCGTGGAACAACTCATTCCTGAACTCTTGACGTCATATCGCTAAGCATTATGGGATTAGCAGCAATTGTGAACTATTGGAGAGTTTAAAGTTAAAATACCGGAGTTATTGTTCACATTAAAACACTTGGACACCCCAGTGAGTTAGATGTTTATACCAGCTTTATTCTCCACTTTTTATACTACTTTTAGCTAATGTTAGCCAATGGAAATGTATGCTAACAGCTGCAAAGATGGCGGATCTCCATGGTAACTGGAATTTCCCGAACTCTGTATGTTTATTATAATGTAAACATTGAGTTCTCAGGAAAACAATGAGAAGTTATAAACGTCGTCATTAATATTTCAATTTGCACAAGAGAATACATTGTTTTACTGATCTTTAACATAAAACAACAGTCAAAACGTGAGTACAACATCCCTAAGTCATTACTCGGAGCACAAGAAAGAAGTTGACGCCTGGTTTTATGAAATTTTAATGCCACGTTGGGTTCATTTTTAGCCCTCTAACGTCGATTTATTGTGCCTCTTTGTTCCAGTGAATGCCAGGAAAACAAACAGGTCAATAGCCAGCCACTACAGGATTTATGCGAATACAATACCACACAAACGAGTGCGAGACTGGCCACTGCAGAGGAAGAGGGGGGGGGGAGGAAAAGAGGCGCAGACGGAGGCATTGAACGACAGCAGCAGTCTGGAGCTCAGGTCTGGAGAGCAACACTGTCCATGCTTACTACACACAAAGACATATAGGCTATAGGTTTATAACAAGCACTTAGACTTTGTTGATGGCTATTATTGATTTTGGATGCTGAATAGGAAAGTCATTAATTCGTAAAGGCATTTCATTGACCTTTAAGCTTTTCATCAATCACTAATTTCATGGTATTCTTGTATTTCCGGTAAAAATCACTCAAATTGATCGATAATTCGTCAAAATCTGTGGTAGGTCTATTAACAACACGACGTAGCCCATTAATCCAACCAAAAAAAGAAATCCGGCCAAGTATTTGTTATAATGTTGTTTTGATTTCCCCCCATGCCTAACCCTCTGCCTGTGCCCTCAGATGGAGCTGGCTGGCGCAGTGAGCGGGAGGAAGATTGTAAACAGCCGACACGTGCTGCGCCCGCAGGCCCCTCCCACTCTCCCACTCCCCTCAAACGGAGTCACATTTCACCAGTGCTCATACATCACTGGGTTCACTGGGTTTGTTTCTGCGAGAGCGGCTACGGAGGCCGGCGCGGGACAAAAGAGGCGGCACGTGAGCTCAGGTCTGGTCACAACACGGGCGGGAAAAGGCAAAGGGGTTCATCAGGGCAGAATGTGGAATTAGCAAATGTGCAAATGACAAAACATCCAGTCTTCAAATTTAAATATGAAATAAATGTTGTAAAAATCAGTAAATCAGCTGCAAACTGGCATCACATTGACATTTTCTGGAAAGGAATGACATTGTTTGATTCCTTTTAAGGCACAAGTTTGTTGAAAATTCATGCAGCTGCAGTTTGGGCCAAATTTGAACAGTATTTTTTGCGCAGCCTTTGAATATCAATATTACCCTTCATTCTTTTAGAAAGAATGTTGGTAAAGTACACATGGTTTAATGGATGGATGGATCATATCTTTCGTTTCAGTGAAGTGGAGATTTAATGAAGAGAATTTAGGGAAAAGTGATCTCTGTTTTTTGTTTTGTTTGTGACACAGAGGGAGGGGTCCTCCCAGAGGATTCTGTCTCACTCATTTCTAACTGGTAAAACATGGTTGGCACAGGAGCGACGCCTGTCCGTCTTTTGTTTGCACTACAAGGCATTTACATCTTTGCAGTGCTTTGGCACACATTATTCAAATCTGACTACTGTTTTGAGTAAGGAGTAATCTAATGCATTACTTTTTCCAGACCAGCACTCCGATGAAAGGTACTTTTCAGAGTCTCTATTCTGTCATTTTCATCCATCCATCCATCCATCTTCTTCCACTTTTCCGTTGCCTGGTCATGGGGGCAGCTGTTGGAGTTGCCCAAATCACATTGCACCAGCCCCTTATGGCTCCTCCTGCAGGTGGTGGGTCCACAGAAGGACGGCCTCATGGTTCTAACCGGGCCTGTTGGTCTCTCATGAGGGGCTTCTGAACCGCTCTTTGTCTGACCTGTCACCTATAGGACCTGTTTGCCCTGGGAGACCCTACCAGGGGCACGAAGCCCCAGGTAGCCCCAGGATCATTCGGACACTCAAACCCGTCCACCACGTTAAGGGGTCTGTCATTTTCCTGAGGAAAAATTGCATCTCGTGGTGTTAAAAGAACATAATATGACAAGTCACATTTTCAGACTGAACTCACAACGTAAACGTAGGCAAGAGGAGAGAGATGGAAATACATCACTTTTCTGCTCTTCCATTACTTTTAAAATGCACTTCCAATAATGCGAGGACCCACCACCTGCAGGAGGGGCCATAAGGGGCTGGTGCAATGTGATATGGGCAGATCCAACGGCTGCCCCCACGACCCGGCAACGGACAAGTGGAAGAAGATGGATGGATGGGAATCGCAGTTACTTTTAAAATCACGTAATCAGTCAAATAACAAAGTTATTTTTTAAAGGAGTAATCAGGAATCACTAATTAATTACTGTAATTAGTTTTTCAAGTAACCGTGGCAACACTGCACCTTTTTCCCCATCTCACCATTTAGATAATGTCCCACTTTTTCACTAAAGTCAAAATGCAGGCCTGAAATGTCACCGAAAAGCATTAGGAGGCATTACACGTCTCAATGTCTTGATCTTTTATGCCGTAAATAAAAAAAACAAAAACAGAAGTGTGTCCATTGTACACTTGTTGAATATCCAAATGTGACTCCATTCCTCGGCTAATGTTTCCACATTTTTAGAAATGCTAACTGTATTACTTTCTTGCATTTGAAGTATAAAACGTACAATGTTGTGATTAGAATATTCTGTGACTTGTTCCTGTCTTTGTGTGATTTGGAAACGCTTCAGTGCTGAGCTTCATATAATCTAAGTTTTAATTTCTCCTTCCTATTCCTCTATGTCCCTCTGCGTCACATGACTCAGAGTTTAAGATGTGTACCTCTGTGTATGTCCCTTCCTGTCTGTGCCCAACAAGGACACGGACAGGCCACAAGGCACATTTTCTCTAGTTTGGCTTTACCCCAATCCAAAAGCTTCTGGAAAAAAGGTGAGAAAATAATTAAAGAACTGAGACGAAAACAATGATGAAGATGTGACAAAAAACTTACAAAAAATTGACAAAAATTGACAAAAAATTGACAAAAATGGACAAAAAATGACCAAAAAAATGACCAAAAACTGATGAAAAAGTGGCAAAAATTTCTCAAAAAATTGACAAAAAGTGACAAAAAATTTCCGATTTGACAAAAAATTACAAAAAAGTCACAAAAATGAGTTGAAAACCCCCCAAAAAAATCATGGGGAAAAAAAATCTGATGACGTGAGGAAAAAGATCCATTTAGATGAGTTTTGTAGATCTTAGCTTTCAAATGAGGCGTTACACTGGCCTACAGGATTTGGGTAAAGCCGAACTGGAGAAAATGCTCTCGGTTCAGGCGGGAGGTAAGAGGTTAAGGGTGGTAATGGTAGCGCTGCGTTTAGCGTTTGTGTCTCTGGATTTGACCCATCCTTAATGCCGCTGGGGCGACCAGTGTGGGCCGGTGCTCGGAGACGGGTCCCCAGGCACTGCTCCGCCCACTGCTCCATACAGGTCGCCCCAGCGGCATCAAAGGATGGGTCAAACGCAGAGAACACATTCCTTTGTGAGGACAATAAAGTATACATTAACAGTAACCTTAACCTTAAAGGAACAGGCCAGCGTTTTTTCCACACTGATATCTGTTCCTACCTGAGCTTAGACGAGTTGATGCGTACCCGTCTGGTCTTTGTGCCCGTGGAAGAGCGTGGTAGCTTCTAACTTCACCCCCATTTGGAACTATAGGAATATACTAGGAGAGGCCAAATGCTGACAACATCTTCAGTCGTTTTGCTGTGTGCACGCACAAAGACCAGACAGGTACGCATCAACTCGTCTAAGCTCAGGTAAGGAAATATGCAAAACTGTGGCCTGTTCCTTTAAAGTGGGGGTATTCTGCTTTTTTCAGTCACGTAGCACCAGTCTATATCACACTACAATGATGAGCAAACCTTCTGTTGGTCTGTAAATGCAGTAAATTAAAATAACTGCCTTGTATAAAATGTCTCTCTCAAAATGGCTGTAGTGAATGTCTTGAAATAGGCCTCTGTCTCTTTAAGAACCTCTGAGCCTTTAGACACGCCCCCTCCACACGCTGTCTGTGGCATCAGTGGGGAGGGGGTTCTGCTGAGGAGCAGTGGTTGGTTACTCGGCTGGTGACGAAAGCTCGGAGGCGTCTCCAGGAGGTGGGGGCGTTCCTAGGAGGACTCAGGCAAACCTATCCCTAAAATGGCCGCCATCAGAGTTTTTACAGATTACTCAAAAATACGTGAATGTGCCAAGGCAACACTTCAGGCATGTTTTTAATGAGGGAGTGACAGAATAACATGAGGTAAAGCTTGAAAAAGTCCATTTTGCATAATACCCCCCCTTTAAAGGAAAGCTAATTGTCTCATTATGGCTCATCGTCGTAAGCACGTATCATTGTAATACGCCGTGACTAATTGTAACATCTTTACAGACGGTTTTGGATGTAAATATGAGGTGGATTTTTTTTTTCAAACAGGCAGTATGAAACTCTTTTATGGAGAAAGAGAATGAGAGCGCCAGGTTTATTAGAGAGTGATTCAAACTAAGGATGTTTTTCTTACAACTCCATGAAAAGCCTCTTTGCCTCTCGCAGATTTGTTTCCTGTTGCTGCATGAAACTGAAATGTAATAAATGATTACCATGATGTTTAACAGCAGTTTCACAAGTTTATGTGCAGCACAATGTTCAGTTGCTTGAAACATAAAACACAGGCTATATATAAGATGTTGAATTTGCAAATAGAATCGCAATATCTGTCAGAAAAAGTCATGCAGCTGAAATGGCAAGTTTGAACAGAATATTATATATGGGTGTTTTCTGTTTTCTGTCACTGGCTCCTGCTCCATCTGAAATGATCAACTCGTAAAGGTGAACCCAGCCCCCACTCTTCCCGCAGCTAAACTGTGTTCCAGATTCCCCCCCAAACAAACTGTCTTCACGGTCTCTCTGTAGTTTTGACATTTTCCCTCTTACGTAACACGCCTCTGCTCCGGTTGATATGTTTTTGCGGCGGCCCCTCCCTCCAGGTCACGTGAGGTAAACACAGAGAGAATATATTTAGTTGTTTGTTTTCCTCGGGTCGTGCGAGGTGAACTGACCGAGCTACAGCGCCGTCTGTGGACTGACGTGAACCTGGATTATCTCCAGGAGGATTTCACAGCCCGCGGTGCTTCCCCTTCGGTTTGTTATGGAGCTGATTCATACAGCGGGAGGAAAAGTACGGAATTTCTCACATTTCTGCCTCAGTTTGTCATAAAATGTAGTTAATCTTTATTAAAATCACAAGAAAGAGTAAACAGTGTCTGTGCCACGAAAAACAAATACATGTCATTGGCCTTAACGTGTAAACATTGACAGGACAGCGAGGAATAAGTGAGTGAACCTTTGGATGTAACAGCTGGTTGAGCCTCTTTGGCAGCAGTAACTTCATCCAGATGTTTCCTGTAGTTGCAGATTAGACGTGCACTGTATATACTGGTGCAAAGCTAAAACAGGATTGTTGACTTGTCTTTGTATAATAACAGGGATTAGATTAACCTCTTAACTTCCACATTTTCTCCAGTTTGGCTTTACCCAAAACAAAACAAAAAAAGGGTCAAAACAGGGTCGAAGATGTGCCAGAAAAGCAGCACTAACTATGAGAAAGTGACCATTAAAATAGCAACAAAAATGAGGCATAAAGGTGGATGAAAACGCAGCAGAAAAAGCATCTAAAGAGCGACAAAAATGCAACAAAACAGAAGACAAAAATGTGATGAAAAACTTCAAAAACACATTAAAAAAGGCATGATTTTTTTCACTGTTCAATGTATTCCTATAGCTCCAAACGGGGGTGAAGTTAGAAGTGACCGAGCTCTTCCACGGGTACAAAGACCAGACAGGTACGGATCAACTCGTCTAAACTCAGGTAAGAACAGATCACAGTCTGGACAAACCTGCTCCTTTAACCTCTTAACTCCCGCCTGAACCAAGAGGATCTTTTTCCTCACGTCATCAGATTTTTTTTCCAGAATTTTTTTGTTGGGTATTCAACTCATTTTTGTAACTTTTTTGTCATTTTTTTTGTCATTTTTTGTCATATTTTTGTCACATTTTTTGTTATTTTTTGTCATTTTTTGTAAATGTTTGGTAATTTTTTGTCAAATTTTTATCACATTTTTGTAATTTTTTTGTCATCTTTTTGTCAATTTTCTTGTAACATTTTTGTGACATTTTTGCCACTTTTTCATCAATTTTTTGTCAATGTTTTCTCACTTTTTTGTCACATTTCCATCATTGTTTTCGTCTCAGTTTTGTTGCTATTTTCACAGCTTTTTTCCAGAAACTTTTGGATTGGGGTAAAGCCAAACTGGAGAAAATGAGCTCGGTTCAGGTGGGAGTTAAGGGGTTAATGAAAAAGTATGTGAAGAACTATTCATTATGAGTTAGGCATTAACTGTGGTAGTAAAGTAGTTATTAACTAATGAAGTGTTTATGATTAATTAAGTGTTCATTCATCATCAGGCTAAATAAGTTGTAGTTCTTACAAAGTGCTGCCGAAGTTTCCTCTGTTTGAAAGGCTTAAGGAACATGTGGCATTAGAAACATAGTGGCTGGTTTAAGACATTAAAATGGCATTAAGAAGTGTTAAGTCTGACTTTTTGCTGCCCGTATAAGCCCTGGATTTCAGCGTTAGTGTTTTGTCGGCGCTCCTGCCCCTCCCTCTCGGGTCACGTGAGGTAACGCACTTCCGTTTAGTCTGTGGACTGAACTGAACTGGGCTTTTAAATTCAGAATATGTCTCTCTAAACGCCAATCTTGACTCATTCGCTGCAAGGACTTTGACATTTTGCCGTTTTATTTCGTACATTTAGCTCATTCTTTTTGCGTTGTAGAATTTTAAAATCCCGCTGCAGCCCCTCCCTCTCAGGTCACGTGAGGTAAACCTCCAAACCCACATCCGCCCGGAGACGGTGGGCAAATGTGGCCGCTTTACTCTCCTCACTTTTCGCCTCGCGCATCCCCAAACCTTCTCTTTTCCCCGGCTTCTTTTTGCAGCTTCTCTTCGGGACGCCGTGACCTCGCTTCACCTCAGCCCGACGCTTATTGTGTGAGCGCGTGTTTAATCATAGCGAGCTTAGGTCTTTGCAGCTCTTATATAACCTGCCCGTGTGTCTCTTTGTTGCTCGTCGTGCGTCGTCCTCCTCTCGGGTCACGCGAGGTAAAGCTGAAAACATCCTGCAGCTCATTTTGAATTCAGAAAAAGCACAAGGATCTTTCACTGTTTTGTGCAGCTAATGGATTCAAACTGGCATTCAATCGAAATGCATTTGGGAAATACTGACATTTTCCATCATAAATTCATTGAAAATGCAAACCAATCTGGTCTGAATCTCACTCGGCTGCGGTTTAGGCTGAAATTGTACCTAATGTTTTGCTTTAAAGTTTCCTGTTTTGAACCTGATTGCAGAAACTCGAACTAAAACCGAGGCTAAACCAGGTCGCTCTAATGTTTCTCCTCTCGTCGGCGCGTGGCTGAGGTCACTCCCACTCGGGTCACGTGAGGTAAACAAACCCACACTCGTCTGGAGCGCCCTGGACTGAGCTGAACTCACTTTGTCTCTTTCTCTGACGACAGGGGATTCTTCTGATCATGATTTGGTCCATATTTGTACTTTTTTTTTTTTTGTTCTTTTCCTGCTGTTTCATGGTTTGTAAAGGATAGAATGGAATTAAACTTGTTACTGACCCAAAATAAACCGTGGGGTGGCACAAAAGAGCGGCCCGAGGTGTAGCCCGGCCACGCCCCGGAGACACGCCCCCTGTCTGTAGAGCTAGGATGATACATGTGGTCGACGTCTCAAAATAATAAAACAAATAGTTTTGGGGAAGTGTTTTACAGCGGAGTCCGAGTTCAGCCGAGGTCGTGTCCGCTCTGTTTCACATCTGAGTCATCGCAGTCCCCGAGGTGCTGTGGCAGAGTGGTTATCCTCCTTTTTGGTCCTTCATTTTGGGCATTTTTTCCTCCTGTTGTTGTAATTTTTGGGGGCACATTTTTTTTGTCATTTTGCTCGTTATTAGTTGACGTTTGTGTATTAACCTCTTACCAAACGCCTAAACCAAATGCATTCTGTCCTCTTTGGCTGTTATATAGGCCTGTGTAACACCTCATTTGAAAGCTAAGACCCACAAAACTGACCTTTTTCCTTGCGTTGTTGCTGTGTTGTGTCACCTTTTGTATGTTTTTTTGGCTTTATTTATTTTTTTTGTCACATTTTTGTTGATTTTTTGTTTAATTTTTGTTTAATTTTTGTAATTTTTTTGTAATTTTTTCGTTGAATTTTTGTTGAATTTTTGTCATTTTTTTGTTGAGTTTTTGTTGAATTTTTGTCACATTTGTCACATTTTTGTCATTTTTTTTGTTGCATTTTTGTGACATTTTTGTTGAATTTTTGTCACATTTTTGTCATTTTTTTTGTCATTTTTTCATTGAATTTTTGTCATTTTTTTGTTGAGTTTTAGTTTAAATTTTTGTTGAATTTTTCACATTTTTGTTGATTTTTTGACATTTTTTTGTTGAGTTTTTGTTGAATTTTTGTCATTTTTTGTTGAGTTTTTGTTGAATTTTTGTTGAATTTTTTCATTTTTTTTGTTGAGTTTTTGTTGAATCTTTGTTGATTTTTTGTCATTTTTGGTTGAGTTTTTGTTGAATTTTTGACATTTTTGTTGATTTTTTGACATTTTTTTGTTGAGTTTTTGTTGAATTTTTGTCACATTTTTGTCACATCTTTGTTGAATTTTTGTCATATTTTTGTTGCGTTTACATCCTTGTTTTCTTCTCATTTTTTGTGGCTATTTTGGTGCTTTTTGATTTGGGTAAAGCCAAACTGGAGAAAATGGGATCCGTTCAGGTGGGAGTTAAGAGGTTAATCCTCCATTTTGGTGATTTTTTTCTTTTGTTTGTTATTTTTTTCCTCCTGTTTTTTGGTCCATTTCTATCATTTTTATGTGATTTTTTTTTTTGCTTTGTTTGATAAACGACGGTCCCTGTCTCTGTGGCAGAGCCCATCCCCTACCTCACTTCCTCTTGAGTTTACTCCAGGTCACGTGAGGTAAAGCGTCTATATTTATCCCTGACGCAGCCACAGTCCGTCTGCTCGTGTTGGACTCTCAGCCTGGTTTACTTCCACTTCTTCTGTCCCTCATTTAGCCTCATTATATAATCTCACTTATTCATGTGTTTCTGACTTTATTCTGACACTTCACTTGTCTATAGTTGGGAGTAACTGCAGTCTTAGGAGCAGGAGTAGTAGATGTGGAGTAAATTACCTCTAGTACTTGAGTAGACTTTTTGAGGATCTGTACTTTAGTTGAGTAGTATTTGTGGTGAGAACTTGCTGCTTTTACTCCACTATAAAGATAAATATATAACTTTTTCTGCTCCACTAGATTTCTCTAAAGCAGGGGTGGGCGAGTTTTCTTGGCACAGGGCCGACTCTCTTTAATGTAAATAGACCGAGGGCCGAAGCCGCTGATTATTAGCCCAAAGTAAAGCACAACATTGGAAAAAAGACCATCTTAAATGAGATAAATGACTTAAAATGGCTTGAATTAAAGTTCTTTTATGTTGAATTTGAGTCGGTTTGAACTAATACAAGATACAAATGCTATAGCGCCACTTGAGCAAGAATAAAACCCACTTGAAATCAGACAAATTATTGTATTTCACTTGAAATGACACAAAGATTATCTGAATTAAGAGAATAACGACTACTAGAGGTTTTATTTCATCTAAGACCAGACCAAATCTACTCAACCCTTAGAATTAATCTGTTAATTCGAGTAGATTTAGATTCTTTTCCTGTGCACTTCTTTCAAATGAGTGTTGTACATAATATATGACCTCATTGGGTGTATTGACAGTATTTCTACTTTTTTTTCTCCCATTTAACTCTAATAATGTTAAAAGTTCTCTCTGATTTGTGTAATGTTTTCCAAAATCATCTTGAGGGCCAGAGGTTCTGTGCTGAAGGGCCGGATTTGGCCCCCGGGCCTGTCGTTGCCTACCCCTGCTCTAAAGGCTTCAAAGTAAAAAGCTTAATAGAACAGTAGGTGGCGCTGTGCAGATGTACGGCCAACACCACTGACTCACGACAAAGGAAGAAGGTTTGTCCCCGTCGTGTTGCCGTACAGAAGGGAATTCAGGTGACATGTTTTTGAAGTACTTTCACTTCCGCAATGACTTGACACCCACTTGTATTGTTACTGTTTGACCAGTAATGTTATGAAATCAAGTACTTTAACCACCACGAACCACCCGATTCGGCAACACGGTGGTGTTTGTGCTCGTGCCTCACAGCGAGAAGCTCCTCCGTTCCCGGGCCGGGATCCTCCTTTCCTGTTTGGGGTTTGCATCCTCTCCTCCCGCCTCCAGGTTTCTTCCGGATGCTTTGGTTTCCTCACCTGGCAAGAGTCAGATTGATATTACAGCACCAATAACATGAGCACTACGTCATGCATGTGCAAACTCAACACCAGAAGAATTCAGCTGGCTTCCCCCAACCACTAATCACATAATATTATCAGGTATTATTACTAATATAGTAAAGTAGCTTGAGCAACAGTGGCTCGGATGGTAAAGCAGAATGACTGGCATTGTATCCTTGGGCAAGAGACTTCATCCACCGCAAGCCATAGAGCTCACCGAACATAATAAGACTTGAACAACAATACATCAGCATCTGTAGTGTGCAACCTGTACTACTAAAAGTAAGTAAAAAAAGAAATTCCAGACATTTATAAATCCAGTACTTTTTTATTATTATTATTTATTTATTTCTCTCTGTTTTTGTGGAGTTTGTCGATCTATGTCTGATGAGGACTTTAATGATGTGGAGATGTAATGCTATGATCACTTCATATTGCAATACAATACTGTATCTTTTTCTTTTTTTTCCCTTTTTTTGCGATATATTATGCAGCCATTGTTTGCCAGACTGATTTTGGGTCCCATTTCAGATGGAGGGCTATTGTTAAATAATGGAGATAAGTTCTCATAATGTTGTTTATAGGACCGCCTTTTATTTATTTATTTATTATTAATATATATATATATATATATATTTTCATGTCTTTTAACCTCTTACCACCCGCCTAAACCAAATGCATTCTGTCCTCTTTGGCTATTATATAGGCCTGTGTAACACCTCATTTGAAAGCTAAGACCCACAAAAGTTATCTTTTTCTTCGCGTTGTTGCTGTGTTATGTCACCTTTTGTATGTTTAAAAAAATATATATTTTTGTCACATTTTTGTTGAATTTTTGTCACTTTTTGTCACATTTACATCCTTGTTTTCTTCTCATTTTTTGTGGCTGTTTTGGTGCTTTTTTCCCAAGAAGCTTTTTGATTAGGGTAAAGCCAAACTGGAGAAAATGGGATCCGTTCAGGTGGAAGTTAAGAGGTTAATATTTCTTTTTTCTAATTTTTTCTTTTTTTTTTTTTGGTTAATGTTTTTTTTTTTTTTTTTTTTTGTTGGGGAGGAGGGGAAAAAAATCAAAGACCTTTGTTGTAACTTGCTGTCCTGACTTGTCAATAAACAAAAAGTAAAAAAAAAATAAAGCATTTACTAGTTCTTCCTGTATTTCGCTTCATAACGTAACCATCACCAAACCATCAGCCTGAACCTCATTTATTCGTCTGTACGTCTGTTTCTTCTTATTTGTGGGAATAGTAACCGTTGCAGTTGTGTGTGCCTCGCTCTAACACACTCTGTCCTCATCTGACCCGGCCTCCTCCCTTTGTCTGACTCCCGAAACATTGAAAACTCGATGTCCCTTCTTTACCGCAGAGAACCGGGAGGTCGCGCGGGGTCCCGGTAAAAAAGAGACACACATCCCGTCCCGCTTTTGATTTCCGTCTGGGTTTGTGAGCGAACATAACACATAACGGGGGCGGACTGACTCAAAACACACCGTGCTTTCCGTCTCCGTCTCTCTCTCTCTCTGCATCGGGTCATTCGAGGTAACGGACGGGAACGGCGCCGCCATTTTTTTTTTTTTTTTTCCTTTTACCGCCAAAAAACAAGAACGTGTCAGGACTCGACCCGCGCTCGTACTTAACCTTTGACCCCGTCCGCATCCAACCGCTCTCGAGCTGAACGTGAAATCCCGCTCGTTATCGGCGTTTCTTTGTGTCTAAAGTTGCGGGGCGCCATTTTTTTTTTTTTTTTTTTTTGGCACGGTAGTAGCGGAGGAGTGCGCCGTTGCTAGGATACGCAAAAAAAAAAACGTTTGGCCGGTTTCCATGGAGATACTACGGCAGTGAATGGGCGCGGGGAGACGCTCTTAAAATCCAGCCATTCCGTCCCCCGATTCTATTTTTCCCTCCAATTTTACGCCGATTTTTGAGAAATAATGTGTCGGAAGTCGGTACAGTTACGGTTAGCGATACAACCGTAGCGAAGGTTAGGATTACGATAAACGTTTGCGCGCGTTTATTTTACAGTTTACTTCCAAATTATTGCCATTTCAGCCCGTATAAACTACTGCCTGCTGGATTATAAAGAAACAAAAGGCCTTTTATTTGACGTTTCTTCTGCGTAATTTGACAGTAACCGGCATAATGCTCTATTGACGGGGCGAAATGCCGTTGCCGAATTTTTTTTTTTTTTTTTTTTTAAGGAATGGGAGCGTTTAAGGTCAACAACAACCGAGAGGAAGAGCGGAACTGCGACAACCGGCCACAAATGTTCCATACGCAAAAGCCAAGACCTGTCTCAATCCATCCATAATTCTCATTTTTGGTCTTATTATCGCTTTCATGAACTGATAGGCTATAAATATAGACTATAAAATTAGTTACATTAATTATTATGTATTTTCACTGTCGGGACTTGACACATTTGCATTCACCGCAGTATGAATGCGAACAAAAGCTCCGTAAATCCAGCGTTTCGGAGGCTTTCGCAGAGAAACTTCTTTTCCTTTGTTTGCGGTGAACTCCGTGAACTGTCTCCGATCGAGCGCGGCGTCAGCGTGCGTCCGTCTGTGGCGCCCTCCGCTGGTGAAAGGCCGCCACTGCAGGCTCTTTGTCTCGGCCCAGAGTGAGCGAGTGAGTGAGTGAGTGAGTGTGGGGCGGATCAGAGAATAGAGAGAGACGTCTGCGGGTTTTAGTAGAGCTGCAAATGATCGACTGAAACATCGGAGTTTAACCATTGAAGTTCGACTTGACCCAAATCTAAAAGCTTCTTGAAAAACAGTTGCGAAATAGTGACAAAAATGAGGATGGAAACGTAGTAAAACAAGACAAACAAAATGACAGAAACAAGATGTAAATTAGGATGAAAAGAAGCAACAAAACAGGTGTCCAAAGAAGCACCAGAATACGACGGAAAAGTGACGACAACGCCGGGGGAAAATCTCCGATCTGTTTTGTAGGTCTTAGCTTTCAAATGAGGTGTTACACTGGCCTATAGGTTCGGTTTGGGTGGGAGGTGCAGAGTTAACCTCTTAACTCCCACCTGAACGGATCCCATTTTCTCCGGTTTGGCTTTACCCGAATCAAAAAGCTTCTTGGGAAAAAAAAGCACCAAAACAGCCGCAAAAAATGAGAAGAAACAAGGATGTAAATGCGACAAAAATGTGACAAAAGTTCAACAAAAACTCAACAAAAAAAATGACAAAAATTCAACAAAAAACGACAAAAAACGACAAAAATGTGACAAAAACTCGACAAAAATGGGGCAAAAATTCAACAAAAATGTGACAAAAGTTCAACAAAAACTCAACAAAAAAATGACAAAAATTCAACAAAAAAAGACAAAAAACGACAAAAATGTGACAAAAACTCGACAAAAATGGGGCAAAAATTCAACAAAAATGTGACAAAAATTCAACAAAAAAGTGACAAAAACTCAACAAAAATGTGACAAAAATTCAACAAAAAACTCAACAAAAAATTAAAAAAAATCAACAAAAAGTGACAAAAATGTGACAAAAATGTGACAAAAATGTGACAAAAATTCAACAAAATTTCAACAAAAAAATTACAAAAACTCAACAAAAAGTGACAAAAATTAAACCAAAATGTGACAAAAATTTAACAAAAACGTGACAAAAATTCAACAAAAATGTCACAAAACTCAACAAAAATGTGCCAAAAATGAAAAAAAAAAAACACAGCAACAACGCGAGGAAAAAGATCAGTTTTGTGGGTCTTAGCTTTCAAATGAGTCGTTACACAGACCTATATAACAGCCAAACAGGACAGCATGCATTTGGTTTAGGCGGGTGGTAAGAGGTCTATTGTTTATTCTGTCTAAAAGCATCTCTGATCAATGGAATGACCAAACTGTGTTGTGTGAGGGCTGGGACAATATCAGATCATTTTATTTGTCATGACATGAAGCTTCGGTCACTTTTCGACTTCATTATTACATAGAACTGTTCATTGCACAGTTGTATTACGACTATAAAGTGCCCTAACCTTTATCCTTCCAGATTGTTTGAGTTATGCTTTTTCTGCTCATCTTCCGCTCAGCCGTCCGTTCTTCTGGAGGATGAAAAACCAGAGAGCTTGTTTTCTCCTCCGAAGCCTTCGTCACATCGTCCGCCTTCAATCCTCATCTTTTAATAAGCTCCATTTCACTCTATGTCGATGTTGTGGTCCTTGCAGGTTAATAGTGATCATTTACAGATATACTTTAGTTCATTCTTATACAGTTAACCCCTTAACTCCCACCTGAACCTGGTTGGCTTTACCCCAATCCAAAAGCTTCTGGAAAAAAGCTGTGAAAATAGCAAGAAAACTGAGACGAAAACAATGATGGAAATGTGGCAAAAAAATGACAAAAATGTGATAAAAATTTGACAAAAAAATGACAAAAATGTGGCAAAAAATGGCAAATATTTGATTAAAAAAAGGACCAAAAAATGACAAAAATGTGATAAAAATGTAACAAAAAATGACAAAGAAATGACAAAAATGTGACAAAAAATGACAAATATTTGATTAAAAAAATGACAAAAAAATGACAAAAATGTGACAAAAATGTGATAAATAATTGACAAAAAAAAGGACAAAAATGTGACCAAAAAATGACAAATATTTGATTAAAAAAAGGACCAAATGGACAAAAATGTGATAAAAATGTAACAAAAATGTGACAAAAATGTGACAAAAAATGGACGAAAAAAAGGACAAAAATTTGAAAAAAATGGACGAAATAATGGACAAAAAAATGTCAAAAAAACTTGCAAAAATGAGTTGAATACCCAACAAAAACAATGATGGAAAAACAATCTGAGGAAAAAGATCCTCTCAGTTCAGGCGGGAGTTAAGAGGTTAAACAGTTGCTCTTTGATGCTACATATTAGTTTTACTGTTGGACTTGCACTTCAAACCTTTGCTGTTTTGTGCCTATAAGACATTAGTCAAGTCTTCATCAGGACTTCATTGGCCGTGAGGGATGGTAGCCCCTCCCCCTCGCGGCTCGATGGCGTCGTCAGGCCTTTCAGTTCTTGGATCGCGGGCGGATGAAGCGGTTGACGAAGGAGCCTCCGCCCCCCGTGTGAGTGCTCAGGTGGGTTTGAAGCGCGGCCTTGTGACCGAAGCTCTTCCTGCAGAGCGAGCAGCTGAAGGGTTTGGCGCTGGTGTGTGTTCTTTCATGGTTCTCCAGAGCGCTCTTCAGGAGGAACGTTTGGTCACAGACTGAGCAGCTGAATCTCTCCGTGTGGGCCCTGGGACCGGGGTCCAGCCCAGTCCGTGCTTCCTCCATGTGGGAATCGAGGGTTTTCCTCTGAGCAAACGCTGGTGTTTGATCCGCGTGTGTTCTCATGTGGAGTGCGAGCTTATTCTTCAGAGCGAAGGATTTCTGGCAGACGGAGCAGCTGTACGGCCTCTCCCCCGTGTGAACCCGAATGTGTCTCTGAACGCTCTGTTTAGTCCAGAACCTCTTGACACAGAAGGGACACTGGTGCTTCTTGGCCTGGGCCACGTCTGCGGCGGCTCCGGTGTGAGTCCTCATGTGTGTCCTGAGGTACGACTGGCTCGCAAAGGGTTTATCGCAGACAGAGCAGCTGTAAGGCTTCTCTCCTGAGTGGAGCCTGTAGTGGATTTGTAAATAATGTTTACTCCCAAACATCTTCTGACAAACTGTGCACCGGTGCTTCGTCCTGACGGCGGAGGCGATCTCTGTGGAGTGTGTTCTCATGTGGACCTGGAGGTTGTTCCTTTGTGTGAACGTTCTCTGACAGATAAAACAAATGTAAGGCTTTTCCCCCGTGTGTGTTCTTTTATGTACGTTCAAAATATCCCACCGAGAAAAGCTCTTCTTACAGATAGAGCAGCTGAAAGGCTTCTCTCCGGTGTGAAGTCTGTAGTGGATTTGTAAATACTGTTTACTCCGAAATGTCTTCTTGCAAACAGAGCACCGGTGCTTCTTCCCCGCGGATCCTTCGGCGTCAGAGTCAGACGAGTGCTCGGTTTGTCCCTCACTCTCTGAGCTGTCCTCTCCCTGCGTTTCCTCTCGGTGCTCAGTTTGTCTTTGCTGAAGCAGAGAGGACTCTTCGCTCTTCACACAGACAGCGCTGGACTCTGGGACAGATCTGGAAAACGATTAAAATATAGATTTAAAACTCGAATGGGCCTCAGTCATGACGTGTCCTGAAAATGTTTGTTCTTTTAACCCCGACTTTAACCGAGGGCATTTTCTCTACCTCGGCTTTACCTAAATCTAAAAGCTCCTCGACTGGAGCTCACAGCCTCGAGGCCAGTGTGATGCGTTTTTGTTGTTGTGGAATTTTTGTCATGTGCCTTTAATTGTTGTTTTTTGGCCACATTTTGTCTTTTAGTGTAACTGTGATGAAGCCACAAAATGTGACAAAAACGCTCCTGAAAAATGTGACAAAATCTAGAAAAATTTGAAAAAAAATGTGGCACTCTAGAAAAACATGACATAAACTCTAGAAAAACATGACATAAACTCTAGAAAAACATGACATAAATTCTAGAAAAATGTGACGAAAACTCTAGAAAAATGTGACAAAAACTCTAGAAAAGTGTGAAGAAAACATGACGAACACTCAAAAAAATATATAGCGAACTCTCGAAAAATGTGACGAAAAACTAGAAAAAAAAAAACATGACAAGCTCTAGAAAAATTAGAAAATGTGACGGAAACTAGAAAAAAAACGGACGAAAACTCGAAAAGTATGACCAAAACTCTAGAAAAATGTGACGAAAACTCTAGAAAACTTGACAAACTCTAGAAAAATGTGACACTCATGATATATGTGACACTGAAGAAAAATGTGACGAAAACTAGAAAAATGTGACACTGAAGAAATATGTGACAAAACTCCAGGAAAATGTGATCAAAAAACGGACGAAAACTCAAACATTCTAGAAAAATGTGACGAAAAATGTGACAAAACTAGAAAAAATTTACAAACTCTAGAAAAGTGTGACAAAAACGTGACGAACACTCGGAAAAAATGTGACAAACTCTAGAAAAATGTGATGGAAACTAGAAAGATGTGGTGAAAAAACTTGAGCAGCCTGGGAAGCTAAGACACTTCAATGATATATGGCTAGAAAAACGGACGAAAACTCTTGAAAAATGTGACAAAAACTAGAAAAATTTGAAAAACTCTAGAAAAACGGACGGAAACTCTAGAAAAATGTGACGGAAACTCTAGGAAAACATGGCAAACTCTGGACGTAAACATGATGGAAACAGATCAGTCACGATAAACAGCTGAAAGACAAGTGAGTTTTCGATTTCATTATTTTGACTCTTTTTGAGGCAGATTTTTTGCTGGTTTTGGGATGGAAAGGGTCAAATATAAATACTATAAACCGATACTAACGATAGCAGTTACGTTTGTTTAACACATTGTTATATTTGTGTTCAAAAAGCAGACGAGGACCACAGAAAGGTTTTATGGAGTTTATTTTCAGCCAGTGCAAGTCCAGAGTTCTGCGTTTAAGATCCAGATTCTACAAAGAGACCCGGGTTTTACAGAGGAAAGAAAGAGACAGAAGAACGGCCATGATCTGACAGAGTAATCTTTGGTCTGAACTGAACAGAAATCTGACAATATATTGCAAGGTCCTTCCTTCAATAAAGCTGCTCGAAAACTGGAATGAAACCTGGAGTTTGTGAGTGAAATGTGAGTGTGACGTGTTTAAAGTGGTGGAGCCTACACTGGCAGCTGCTCTTCCTCCTGTTTGACGCTCTGCTCCTCTTCCTCCTCTTTAATCCATGGAGTCTCTGGGGTTTCCTGCTTCAGATCAGGAGCAGGACTCGGTGAGGGCGTCTGGACACCTGCAGGAGACAGTGGGAATTAGAGCCTCCTATAATCATTAAGTGTGTTTTTTTTTAGTTTTACATAAAGCTTCTCTCAGCATTTTCCCGGACCGGCGTGACTGCACATCCACATTGCATCGCTAAACGCCCCACTTTCACAAACAGCTAGCGAACTTTGCACTGCAGAAGCATCAAACGCCACACGTCCCCCGCCTCAGCCCTCATCCTCACCGGCCCCTTCACCACGGTAACATGTGGTGTTTGAAGGAGCAGACGCAGCAACAGTTAGCGGCTAACACAGTCAGAGTTAAAGAGGGGGTATTCTGCTTTTTTCAGTCACATAGCACCAGTCTATATCACACTACAATGATGACAAACCTTCTGTTGGTCTGTAAATGCAGTAAATCAGAATAACTGCCTTGTATAAAATGTCTCTCTCAAAATGGCTGTAGTGAATGTCTTGAAATAGGCCTCTGTCTCTTTAAGAACCTCTGAGCCTTTCAGACACGCCCCCTCCACACGCTGTCTGTGGCATCAGTGGGGAGGGGGTTCTGCTGAGGAGCAGTGGTCGGTTACTCGGCTGGTGACGAAAGCTCGGAGGCGTCTCCAGGAGGTGGGGGCGTTCCTAGGAGGACTCAGGCAAAGCTATCCCTAAAATGGCCGCCATCAGAGTTTTTACAGATTACTCAGAAATACGTGAATGTGCCAAGGCAACACTTCAGCCATGTTTTTAATGAGGGAATGACATAATAACATGAGGTCAGCTTTAATGTGCCTTTGAGCTCTACCTGGCCTGGACTCGGCTGCAGTGATTGGACGGACAAAAGTAGAAAAACTTAAACTCTAGAAAAGTGTGACGAAAACGTGACAAACACTCGGGAGAAAAAATGTGACAAACTAGAAAAATGTGACGAAAACTAGAAAAATTTGAAAAACACTAGAAAAATATGACAAAAATGCGAAAAAAAAGAAAAAAAAGAACTCTAGAAAACACTCGGGGGGAAAAAATGCGACAAACTCTTGAAAAATGTGTGAAAAATTCTAGAAAAATGTGACAAAAATTCTAGAAAAATGTGACAAAAATTCTAGAAAAATGTGACGAAACTGTAAAACATGAGGACGAAAGCAGACCTGAGTTGTGCGTTGCGGCGTCGTCAGTGTCGGGCGAGCGCTCAGTGTTTCCCTGCGCTTCCTCTCGGTGCTCAGTTTGCCTTTGCTCTTCGCTCTTCACACAGACGGGGCTGGACTCTGGGACAGGCCTGACACATGAGTAAAAGCACAGATTTAGAGTGAAGTGTTTGCCAGTGAAGTGTGACGGCGCTGGAGCCTACACTGGCAGCTGCTCCTCCTCCTGTTTGATGATGACTTCCACTGGCTCCTCCTTCATGTGGCTCTGAACACCTGCAGGAGACAAGAGGAAACACGATGACCCTCGTGAGCGCCCCCTGCCGCCCTCCTGACTGCGCTGCACTCACCGGCCGCGGCGCTCGCCTCCTCCTCGTACTCCACGATGATGCTCTGTATCAGCGAGGAGCGGCCGGGAGGCTTCTCCTCTGCTCGTGTTCCGGGAGGTTTCTCCTCTGACTCCGCCTCCGCCTCCGCCTCCGCCGCGTGCGTCCTCGCGTGCTGCTCCAGGCTGAACTTCCGGGTGAAGCTCTTGTCGCAGGCGGGGCAGCTGTAGGTCCGGCCCTCGCGGTGAGCCGTGCGGTGCAGCTTCAGCGCCGGGAGGTCGTGGAACTCCTGGCTGCAGACGGAGCAGCTGTAGCGCTTCTCGCCCGTGTGCAGCTTCACGTGCGTGCTCAGGCTGCTCTTCTGGCCGAAGGTCTTCTCGCAGAAGGGGCAGCTGAAGGGCTTCTCCCCCGTGTGCGTCCGCATGTGCTGCACCTGATGAGCCTTCTGGATGAACGTCTTGTGACACACGGGGCAGCTGAAGGGCCGCTCCGTGGTGTGAGTCCGGCGGTGCTGCTTGAGGGACGAGAAGTCGGTGAAGCGCTGCTCGCAGACGGAGCAGCTGTACGACGCCTCCTCCGCGTGGATCTTCCTCATGTGGGCGTTCAGGTTGCTCTTTTGGGCGAAGGTCAGGGCGCAGAGCGAGCAGCTGAAGGGTTTCTCCCCCGTGTGCGTCCTCATGTGCTGCTCCTGATGAGCCTTTTGGGTGAAGGTCTTGCTGCAGAGCGAGCAGCCGTAAGGCCTCTCCCCCGTGTGCAGTTTGGCGTGTGTTTGCAGAGACTTCTTACTGATGAATCTCTTCTTACAAACCGAGCACTGGTGGCTCCCGGCCTCGGCGCCCGCGTCCTCCTCGCCGTCCTCCGTGTGGCGCTTCATGTGCGTCTGGAGCGTGTACTTCAGGGGGAAGGATTTCCCGCACACGGTGCAGCTGTACGGCTTCTCCCCGGTGTGGATCCGAATGTGTCGCTGCACCGTCTGCTTCGAGCCGAAACTCCTCTGACAGAACGGACACTGCAGCTCCGCCTGGGGGCGGGACCACAAACAATAATGTTGTTAATCCATGGCTTTTTTCATTGCTATGTCGTCACGTTTTCGTCACTTTTTTGTTGCTTTTCATCCTCGTTTTCGTCACTATTTCAATGCTTCTCTTTTAAGCATTTAGATTTGGGTAAAGCTCAGTTAAGGTGTGGGTTTAGAGGTTGAGAAAAGTGAGAGGCCAGACCGGTGGCCCGAGAGCCAGTGGCCCCTCTGTGCTCTTCCAGAATACAGGACATGTGGCCGGTCCGCCCCTGCTCATGGCCCTAATTCTGCTTCTGATTGGACGAGACACAGACGGATATGTATGACATTTTCAAAGTACAAAACACTAAAGACCAAACTTTAAAAACAAAGCAGGTTTTCATGTAAAAATACACAATTTTCATGTCAGTTTTGCTCTATTTGAGTCTGTGTTTACTAGAAAACGATTGATTGATTGATTGATGCTAAAATAGTTCAATAATAGTTTAGCTCTTGATTAGTTGTTTCAGCCCTTCTCTTAACCTCCACCTAATTATTCCCAGTTTGGCTTTACCCAAATCTAAAAAGAGTCAAAAAATGTTTTTCCCCCAATTTTTTTTCCTCATTTTTTCATATTTTTTTCCAAAGTTTTCTACGTGTTTTTTTTTTCTTTCATTTTTTAAATTTCGGCCCAAATGTTCCCAATATTCCCCCAAACTTTTCTATTTTTCCAAAAATGTTTTCAACTTGTGTCACTTTAGTTCTTTCACATTTTGATGATCAGCATCCAAACTGGAATATAAATATTTACTTTAGATTTATTTGATTAAAAAATGTGGCGATTAATCGATTAATCGTGAGAATAATGGGTACAGTCTCCGCCCTCGTCTCCGCCGTCGGTACAGTCTCCGCCCTCCGTACAGTCTCCGCCCCCGTCCCCGCCGTACCTCCGCCGCGTCCCCGCTGCTGTGCGACCTCATGTGCGTCTGGAGGTTGCTCTTCTGGGCGAAGGTCTCGTCGCAGACGCCGCAGCTGTACGGCCTCTCCCCCGTGTGCAGCCTGTGGTGGATCTGCAGGTGATACTTCCTGGTGAACCTCTTCTGGCAGACGGAGCACTCGTGTTTCTTCTCCTCGGCCCCGGAGTGCGTCTTCATGTGCGCCTGGAGGTTGCTCTTCAGCGTGAACGTCCTCTTGCAGACGCCGCAGCCGTGGGGCCGCTCGCCCGTGTGCACCGTCACGTGCCGCTGCAGCATCTGCTTCGTCCCGAACGTCTTCTGACAGACCGAGCAGCGGTGCGTCTTGGCCTCGTCCCCGGAGTGCGTCCTCATGTGCGCCTGCAGCGTGCCCTTCAGCCTGAACGCCTTCTTGCACACGGAGCAGCTGAAGGGCCGCTCCCCCGTGTGCACCCGGATGTGCAGCTTCAGGTTCCCCTTGATGAACCTCTTGGGGCAGAACGGGCACTGGTGCTTCTTCCGGGCGGCCCCGTCGGCGGCGCTCGCCCCCGTGTGCGTCCTCATGTGCGTGCGCAGCGAGCTGGTCTGGGCGAAGGTCTTGCTGCAGACGGAGCAGCTGTAGGGCCGCTCCCCCGTGTGCACGCGGATGTGGATCTGCAGGTGATACTTCCTCATGAACGTCTTCTGGCAGAACGGGCACTTGTGCTTCTTCTCGGCGCCGGCGTCCGTCTCCGTGTGGCGCCGCACGTGCTTCCTGAAGCCCGACGGATCCGCGAAGTCCTTCTGACAGACGGAGCAGCTGTAAGGCCTCACCCCCGTGTGCCGGCTCATGTGGAAAACCAGGGTCCCTTTGTAGGCGAAGGCTTTGTCACAGACCGAGCAGCTGAAGGGCCGCTCTCCCGTGTGAAGGATGAAGTGTCTTTGTAAATTCTGCTTCGTCCCGAACCTCTTTTTACAAACCGAGCACTGGTGCTTCCGCTCGGCTCCGTCGGAGGCGCTCGCTCCCGTGTGGATGATCATGTGTCTTTGCAGGTTGGGCTTTTGATTGAAAGACTTCTTACAGATGGAGCAGCTGTAAGGCCTCTCTCCGGTGTGAACTCGGCTGTGGATCAGCAAGTCGCGCTTTTTCCCAAACCTCTTGTGACAAACCGAGCACTGGTGCTTCTTCGCGTCCGCTCCTCCAGACACATCTGCGGCTTTGGCTTTCGGGGACAGAGCGGGGTTTTGCGCCGCTGTCCGTCTGACTCTGGTCCGGACTTGGCTGCGGTCGTCTCCGTCCGCCTCAGTCTCCGTCTGGACTGAGCAGCTGAAAGGAGGCTCCCAGTCGTCGTCGTTGTCGGTGTCGGACGAGTGCTCAGTGTGTCCCTCCGTCTCCGAGTGGAAATGTGGCTCCTCCCCCTGCGCTTCCTCTCGGTGCTCAGTTTGTTGAAGCAGTGGAGGCTCTTCGCTTTTCACACCGACAGCGCTGGACTCTGGGACAGGCCTGGAAACGATTAAACACAGTTATATGAGTGTGAAGTGAGGGTTTGTCAGTGAAGTGTGAGCGCTGGAGCCTACACTGGCAGCTGCTCTTCCTCCTCTTTGATGATGACTTCCACTGGCTCCTCCTTCATCTGCGTCTGACCACCTGAAGGAAATAAACAAGACATTTCATTCCTCCTTTTGTCGTAGGTCAAAACTACTACATCATAAAGACACAAATGAAACTGAAATTTAGGAGTTTTTTTTCTGTATCTGCTTCAATACTTAGATTTTTTCGATACCAGAAGCACCTAAACTGTTTTTCCTGATACTGGTTTGGTTTAACGGCGCCCGGCCCCAAGTGCAGCTTTTCATCACATGACGCTTTATTCACGGACAAGAGAACAGTTACATAACAGAGAGTACAGTGTGAAAAAACTACTCTTAGAAATACAATTACTTCTTAACCTCTTACCACCCGCCTAAACCAAATACACTATGTCCTCTTTGGCCATTATATAGGCCTGTGTAACACCTCATTTGAAAGCTAAGACCCACAAAACTGATCTTTTTCCTCACATTGTTGCTGTGTTGTGTCACCTTTTGTATGTTTTTTTCTTTTCTTTTTTTCCATTTTTGTCACATTTTTGTTGAATTTTTGTCACATTTTAGTTGAATTTTTGTCACTTTTTTGTTGAATTTTTGTCATTTTTTTGTTGAATTTTTGTCACATTTTAGTTGAATTTTTGTCATTTTTTTGTTGAATTTTTGTCACTTTTTTGTTGAATTTTTGTCACATTTTTGTTGAATTTTTGTCATTTTTTTGTTGAATTTTTGTCACATTTTAGTTGAATTTTTGTCACATTTTTGCTGAATTTTCGTCACATTTTTGCTGAATTTTTGTCACATTTTTGTCACATTTTTGTTGAATTTTTGTCACATTTTTGTTGCGTTTAAATCCTTGTTTTCTTCTCATTTTTGTGGCTGTTTTGGTGTTTTTTCCCCCAAGAATCTTTTTGATTTGGGTAAAGTCAAACTGGAGAAAATGGGGTCCGTTCAGGTGGGAGTTCAGAGGTTAAAGCTGTGTTTGAGAACCAAGGGCAGATACCGAAAAGAAACATGAAAGCTTAATATCAAAGTTCTGATTCTGTTGGTCGTCATTTCAATAAATAAAAAAGGGACACAAAGTGAGAAATTGAGAAAAAAAGTGGAAAACAATTTGGGTAAAAAAAATTGAACATTTTGGGGTGAAAAAACAGTTGGAAAAATATGGAAATATAGAGAAAAAATCGGGAAAAACAAGTGAAAAAATTGGGGGGAAATTGGAAAGTTTGTTTATTTTTTTGTTGTCCTTTTGTCGTTAAAGGAAGTTTCTTGGTTGTTTTAAATGGAAAGGAATAAATTAACATTATTTAACTGTTTTATGGTTCTGTATGACAAAAATTAGTATTAGTACAAGTACCAGTATAAAAAAAAATGTAACAGAAGGCGGGAAACTGCGCCATCTGTGGATAATCTGCGGAACTACATGAGCAGCAGTTCCGACCGCGGCCTGTAGGCGGCTCAGCATCAGCATAAAAACACCAGGCCCGGATGTAAACATTTAAACAAACATGTGTGAACTCCGGCCCGCGTCCTCCGGGATCCACAGACTCTCGGCTCTGCTACGTTTAAACATTTATATCGTTTATATTGAAAGATGTGGCGGTAAAAGCAGAAGAGGGGCGGAGTCAGTGTTAGCCGTTAGCTAAACAGAAGAGAGGCGGAGTCAGTGTTAGCCGTTAGCTTCAGTACAAAAGACCTGCCTTTGTAAAACACACACAAACCACTTCATCTGAAACATGGCCCTCCTGCTGCCGCGTTAACAGGTCTGTCCCCCCCCCGGACCCCCCCCCCGCTACACTTCCATCTCACGATCATGACGTTAAAGACACGGTCAGACGTCAGGATCTGCCCCGGGACGGACTCACGCGCCGCGGGCCGGACTCTGCAGGTCCGGGGCCGGTCTGTGAGGCTCTGATCCGGGGGAAGAGTCTCCGAAACTCCCGCTGTTTGGCTTCCGGACATTTTTACCAACTGTTTTTAGCTTTAGCTCAGAGTTAGCAACACGGCGCCGTCCCAGGGCGGCCGGGCACGTCTGCGCATGCGCGGCCTCTGCGACGCTGCGTCCAAGGAAACTGGGGGAAAAGATAAATAAATAATAATAATATTAACCTCTTAACTCCCGCCTGAACGGATCACATTTTCTCCAGTTTGGCTTTACCCCAATCAAAAAGCTGCTTGGGAAAAAACACCAAAACAGCCACAAAAATGAGAAGAAAACAAGGATGTAAACGCAACAAAAATGTGACAAAAATGTGACAATAATTCAACAAAAAATGACAAAAATTCAACAAAAAAATGACAAAAAATCAACAAAAATGTGACAAAAATTCAACAAAAAAATGACAAAAATTCAACAAAAAAATGACAAAAATTCAACAAAAAAATGAACTAAAATGTGACAAAAACTCAACAAAAAAATGACAGAAATTCAACAAAAAATCATCAAAAAATCAACAAAAAAACATCAAAAAATGACAAAAATTCAACAAAAAAATGACAGAAATTCAACAAAAAATGACAAAAAACTGAACCAAAATGTGACAAAAACTC
This sequence comes from Gobius niger, assembly GCF_951799975.1. Lineage (NCBI taxonomy): Eukaryota > Metazoa > Chordata > Actinopteri > Gobiiformes > Gobiidae > Gobius > Gobius niger. The sequence goes on from NC_136866.1 coordinate 29,620,465, forward strand.
AAAAATGAAAAGAAAGAAAGTAAAACAAAACAAAACATAAAGGTGTCACAACACAGCAACAACGCGAGGAAAAAGATCAGTTTTGTGGGTCTTTCAAATGAGGTGCTACACAGGCCTATAGCCAAAGAGGACAGAAGGCATTCGGTTTAGGCGGGGGGTCAGATCTCTGACAACAGAAAAGTAAAGTCTAAGCAGCACAAAACATACAAATAAAATGAATAGCAATACTTTGTGTTAAATACTAAAACGACCACAGAAAAAACAGCCTGGACTTTACTTTAAAACAACCGAACAGGCAAACTCCACACAGAAAGGTCCCGTCCAGGTGGGAATCGAACCCGGGACCTTCTAGCTAACGTTTCCAAGCACTGGAGAAACTTTTTGAGCTGTACTTGTAACAGAGCTGTGGAAGGTCAGGGCACTCACACCGTTTATTAACAAGACGACATAAAAAAAAACAAAGCCCCAGTAAAGTCCCCTCTCCTCGTGGTGGCAGCTCCCCTGATGGACCTGATGAACCTGATGGACCTGATGGACCTGATGTCCCCCTGGTCCGACCTCCTCAGTCAGGGCTGGGACTCGATTAAAACATAATAATCTAATCCAGTGTGAACGTCATCAGTTTGTGGACACGAGCCTCATGGAGACGCCTCAGAGAGAACCAGAGGACCACAGGAGAGATCCAGCCTCATGGACGGTCAGGCTAAAGACCTGGAGCTGACGAGTCCCTCTGCAGACGCACCGAGACCGTGGAAGAGCGTCCAGTTCTGAGGATTCACTGACCTGTGATGGAAAAGGCTGCGTTTGCTTAAACAAACAACACGTCCTCAAAATTCAGTTCATTCAAAAATAAATATGAGCCTTTTGGAACTAATGAACAAAAGCTTTTTCTTGATTTCCGACACAAATAAACACGTTTTAGCTTCTTTATAAACTTTATTAGACACAAAAATAAATCACTTTTTTCAGTAACTGATGATTAGAACATATAAGTCATTATCATTTACGTAACCCCGGCTCACATTAAATCCGTTTAAGGTCCGGTCCGGCCTCCGCGAACTTAGAAAGTCATTCAAACCAATGTTGCAGACTCGCTCTGCTCCGCGAAGTCCGGCTCCCGAGGCCGTCCAGAGGTAGAGGAAGTGTATTTATGCCGGACGCCGGAGCCCCAGCGGATCAAGCTGACAGAAAAACACGAGCCAAGCAGGAAGTCAGGTCTCGTGAGGAAAGAAGATCCGGTGTATTTCAAAATAAAATCTCTCTGCTCGCTCCTTATCTGGTCTGGTTTATCACCTGTACACGAGCGTAACGTCGTAAATGTAAACATGTCTCCATCACCAGTGACACGGGGCAGGAGTGAGTTAAAGCCTCCACTTCACTGGGGAGAGTCGTTGTTCAGGCAAATGCGGCTTTTGTTACAAAAACTACCTGTACACGGGGCTGATCATCACGTAAACTCTTACCAAGCGGGAAACCCGCACTTCTGTTCTCGAGTGCTGTTTCTGTGCCTGGAGCAGCGTCTGGGCCGGAGCCGGCGGAGCCACAGTGTCAGCCGGACTCACTGTGAGTGGTGGTTTGGGGCAAACACGGACCGGATCAGGACCGAACCCGGACCGAACCGTAGTTAATGTGAGCCGGGGGTAACTCGAGTTACAAGTGCATTTGAAAGGTTTGTATTGATTTACAGACAAAAGCCAAACTGCCTCAGATCAAGACACTGGTGAATCAGATCTGCACAAAACCAAACCTGAGGGAAAGTGAAGGAAAAGGAAAACTTTGACTTTTGTTCGGTGCCGGTTTTACTATTTTCAGTTTATATTTTGCCAAAAGTAACTCAGAAGTAACTCTAAAAGTAACTCAGAAGTAACTCTAAGAGTAACTCAGTAATATGTAACGCAAACATCTTACATTCTTCAAGCTGTAACGATTAATATAGAACATGTGACCGTTTAGAGTAATTTCCCGACACCGTCTTCAGTTCTCAGGTTTGGGGAGGACGAGGCGGCAGCTGGAAGAGCCTCCGGTGACGCATGTGTTTGAGCAGCTGAAGGGTCTCTCTCCCGTGCGCGTCGAGATTAGATTTTTGGGCGGATGTTTTCAGACGGGTTGAACAGCTGCATGGTCTCTCTTTTCTGTGTCTTTCGAATTCACTTTCCGACTCGAAGCTCCTCTGACAAACCGAGCGCCGGAGCTTCTCTGCGGCTCCGGGTGCCGCGAGCTCATGTGTGTTTTTAAATTCCCCTTTGTCGATAATGTGGCGTCACAGACCGAACAGCTGAAAGAGCTGCGTTCCACGTGGAGCTTCATGTGCGTCTTCAGATTACTCTTCACGCCAAACCTCTTCTCACACACTGGGCAGCTGAAAGGTCTCTCTCCCGTGTGCGTCCTCATGTGGACTTTGACGTCGTATTTTTGGGCAAATGTTTTCAGACAGACGGAGCAGCTGTAAGGTCTATCGTCTGTGTGAGCTACAGCGCCGCCCCTTTGACGAGCCGAGCGCTGGCTCTTCTCGGTCCGTCCGACGTGCCGCGAGCTCATGTGTGTTTTTAAATTACCCTTCGTCGACAGTGTAGCGTCACAGATCGAACAGCTGAAGGAGTTGCGTTCCATGTGGCGCTTCACGTGTGCCTTGAGATTACTCTTCAGGCCAAACCTCACCTCACAGACTGGGCAGCTGTAAGGTCTCTCTTTCGAGTGAACCACAGCGTGTCTTTCTAACTCATCTTCAGACACGAAGCTCCTTTTGCAAACTGAGCACCGGTGCTTCGTCCCCCGGTGCCACGTGCTCATGTGTGTTTTCAAATTGCCCTTCGTGGTTGATGTTTTATTACAGATCGAACAGCTGAAGGAGTTGCCTTCCGTGTGGCGCTTCGTGTGAGCCCTGAGAGAGCTCTTCAGGGCGAACCTCTTCTCGCACACGGAGCAGCTGTAAGGTCTCTCCCCTGTGTGAACTGCCATGTGTGCCGTTCGGTTCTTCCTCCTGGAGAAGGTCTTGTTGCAGACGGGGCAGCTGAACTCCCTCCTGTGAACCCGGGAGTGATTTTCTAGATCGCGTTTCCTCCCGAACCACGTGTTACAGACGGAGCACTCGTGTTCCTCCTCGGGTCCACCGGGGGCGCCCTCGCCTGCGTGTGAGCTCGTGTGGCGATCGAGACTGGACTGGGAGATAAAAGACTTGTCACAAACGGTGCAGCTGTAAGGTCTCTCTCCTGCGTGAGTCGTCATGTGCGCCATGTGATTTTTCTTTCTGAGGAATGTTTTATTACAGATTGAGCAGCTGTAAGGTCTGTCTCTCACGTGAACTCTAACGTGTCTTTGTAACATCTGTTTCGTCCCAAATCTCTTTTGACAAAACGGGCACCGGTGCTTCTTCCCCTCGGCCTCTTCAGCTCCTGACAGGTCCTCCTCGTGGACGGAGGCGCCGGGCTCTGGTGCAGACGTGTATTTGGGGAACAGGCCGGTGCTTCTCGCAGCTGGAGCGCCGGGTGTTTCCCAGTCGTCGTCGTCGTCCGTGTCAGACCGGTGCTCAGTTTGTCCCTGCGTTTCCTCTCGGTGCTCGGTTTGGCTTGGCGGTGACGACTCTTCGCTCTTCACAAGGACAGTGATAAACTCTGGGACGGACCTGACAGAAATGATGAAAAATGTGTGTTTAAAAATGTAAAGTGAGGATTTGTCAGTGAAATGTGAGTGTGAGGTTTACACTGGCAGCTGCTCTTCCTCCTGTTTGACGCTCTGCTCCTCTTCCTCCTCTTTAATCTGTGGAGTCTCTGGGGTTTCCTGCTTCAGGTCAGGGCCAGGACTCAGCGAGGGCGTCTGAACACCTGCAGGTGTTAATGGGAAACATTAAAGAGGGGGTATTCTGCTTTTTTCAGTCCCATAGCACCAGTCTATATCACACTACAATGATGACAAACCTTCTGTTGGTCTGTAAATGCAGTAAATTAGAATAACTGCCTTGTATAAAATGTCCCTCTCAAAATGGCTGTAGTGAATGTCTTGAAATAGGCCTCTGTCTCTTTAAGAACCTCTGAGCCTTTAGACACGCCCCCTCCACACACTGTCTGTGGCATCAGTGGGGAGGGGGTTCTGCTGAGGAGCAGTGGTTGGTTACTCGGCTGGTGACGAAAGCTCGGAGGCGTCTCCAGGAGGTGGGGGCGTTCCTAGGAGGACTCAGGCAAACCTATCCCTAAAATGGCCGCCATCAGAGTTTTTACAGATTACTCAGAAATACGTGAATGTGCCAAGGCAACACTTCAGCCATGTTTTTAATGAGGGAATGACAGAATAACATGATGTAAAGCTTGAAAAAGTCCATTTTGCAGAATACCCCCCCTTTAAAAAGTATTGGGCGATTTAGGAAAAAAAATAATCATGATTATTTCCCCTAAATGGATCAATATTGATTTTCGATCGATTTTGCTTTTCCATTATAAATTTAAAAACATCTTTTATTCAAACTTCAGCTCAAACAAAAACTGTCATTAAGTCTCATCGTCCAAAACCAGGTTCTGTTTGTGCCGCAGAAACGTCGATTATAAAATCCCACGACTGTTGAGATCGACCAAAGTAGAGACGGCGATTTCAATGGAGTTTTGATTGTTGGTCGTCAATAAAAGTTTTTTTTTTAAAGTGGAAGAAAAAAAAGGAGGAAAATGTAGAACAAATTTGGGGCGAAATTGAGAAAAAAGTGAAAAATAAAGTAAAAAATAAGAAAACGTTGGAAAAAATTTGGAAAAATCGAGAAAAAAATGTGGTAGATTTTGGAGAAAAAAAAAAAAACGTTTTGGGAAATTTGGAAAAAACACCTTAAAAATGGGGGAAATTTGGGGGGAAAAAATTGGGCAAAAAGTATCGTTCAGATATTGGTATCGAAAAACAAGTATCGTTAATCCAACATGAGCGACGCCATGTTTTGATCAAGCTTTAGGCCGTGTTCTAAATAGTTTCGCTCGAAAGTTTACAGCGGGTACGTCATACGTCATCTGATACGATGATACGATTGGCTGTGGTCACGTGCTGACTGACACATAAACAGCTCTACAGACTGGCTGCCCCACAGAAACACCTTCAGATCAGCGGGAAACTGCGCCATCTGTGGATAATCTGCGGAACTACATGAGCAGCAGTTCCGGCCGCGGCCTGTAGGCGGCTCCGCATCAGCATAAAAACACTGGGCCCGGATGTAAACATTTGTAAAACACACAAACCACTTCATCTGAAACATGGCCCTCCTGCTGCCGCTTTAACAGGTCTGTCCCCCCCCGCGCACCCCCCCGCTACACTTCCATCTCACGATCATGACGTTAAAGACACGGTCAGACGTCAGGATCTGCCCCGGTGTAGCGATTTCAAACTACCCCCCGGTACTTTGAAATTGATTTCAGACTACCGGGGGGTAACTTGAAATCGATTTCAAATTACCCCCGCCGCAATATGTATTGTTTGTTTGGCTCGGCTGTGTTAAATAGAAAATGCCCGGATGTTAATTGCTAATAATAGTTACAACTCTCGTAACTTTTCATCTGGTAAGGTTAGCTTTAGTTCGTAAACTCCACTATCCTTAAGGTTACGGCTCCAACTGCGGTTCCTGTAAGGTATTTTATGGATGAAGAAAGCAGTTGAGAGGGGGGTAATCTGAAATCAGGGGGGGTAGCTTGAAATCGCGTTCATCTTACCCCCGGGGGTAACTTGAAACTGATTTCAAATTACCGGGGGGCAGCCTGAAATGGGGGGTAGTTTAAAACCTTTACACCGGGACGGACTCACGCGCCGCGGGCCGGACTCTGCAGCTCCGGGGCCGGTCTGTGAGGCTCTGATCCGGGGGAAGAGGCTCCGAAACTCCCGCTGTTTGGCTTCCGGACATTTTTACCAACTGTTTTTAGCTTTAGCTCAGAGTTAGCAACACGGCGCCGTCCCAGGGCGGCCGCGCACGTCTGCGCATGCGCGGCCGCTGCAACGCTGCGTTTAAGGAAACTGGGGAAAGAAAAACATCTGAATCTTTTTATTGCCACAGATTCACAAACTAGGTTTTTTTTTTCTCGGTGCTGTCGGGCAACATCAAACATAAGGTCATTATCACAGAATTTATATAAAAAATAACTTTAACGTAACCGGAAGTGGGCGGGACATAAAAATCAACACATGTGACTGCAGAAAAGAAATCCAAGTAGCACAAAACATAAAAAACAAAATAAACTAGAAATGCAATGGCTGCGCCAGTGCGATTGACTGCGGAATTGCGGGAAGCGAATGCAGAAATTGCATAAACTCCTCAAATTGCATAAATTGGTTATATGCGAAAATCCCTATTAAATTGCATTATTCTGCTTTAAAATGCATAAACTGTTTAAATTCCATAAATTGCTTAATTTGTATAATCTAATTTGCATAAACTGGTAAATTGCATAAAATGTCATGTTGCATAAACTGTATAAACTGCATAAAGTGGTAAAATGCATGAATGGGTTAATTTGCATAAATTATGTAAATGGCACAAACTCTTTAAAATTCATAAATCCTAAATGGCATAAACTCTTCAGTTGCATAAACGGTTTAAAATGCATAAAGTGGTTCAATCCCATAAAGTGGTTACTTTGCATAAATTATTAATGTTGCATAAACCTTTAAATTCCATAAACTGGTCAAACTGTTGAAATGGCCTCAGTGCTTGATTGGCAGAAGCTGCACAAATGGCTGAAAGTCCTGGAGTCTCCCCATTGGCTGGATTCCCCCATACACACCAATGCAAACATTTCAAACTCTCATATAAAAAAACTGGAAAACTGCAGAAGGACAATTTTTTCTCAAAACCCACAAGTTGCAGAAGCTGAACATGCACAAAGTGCAGAAATTGCATAAAATGCAGAAAAAAGTGCAGAAAAGCATGGATTTGCGGCAGCCCCATTATAAGTCAATGGGAAAAATCTCCGACATTTTGGCCGATTGCGGAAAAAACGTAAGTTGCAGAAATCCCAAAAGTAATAGCACCTTCTCCTCAACATGCGGAACGTTTTGATGCATAACTTGCATAAATTGCACAAAGCATGAAGGTGCTGAAAGCTCTAGAAAATCGGGAAAAAGATGGAAGAGGAATAATAATAAAGAACATGAAAACCAATAATTGACTGCGGAAGAATTCCGCAGTCAATCAATAATACTTTGAGTACTAACTGCCTTATTGTTCTACAGTTACATTTACTCAAGTACATGAAACTTTTAGAAGTAACTATACTTATTAGACTAGTTATATCTTTCAGTACTTTTCACTTCTACTTATAATACTACTTAGCAATACTGTAAGTACTAGGGATGGGCGATACCACATTTTTAGGAATCGATACGATACCGATACTTTTGGGCTCATTTTTGTCGATAAAACTGGTTATTTTATATAATTAACTGGTAAATTAAAATGATATTACTTTAACTGGTTAATTAAACAACACTAATGTGAAATCAAATACATAAACAACATTTAAAATTAATACTTAAATGACAAACAGAACCTAAACCAGAATGATCAGCCCGGCTCAGTTCAATCCTTTGCTGTTGTGGCTGTTTTGGATCAGAACAAAGAAATAAATCATCTTTTTGTGTTGATAATTGCTGCCCCGCCTCCTTTTACATATGCAAATTAGTATCGATACTTTTTTGCTAATTATCGATACTTAAAAAGTAGCCGTTTGGTATCGATCCGCCCATCCCTAGTGAGTATCTTTGCTCTTACTTGAGTAAAATTATAAAGTTTCTCGTGTCACAGCGTACAGCGAAATAATACTGAGGTGTTAGTCCTGAGCCGCTGCCACTGAGCCGCTGCCACTGAGCCGCTGCTACTGAGCCGCTGCCACTGAGCCGCTGCCACTGAGCCGCTGCTACTGATCCCCTCCCATGGACGGACGGGCTGTAGATGGAAAAACAACACAGTGACACATAAATATCTAAGTAAGTAAGGAAGATAAATGCAGATTACAGAAAGAACAAAGGAAGATAAACATATGTGAAGATTAGAGACATTTTCCTTTAATCTGTAAAGTGTTGTGGGAGAAACATGTTACAAAATCCACCATTAATGAACCATTAACTGTTTATTCCTCTCATCAGGTCACATGTGCTTTATGGACATTTGACCATCACACAGTGACCTTTATTCAGTGAGCGTTACCTCATCTGTTCCTTCTGGATAAGTTCTTTTGTTCTTTGGATAAACAGTCTGATCTATAGAGACGCCCTCGTCCGTGGCTCCTTATGTATCTGCTGTATCTGTGTAACTTTGACCATTACATCATCGGTCACACCATTGGTCCGCTCTGATCATGTGATCTCACACAGTCTGTTTGTATAAATACCGTGTCCTGCCTCTGGACTGACAGAGCGTCTTTGTCCAACCTGTGCAGAATGTCTCTCCATCTGCATATGTCAAATAAACCTGCACGCCTGATTCATGACGACTTCTCTCCGGTTTTCATTTAATACAGTCTCAGCGTTTACCATAACAATGTGCACGGTCATTGTGTCCTTGGGCAAGACACTCCACCCCCTGCGTGCACTGGTGTGAATGACAGAGTGAATGGGTGAGTGGATCCTCGCTGTAAAGTGCTTTAACCTCTTAACTCTTTTTCCATCATTTTTTTGTTGGGTATTAAACTCATTTTTGTAACTTTTTTGTCATTTTTTTCGTAAATTTTTTGTCCATTTTTTTTAATTTTTTTGTCACATTTTTGGCTTTTTTGTGTCATTTTTGGGTTCGATTTTTATCACATTTTTGTCATTTTTTCGTCCATTTTTTGGTTAATTTCTTGTGACATTTTTTCCACTTTTTCATCCATTTTTCGTCACTTTTCTGTCACATTCCCATCATTGTTTTCGTCTCAGTTTTGTTGCTTTTTCACAGCTTTTTTCCAGAAGCTTTTGGACTGGGGTAAAGCCAAACTGGAGAAAGTAAAGTGCTCTAAGTGCCTCATGTAAGTGGAAACGTCCGAGCTCAGGTTTGTTCCGTGTGGAGCTTCATGTGCGCCTTCAGGTTACTCTTCTGGGCAAACCTCTTCTCACAGACTGTACAGCTGAAAGGTCTCTCCCCTGTGTGACTCCTCACGTGTCCGGTGAGATTACTCTTTTTAGAGAATGTCCTGTTACAGATGGAACAGCTGTAAGGTCTCTCCCCTGCGTGAACTCCAAAGTGGTTTTGTAGCATCTGCTCCGTTTCAAACCTCTGTTTACAGACGGAGCACTCGCCCGTGTGTGTCCTCGTGTGGCGAACCAGGTGAGACTTCGAGGTAAATCCCTTCTCACAGACCGAACAGCTGTAAGGTCTCTCGCCTGTGTGGTTTTTCATATGTATAATTAAATAACTGTTCTGGATGAAGGTTTTATTACAGATTGAGCAGCTGTAAGGTCTCTCTCCTGTGTGATGTTTCATGTGTACAGTTAAATTACTGTTTTGGATGAAGGTTTTGTCGCAGATTGAGCAGCTGTAAGGTCTCTCTCCTGTGTGAACTCGAACGTGTCTTTGTAAAATCTGTTTAGTCCCAAATCTCTTTTCACAAACCGAGCACTGGTGCTTCTTCCTCTCGGCTCCGTCAGCGGCTCCGCTGTGTTTCCTCTTGTGTTTTCGAAGAGTGCTTTTATGGTTATACGTTTTCAGACAAACTGAGCAGCTGTAAGGTCTCTCTCCAGTGTGAACTCTGACGTGTGTTTGTAAACTCTGTTCATTAGAATGTGTTTTTTGACAGAAAGGGCACCGGTGCTTCTCCTCGTGCACGGAGGCGCTGGGCTCTGGGGCAGACGTGTGTTTGGGGAACAGAGCTGTGCTTTTCGCAGCTGGAGATCTGACTTCTTCCCGGTCGCCGTCAGTGTCAGACGAGTGCTCAGTTTGTCCCTCAGACTCTGAACTGTCGTCTGTCTGCGCTTCCTCTCGGTGCTCAGTTTGTCTGGACTCTTCGCTCTTCACACAGACTCTGGACTCTGGGACAGACCTGGAACAGGATTAAAACACAGATTTAAAAGTGTAAAGTGAGAGTTTGTCAGTGAAATGTGTGGAGCTCACACTGGCAGCTGCTCTTCCTCCTGTTTAACACTCGGCTCCTCTTCCTCTTCCTCCTCTTCCTCCTGTTTGATGCTCAGTTCCTCTTCCTGCTCCTCCTCTTCCTCCTGTTTAACACTCTGCTCCTCTTCCTCTTCCTCCTCTTCCTCCTGTTTGATGCTCAGCTCCTCTGGCTCCTCTTTAATCTGGGTCTGAACAGCTGCAGGCGTCAGTGGGGAAAACATGTAAAAAACAAACGTGTAGATGAGACTCTTTGGCGCCACCTGCCTCACTCTTGGTTGTACTGCAGTGTAGGTTTGTTAATAGAGACACTACAGTGAAGTAAAAACACCTTTAAAAAACACATGCAATAAAGTACATGCTGCGTATCTGCGTCACTTTATTCACCACCTGCTCTGTGACTGTAAACCTGCACTCTTTATACTGACATTATAGTCGCTTTATTGTATTTTTTACACGTCAGAACCTCAGGGAACGTGAACCAAAGAGGCCGGACACTCTTTACATGTTTTGTCATTAGACGTTTGACTGTTTACTATTTCATTGTTTGCACATTTCCCGTCTGTGCTGCAAACCCAGTGTCTCTGAGCTCAATGGAACAAGTACGTTTCACTGTGAGATCAACAGAGGCAAATCTTCTGTCATCAACACCAGAGACCAGCGTGAACCGTCTGAGATTTAACCTCCTGACCCTCGTCTTCACCTCTTACCACCCGACAAAACCAAATCCATTCTCTCCTCTTTGCCATTGTCGTCACTTTTTATTTCCCTTATGTGTTTTTGCCACTTTTTTATTACTTTTTTGCTGCTCTTCTATCACCTTTCTGCTGGATTTTTGTCTTTTTTCTGCTGGATTTTTGTCTTTTTTCTGCTGGATTTTTGTCACTTTTTTGCTGGATTTTTGTCATTTTTTTGCTGGATTTTTGTCACTTTTCTGCTGGATTTTTGTCATTTTTTTTGCTGGATTTTTGTCTTTTTTTGTTGGATTTTTGTCACTTTTCTGCTGGATTTTTGTCATTTTTCTGCTGGATTTTTGTCACTTTTTTGCTGGATTTTTGTCATTTTTTGTTGAGTTTTTGTCACTTTATTGTTGAGTTTTTGTCTTTTTTGTCGCTTTTTTTGAGTCACTTTTTAGCTTTTCTTGTTGCGTTCACATCCTCATTTTCTTCTCGTTTTTTGCCTCTGTTTTGAAGAAGCTTTTAGATTTGGAGGAAACATGTTCAGGTGGGAGTTAAGAGGTTAAACCGAGCACTTTTCTCCAGTTTGACTTTAACCAAACCAAAAACATGAATCTGAAACGAAATGGAAACGTTACTCAGATTCCTACCAGAAACCCGCCCGAGTCCTTTTTGTTTCCCGCAGTTTAAGATGAATCTGATGTTTGACTGAAGCACATTTTCTTGTCAATGTTTAAAACTACAAATCTGTTTCTGTATAATAAACATGAAACTGTGACGGCGGAAAGACCTGAACTAAGGACAGTTTTAAAGCAGACTCCGCGTTAGCTTAGCTTAGCGTTAGCATTAGCATTAGCTTCAGAAGCGCTGCCTTTAAGAAGCTCAAACCTCTGTCTGCAGGTTTAATCTTCTCTCCACAGATTCAGCTTTAAAGATAAACTTTACAGAAACTCACCCGCTCTGAGCCGCGCGAGGCTTTGGGACATGTTTACAAACGTTAGCTTTAGCTTCGAGCTAACCTCTCCCAGGGCACTTCCGGTTTGGTGTGTGCGCATGCGCTTCTTCCCGCTGTGTAAACCCCGCACACAAAGGTATTCAGAAAGAAACGATCCAAACTATTTATATTAAATATGTTAAGAAAATAAATGTAATCAATACTTAAACATATTAATGACGTAGTAGTTTAGAAGCAAAATAAGAGCAAGGCAGAAATATATCAAGGGAAAATGAAAATAATGCAAAAATACACGACTGTTCAAAGTTTGAGGTTCATCACGACCCCATGATCGACCAATAATGAGAATAATTGACTTTATTCAAAACATTTGTTCTTGTTTTGGAGTTAAAATGACATAAAAACAAAATGTCGCGATGACTGAGATGGATTTTATTATTGATCCTTTTACAGGCTCAGAATATGCACACGCTTTCATTAAAGGCACGTTTAAAACATAACAAAGAACAGGACTGTGATCTGTGAGCGTTCATGGGGGCCACATGTGCAGTACAAGCATCTGTACTCCTGTCCGTATACCTCACAGCAGGGGGAGGCAAGTCTGCGTCACGGAGGCCGATTTTCACCAAAGCCAAAACACCGAACCTCACCATGGTCAAAACACCGAGGGCCGAACCTCACGGTCGCCTAAAGTTAAGAACCATTTTGTGCAAATGCCAGTGTTTTACATCAGTGGTTCTAAAGTGGTCCGGCTTCAAGACCCGCCATTACCTTAGTGACCGGCTGCGACCCAAATAAAACTGTACTTTGTCATATATCGTGTAAAATATTGTATTGACCACATGTTTTTATTGAACAAGCCGTAGATTTGCTTTTAAGACTGAAATTATGATCAAAACAACCCAATAATATTAATTCTAACAGACTCCAGTGTTTCCGTGTAGTTTCAGATGGAAAATATTGAAAAAAGGTTTCCTGTTTGCTCGCGACCCACTTTTGAGAATCACTGTTTTACATTAAATCTGACCAAGTGGGATGTTCTGCAGGACCTTTAAAAAAGACACTATAAAAAGATACTTTCTCACATTGTTAGATACTTTAACAGGTATTTGATCCCTTATTTGCATAATAATATTTCTCCAAATCACATTGGGGGCCAGAGGTTCTGTGCTGGAGGGCCGGATTTGGCCCCCGGGCCTGACGTTGCCGACCCCTGACTTACAGTGAAACAATCGCCTTCAGAAGTTTCCTGATGATTCCTGAACGATCACATGTTAGAGTCGACCTGTGTGTTTCTAATGTCAGGTCAGATACAGCTGCTCTGTGCTGGTCTCAGGTCTGTGCTGGTCTCAGGTCTGTGCTGGTCTCAGGTCTGTGCTGGTCTCAGGTCTGTGCTGGTCTCAGGTCTGTGCTGGTCTCAGGTCTGTGCTGGTCTCAGGTCTGTGCTGGTCTCAGGTCTGTGACGGTCTCATAAAACCCAAGTAAAACATCTCAAAAGTCGACGGTCAGGGTCTTTTCTTAACGCCTGCCCCGGGAATTCCTCTGCTGGAGGCGGCGAGCTGAAGCGAAACGAAACCGGTAGGAACTTATCATTCCTCGTCTGTGCCTCCGCTGGACACTTTTTGTTGGATTTTTTTTTTTCTAAAAAATGTTGGGCTTTTTGAACTCTGAACTTTGCGTTTTGGATAAAAGGATCGTAAACCAAACTAAATATTACGTTTTGGAGAAAAAAAAACGTATCAACTGAACTCTAAAACAAGAACTAAAACCAGACTATTAAAGGTCATAAGGGTTTTTTGGACATTTTTTCCCTTTATTCTCGTTGTTGTGCACTTTAAACGAGGCCTTATTTATATGTTACTGTGTGTTACTATTTCTTTTGCTTGAATAAACTTCACTTTAAATCTTATTTCTGTGCATCGTGTTCATCATTTCCCCCAAGCTCCTGTAACGAACCTGGTTTTTCTGTTCAGTCATGTTCCTCCCATTGCAACACAAGTCCTGACCTTATTACACATTAATGAAGCGCTACAACAGCACTGACCAGAGCTGTTACAGAGACGCCTGTGATGACCCTGATGAAGTGCAGAGAGACACAGCTCAGGTGGGGGAAACTGTCCACAGAACAACTATGAGTCGTAACTGCACAAATCTGGCCTTTATGACAGAGCCGTGTTTTTAAAAGAAACCAGAAGAACATGGAGGCCACAAGTCCCCAAGACCAGAGAGCGCTTCAGTTCTTTGCCGTGTTTCCTGTCGGGCTGCGCTCTTCGCGGAAGGCGCTCGTCGCTTTAGTTCTGATTTGTTGAGGATCCTGAAGCTCCTTAGACAAACTGAGCACCGGCGCTTCACTCCGCCCCCGAGTGCTGCGTGCTCATGTGCTTCCTTAAATTATCCTTCGTCGTTAATGTTTTATCACAGGCTGAACAGCTGAAAGAGCTGCGCTCCGTGTGGGTCCTCATGTGCGTTTTGAGAGTTCCCTTCAGGGCGAATCTCATCTCGCACACGGAGCAGCTGTAAGGTCTCTCCTCCGTGTGCGTCTTCATGTGCGTCGTTCGGTGGCTCTTCTGGGAGAACGTTTTGTCGCAGACCGAACAGCTGAAGGGTTTCTCCCCCGTGTGAACTCGGACGTGGTTTTGTAAGTCGTTCGCGCTCCCGAATCTCTTCTTACAGACGGAGCACTCGCGGGCGCCCTCCCCCGTGTGGACGCTCATGTGCACCGTCAGATTGCTCTTCTGGGAGAACGTCTTAGCGCAGATCGAGCAGCTGTAAGGTCTCTCTCCCGTGTGGATCCGGACGTGTCTTTGTAAAATCTGCTTCGTCCAAAACTTCTTCTGACAAACGGAGCACTGGTGTTTCCTCTCGGGTCCGTCGGGGGCGCCCTCCTCCGTGTGGCTCCTCATGTGGCGATCGAGGCAGGACTTGGAGATGAAGGACTTCTCACACACCGAGCACCCGTAAGGTCTCTCTCCTGTGTGAGCGCGAATGTGTCTTTGTAAGATCGGTTTTGTCCCGAAGACCTTCTGACAAACGGAGCACTGGTGCGTCGTCCTCGCGGCTGCGTCCGTGGGGCCGGTGCACTTCCTCACGTGTTTGCGCAGAGTGCTTTTGTGGTTGTAGGTTTTCATACACGCTGAGCAGCTGTAAGGTCTCTCTCCTGTGTGGACTCTGATGTGTGTTTGTAAACTCTGTTCGCTGGGATGAGTTTTTTGACAAAACGGGCACCGGTGCTTCTTCCCCTCGGCTCCTCCGGCTCCTGACGGGTCCTGCTCGTGCACGGAGGCGCTGGGCTCTGGGGCAGGCTTGGTTTTGGGGAACAGGCCGGTGTTTTCTGCTGCTGAAGATCTGACTTGTTCCGAGTCGTCGTCAGTGTCAGTTTGTCCCTCAGACTCTGACGACTCTTCGCTCTTCACGAGGACAGTGATGAACTCTGGGACGGACCTGAAACATGAATAAAACATAGATTTAAACAGGGCTCGATTATAGAAAAAATAATAATCACGATTATTTTAGTAATAATTTAAATCACGATTATTCAAACGATTATTTGTTGCCTTAAAAAAAAACAACTTTATTTATTTATTCTATTTATTCATTTTTATTATTATTTTAAAAAACAACTATGGACTACATCTGCTTTGAACAATAAAAACATTTGTTTTAATATGTTCACGTTTCTAAACTGATCCTATAGAGACACCTGCCCCCTGCTGGCCAGCCCTCACACCTGTCCAACAGAGCGGCGCGGCCTGATGACATCATCACTCAGCGCTAATGTTTTCCTGTCAGACCAAAGCCTGAGCCTTTAGCTCGTGAAATGCGAAGGAAACAAACAATCATCTCAGCAGCATGAAATAATTCACCTTATTCCGGACGTTCGCGTGGGCGCCGCCATGAATTGTGCCCGCCCCTTTTCTCCTATGTGTTAACATGGGGCTGGAGAAGTCCACATAAAATCAGTCACTACACGAAAACAAAGCGTTTTTTTTGGCCGCACAGAGAAACGTTACAGTGTCGACTTGTCGGTGCAAATGAACATCGGACATTTTACACAAATCAATCGACTAAACATCAGATTTCAGCGGAGAATATTTTCCCTCGTTCTCCGTTAAAATGAACGGGCTTCGCGCTCGACCGGAAGTGTCAGGAAAAAGAGGCGCCGAGACAACGAAAAAAGTGGCAAAAGTGGGCGGGGCGGAATAAGGTGAATAAGAGTTTGTTTGAGCTCCGTTGATCTGCTCCTGAAGAAGAGTTTTAGACTTTTCTACTAAACAAAACCAGTGTCTGGTTAAAGGATGTCGAGGCTTCTGAACAGCGGTTCTCCTTCAGCACAAGGTGAGCTCTTAACAGTGGCGTTATCTAAGAGTTAGGTATAAACAACATTAGTACGATGTTATTTACAGTTTTGTCAGGCTGGTGTTTCAGCTGATCAGACGAGTCACACAAACCACACAGGACGAGCGGGAGGGCATCCTTAATAATCGTTTGTTCTCGATTATGATATTTTTGTGATCGTCTCGTGTAATAATCGAAATCGTAATCGCAGCCCTAGATGTAAAAGTGTAAAGTGAAGTGTGTGATGTTTGACGCTCACACTGGCAGCTGCTCCTCCTCCTGTTTGATGCTCGGTTCCTCCGGCTCTTCTTTAATCGGGATCTTCTCGCCTGATACATAATAAACAAAACAAACGTTTAGATGAGATGATGTTCAGCAGCGTCTCTCACCCCCAACCTGAACCATTTTCTCTGCTTTACCCAAATCCACAAGCTTCTCGACTGGAGAGCGACGCCTCACGCTGCTGTTAAAGCCAAACTGAAGAAAACGTGCTCGGTTAAAGGTTTTAACCCCCAACTTTTCTCCAATTCGGCTTTACCCAAATGTAACAACGTCTCGACAGGAGTTCACAGCCTAAACGCCAGTGCTATTCATTCTTGTTGCTTTTGTCCACAAAGCTCTTAAATTCGGGTAAAGCTGAACTGCTCGGTGAAGGCCGGGGTCAAAGGGCAGATGTGTCTGTGTTTTAATGATCACAGGAGAGGATCGTGCCAGGTTTCGCCCGTTACACATCCCTGTGATGGTCCGGACCGCGAGAGAGTTCCATGTTTTAAGTAAGGATTAAACATGTCGGAGCCGCATTAGCCGGTTCTAACGCCCGACACAGTGTTGTTCCTCCTGCATTATAACGTCTAACGCGGCTCCTCGTTGTTTAATCCGCTTATACCAGGGTCCCACAAACCTAACATTTATAATAAATGTGTTTTTCATTGACTAAAGTCACTAAATCTGCCAGACTACGGGACTATTTTGTGTGGGTTATTAGCCGGTCACTGAAGGCTGGTCTCAGAGCGAGTCATTCTCCGCAGCTATTACGAGGATCTCAGTCAGGCTCAACGACACAACATCAGCACAGAATCACAACACAACAGGACTAACCCGGAAACACTTTTCCCTGGAAGTAAACACCGATATGCGGCACTCGTGGGCAGGAGTTATTTACCTTTTACAACGTTTAACCTGAAGCTAAAGCTAGCTAGCTCAACCAGCTCAACTGTTTATGGAAACAGCTGCGGTGGAGTCCAGTTTTGGTAAAAGCTGAACTGAACGCACTGTGTTCGGTTAAGGCGGGGGTTAGAGATGAAGATTTAATGATGGATCTTCATTAAATCGTGTATTTCAAAGTTCCAGATGTTCAGTTTTATAACGTCTACAGCAGTTATTAAATACTTTATAATAAACATGAACCTGTGACCAGAAACAACTGAACTGAGGACAGTTTTAAAGCAGACTCCGCGGTAAAGGCAGCGGTTAGCTTAGCGTTAGCTTAGCTTTAGCTTCAGAGGAGCTGCCTTTAAGAAGCTCAAACCTCCGTCTGCAGTTTTAATCTTCTCTCCACAGATTCAGCTTTAAATATAAACTTTACAGACGAAACGTTAAAGAAACTCACCCGCTCTGAGCCGCGTTAGGTCTTGGGACATTTTTGCAAACTTTAGCTTTAGCTTCGAGATAACCTCACGCGGAGCTCTTCCGGTGTTGTGTACGCGCATGCGCTTCTTCCCGCTGTAAACCCCGCCCACAAGAGTATTGCAGTCACTTGGGCCGTTTCTCAGGCTGCGTCTGAAACCATCACATTACAGCCTCTAAACTCTAACACTGACCTCTGACCCTTAACCTTTCATGGGTCAACTGTTAAATCTGTGCAGTTTGTGAACTAGAGCTTCAGCAGCATTTTGAACAATCCGTCCGTCCTTAAACAGGGGAAAGGGAAGTGACATCACCAACAGCTGCTTTTCTTCTTCTTTAAAGGTATTGGTGGAGTGCAGGCCAAACAAAAGTGCATGTCGCCCCCTAGTGTCCAACAACAACATAGTGTCCAAACAAAGACATTTAAGGAGAAAAATAAATCCAAATGATCCAAACATTTCCCTTTAGTGTTATTTTATTTCAACAGCTGTTTCTTAAAGCTACAGCAGCAAATGATCTATGTGGCTTAAGTTTCTACTAAATGAAAACAAAAGCATTTAATCTGTTTCCTGAGTTTCCTCTTTAACACTGACATGTGACTGAGCTGTGGGGACGACAACATGGATTTATCACTTTTATAAAGTTTGGCTTGTGCAGAATCTTACTTTTTAATTATTATTATTTTTATTATTAAATGTGCTCCTGTCAATCAACAGTGGTTGTGCATGAATCACTCCAGGGTGGGGGCGAGGGGGTGGGGGGATTTGGCGCAGTGGCTTGTGGGACGGCACATAGCTCCTAATCACCGGTTAGTTAGCATCAGAGGTCCCTATGCTAAAGTGGCTATGATAGTTAGCATCAGAGGTCCCTATGCTAAAGAGGCTATGATAGTTAGCACCAGAGGTCCCTATGCTAAAGAGGCTATGATAGTTAGCACCAGAGGTCCCTATGCTAAAGAGGCTATGATAGTTAGCATCAGAGGT
Organism: Gobius niger; assembly: GCF_951799975.1. Lineage (NCBI taxonomy): Eukaryota > Metazoa > Chordata > Actinopteri > Gobiiformes > Gobiidae > Gobius > Gobius niger. Next base: position 29,639,080 of record NC_136866.1, read on the forward strand.
CCCTATGCTAAAGTGGCTATGATAGTTAGCATCAGAGGTCCCTATGCTAAAGTGGCTATGATAGTTAGCACCAGAGGTCCCTATGCTAAAGAGGCTATGATAGTTAGCATCAGAGGTCCCTATGCTAAAGTGGCTATGATAGTTAGCATTAGAGGTCACTATGCTAAAGTGGCTATGATAGCATCAGAGGTCCCTATGCTAAAGTGGCTATGACAGTTAGCATCAGAGGTCCCTATGCTAAAGTAGCTATGATAGTTAGCATCAGAGGTCGCTATGCTAAAGTGGCTATGATAGTTAGCATCAGAGGTCGCTATGCTAAAGTGGCTATGACAGTTAGCATCAGAGGTCCCTATGCTAAAGTAGCTATGATAGTTAGCATCAGAGGTCGCTATGCTAAAGTGGCTATGACAGTTAGCATCAGAGGTCCCTATGCTAAAGTAGCTATGATAGTTAGCATCAGAGGTCCCTATGCTAAAGTAGCTATGACAGTTAGCATCAGAGGTCGCTATGCTAAAGTAGCTATGATAGTTAGCATCAGAGGTCGCTATGCTAAAGTGGCTATGACAGTTAGCATCAGAGGTCCCTATGCTAAAGTAGCTATGATAGTTAGCATCAGAGGTCCCTATGCTAAAGTGGCTATGATAGTTAGCATCAGAGGTCGCTATGCTAAAGTGGCTATGACAGTTAGCACCAGAGGTCCCTATGCTAAAGTGGCTATGATAGTTAGCACCAGAGGTCCCTATGCTAAAGTGGCTATGATAGTTAGCATCAGAGGTCGCTATGCTAAAGTGGCTATGATAGTTAGCATCAGAGGTCCCTATGCTAAAGTGGCTATGATAGTTAGCATCAGAGGTCCCTATGCTAAAGTGGCTATGATAGTTAGCATCAGAGGTCGCTATGCTAAAGTGGCTATGATAGTTAGCATCAGAGGTCCCTATGCTAAAGTGGCTATGATAGTTAGCATCAGAGGTCGCTATGCTAAAGTGGCTATGATAGTTAGCATCAGAGGTCGCTATGCTAAAGTGGCTATGATAGTTAGCATCAGAGGTCCCTATGCTAAAGTGGCTATGATAGTTAGCATCAGAGGTCGCTATGCTAAAGTGGCTATGATAGTTAGCATCAGAGGTCCCTATGCTAAAGTGGCTATGATAGTTAGCATCAGAGGTCGCTATGCTAAAGTGGCTATGATAGTTAGCATCAGAGGTCCCTATGCTAAAGTGGCTATGATAGTTAGCACCAGAGGTCCCTATGCTAAAGTGGCTATGATAGTTAGCACCAGAGGTCCCTATGCTAAAGTGGCTATGATAGTTAGCATCAGAGGTCCCTATGTTAAAGTGGCTATGATAGTTAGCACCAGAGGTCCCTATGCTAAAGTGGCTATGATAGTTAGCACCAGAGGTCCCTATGCTAAAGTGGCTATGATAGTTAGCATCAGAGGTCCCTATGCTAAAGTGGCTATGATAGTTAGCATCGAGGCTCCTTTTCCTAACTCCTTCCTAACTGACAGACCAATTCGGAAGCTTCTTGTCATGGCGGATGCTGACGCACATCCGGTTTGGCGTAAGAGCTCTCATCGATCTGCTCGTTTCAGACGCAGCCTCAGAGAGCAGACTCCTGGGTACGGACTTGAGGAGTTCACGAGTTTGGACTCGGCTTTTTCAGCGTTTGGAACGAGTGAACTCGATGACGTCACAGGAAGTGGCTCCTGAACCTGAGCTTTTAGAACATTAAATCACCTCATATGAAATGAAAGTGGTGAGACACTGCAGCGAAGTGGAGCGATGTTTTTAAAAACACAAATGATACTTTTGCAGTAAACAAAAACATAATTTCAGTCAATCTGAACCACAGGCCTGTAAGCTTTGTGTTAAAACAATTATAAACATAGATTAGCAAAAAGAAGCCTTGAGTCGGTCGAAAAACGTACATTTGTGACAGTTTCTTCTGTGATTTATTTTTCTCGTACAGTAACAACAAAAACACTCGGGAAGAGCCGTATGTTCATGGAAAACCAAATCAAACAGAAGGTGTTTTATTTCAATAACATGTTTGATCCTGAAACGCTGTAAATGTGGCTGTAACGACACTTGGCCACAAGATGTCACTGTGGAGCGATCGCTTCAACTGCTGTGGGGTTTGATGAAGCTTCCCTTTGCTAATATAATTTAGAGTTTAATACCATCTAAAAGACAAACGAGCGGCAGTTTTTCACCGTGTTTCCTGTCGGGCTCTTCAAAGACGCCGCTTTAGTTTCATTTATTTATTCATCATCAGGACAAAGTACGATCACATGACGGTCCTCCCAGACTGTGGATGACGTCCATCTGTCGTCCGAGAGTTAGCGAGGAGGGGCGTGTTCAGAGGCGTGTTCTTAGCCGTGTTCTTAGGCGTGTTCAGAGGCGTGTTCTTAGGCGTGTTCTTAGGCGTGTTCTCATGTGTTTGCACGTGGCGTTTGAGAGCACTCTTTCGAACAAATGCTTTCTCACAGACGGAGCAGCTGAAGGGCCTCTCTCCCGTGTGTGTCCTCATGTGGACTTTGAAGTGAGACTTTCGGACGATGGTTTTCCGACAGAAACGGCAGCCGTACGACTTCTTCTCTGCGTGACCCGGAGCTCGTCGTCCCGAATCGTCCTCAGGCCAAACCGAGCTCTTGGTCTCCGCCCCCGAGTGCCGCGCGCTCACGTGCTTCACCAAACGAGCCTTCGTGGGTAACGTGGCGTCGCAGGCTGAGCAGCTGTAACTGCGCTTCGTGTGGACCTTCATGTGCGTCTTGAGGGTCCCCCTTTGGGCAAACGTCTTCTCACACACCGAGCAGCTGAAAGGCCTCTCTCCCGTGTGGGTTTTCATGTGTGCCGTTAGGTTATTCTTCCTGGAGCACGTTTTATTACAGATCGAGCAGCTGTAAGGTCTCTCTCCTGTGTGAACGCCAAAGTGGTTTTGCAGCATCTGCTCCGTCCCAAACCTCTGTGTACAGACGGAGCACTCGTGGGCGCCCTCTGCTGGGTGTGTCCTCGTGTGGCGGACGAGCTGAGACTTACAGGTAAAAGTCTTCTCACAAACTGCACAGCTGTAGCGTTTCTCTCCTGTGTGATATCTCATGTGAACGATTAAATTACTGTTTTGGATGAAGGTTTTCTCGCAGATGGAGCAGCTGTAAGGTCTCTCTCCCGTGTGGATTCTCATGTGTGCCGTTCGGCTGCTCTTCTGAGTGAATGTTTTATCACAGATTGAGCAGCTGTAAGGTCTCTCTCCTGTGTGGATTCTGACGTGTCTTTGTAACATCTGTTTTGTCCCAAATCTCTTGTGGCAAAACGGGCACCGGTGCTTCTTCCCCTCGGCTCCTTCGGCTCCTGACAGGTCCTCCTCGTGGACGGAGGCGCTGGGCTCTGGGGCAGACTTGTATTTGGGGAACAGGCCGGTGCTTCTCGCAGCTGGAGCGCCGGGTGTTTCCCAGTCGTCGTCATCGTCAGTGTCAGACGAGTGCTCGGTTTGTCCCTGCGTTTCCTCTCGGAGCTCAGTTTGTCCCTGCGTTTCCTCTCGGTGCTCGGTTTGTCTTTGATGAAGCGGTGACGACTCTTCGCTCTTCACAAGGACAGTGATAAACTCTGGGACGGACCTGAAACATCATTAAAAACATGGATTTAAAAGTGTAAAGCGAGTGTTTGACAGTGAAATGTGAAAGTGGTGGAGCCTCACACTGGCAGCTCCTCTTCCTCCTGTTTGACGCTCTGCTCCTCCTCCTCCTCCTCCTCTTCCTCCTGTTTGACGCTCTGCTCCTCTTCCTCCTCCTCCTCTTCCTCCTGTTTGACCCTCAGCTCCTCTTCTTCCTCTTTAATCTGGGTCTGAACACCTGCAGGCGTCACTGGGGAAAACATAAAAAACAAACGTGTAGATGAGCCTCATTAGAGATGCACCGATCCAGCTCTTTTATTACTGTAGGGTATGAGGGTTTATTAATCAATTAATTTGTTTATTAATTAATTAATAGGTTGTAGATTAGCCTTGAAATTTATCGGGGCACCAGTTCGAAAAGCGAACAAAATAAAAGTAAGAATCGGAGGCTAAACTACAGATTTATCTGAAGGAAGTGAGGTCTTTAACGTATACATGGACCCTTAGTCTGGAATAATAAACACAGACATTACCAAAGCAAACTGTGGTTTATGGAGGTTTAATGATCAAACTCAATTAACAGACGGCATTAAATATTAAAGTGCTCAGACTTAAAGATTCTTCTGGTCCGTCTGAGACAAAGAGAGGTCAGAGTTCAGCGGGGGATGTGCCACATGCTGTCCCTCCTGCCGTCTCTCCTTCTCCTCCAAACTCAAACTCTCACAGGAAGTGGTTTCAAAAAGAAGAGCGATTCTCTCTCTCCGGCTTCTGTGTTCGATCTGATCAGCCATTCACCAGACAGGAAGTGAAGACATTCCGAAGCCGTAAAATGGTCTGGGGTTTGGAGTGGGGGTTTTGCTCCTCTCTGGAATGCGGTAACCACGGCGACAGGGCAATAGGTCACGCTCACACGCTACATTACCGATACTGGGTTTTGGAGCCTCTGCCGATATTAACCGATATTAACTGAAACTAAGAGACTTTCTTAAAAGTGGTTTTGTCTCAGTGAAAAATGTCGTCAACGGTTTTCTCCATTTTAGGATCATATTTTATTGTCATGATGCGACGGATCAATTATATCTATTCCTTCAAATGACACGTCCACGTTCACTTAGACTGAGGTGGTGAAAGTTAAACTCTTAACTCCCGACTGAACCGAGAGGATCTTTTTCCTCACGTGTTTTTTTTCCATCATTTTTTTGTTGGGTATTCAACTCATTTTTCTCACTTTTTTGTCATTTTTTTGTCAAATTTTTATCAATTTTTTGTCAAATTTTTATCAATTTTTTTTCTAATTTTTTGTCATTTTTTTCTCATTTTTTGTCAAATTTGTTTCACATTTTTGTCATTTTTCTGTCAATTTTTTTTATCATTTTTTGTCAGATTTTTGTCATTTTTTTTGTAAATTTTTGTCACATTTTTGTCCGTTTTTGGTCGAATTTTCATCATTTTTTTCTCAAATTTGTATCATTTTTTTGTCCATTTTTTGTCATTTTTTGTCAATTTTCTGTCAAATTTTTGTCATTTTTTTGTCAAATTTTTATCATTTTTTTGTCACATTTTTGTCACATTTTATTTTTGCTATTTTCTCACCTTTTTCCCAGAAGCTTTTGGATTGGGGTAAAGCCAAACTGGAGAAAATGTGCTCGGTTCAGGCGGGAGTTAAGGGGTTAAACAGTGAGAAAAGCCGAAGAAATAATGACTTTAAACGTCCTGTTGCAGGAAACACAGTATCTGCTGCGCCACAACGGAACTCTCCCGAAAACGATTTAACTTAAGTATAAACAGTAAATACTGGAATGTGTTATCCCTGTTACTGTTGTTGCTGGATTTTCATGTTTTGTTACAATGAAAGGAGAATACTTCACGTTTGTGTAGGATAAATATTTATTGACAAATTCTGTATCAAAACACAAAAACAAAGCAGCATTTCCAAAACGACATTAGATTCATGTCAAACGCAGACCTTTTACTCCAGCGCAGCTCGTCCAGTGTGGAGTTTACAGTGTCTTTTTAGGCTGGATGACTGAGTAAAGCTCTTCCCACACTGCTCACAGCTGTACGGCCTGTCTCCAGTGTGGATCCTCATGTGACGTTCAAGGCAGTGTGACTGACGGAATGTCTTCCCACACTGCTCACACTCATGCGGCTTCAGACCATCGTGGACTTTTTTGTGACGTGTGAGATTTGTGAGATGATTAAAAGTCTTCCCGCACTCATCACAGCTGCATGACTTTCCCTCAGTGTGGATCTTCACGTGTGTTCTGAGGCTGGACGACCGACTAAAGCTCTTCCCGCACTGCTCACAGCTGTGCGGCCTCTCTCCAGTGTGGATCCTCATGTGACGTTTCAGATGTGCAGACACAGTAAACACGTGACCACACAGGCCGCACTCGTGGGGCTTCTCTCCGGTGTGGATCCTCATGTGGCGTTTCAGCTTTGTTGATGTGGTGAATTCTTTCCCGCACTCCTCACAGCTGTGTGGTTTTTCCCCAGTGTGGATCTTCATGTGTTCTTTGAGGCCGGGTGACTGAGTAAAGGTCTTGTCACACTGCTCACAGCTGTACGGCCTCTCTCCAGTGTGGATCCTCTTGTGTTGTTTCAGACTTTTGGATGTAGTTAATCCTTTCCCACACTGCTCACAGCTGTATGTCTTTCCCTGTGTGCGGGGAGTCTGCAGAGGCTGAGCTGGGTCCATTTCTCTGCAGACAGAAGCAGGAGTTAGTGCTGGTGTTGGTGTGACCCTCCCCCTCCCTCTGTTCTCACACACACAGTATCACCCCCCCCTCCCCCGGCAGCTCACTGTGAATCAGCAGCACATCTGCTCTTAAAAGAAAGTCCAGTCTAAACCTCGCTGATGTGAGTGTGTCTGACTCACCTGTGCAGACCGACTCCTGGAGCAGCAGCTTCTCTGTGAGTCCTGGATATTTCCTCCGAGGCGTCGTCTCTGTGGCTCTTCCTGTGTTTGCAAATGTCCTCTCAGCTCACACAGGTTTTTATAGCTCTGTGATGGAAGCCCCTCCCCTAAGGAGCCCTCCTTCACCTCTGTATATAAAGCCTCTGCTGCCCCCTGCTGATGTCACACTATACAAACAGCCCCTCCCCCCGGATCCAGCTCTAACTCTGTGGCCGTTTACTCTCCTCTTCGGTCCAACAGAGATTTTTATACATTTCCAATTCATAAAATGTGAAATAAATTGTTTAAAGTGAAGCAAAACACACAACTCCAAATATTATTTCACTTTTCTCCAAACAAACTGAGAAAAACTGTGAAAGTCCTTTAGGTTAAACTGCAGAATAAATGAACAATCCTCCTTCATCATTTGTACTTTGGTCAAAAATACTATAAAATATATAGAAATATAATCACACGTTTATCCTGAATGATACAAGTAAACCCTGTTTAACCTTTTACCGCCCGCCTAAAGCAAATGCATTCTGTCCTCTTTGGCTATAGGCCTGTGTAACACCGCATTTGAAAGCTAAGACCCACAAAACTGATCCTTTTCCTCGCGTTGTTGCTGTGTTGTGTCACCTCTTGTGTGTTTTTTTTTTGGTCACATTTTTGTTGAATTTTTGTCACATTTTGTTGAATTTTTGTCACTTTTTTGTTGAATTTTTGTCACTTTTCTGTCACATTTTTGTTGAATTTTTGTCACATTTTTGTTGAATTTTTGTCACTTTTTTGTCACATTTTTGTTGAATTTTTGTCACATTTTTGTTTATTTTTTGTCACATTTTTGTTGAATTTTTGTCACTTTTTTATTTAATTTTTGTCTTTTTTTGTTGAATTTTTGTCACTTTTTTGTTGAATTTTTGTCTTTTTTGGTTGAATTTTTGTCACTTTTTTATTGAATTTTTTTTTTTTTTGTTGAATTTTTGTCTTTTTTGGTTGAATTTTTGTCACTTTTTGGTTGATTTTTTGTCACATTTTTGTCACATTTTTGTTGAATTTTTGTCACATTTTTGTTTATTTTTTGTCACATTTTTGTTGAATTTTTGTCACTTTTTTATTGAATTTTTGTCTTTTTTTGTTGAATTTTTGTCACTTTTTTGTTGAATTTTTGTCTTTTTTGGTTGAATTTTTGTCACTTTTTTATTGATTTTTTTTTTTTTTTTGTTGAATTTTTGTCTTTTTTGGTTGAATTTTTGTCACTTTTTGGTTGATTTTTTGTCACATTTTTGTTGAATTTTTGTTGAATTTTGGTCACACGTTATCATTATTTTTTTATTGCTTTTTTGTCATTGCTATGTCGTTGTGTTTGTCTCTTTTCCGGCACATTTTTTCGGTATTTTGACGCTTTTCTTTGAAGCTTTTAGATTTGGGTAAAGCTCGGTTAAGGCGGGGGGTAAGAGGTTAAGGAGAACATTGAGAGGCCCCTTCTGTTCTCTTCCAGAATGCAGGACACAGACAGTTTTAAAGCAGACTCCGCGGTAAAAGCAGCGGTTAGCTTAGCGTTAGCTTAGCTTTAGCTTCAGAAGCGCTGCCTTTAAGAAGCTCAAACCTCCGTCTGCAGTTTTAATCTTCTCTCCACAGATTCAGCTTTAAATATAAACTTTACAGACGAAACGTTAAAGAAACTCACCCGCTCTGAGCCGCGTTAGGGACATAACAACAAGCTTTAGCTTTAGCTTCGAGCTAATCTTACGCGGGGCTCTTCCGGTTTGGTGTGTGCGCATGCGCTGGTTCCCGCTGTAAACCCCGCCCACATTTGTGTCTGTCGTGAGGGGTCAGTGCCACTTTACCTGCGTTTATTAACCTCTTAACTCCCGCCTGAACCGAGCGCATTTTCTCCAGTTTGGCTTTACCCAAATCCTGTAGGCCTCATATCATCAGATTTTTTTTCATCACTTTTTTTGTTAGGCAGTCATCTCATTTTAGTCAAATTTTCGTGACTTTTTTGTCACTTTTTCGTCAAATTATTTGCACTTTTTTTCATCCATTTTTTCCTCAATTTTTCGTCAAATTTTTGTCACTTTTTCATCATTTTTTTGTCAAGTTTTTGTCCATTTTTCGTCAAATTATTCACACTTTTTTGTCAAATTTTTATCACTTTTTTGTCCTTTTTTTGTCACTTTTTCATCAATTATTTCTGAATTTTTCGTCAATTTTTAGTCAAATTTTTCTCACTTTTTTGTCATTTTTTAATTTATTTTTTGTCAATTTTTTCTTAATTTTTAGTCAATGTTTTCTCACTTTTTTCACATTTCCATCCTTGTTTCCGTCTCAGTTTTGTCGCTATTTTCACAGCTTTTTTCCAGAAGCTTTTGGATTGGGGTAAAGCTGGAGAAAATGTGCTCGGTTCAGGTGGGAGTTAAGGGGTTAAAGAAACTCCAAACAATAATGATCATGAGGTGATTTTAACCTGAAATTAAATATTATATTAACTCTCGTAACTGATATGAACAGATTTATCAATACAGATTATTACTGTATCGACCCAGTGTCCTCTACAATGGATGCATCAAATTACAAGTTAATTAAAAAAAAAGAAATTGTAGAATGTCTATTTGAACCTTTCACTCAAAGTCGAGAGGAAATTCAAATATATAAACTATATAAACAGATTTATGACACAGAAGCTTCATAACAAAAAAACAGTAAAACACATGTACACAAATAACACTTTTTATTTCTTAGGCGCCTTTTTAGACACTCAGGTCTCGTCAAGTAAATGAACATCAACATTTAAAACAGTTCAAATACAAAGTTAAAACCGGCTGAACTAAAGAGGACGGTCGGTCGTGTCACAGTGAGTCTAAACCAGGGTAGGCAACGTCAGGCCCAGGGGCCAAATCCGGCCCTCCAGCACAGAACCTCCGGCCCCCAAGATGATTATGAGAAATATTATTATGCAAATAAGATCAAATACCTGTTAAAGTAGTTTAAAAATGTGAGGAAATAGTGTCAGTGTTTTAAAAATGTCCCTCTTGGTTTTATAATGATAAACAGTGATTCTCTACTGGGGGGTCGGGACCCAAAAGTGGGTCACGGCAACATTTTTAGTGGGTCGCGAGTCGATGGGGAACTTTTATTCAATATTTTCCACCTGAAACTGCGTAGAAACACTAACTGTGTCTGTTATTGGGTTGTTTTGATCCTAATTTCAGTCTTAAAGGGAAATCTGCTGCTTGTTCAACAAAAACGTGTGTGGAAAATACAATATTTTATACGATTTATGACAAATTACAGTTTTTTTTGGGTCCTCGGCTCGTCGTCCGAGGGTGATGGTGGATCCCAAAGCCACTTCGGACCCACTGATGTAAAACATTTTGGTTTGGCCCTTGGGTGTTTTGGCAATGATGAAAATTGGCCTCCACGATGCAACCTTGCCTCCCCTGGTCTAAACACATGAGTTTTGAGATTTGAAGTGTGGGGCTGAGTGGGTGTTACGGAGCTGGGGAGCAGAGCGGCTGAAGGCTCGACCCCGGAGCAGGTGTGGAGATACAGAGGTCAGTCAGGTCTGAAGGGGCGGGGCTTGTGGATTGTTTTGAATGTGATGAGCAGGATTCTACATTAGCTCTGCCTTCCTCGCCTCCGCCGCTCATCACGGACGTCATCACCTCCTCACCAACGGCCCGTCTCACTCCACACCTGTCAGCCACGGAGCCCCTCAAGGCTCGGTGCTCGGGCCTGTGGGAAACTGATGATTTTTAGTTAATGTTATATTTTTTAATGCTATTGAATGTTTTTTATGAGTTTAATCTATGCGCTTTAAGTTTCAGTTGAATCTTTTCACACGCACATCGCTGTAACAAAACCCCATTTCTTGCTCTTACATTCTTTTGCTCAAACCTGTGGAGACGTCCGGCGCCCTCACCGGAGCTGTGAAAAAATAACTCCAAATAAGGCAACAGGAAGACACTTGTAGAGGAAAACTACTGAGAGAAAGGCTTGATGACCTTGGCCCGAGCTCCACATCTCCTATCTCTTCGTGAACGTCACATTTTCTCTGATATATATTTGTAAGAGCGCAGTTAGACGGTGCCGTTTCCTGGGACGCCCCGTTCGAGCACCGTGTATATTGTTCGGGACTTTAGCATTCAGATAACCTGTGTTTAGAAACTGTAATTGTTAGAGGGAATAAATCTTCTTTGACTAAAGCTACTGGATTCTGGTGGTTTCTCCTCAGACCTTGGGATCAACTAACACGCTGGCGATACTTTAATACTTTAATCTTAACTGTTTAACTGTGTTTAAATTGATCTTATGGAGTCAGACCTTATGTAAATTTAGAGTTTTAATATTTCTTGTGAAATCGCCCACAGGCCCCCTCTGTTTCTCCTGCACAGGCTTCCTCTTGGACATTCAGAATCACGGACACACGACCCATCACCAGATCCATCACGAACCGCCTCTCTGCAAGAAAATCCTAGATGAACTTCCTTAACCTCTTACCTCCCGCCTGAACCGAGAGCATTTTCTCCAGTTCAGCTTTACCCAAATCCTGTAGGCCAGTGTAACGCCTCATTTGAAAGCTAAGACCTACAAAACTCATCTAAATGGATCTTTTTCCTCAAGTCGTCAGATATTTTTTCATCACTTTTATTGTTGGGCAGTCGTCTCATTTTTGTCAAATGTCGTGACTTTTTTGTCACTTTTTCGTCAAATTTTTCAGATTTTTTTGGTCAAATTCTTATCACTTTTTTGTCCTTTTTTTGTCACTTTTTCGTCCATTTTTTCTCTATTTTTCGTCAAATTTTTGTCATGTTTTTGTCAATTTTTTGTCAAATTATTCGCATTTTTTTTGTCAAATTCTTATCACTTTTTTGTCAATTTTTGGTAAATTTTTGGAAAATTTTGTGTCACTTTTTCGTCAATTTGTTCGTCAAATTTTCTAAATGGATCTTTTTCCTCACATCATCAGATATTTTTTCCATCTTTTTTGGGGGTATTCAACTCATTTAGTAACTTTTTAGTCATTTTTTTAATCAATTTTTTGTCTTTTTTTGTCAAATTTTTATCAAATTTTTATCAATTTTTTTTCTTTTTTTTGTGTCATATTTTGGTCATTTTTTCGTCACTTTTTTGTCACATTTCCATCATTGTTTTCGTCTCAGTTTTGTTGCTATTTTCTCACCTTTTTTCCAGAAGCTTTTGGATTGGGGTAAAGCCAAACTGGAGAAAATGTGCTCGGTTCAGGTGGGAGTTAAGGGGTTAAACGGGCCGTCCGTCCGCTCTAGTAGACCTGGGGGAGGACGATGCGCTTCCTGGGGGCGCCTCGGGTCAGCATCTCGGCGCCGCTCTTTGCCGGCCTCCTGTGCGTTTCCTCGTGGCGTTTCAACACCTGCTTCCGGAAATAGGACTTCTCGCAGACGGAGCAGCTGAAGGGTCTCTCGCCCGTGTGCGTCCTCATGTGGACATTCAGGTTGTACTTCTGCACAAACGTTTTGGGGCAGACGCTGCAGCGGAACGGGCTCGTGTCCGTGTGAAACGCCGCGTGTTTCTCCAAATCCTCCTCACACATGAAACTCCTCTGACAGACCGCGCACCTCTTCTTGGCCTCGGGGTGTCGCGAGTTCATGTGCGTTTTCAAACTGACCTCTGTCGATAAAGTGACGCTGCAGACGGAGCACCTGTACGAGCTGTGGTCCGTGTGGATCGTCATGTGTGTCGTGAGGTGACCCTTCTGGGAGAACGTCTTCTCGCAGAACGTGCAGCTGAAGGGTCTCTCCCCCGTGTGGATCCTCATGTGCGCCGTCAGACTGTTCCTCCTGGTGAACGGTTTGTTGCAGATCGAGCAGCTGTACGGTCTCTCCTCTGTGTGGACTCCGAAGTGTTTCTGCAGCATCTGTTCCGTCTCAAACCTCTGCTTACAGACGGAGCACTCGCGGGCGCCCTCTGCTGGGTGAGTCCTCATGTGGCGGACGACGTGACACTTACGGATAAAGGTCTTGTCACAAACCGAGCAGCCGTAGTGTCTCTCTCCGCTGTGGTTCCTCATGTGTGAGATTAAATTCCCGTTTTGGATGAAGGTTTTCTTGCAGATGGAGCAGCTGTAAGGTCTCTCTCCCGTGTGGATCCTCATGTGTGCCGTTCGACTGCTCTGCTGGGTGAATGTTTTGCTGCAGATCGAACAGCTGTAAGGCTTCTCTCCCGTGTGGATCCTCATGTGTTTAGTTCGACTGTTCTTTCTGGTGAAGGTTTTGTTGCAGACTGGGCAGCTGTAAGGTCTCTCTCCTGTGTGGATTCCAAGGTGTCTTTGTAAAATCTGTTTCGTCACAAATCTCTTGTTACAAACTGAGCACCGGTGCTTCTTCCCCTCGGCCTCTTCGGCTCCTGACAGGTCCTCCTCGTGCACGGAGGCGCTGGGCTCTGGGGCAGACGTGTATTTGGGGAACAGGCCGGTGCTTCTCGCAGCTGGAGCGCCGGGTGTTTCCCAGTCGTCGTCGTCGTCAGTGTCGGTTTGTGCCTCAGACTCTGAACTGTCCTCTCCCTCCCCCTCCTCTCGGTGCTCAGTTTGTCCCTGCGTTTCCTCTCGGTGCTCAGTTTGTCCCTGCGTTTCCTCTCGGTGCTCAGTTTGTCCCTGCGTTTCCTCTCGGTGCTCAGTTTGTCCCTGCGTTTCCTCTCGGTGCTCAGTTTGTCCCTGTGTTTCCTCTCGGTGCTCAGTTTGTCCCTGTGTTTCCTCTCGGTGCTCAGTTTGTCCCTGCGTTTCCTCTCGGTGCTCAGTTTGTCTAAGCGGTGACGACTCTTCGCTCTTCACAAGGACAGTGATAAACTCTGGGACGGACCTGAAACATCATTAAAAACATAGATTTAAAAGTGTGAAGTGAGTGTTTGTCAGTGAAATGTGAAAGTGGTGGAGCCTCACACTGGCAGCTCCTCCTCCTCTTGTTTGACGCTCTGCTCCTCTTCCTCCTCCTCCTCTTCCTCTTGTTTGACGCTCTGCTCCTCCTCCTCCTCCTCCTCCTCCTCCTGTTTGACCCTCAGCTCCTCCTCTTCCTCCTGTTTGACCCTCAGCTCCTCTTCCTCCTCTTTAATCTGGGTCTGAACACCTGCAGGCGTCACTGGGGAAAACATAAAAAACAAACATGTAGATGAGCCTCATTAAAGATGCACCGATCCAGCTCTTTTATTACCGACAGCGATACCGATACTGGGTTTTGAGTATCTGCCGATATCCGATATTAACCAATATTAACCGATACCAAGAGACTTTCACACCAGACTAAAATCACAAGTGATATTTAGTCTGGTGTTAGTTCAGCGCAGTAATCAAAGAAAACTCAATAATTACAAACACCCATCACGGCCAATAACGAGTCACCTCTTTTAAGATGAACGTTTGTTCATTGTGGTTTTTTGTTTTTAGTTAAGTGCTTTTAATGGACACAATATTATTGATGTTATTTACGACCACATTATATGATTTATTAATAAATATAATTCATTTCATGTTTTGTACTAATACATCATTATTGATTAATTTATTATTATTACATTTTATCATTATTGTTGCTATTGATTCATAATCAGTCACTTCATTGTCACCATCTACAGGGGGGGGGGGGGGGGGGTCCATGTGTCGCCTGCCCTGATCTTTGTATAGTTGAGGAGCAGTGATGGTGACGACGAGCAGCCACAATGTTGAGTTACTTAAGGTTTGTCTTTGTTACACTTGGTTTAGTTCTGACACATCAGAAAAAGTATTGGTGATAAACGATCGAAGTAGATCTAACAGCGATCTGCATTTGTACTTATAGCCTATATATATATATATATATATGACTATATATATAGTCATATATAGCTTTGACTTCAGATTCACATAGCTAATACAAAACAGAGATGTGTGAATAAGACAAAACAAAAAAATAGAGTAATAGACAGTTATATGCACTATATACGTAAGTGGATACAATCTTTATTCTTTTTTTTCCTCTCCTCTGCAAAACGACAGAGCACAGTGTGATCAGATAAATAAACAGTGATACTTCAATTTTTAAGTTTGTCAGTTACAGTAATACAACATAGATCGTTTACTGCAGTTATTTCTATTCCCCCGTCCTGTACGCAGGACTGTACAGTACGAGTCGTTTATACTTTGATTTGAATTGATAAACGACTAAAGTGGTTTTATCTGAGTGAAAAATTCAATTGACCATTTTCTCCCTTTCAAGATCAATAAAGTCTGATTACTTTTCATTAGCATTAGCTCCCGCTAGCTTTAGCACACTGATGCTAGCCGCGGCATTTTGGGCGGTGATCAAACATACATTTGCGGAGGTTAAAACTCAGTGGTCCACATTCACTTCGAGTTAGGAGGTAAAAGTTGTCAGATCCAAAACTAGTATCGGTTCAGTATCGGATATTTGTGGCCGATAACCAACATCCAACCTGAAAAGACCAACATGAGATGTAAATGAGGATAAAAACGCTGCAGAAAAGCAACAAGAAACATGACGCAAGAAAAAAGTGTTGTTTTGGAGGTCTTAGCTTTCAAATGAGGCGTTGCTTTGGCCCAGAGGCTGTGAGCTCCAGTCAAGAAGCTTTTACATTCAGGTCAGTTCTCCTCTGAGCCCCACCTGAACGGAGTGCATGGTCTGCAGTTCGGCTTGACCCAAATCTAAAAGCTTCTTAGGTCGACCGATGTATTTTCACAAAACTCAGCACTGCCTGTTACCGTGTGGAGGAATAATGACTTTAAACAACCTTTTGCACAAATGTGTTTCAGTATCTGCGGCACCACAATGAACGATTTAACCTGAACCGAGCACAGTTTCTCCAGTTTGGCTTTACCCCAATCCAAAAGCTGCTGGAAAAAAGCTGTGAAAATAGCAACAGAACTGAGACGAAAACAATGATGGAAATGTGACAAAAAGTGAGGAAAATTTGATGAAAAAGAGGCAAAAATGTCACAAGAAATTGACAAAAATGGGGGGAAAAAAGACAAAAAAGTGACAAAAATTTGACCAAAAAATGACAAAAAAATTGACAAAAATTAAAAAAAAATTGACGAAAAACTGACAAAAATGTGAAAAAAAAATGACGAAAAACTGACAAAAAAGTTACAAAAATGAGTTGAATACCCAACAAAAAAATCTGATGACGTGAGGAAAAAGATCCTCTCGGTTCAGGCGGGAGTTAAGAGGTTTAAACGTTGTTGAAATATTCTTCAACATCTTAAGTATAAACAGTAAATACTTCATCTGAGTGAAAGTTGATCACGTCTGGTCTTCAGTCGAGGCCATCGAATTACTACATTTATTTTTATATTTTTACATTTTTAATCTCAGACTTGAACCAAAGACGAGGAACAACATTGACTACATCACGTTTGTGTAGGATAAATATTTATTGACAAATTCTGTATCAAAACACAAAAACAAAGCAGCATTTCTAAAACAACATTAGATTAAAATACATGAATTGAACGGATCTCACGTTCATGTCAAACGCAGACCTTTTACTCCAGTGCAGCTCGTCCAGTGTGGAGTTTACAGTGTCTTTTTAGGCTGGATGACTGAGTAAAGCTCTTCCCACACTGCTCACAGCTGTACGGCCTCTCTCCAGTGTGGATCCTCATGTGACATTCAAGATGATGTGACTGACTGAATCTTTTCCCACACTTATCGCAGCTGTATGATTTTTCCTCAGTGTGGATCCTAAAGTGTGATTTGAGGTTGGATGACTCCGTAAAGCTCTTCCCACACTGCCCACAGCTGTACGGCCTCTCTCCAGTGTGGATTCTCATGTGACTCTTAAGACTTGCAGATAAAGCAAACGCTTTTCCACACTGGCCACATTCAACTGGCTTCTCTCCAGTGTGGATCATCATGTGATGCTTCAGATTTGCAGACCGACTAAACACATGTCCACACTGGCCACACTCAAAGGGCTTTTCCCCAGTGTGGATCCTCATGTGACGTTTCAGACCATCTAATCTAGTGAATCCTTTCCCACACTCCTCACAGCTGTGTGGTTTTTCCCCAGTGTGGATCCTCATGTGTTCTTTGAGGCCGGGTGACTGAGTGAAGGTCTTGTCACACTGCTCACAGCTGTACGGCCTCTCTCCAGTGTGGATCCTCTTGTGTTGTTTCAGACTTTTTGATGTAGTTAATCCTTTCCCACACTGCTCACAGCTGTATGTCTTTCCCTGTGTGCGGGGAGTCTGCAGAGGCGGAGCTGGGTCCATTTCTCTGCGGACAGAAACAGGAGTTAGTGTTGATGTCACACACATTATTCTGTAAAACACTTAAAGGGACTATAAGGAGTTTAAAAATGTTAAAATTAAGTATTTTCCTCCCCCTACATGTTCCTCCATGTCCTAATGTGTAGAATGAGCTCAGACCTGTTCACCACAACTGCCTCTAAAATCCTGTACGGTCACTCAGAAATGTGTCACTTCGGCCCGAATTGCCGTCATGCACGAGCTTAATATAGAAGGTGCAGTTACACATATGGCCTGAGGTGGCAGTAGTGAGTATAAAATGGCTGACTTGCTTCCAGCCCCTTTAAGCTGTCGTTCCACATAGTGCGACCCGACCGCGCACGTATCGACTCTACCCCGCACACACTTCTGTTTCCACCACACACGGTTGTTGTGGGCTTTGCCCTCACAGAGGAGATCGTCATTAAATGTTTTTAGAGATAAGAACAAATGTGGACAAATACTGCCCTCTGGTGGGAGGTATGGAATCCTTCAGTGGACCCAAGCTGTATTACAACAGAAAAGAAACTGCGAAATACAACTATGAAGGTAAACTACGGCTGCGTCCGAAACCATGAGACTCATTCACACAGTATCCCCCCCCCCCTCCCCCGGCAGCTCACTGTGAATCAGCAACACATCTGTTCTTAGAAGAAAGTCCAGTCTAAACCTCGCTGATGTGAGTGTGTCTGACTCACCTGTGCAGACCGACTCCTGGAGCAGCAGCTTCTCTGTGAGTCCTGGATATTTCCTCCGAGGCGTCGTCTTTGTGGCTCTTCCTGTGTTTGCAAAAGTCCTCTCAGCTCACACAGGTTTTTATAGCTCTGTGATGGAAGCCCCTCCCCTAAGGATCCCTCCTTCACCTGTGTGGATGAAACTTCTGCTGCCCCCTGCTGACGTCATACTGTACAAACAGCAACTCCTCGAACAGAGCTTTTTTTTTTTTTTACTTTCCAATGAATTAAATGTGAAATATATTATTTAAAGTGAAGCAAAACATAAAACTCCAACCAAACAAAAACTGTGACATGAACAATCCTTCGTTATGATTTGTACTTCAGTCAAAAATACTGTGAAATATATAGAAATATCAGCTCACATTTATCCTGAATGATACGTGAGATTCAAAAAGTCTTTATGAAATGTTCCTTCAACAATCAGGAAAATGATCCAAACATCAGTGAATCAGCCCTGAAGGAACTGAACCAACACAAGTCATATGTTTACATGTAACCTTTGACCTTCTTCGCTGTTTAACTCTAGATAAACATTTGTCTCTGTTAACTCTTAGTTTTGAGGCTCTCAGTCCTCCAGGTGTAAACCATCAGTCTGTGAAGAACCAGACTCCCCTCATGTAGGATGGCTCTGATGTTCGAGGTTTTCCACAACTTTAGGAACGTGTTTTCTTTATTTCAAAGTTCCAGATGTTCAGTTTTGTAACGTCTACAGCAGTTATGAAATACTTTATAATAAACATGAACCTGTGACCGCGGAAACGACTGAACTAAGGAGTTTTAAAGCAGACTCCGCGGTAAAGGCAGCGGTTAGCTTAGCGTTAGCTTAGCGTTAGCTTCCGAAGAGCTGCCTTTAAGAAGCTCAAACCTCTGTCCGCAGTTTTAATCTTCTCTCCACAGATTCAGCTTTAAATATAAACTTTACAGACGAAACGTTAAAGAAACTCACCCGCTCTGAGCCGCGTTAGGGACATTCTTACAAACTTTGGCTTTAGCTTCGAGCTAATCTTACGCGGGGCTCTTCCGGTTTGGTGTGTGCGCATGCGCTGCTTCTTCTCGCATTAAACCCCGCCCACAGAGGTGTCCAGATAAAACATTTGCACAAGAAACGATCCAAATTATTTAGTATTTTTTCCATAGAAATATAACAGATTTTTATTTTATTTTTCAGCTTTATTTTATTATTATTTAGACTTGACTGGGTGAACACGGAAAATTATACAAAAAATAATAAATAAAAATAAATAAATAAAAACTCAGTAGATTTATGACACAGATGCTTAAGAGCAAAAATAAGTGCAAGGCAGCAATAAATCAACATAATTTGAACAGAAGCGCAAAAATACACGTAAACATATATTCAAATCTAAAATGAAATATTTAATTCAATCAAATTGTCTGTGTAAGCTCTCAGTCGTACAGGGGTTGTCCATCTCCAGTGAGTACTGAGAAAAAGGACGGCAGAGTTTAAACGTCCTCCTTTAGCTCCAGAAGTGATTCTTAGATTGTGTTCCTGGTAGTGTGTGGTGTCTGACAGATCTGGGAGCTCTGGGAGGGTCGGGTCAGATCATAGACTCACAGGTACATCCCATCATATTAGTAGTAGTAGCAGTAGTAGTTTATTCGGTCAGTTCATTTCTTTAAACGTTATACAAACATTTCCCCCGAAAGGGTTTAGGCTGAAGTGAAAACTTATTACGCCTAACCCAGTTTACAGACTTCCACCAGAGAAAAAACAAAACATAAACATTAATAATGAACAATATCAAGTGTCAAACAGAAGAGAAATAATCATGTATCTGGAGTTAGTAACATACATTTCAATATCCAACAAATACGTACACATACATTTGTTTTATGTTAATTTAGTTGAAACTAAATCATGTCATCATTATTATTTTTTATTAATTTTATTCATCCTCAGCTTATATATGCTTGAATTTTAGCAGCTTTAAACAACTTTTTGAAACTGTTTGGGACTGTTTTAACTGATCTTCCAGGTCGTTCCACAGACTAACACCTCTTACAGAAATACATCCACTCTTTTTATTCTTTTTAGCTTTTGCTTTTTTGAAAATAGCAGTTCCTCGGAGGTTATGCTGACTTTTCCTGTGTTTAAAGAGCTCCTGGAGGAGGGAGAAGATAATGATATGCTTTGTGCACTATTACTGATGTATTTAGATCAACAAGATCATTGATTTTCAGTCGGCTCAGCTCTACAAAGACAGGAGGGAAACAGAGCATTGGTCTCTTGCTCACATTCACAGTCTGCTCCACCACCTCCTCCACTGAGCCCAGGCCCAGTCCAACCACCTCCTCCACTGAGCCCAGGCCCAGTCCAATCTCCTCCTCCACTGAGTCCAGGCCCAGTCCAACCTCCTCCTCCACTGAGCCCAGGCCCAGTCCAACCACCTCCTCCACTGAGCCCAGGCCCAGTCCAACCACCTCCTCCACTGAGCCCAGGCCCAGTCCAACCACCTCCTCCACTGAGTCCAGGCCCAGTCCAACCACCTCCTCCACCGAGCCCAGGTCCAGTCCAACCACCTCCTCCACTGAGCCCAGGCCCAGTCCAACCTCCTCCTCCACTGAGTCCAGGCCCAGTCCAACCACCTCCTCCACTGAGCCCAGGCCCAGTCCAACCACCTCCTCCACTGAGCCCAGGCCCAGTCCAACCACCTCCTCCACTGAGTCCAGGCCCAGTCCAACCACCTCCTCCACTGAGTCCAGGCCCAGTCCAACCACCTCCTCCCCTGAGCCCAGGCCCAGTCCAACCACCTCCTCCACTGAGTCCAGGCTCAGTCCAACCACCTCCTCCACTGAGCCCAGGCCCAGTCCAACCACCCCCTCCACTGAGTCCAGACCCAGTCCAACCGCCTCCTCGGCTCCTTCAGCTCCTGACATAGATTGAAAAGTGAAATGTGTAGAGCTGGGCACTGTTTAACAAAACCGGTCTGGGATAGAAAAAATACTGAAAGCAGGAAACAAAAATAAATATTAAATCTTTATATTAAAGTTTTGATGCTGTTGGTCATAATAAAAAAAAGTGACACACAAGCTGAAAAATGGGGGAAAATGAAGGAAAAAGTGGGAAAAATAAATGGGAGGAGAAAAAAAAACACATAGAAAACTTGGACAATATGGAAACATTTCGAAAATTGGGGAAGAATATGTAAAAATTGTGGTAAATGTAGAAAAAAAAGTATGGAAGATTTGGGGGAAACATCGTTTTTCACTTGCACTATGATCACACTGACTACAACATTTACAGTCTGTGTACTTATCATTTATTGTTTATACTTTTTGTCCCCACAAAGTCCCTGGTGGTCATCGTATATAAGATATTTACTATTTCATTGTTTTCCTCACATTTCCTGCCTTTTTGCAAACCCTGAGTGTTTCTAATTGATCTCCATTGTGAGATCAATAAAGGCTAATCTTATCTCTTAACTAATGATACAAATGGAAAATGAATTAAATGGAAGGAAAAGTTATAAATTACCATTATTTATCTGTTTTATGTTTCTATATGATAAATATTTTAATAAAGGTATTGGAAAAAGTGAAAAAAAAGAAAGAAAAAAGTAACAGTACCCAGCCCTAGTAAAGCAAGTGTTTGTGGCAGCTGCTCTTCCTCCTGTTTGACGCTCTGCTCCTCTTCCTCCTCTTTAATCTGTGGAGTCTCTGGGGTTTCATGTCAGGACCAGGACTCAGCGAGGGCGTCTGGACACCTGCAGGAGACAAAGGGAACACTTTGTAACTGACATTCAGGTGTTTTTGTCTTGTTTTTACTCCATTATTAACCTGACGTTCTCTCATCTTCTCTACTTTTCTTTTAACCTCTTACCACCCGCCTAAACCAAATGCATTCTGTCCTCTTTGGCTATAGGCCTGTGTAACGACTCATTTGAAAGCTAAGACCCACAAAACTGATGTTTTTCCTCGCGTTGTTGCTGTGTTGTGTCACCTTTGTATGTTTTTTTTGTTGAATTTTTGTTGAGTTTTTGTCACATTTGTGTTGAATTTTTGTCATTTTTGGTAATTTTTTTGTTGAATTTTTGGTAATTTTTTTGTTCAGTTTTTGTCACATTTTTGTTGATTTTTTGTCACATTTGTGTTGAATTTTTGTCACATTTTTGTTGATTTTGTCACATTTTTGTTGATTTTTTGTCACTTTTTTGGTGCGTTTACATCCTTGTTTTCTTCTCATTTTTTGTGGCCGTTTTGGTGTTTTTTCCCAAGAAGCTTTTTGATTAGGGTAAAGCCAAACTGGAGAAAATGGATTCGTTCAGGAAGATGAGAGCACCTGTAAGAACTCCTGCTCATCCAACTCTGCTCCTCTGTGTCTGTCCAGCAGGGGGCAGCAAAAGGCCGTGAGCAAAGTTCAGGTCCGCGTGTGTCCTGCGCATGCTCAGAGCGGCCTCTACAACTGACATCTTGAACTGAAAATGGTGAGTTTAGCTTTGGTTTGGTTTGGAGTTTGGTTTGGCTTAATCCTGGTTTAGTTCAGTCTTGTTAGAGTCTTGGTTTAGTCCCAGTCCAGTCCTGGTGTTACGGGTCAAAGTGTATCCCTGTCTGGACTGTACCCTGGGGTTAAAGGCCCCAGTGTTGAGTGACAAACACAACAAGTACTTTATACACATGAATTCTTTTAGCTTCGTCATGTTTGTTGTGCACGGCAGGCCATTCAAGAGGAAAATATTCCAACATTAATACAGACTGGTAATTAAAGTCGACATATTCATCATAATCGTTTGAAATACGGCTGAAGTTAAAGCTTTAACTCACGATTAATGGAAAATATATCTTATTATTAATCATATGTTTTGTCCAAGCTCACTGTATTAAGTCCTCCCTGTGAGCCGGGGTCTCCAGCCTTCAACATGATGAGGTTCTTTTATGCATCAAAGAGGCTCGTCTCATTACTATTGTGTCCTTATACTTTACTGTATGAACCTAAAGGCTTGTAGATTCTGTCCAAAACGTTCAGCACCAAATGTGTAATAAAATGACAATTAAAATGTAATTATCAAGCGCGTGTAGGTTAGGTTAATTTATTTGTACCCGTGGGTAAATTCGTCTTGCAATTCTGAGAACTAGTCGACGCATTAAAACACATTATACAAAGATAAAACCTCACACATATTTAAATATAAAGCTTGTAAGTGCTGCAGATACTAACAGGATGTGCCTTTGGTACAGAAACAACTGAAGTTTAAGCCACTTGACAGTAACAAAGATAAAAACCCGTGTCAGGGGCAATTTGATCCCGACTTGTTCATAAAGGAAAGGGCAGCGGGAACAAAGCTTTTCTTAACCTCTTAACTCCCACCTGAACATGTTTTCTCCTGTTCATTCTCCAAATCTAAAAGCTTCTTCAAAACAGCGATAAAAAAGAAAATGAGGATGTAAACTATGTAAACTGCGCGAAAAAGTGATTAAAAAAAAAGTGACAAAAATGACAATAACTCAACAAAAAAAATGACAAAAATCCAGCAAAAAAGTGACAAAAATCCAGCAGAAAAGTAATAAAAATTGACAAAAACACAAAAGGTTTGGTTTTGGCGGGTGGTAAGAGGTTAAAACGGTTCCTGTGGCTCATTGGCATCAAAAACCGACGCCCAGACGGAAGCATCGAAACGCTGAATGCAAAGGATGCTCAGTGTCTTTACGATGCTTCGTCCTCTCTAACTGTCGATCCTGCAGAAAGTCCAAACTGGTCTGAGGCCGAGGACTTTACTGGACCAGCTGATTCAAGGCGTTTTTGTTTCTAACAGAAGAGCTCCCGTACCAGGCGACCAGGCAGAGCTCGGGTCGCTTCGATGAACGCCCGATAGAAAAGTGTCATCACAGTTTTATCTACATGAAAGAAGGACAGTTTCCGAAGACAATACAGTCGTTGGTGGCCCTTTATACAAACAGCAGTACAGGTTTCATTAAAATTCAGTTTACAATCTATAATTGTTCCAAGACACCTGTAGGACTCCACACACTCCACTTGTCGTCCCTTTATATATGTTACAACATGTGGGAGAGCTCTTCCTAAAGTCGATGATCAGATCTTTTCTTTTTGCAACGTTTAAAGCAGTACTAAGTAACTTATTTACCTTAATAAACCCTCCCCGTAGTCCCTGTGGGGGTGATACAAGTGTTTATGGGATGATTGGAGGGTCTTTCATCGCCCCCTGGTGTCTCTGGCCAGAAAACCATGTTTGCAACTTGACTGCCACCGGACCGGAGAAAGCAATACACACTAATGTAATCACGAAGAAGAAGCTAACATGCTAACGGGCAAAGCTAACTGCGGCTAACGTCACTTTAAACAGTATTTACAGCCAAGTTTGAGTGAAAAAAAATATTTCCGTTGTATAATTGGATGCACAGTAACCCTCTGTCCCTTCGCCTTTCCTGTCAGCGTATTTACTCTCCAAGACAATTAATAAATTAAAAAATCGTAACTTGCTACGACACCTGCAGTTGCGCTTATGGCCTCTAGGGGAAAAAGTTACTTAGTACTGCTTTAAGAGAAGATAAGACTCATCACACCAGAAATGTGGAAATGTTACAGCCCTGGGCGAGCGAGATCCCTGTTCTGAGCTGTCGGGCTTTTTCCATGGAACAGGGGTTCTCAACCTGGGGGTCGCCAGAGCATATAGATAAAAATATATATTATTATTATGGTATTGTAGCATACATGCTATTTTACCAGGGTGCTGTTGTTCTAAATTTGATTAATTTTATTTTAGCCATTGTTTTTTCTTTGCTTTTTAAGAATTATATAGGTTAATGTCCCTGTTTTTCCCATGGTCTGACCCAGGCGGGGGTCACGATCCTAATGAACTGTTATAATGGGGGTCGCGGCTCCAAAAGGTTGAGAACCACTACTATAGAATTATGAAACTGTGAAGATTTAGCGCCTTAAATGTAGCAAATGCTTTAGTTTTTAGTTTTTTTTTGTGTTGGCCAAGTATTAATAATGAGTATAATTAACTTTAAAGGGACTACACAGAGTTTAAAATGTTAAAAGAAGTATTTTCCTCCCCCTACATGTTCCAACAATGTCCTAATGTGTAGAATGACCTGTTCAGCACGACTGCCTCAGCACGAGCCTAATACAGAAGCTGCAGTTACACGTATGACCTGAGGCGGCAGTAGTGAGTAGACAATGGCTAACTTGCATCTGGCCCCATTAAGAAAGTAAAATTAATCGAATTTCACAAGTGAGATTAATCGCAATAAAAAAACTTGAATCGATTGACAGAACTAGTTCAAAATGAAGCTAAAATTATTCAAGCTTTTGCTGAAAAACATCATTAAAGTGATCGTCTGGAAGTCTAAATCTTTTACAAATTGTATAAAATGAGCAAAATCAACCACCTGGTCTTGCATTTTGATGTAATGTAAGTAATAATATATACTTTCTCGGATATCAGCAACTAATCAGAGTCTAGTATCCTCCCGCGTCAACCAATGACACAGGAGTCAGGAGGGGAGGGGGGAGGAGCTTGATCGTTTACTTTTGAAAATTCTGTTCCTCCTTCTCCTCATTTTGCAAACTAAACTAATCTAAATAAGAAGGAGGGATTTGATTGTTAACTTTCACATTTCACTCGGCCTCTCCTCACGTCGCAAACTTACAGACTGTCACTTTAACGCTGACGAGAAAGAGCTTTAAACCGGTTCGTCCCCAGTCGTCTCTGCAGGTGCACGCCCTGCGGCTCGGTCCGGGGGCGGAGCTTCTCTCGTCTCTCCGGGACTTCGTGGATCAGCGGCGGCTCCGAGCGCCGTTCGTGCTCACGTGCGTGGGCAGCGTCACCGCGGCGACGCTGAGGCTCGCCAACGCCACGGCCGACAACGTCAACGAGGTCAGAGTCAGGGTTCGGTTCGCCGTCAGTGTTTAGTTGATCTGATACAGTGGTGACAAAAAGGGGTTCACTTACTTATTCCATGCATGTTGTGAATGTCTCTGTTTTTCTGCAAAATAACTTGATAAACTCTCTTTTTTTTTTCATTTTACACAATTTTTCCTTAATTTTGCCACGATTTCTCCCAATTTTTCATTTTTCACACACACTTTTCGACAATGGAGACAAACCTAATATTGTGGTTGGTTCTAGATGATGAATAAATTAGTACAGGCATCGAAAACCAAGTGTCGCTAAACCTCTCTACACTGTGTTCCAAATTATTATGCAAATGACATTTTTCTAAGATTTTCTAAACTGTCGACTCAAATGAGAGTCAGCGTCATTTTAAAGTCTGTAACTGGTCGAGGATCATTTAAATGTGGTTGAAAAAAATCTCCCGGTGAAAACAGTATTTTAAAAACCTCAAAATCCACTGTTCCAAATTATTATGCAACTCATCGTTTCAATACATTTTAAAGCTTGTGATTAACTGAAAATGGTCATTTGTTGTATGTGTAGCATTAGGAGGTCATATTTACTGAAATCAAAAGTTATTTCAATCAAAAAAGTAAAACAGGTCAAGTTATATTTTACCATAGGAGCCCTTGTGTGACAGCAGCTTAAAAACTCTTAAATCCATTAAACTTGTGAGTTTTTGGACAGTTTCTGCTTGGATCTCTTTGCAGGATGTCAGAATAGCCTCCCAGAGCTGCTGTTTGGATGAAAACTGCCTCCCACCCTCATAGAAGTTTTTTTTGTTGAGTCTCCAAAGGTTCTCAATAGGGTTGAGGTCAGGGGAGGAGGGGGTCCACATCATGAGTTTCTCTCCTTTTATGCCCATAGCAGCCAGTGATGCAGAGGTTTTCTTTGCAGCAGGACATGGTGCGTTGTCATGCATTAAGAGGATCTTGTTCTTTTTGTGCCATAGAAGAAAGTGGTCAGTCAGAAAGAGGTCATTTTCACACCTTCAGGGAGCCTAAAGGGCCTAAATGGGCCGACCAGTTCTCTCACCATGACACCATGACCAAAACATGACTCCGCCCCCTCCTTACTGACGTCACAGCCTGGTTGGGACATGGTGGCCATTTACCAACTATCCACTACTGCATCCATCTGACCATCCAGGGTCACACGGCCTCATCAGTGAACAAGACTGTTTGAAAATGAGTCTCATGTATTTCTGAGCCACTGCAGCCGTTTCTGCTTCAGCTTCAATGAACAGTTTAGGGGAGGCCGGATAGAAGGTTTATGCACAACTGCAGCCTCTGGAGGGTCCTACACCTTCATGTTCGGGAGACTCCAGAGGCACCAGCAGCTTCAAATACCTGTCTGCTGCTTTGTAGCATCTGTTCTCTTAATCTGATGTGTTTGTCTGGCAGAAACCGTCCTCATTGTGCCTTTATCTGCACAAACCGGAGTGTGTCTGAATCATCCACAAATCTCTTATCAGTACGATGATTACACTTAATCTTTCATGAAACATCAAAGGTTTTCATTCCTAGACCAAGGCATTCAACTATTTCACGCTTTTCATCAGCAGAGAGACACTTTTTTCCCCCCATATTGCTTGAAAATGATGATCTGCATAATAAAGTGGAACACCCTTTTTCAGTAGTTTTTCCCTTAACTGGGCTTAACCTGAAAACGAATCATCCCAGGTCTCTGAGATTAATGTCAGTGATTCAAAGAGCCCCGAGACACGATACCATCCATGAGTTTCATTATTATTGTTTTTTTTTTTTTACCTTTTTGACACAAAAATCCAATTTGCATAATCATTTGGAACACAGTGTATCTCCAACTTAACCGAGCACATTGCCTCCAGTTCGGCTTTACCCAAATGTAGAAGCCTCTTGGCGTGTGTGACTGTTCTCTCTCCTCTCGGGGCGTCAGGTGCTGGAGCTGAGCGGCCGCTTCGAGATCGTGTCGTTGGTCGGGACGCTGAACCCGGAGCCGCACCTGCACGTGTCTCTGGCGGACAGCAGGGGGCGCACCGTCGGGGGCCACGTCCTGGGGAACCTGCGGGTGTTCACCACGGCCGAGGTGGTGATCGGAGACGCCCCGGGGCTGCTGTTCACCCGAGACCTGGACCCACAGACCGGGTTCGAGGAGCTGGTGGTGACGGCGCCGAGCGAGGAGGAGAAAACAAACTAAAAAAAACAACTAACAACAAAAACAGAACAAACTCTGCCTTTACCAGGTTTATCTGTCATTGTTTTCTTTAAGGATTTTGTCTGAATTCATTAAAACATGTCTGTGCCGCTCCCTGGTCTTTCCCACGCTTATTCATTCACAAATACTGACATGTTTGGTATCCACGTGTAGCAGGAAAGAGGAGAAATATCCACAGGGCGCATGTGCAGACAAAGGACTAAACTTTAGGGCCGTTTTCTTTCCGCTCTTTAACACCATCTGACCTTTAGTCTCTCCATAAGACTCCGCACTTTACAGGCTCCACTCACCGACCCTGCACCTCATTCATTTTTTTTAGCAGTGAAAGAAAATTTGTTTTGTACACTGTAAAAAAATACTGCTTTTGTATCCGTTTCCTGAACTTGTACGAGAGTATTCTAGTATTCTATTGTGACACTGAATCTGGAAAAGTTCTCATAAACTCGTCACACACTGAGTGCCAACAATCCAGACTGTTTTTCATGATATTTGTAGCACCACAGCGTATATTCTGTGTTATAGCTATGGACACATGATGTGGCTCGTTTGAAAGGTGAGAATCTGAGCTCTACGTAGGTGAAAACAGTTTAATCCTATGGCCTCGGTTCCTGAGAAAACTGAGCTAAACAAGAGGCTAGTTTTGATCAAAATCACAGATTTTTTTCTAGATTTGGAGATAATTAGTGTTTTATGAAATGCTCTCCTTTCTGATTAACTCCTCTCTCTTCTCAGACTAACACCCCTCAGACTAACACCACGCCCCCACAGACTAAAGAAAAAGAAAAGAAATGCAATAATCAGTGTGCGAAACACCCATCAATATTTGGGGGGGGGTCCCCATCTCGCTTGTTCACCCCGTGTCTGCGTAGGTTTTCTCCGGGTACTCCGGTTTCCCCTACCACTAAAAACATGTACAATAGGACAGGATGAATGAGAGTGTGTTTGTGAGTGCGCATGGGGGACGACGGATGGAAATTAGCCCAAGGCTATAATCCGGTGTGGCTTGTTTACTACTACTGCCTCGGTTTTATACAGCGCTTTTCTGGACACTCAAAGACGCTTTACATTGCATTATTCATTCACTCCATACTCGGTGGTGGTA
This sequence comes from Gobius niger, assembly GCF_951799975.1. NCBI lineage: Eukaryota > Metazoa > Chordata > Actinopteri > Gobiiformes > Gobiidae > Gobius > Gobius niger. Next base: position 29,667,755 of record NC_136866.1, read on the forward strand.
AGCTACTATTGTAGCCACAGCTGCCCTGGGGTAGACTGACGGAAGCGAGGCAACCAGTCTGCGCCATCAGCCCCTCCGACCACCACCAACCACTCACTCACTCACTACATTCGCTAGGCTTCCTGGTGTTACTAGACGGTCTCCCATCCAAGCACCGACCAGGCCCTTCCCTGCTGAGCTTCCAAGGTCTGACGGGATTGGGCATCGCAAAGGCGGTATGACCACATGCATGAGACCCATGTATGTTCATTAACATGCACTGTCCCGACCAAATAAACCAATAAATAAATAAATAAATGTGTGGTGGTGTAGTCGGCCTGCGTGCCGTCGACATACTGTCATACTGAGTCTGCACGATGTGGCCGGTCCCTGCCCGCGATGGGCCAGAGCGCAGAGTGGCCTGTGTCTGCACCTTTGCTCTAGTCTACCACGTCTGCCTTCGCCCTCAAGACCGGGCCCCAGGGGTCTGACGGGTTAATCAAGGGGGTTGGACCCCCCGCACCCCCCCGCATTTCGCACACTGGCAATAATATAAAATGTCCAGATCGTGACTTTTCACCAGTTTTTGATGGTCATTTATTTCACTTCTGCTCATCACAGATCTACAAAATCACACATAAGGTGGATCAGAGGGTCTAGTTTCGCTATTTAAACCCCCCTCAATGTGTTAAGAATGAACTGTTAGAAAGTGAAGAATGAGTTTGGGCCCGGCCGATATATCGGGCCGATATTTGGGTATCTCTAATATTGGCTACCGGCCGATATCTCTGGAACCGAAAGTGATAAAGACGTCCTGTTTCTTGCACCGGAAAGAGCGAATCTTAAAGTTATCTTGACTGGAACTTACAGCCTATAGGCCAGACTAACGCCTCATTTGAAAGCTAAGACCGACAAAACTCATCTACAGCAAAAGTGTCACATTGATACATTTATTTTTCTCGTTCACTCGGCGTTAAACAGTGACCCGAACGTAGAAAAGGCGACTTAGCGGCGGAGATTTGCTTAAACCGCGGCCTGTGGCGATAATCCTCGAGTCAGTGCTTTGTGTGTGGGCTCCCGGGGGCCCCTCGTCCCCCCTCGTCCCCCCCTCGCCCCCCCTCGGTCTCCGGGGGCCGCAGTTTAGATCCATTTAACTCACATTGAACCGCTATTAGAGACGGGACCACCCCCGAAATCAAACCGCGCTCAGAGGACGCCCATGAAAACATGACCCGCCCCCCGTGTTACGCCGAGGAGGAGAAGGATCATTATCAAGAACATACAACACAACAAACACATGATGCACCTTTAACCTCTTAACTCCCGCCTGAACCGAGAGGATCTTTTTCCTCACGTCATCAGATTGTTTTTCCATCATTTTTTTTGTTAAGAATTCAGCTCATTTTTGTCACATTTTGTCATTTTTTTGTCATTTTTTGGTCACATTTTTTTCATTTTTGTCAATTTTTTTGCTACATTTTGGTCATTTTTTGTCAAATTTTTTTGTCAATTTTTTGTTATTTTTTGTCAAATATTTATCATATTTTTGTCATATTTTTGTCATTTTTTTGTCATTTTTTGTCACATTTATTTTTTTATTTTTTTGACAATTTTCTTGTGACATTTTTGTGACATTTTTGCCAATTTTTCGTCACTTTTTTGTCACATTTCCATCATTGTTTTCGTCTCAGTTTTGTTGCTATTTTCACACCTTTTTCCCAGAAGCTTTTGGACTGGGGTAAAGCCAAACTGGAGAAAATGTGTTCGGTTCAGGTGAATGTTATTGGGTTGTTTTGATCATAATTTCAGTCTTAAAGGGAAATCTACTGCTTGTTCAACATTGGCATTTCCAGAAAATAGTTCTTTACTTTAGGGACAATGTTGAGGTTCGGCCCTTGGACATTTTGGCACTGATGAAAATTGGCCTCCACGATGCAAACTTGCCTCCCCTGGTTTACATCATACATAACTCACACAAAAGACAAGCAATATAATTAATATTGTGCTGAGGATGGCAATGATCACGGAGTATAATATGTAATATGTATATTAATGTGCCTTTCTAACATATAACTAGTGACTTTCAGTAATGTTAATATTGTTTGGCATTAAACATCTGAGAGAAATGTGTTAATGATGGACTTTTGTTACTTGCTTTGTCCTAGACATCGCACATGAAACCAGAGCGCTGTTGTGCTCGTGCTTCGTCAGTTTGGTCTGTGTTAAATCTGAATATGATGCAGCTGATTGAACGATGATACTATAATCACATCTGGATCACATCTCGACATAATCCATTTATTCTGCTGTTGTTCTTTATTGTTGTTTTGTTCCACTATGCTCTTTGTACTTCTTATTGTACTGATTTCTGGGGCAGGCGCTCATAAGCTTCAGCCCACTCCTTTTGAGCAAATTGTCAACTTCTCAAATAAATAAATAAAAACAGAAAAAAAAACAGAAAAAAATGAGGTTGAAACAGATTTTTCTGAAAGTGTCCCACTTTACCCATGTCCACCCTCTGTTATTTCAGTCACTTTCAAAGGAAAGTTGATTTTAAAGAGGGGGTGTTCTGCTTTTTTCAATCACATAGCTCCAGTCTATATCACACTACAATGATGACAAACCTCCTGTTGGTCTGTAACTGCAGTAAATTAGAATAACTTTGTATAAAATTGCTCTCTCAAAATGGCTTTGTTACTCGGCTGGTGACGAAAGCTCGGAGGCGTCTCCAGGAGGTGGGGGCGTTCCTAGGAGGACTCAGGCAAACCTATCCCTAAAATGGCCGCCATCAGAGTTTTTACAGATTACTCAAAAATACGTGAATGTGCCAAGGCAACACTTCAGGCACGTTTTTAATGAGAGAGTGACATACCATAAAATCTTTTCTTTTTTTCTTCATTTCTTTCTTACAACAGAAATAATGAAAAAAAAACTGTTTTATAAGAGAGCAGGATTCAGGAGGATTGTTAGAACTGTGTGAATGAAGCCACAAACCACTCCGGGTGTTGATTTAGCCTGATATAGGACCTTTAAAGAGGGGGTATTACGTTTTTTTCAGTCCCATAGCACCAGTCTATATCACACTACAATGATGACCAAACCTTCTGTTGGTCTGTAAATGCAGTAAATTAGAATAACTGCCTTGTATAAAATGTCTCTCTCAAAATGGCTGTAGTGAATGTCTTGAAATAGGCCTCTGTCTCTTTAAGAACCTCTGAGCCTTTAGACACGCCCCCTCCACACGCTGTCTGTGGCATCAGTGGGGAGGGGGTTCTGCTGAGGAGCAGTGGTTGGTTACTCGGCTGGTGACGAAAGCTCGGAGGCGTCTCCAGGAGGTGGGGGCGTTCCTAGGAGGACTCAGGCAAACCTATCCCTAAAATGGCTGCCATCAGAGTTTTTACAGATTACTCAAAAATACGTGAATGTGCCAAGGCAACACTTCAGGCATGTTTTTAATGAGGGAATGACAGAATAACATGATGGAAAGCTTGAAAAAGTCCATTTTGCATAACACCCCCCCTTTAATGATGTTTTTGGCTGCCCTCTTTCAGGCCCCGGCCCTCAGCATCGCGCTAAAGTACCGGTTCCCAGCCTGAAAGCCTCTGCTCGCCCGTTCCGCTGATGTCGACGGCACTTTATGACCTTTTCTGTGTTGAAAGAAGGGGCTGGAAAAGTTTAAAGGCAGATTCCGAGCGTCATTAAAGCGGCGTAAACACCTTTGATCCCACAGATCTCCCCCCCTCCTCGCCCGGCTCTGATGCTCCCGCCGCTCTCCTGTCCCTCTCAGGTGCGAGTATTCCTCCTGACCCGGGCCTCGTTACCGCCTCCTCTCGGCGAGCGAGCGCGAGGCGTGTGCCCGCCGCCCTAACGACGCTTTGGATGTGGCGCTAACGAGCCCTGCCCAGTCCATTTGCCGGGTAGAAAGGCGGCTCCGGCCCCCCGCTGCGGAGCGCCCTTTCATCCGCCTGCGGCCGCGGAAAAGCCGGAGAAAGGGCCGGGGCTAATGGCGCTGCTCGTGTTTGAATTACGCAGCGGGGGCGCGGATCAACAGCGCTCTCACCGCGCGGGAAGAAGGGAAAAAAAAAAAAAGTCCACGCGAGTTTGTCTCCGCGGCGACACGAGGCTGCTGCTAATTCAAATGCGCAATCATATTAGCATTTCATTACGAAGGCGGGTCGTTTGTGCGTGATTGCCCTCCGGATCCCGGCCCGGGGCCCCGGTTCCGCCGCTCGTCGGCCGCTCTCACCGGCCGCGCAGACTCATTATGAAGTTTCAGGATTGTCTTCAAACGGAACAGTTGTTTCTGTTGTGACACAAACCTCCCGGACTTCTGCAGCTTATTATCTCTAATGATGTGTTTAACATGTGCTGTTTCGGCCGCACAACTCTCTCATCCAGACAAACTTTCCATTTGTGAGTCAGGACCGCGGCCGACTTTGTCAAAGCGCCGTTTGAAATGGCACTTTTTGGACTCGTGGAAAAGCTCGCAGCTCCGTGTAGTTTGGTGTGAAAGGCCTCGGCTCTCGGCTCATCGGCTTCCACTGATCAGATATTACTCCAATTAAAGGCACGACTGCTCTGTCCAATTAGACCAGGATTCACAGTCACAAAACTATTGATCCCGTCTCAGAACATCTCACCATCACGGTCACGGTGTCGCTCCAAACCATTCAGAAGATAAACAACAGCCCTTAGAAATAACAAAAAAGAGCACATTCTAACCTTTGAACCAGCTCACACCGCTGAACATCCAGGGGGAGGACAGTGAGGAGGGGGACAGTTCCTGGGTGTTCACCTCGACAACTGGAAGAGCCAAAGTCGCCTCCACCTTCTGAGGAGACTGAGGTCCTTCTGAGGAGACTGAGGTCCTTCTGAGGAGACTGAGGTCCTTCTGAGGAGACTGAGGTCCTTCGGAGGAGACTGAGGTCCTTCTGAAGAGACTGAGGTCCTTCTGAGTGAGCAGCCTCTGCCATGTGCGGGGCCCCGGGCAGCACAGAGCGGGACAAGACCAGGAGGGCCAGCTCCGGACTCTATGGAGGAGGTGAGGGACAGGAGGGTGTTAGCCAAGCTCACCTCCATCATGTACAACACCTCCCACCCACTGCACGGGACTGTAGAGGAGCTGAGGCACCCTCAGGTCCTTCATCCTCACTGCGGTCAGACTGAACAACAAGACTGTAAAGCAGGGGGAGGCAAGTTTGTGTCGTGGAGGGCCAATTTTCTCCATTGACAAAACGCCAGGGGCCGAAACTCACAATTGTAGCCCAAAATAAAGCACCTTTTGTGAAACTATTTTAGAAGATCTTTATTTATATAGAAGAAGATCTTTATTTATATAGCGCCTTTCACAGACATGGTCACAAAGCGCTTTACATGAGACAATTGTACATTCACTCATTACTCAGTGGTGGTAAACTACGTTTGTAGCTTCAGTTTCCCCTGGGGGAGACTGTCAGAGGCGCTTTCGCGACTACACACGTCTGCGCCAACGGACCCTCTGACCACCACCATACATTCACTCACACACATCATTCATCCTGGTCCTATTGTACATGTTTTTAGTGGTAGGGGAAACCGGAGTGCCCGGAGGAAACCTACGCAGACACGGGGAGAACATGCAAACTCCACACAGACAGGCCCGTCCAGGTTTTCCACATTTTAGAGAGCTTTATCACATCTTTGGTCTATGATTAATGAATTTATGTATTTATGTTTCTTCAAAATTCTCTTGGGGGCCAATAGTTTTATGCTGGAGGGCCGGATTTGGCCCCTGGGCCTGACGTTGCCTACCCCTGTTGTAAAGTAACATGTGCAATAATCTCTGTATCTGCCTCACTTTATCGCCCTCCTGCTCTGTGACTAAACCTGCACGGCTAACACTGACTTTTTTATTATAGTCTGTTTACTTTTCATTTTCACAGTTTATACTTTTTTCCCCTTAAAGTGTTGGTGGTAATTGTGTATAAGAGATCTCGATTTACTGTTTAAGTACGTGCACATTTCCTGTCTGACCTGCACAGCCTGAGTGTCTCTGAGAGCTTCACTGTAAAGGATTATCTTACCTTAACCCCGCCTGAACCCAGCACTTTTTCTCCGTTAATGAGGCTGAAACAAAGTGGGGAAAAAGCGTCAAAAAAGTGACTAAGAAGCAACAATAACACAATAAAAAAGTGACAAAAACATGACAGAACAGTGAGGTGCAGGTTACACAGAAGCAAAGGCCTGAACCTGTCACAGTTTCTTTAAATATTACTGTAACAATATGGTAAACGAAGGCAGTGTCGTGTAGTTGTTGTTTTCGCTTATGAACGAAACTACACAAACTCCGACAATTTACTGCAAACGAGAATGTGAGTGATTTTATTTAGATTGATTTATACTTAGCCCCTTAACTCCCACCTGAACCGAGCACAGTTTCTCCAGTTTGGCTTTACCCCAATCCAAAAGCTTCTGGAAAAAAGCTGTGAAAATAGCAACAAAACTGAGACGAAAACAATGATGGAAATGTGATGAAAAAGTGAGAAAACACTGAGGAAAAGTTGATGAAAAAGTGGCAAAAATGTCACAAGAAATTGACAAAAAATGGATGACAAAATGACAAAAATTTGCCCAAAAAATGTGACAAAAATGTGATAAAAATGACCAAAAAAATGACAAAATTGTGACAAAAAAATGACAAAAAATGTGATAAAAATGTACAAAAAAACGACAAAAATGTGACAAAAGATGACAAAAAAGTACGAAAAATGGATGAAAAAGTGGCAAAAATGTCACAAGAAATTGACAAAAAATGGATGACAAAATGAAAAAAAATGTGACCAAAAAATGACCACAAAATGACAAAAATTTGCCCAAAAAATGTGACAAAAATGTGATAGAAATGACCAAAAAAATTACAAAAATGTGACAAAAAAATGACAAAAAATGTGATAAAAAATGACCAAAAAGTACAAAAAATGGATGAAAAAGTGGCAAAAATGTCACAAGAAATTCACAAAAAATGGATGACAAAATGACAAAAATGTGACCAAAAAATGACCACAAAAATGACAAAAATTTCCCCAAAAAATGTGACAAAAAATGACCAAAAAATGACAAAAAATGACCAAAAAATGACAAAAAATGGATTAAAAAATGACAAAAATGTGATTTAAAAAATGACAATAAAATGACAAACAAGTTACAAAAACGAGTTGAATACCCAACAAAAAAATGATGGAAAAAAATCTGATAACGTGAGGAAAAAGATCCTCTCGGTTCAGGCGGGAGTTAAGAGGTTAAAGGCCCCACATTCAGGACGTGACGGTGCGGCACAGTGTTACCATGGAGATCCGCCATGTTTGTGGGTGCTAGCAAACGTTGTCCAAAGACTAACATTTGCTTAAAACAGTATAAAGTCCTCAGTAATATCGTTTATCACAATATTGCCCTTTGATGAAGACGGACGTAGAGTTCCCCGTCCATCGAAACAAGGCAGGGCCGTGCAGAGAGAAACAGATGCAATTTAGAAAATCAGAGAAAATTATCATTTGCTTAATAATTGTGTAATAGAGCTAGAATATTGTGAGTAAAATATGTTGCTAAAAAAAAAAGGACAGTGGCAAAGCTTTGGATACACAAAATGTAATATAAATAAATAAAAGGTATGGAGGGAAAAGGGCACTTCAGGGGGTATACCTAGTGTCTTTCTAAAAGAGACTTAACCTCTTAACTCCGCCTGAACCGAGAGGATCTTTTTCCTCACGTCATCAGATTTTTTTTCCATCATTTTTTTGTTGGGTATTCAACTCATTTTTGTAACTTTTTTGTCATTATTTGGTCAAATTTTTGTCAAATTTTTTTGTCACATTGTCTCACATTTTTGTCATTTTTTGCAATTTTTTCGTACATTTTTTATCAAATTTGTCATTTTTTGGTCACATTTTTGTCATTTTTTTGTCATTTTTTCCATCAATTTTTTTAATCAAATTTTTGTCACTTTTTTGTCAATTTTTTTTTTTTTTTTGTAGCATTTTGTCACATCTCTGTCATTTTTTTGTCATTTTTGTCACATTTTTATCACATTTTTGTCATTTTTTTTGTCACATTTTTGTTATTTTTTTGTCACATTTTTGTTATTTTTTCGTCACTTTTTTGTCCATTTCTTGTGACATTTTTGCCACTTTTTCAAAAAAATGTCATCACTTTTTTGTCAATGTTTTCTTACTTTTTTGTCACATTTCCATCATTGTTTTCGTCTCAGTTTTGTTGCTATTTTCACGGCTTTTTTCCAGAAGCTTTTGGATTGGGGTAAAGCCAAACTGGAGAACATGTGCTCGGTTCAGGTGGGAGTTAAGGGGTTAAAAACTAAAGTGACATAAGGGAAAAAAAGAAAAAACTGTGAACATTTGGGGTGAACTTGAAAAAAAAAAACGGAAAAAAAAAACACGTATAAAAAATAGGAAAAAATTTGGAAAAAACAGGAATAATTGTGATAAATTTTGGAAAATTTTGGGCAAAAATAATGAAGATTTTGGGAAAATTGGGGGAAAAAATAGTTTTTAGTGTTTTTCCTGCCCTCTCGTCATTAAAGTTTCTTGGTTGTTTCACCTCAAACAAATGATACAAATGCAAAATGACTGAAATGGAAGGGAAAGGAAAAAAATAACCTTATTCCTCTGTTTTATGGTTCTATATAACCAGGGGCGGACAGGCCACATTCTGGAAGAGCACAGAAGGTCCACTGGCTCTAGGGCCACTGGTCTGGCCTCTCACTTTACCTTACCCTTACCCCCGGGCGCAACCGAGCTTTACCCAAATCTAAAAGCTTAAAAGAAAAGCATCGATAAACAAAAATGTGCAAGAAAAGCAACAAAAAAGTGACAAGATGTGATGAAAACGTGACGACAAAGCAATGAAAAAAGCGATGAAAAAACAAGAGAAAAAAAAAGAAAAACAAGAGACGAAAACACAATGACAAAAGTGACAAAAAAGTGACGAAAACATGCCAAAAAGCCACAAAAAAGTAATGAAAAAGCAGCAACAAGCAACAAAAACATGACAAAAATGCAGCGACAACGTGACAAACAGTGTTGCTCTCCAGTCAAGAAGCTTTTTGATTTGGGTAAAGTGGAGAAAATGCTCTCGGTTAAGGCGGGGGGTAAGAGGTTAACATGTGTATTTGTGGAAGTGTAATTTGGTCCAGGGCTGGTTTTGAGTCCCAGTCCGCCCCTGTATATAACCAGGTATGGATACAGGTGCCCCGCCCTAATGGACCTTCAGCGGCTCTGGGCGACGATGAGGATCCTCCAAACCCGAGGCCATGTTCTCCACCAGATGAAGCCCTCGCCTCATGAACATCTGCATCGTGACTATTGTACAACTGTTGTCCTTCCTTGTGTTTGACGGTTAATAAGTGTTTATCACAAAAAGGGAGTGAGGTCCACTTCGAGTCCAGGGTCAAAGCTCTCAGTTGATGTCGGCCTGACTCTTTCCTGTTGATGAGCGGTGAACTCAGAAAGTGTGAAACTGCCCCGCGTCCCCTCCTCTCTCTACAACGGCTTTGTAATCGATCTGTGGTGTTGAATCGCGTCTGTGTGAACCTTCAGTGAGAGGTTTGAAGTTTCCTTTAAAGACCTGTGCGTGAGCGCGCTCCGTGTGGCTCCGGTGTCGCCCCCGATTGTAAGAAATAAAGAATCCGTGAGATGAAAGTGCGCGTGACGAGGGGGGGGGGGGGGGGGGCGTCGGCTCACGCTCAGCTGGGGGCCGGAGCGCCGCCCTTAATGAAGCCGCACGCGCCACGGCTCCACCGCGGCTCCACCACACGCCCGTCTCTCTTCAAATGCGGCGTAACGAGCGCCTCTGCCCCTGGAGTCAGAACAATACTCGTCTTTATAGTTTTCTGTCACCGGACGCTCAATTAGGACGGTTTCGTCGGCTCCGTCGGTCAGTGTTTCTTAACCCTGAGACCGAGGTCTGATTGGAAAATGGCCAGTGCTTCATTTGTATTGGAGACCGGGGTCAGTTTTAACAGCTCCGGTTCAACCACGGAGAGACCTGATAAAAGTCCCATGATCAGACCGTCGCCCCCGTCTCTGAGCTCACACATCGGAAAGTCATGAAGTAACTTTCTCACTCACTCTTGACTTTGTGTTTTAGGCTTTAACCCCTCAACTCCCACCTGAAACGAGCACATTTTCTCCAGTTTGGCTTTACCCCAATCCAAAAGCTTCTGGAAAAAAAGGTGGGAAAATAGCGACAGAACTGAGACGAAAACAATGATGAAGATGTGACAAAAAAGTGAGAAAACTTTGACAAAAAATGACAAAAAAATTGGACAAAAAATTGGACAAAAAAATTGGACAAAAAAATGTGACAAAAATGTGACAAAAAAATGAGAAAAAGACCAAAAATTTGACCAAAAAATGACAAAAATGTGACAAAAATGACAAAAAATTAAAATTAAAATAAAAAAAGAGAAAAAATTGGACAAAAAAATGACAAAAAAATGACAAAAAAATGACAAAAATTATCAAAAAATGACAAAAAATGTGACAAAAAATATCCAAAAATTCCAAAAAATAAATTTAAAAAATGACAACAAATTTGACAAAAAAATGACAAAAAATGTGACAAAAAATGACAAAAGAAATGACAAAAAATATCAAAAAATTACAAAAAAAATTACAAAAAATTACAACAAATGTGACCACAAAAATTACATAAAATGTGACAAAAAATAAATAAATAAAATTTGACAAAAAAAGACAAAAAATGTATTTAAAAAAATGACAAAAAAGTTCCAAAATGAGTTGAAAACCCCTCCAAAAAAAGATGGGAAAAAATTTGATGACGTGAGGAAAAAGATCCATTTAGATGAACTTTGTAGGTCTTAGCTTTCAAATGAGGCGTTACACTGGCCTACAGGATTTGGGTAAAGCTGAACTGGAGAAAATGCTCTCGGTTCAGGCGGGAGTTAAGAGATTAAATGAGCTTAAAGGTCACAGACTAATATTATTAAGACAATATTAAAATACTAAGTGTGGTGCAATTTCGGGCAGGGCCGCCTCACCGCTGGGCTGGCCTGGGCTGGAGCTCAGGGGCCCAGGGGCTTATGGGTGGGTTAAAGGTTAAAGATTTTTGACATAGGGCCCAATTTCCTAGTTATCCAGAGTGTTGCTGATTTCTGGAGATATTTTTTTCTTTGTAATTCATGCAGTTCTTATATTTGGAGGGGCGGGTGTGACCAGTGTTCGGGGAACAAGTTACAAAATTATATTACTTTTTCAGTAACTAGGGCAGGGGTAGGCAAGTTCTCTTAGGGGAGGGCCGATTTTCTTTATTGTAAATAGACCGAGGGCCGAAGGCGCTGATTTTTATGATTATTAGCCCAAAGTGAAGCACAACACTGGAAAAATGACCATCTTAAATGAGATAAATGACTTGAATTCATCAAATTCTATGTTGAATTTGAGTCGGTTTGAACTAATCCAAGATACAAATGCTATAGCGCCGATGGAACAAGAATAAAACCCACTTGAAATCAGACAAATAATTGTTTTTCCCTTGAAATGACACAAAATTATCTGAATTAAGAGAATAACGACTACTACAGGTTTTATCTAATCTAAGACCAGACCAAATCTACTCAAACCTTGGATTTAATCTCTTAATTCAAGTAGATTTATGTCATTTCTTCCTGAAAACGATGATTCTTTTTCCTGTGCACTTCTTTCAGATGCCAGTGTTATGACCTAATTGGGTGCATTGACAGTATTTCTACCTTATTTCCTCCCATTTTACTCTAATAATGTTAAAAAGTTCTCTCTGATTTGTGTAATAATGTTTCTCAAAATCATCTTGAGGGCCAGAGGTTCTGTGCTGAAGGGCCGGATTTGGCCCCCTGGCCTGACGTTGCCCACCCCTGAACTAGGGAATATCAGAATCAGAATAATTTTTAATGCCATTGTTTGAGAACAGGTTCACATAACACATAACACAGAATTTAGATAAAAATATGCTATGAAAACGTAAAAACTATATTAGTCGAGTTACAAGAGCATTTAAATGTATGAACGAAAAAATGAGATCTGAAGTCTGTAGTTAACGTTAAAACAAAACACCAGAGAACGGGGAAAGTGGAGGAACACTCAGGAAAGAGTCAAGAAAACGTGCAGTAAAAGCTCAGGATATTGTGCATAGTAATAGTATATATCGGTTTACTTATATACAATAAGACGACAGCTATAGGATGGACTGTAAGGTTCTGATGCTTGTTTTCAAATGTCTTCATGGATTTCAGAGTCTCTCACTCTGAGCTCGTCTGTCTGGACCAGAACATTAGAGCTGCTCCGACCTCAGAAACTTTAAAAACTGCCCTTAAGTTAAACCTCTTAACTCCCACCTGAACCGAGAGGATCTTTTTCCTCACGTCATCAGATTTTTTTCCCATCATTTTTTTGTTGGGTATTCAACTCATTTTTGTAACTTTTTTAAATGACATAAATGTGACAAAAAATGACCAAAAAAAATGACAAAAATGTGATTTAAAAAAATGACGAATTAAACTCATTTTTGTTACTTTTTTAAATGACATAAAATGACAAAAAAGATACAAAAATGAGTTGAAATCGTCATTTTTTTTGGTAATTTGTGTAATTTTTTTTGTCAAATTTTTGTCACATTTCTGTCATTTTTTGGTCAAATTTTATTATATTTTTGTAATTTTTTTGTCACATTTTGTCATTTTTTTGACCATTTTTTCGTCATTTTTTCCTCAATTTTTGTCACTTTCTTGTCAATGTTTTCTCAGTTTTTTGTAACTTTTCCATCATTGTTTTTCTCTCAGTTTTGTTGCTATTTTCACAGCTTTTTTCCAGAAGCTTTTGGATTGGGGTAAAGCCAAACTGGAGAAAATGTGCTCGGTTCAGGTTTGGAGTTAAGGGGTTAAACCTGCACAGACACGAGGAGAACATTCAGAGGCACAGGTCACTCCTCAACACCTCCCTGTAATGTTTAAAACTGAGTTCGGCTTTACCCAAATCTATAAAGCTTCTCGACTGGAGTGTCCGGGCTATAGGCCAGAGTAACGCCTCATTTGAAAGCTAAGATCCCTGTGGCTCTTTTGTTGCTTTTTCATCGTGTTTGTGTAATTTTTTTTAACCCCTTAACTCCCACCTGAACCGAGCACATTTTCTCCATTTTGGCTTTACCCCAATCCAAAAGCTTCTGGAAAAAAGCTGTGAAAATAGTGACAGAACTGAGACGAAAACAATGATGGAAATGTGACAAAAAAGTGAGAAAAAAATGACAAAAATGTGACGAAAAAATCAAAATCAATAATGATATAATAGCACAAAATATGAAATAAATTATATTTATTAATAAATCATATAATGTGGTTGTAAATAACACAATCAATGTCCATTAAAAGCACTTAACTAAAAAAAACAACAACAACAAGGAACAAATGTTCAACTTAAAAGAGGTGACTCGTGTTATTGGCAGTGATGGATATTTGTAATTATTGAGTTTTCTTTCCCCGTCTTGGAACCAGCAGAATGTTGTAACGTAAATATTGATGATTGTAAAGTCACTGGAATAGGAGAAAATGACTTTCGGATCTTCTTTATGCAAAGTAAAGCAGTACTAAGTAACTCTTCCCCCTAGAGGCCATAAGCGCAACTGCAGGTGTCGTAGCAAGTTACGATTTTTTAACTTATTAATTGTCTTGGAGAGTAAATACTACGCCGACAGGAAAGCCGAAGGGAGAGAGGGTTACTGTGTATTCAATTATACAATGGAAATATTTTTTTTCACTCAAACTTGGCTGTAAATACTGTTTAAAGTGACGTTAGCCCGCAGTTAGCTTTGCCCGTTAGCATGTTAGCTTCTTCTTCGTGATTCCATTAGTGTGTATTGCTTTCTCCGCACCGGGGGCAGTCAAGTTGCAAACATGGTTTCTGGCCAGAGACACCAGGGGGAGATGAAAGACCCTCCAATCATCCCATAAACACTTGTATCACCCCCACAGGGACTACGGGGAGGAGTTATTAAGGTAAACACGTTACTTAGTGCTGCTTTAAGTACAAAAGGGGGAGGCGCTAACAGGCTGAAGCTTCTGCCGACTCCTTTTGAGCATCATATCCACGTTATTTATTTATCTATTTGGCTCTTCACCTACACATGGATCTTTCTTTTGCTTGATTACTGAGCTGAACTCTTGGTGGAACTCAGATGCTCAAATAAAAAAGATGAATCGACTTGAACTAAGATTTGGATTATCACGCTCAGATTGAGACGTCTAAACTAATCTAGTAAATTACTTTTCGCAGCGTAATCATTAGCTGCAGCCTGATCAAATAATCAAACTTTTTAAACATTCGAACCCTTTCATTGCCAACTTTCCGTCGCTCAGATGTTCACGCTCACGATTTTTCAAGACGCAAAACAGATTCTAAATGTGATTTCAAACTTCTGCGTATTTTCTGAACCTTGAAGCTTCAAACTAGCGCCCTGACATGTGTTTTCACCATGAGGTTAGTGCTCGTGCTTCACAGCTAGAAGGTCCCAGGTTCGATTCCCACCTGGGCCTTTCTGTGGAGTTTGCCTGTTCTCCCTGTGTAGGTTTCCTCCAGGTGTTCTGGTTTCCTCTACCACTAAAAACATGTACAATAGATTCCCTTTAAAGGAGATTCTTAATCTCAGTGGGACTTTCCTGGTTAAATAAAGGTCAAATAAAAAAACACCAGTGTGAGAGGAAGAAAATCCCTGTTATTTCCCATATATATGAGTAAACAGTCGTAAATAACAACTGCATTTTTCCCTTGTTACTGAGTCTTTCCTTTATTTTATGCATCAGAGTCGATCTGTGGAAAGATCTGAGTAAAATATAAAAGTCTTGTGTGTGATTAAGGGTTCAGCTTCAGTGAATATATTCTATAAACGTCATTGGTCCAAAACGAATAAATAAATGAGCCTCAAAGTGTAAAAAGGAGTGAGATCTTTGATCCCCCGCTCGTCCTCGGCCCAGACTCCACCTCCATCTGGTCCAGCGGAGCCTCGTCGGGTCCAGACGCTCCACCGCTCAGACCAGACCAGAGCAGGGCTGGGTTAGACTCGCTTCAGTCCCGGGTTAGTCCTGGTCTTACAGCTTTAGTCCCACTTCAGTCCTGGTTTCAGTCTCGCTTTAGTCCTCGTTTGGTCGCGCGTTAAATCTGCTTCAGTCCTGGTTTAAACCCGCTGTAGTCTCGGTTTAGTCCCACTTTTTAATCCTGGTTTAGCTCCACTTCAGTCTCGCTTTTGTGCTGGTTTAGGCCGACTTTAAACCCGCTTCAGTCCCACTTTAGTGTTGGTTTAGTCCCACTTTAGTACTTGTTTGGTCACACTTTAAACATGCTTTAGCCGTGGTTTGAACCCACTGTAGTCTTGGTCTAGCCCTGCTTTAGTCCTGGTTTAGTCCTGCCTTAGTCCTTCGCTCTAGTCCCACTGCAGTCCTGCTTTAGTCCTGCTTTAGTCCTGGTTGAAACCCACTATAGTACCGCTCTACTCCCACTTAAATCCCGCCTTAGTCTCGCTCTCGTCCTTTGCTCCAGTCCTGCTATAGTCCTGGTTTATCCCCGGTTTAGTCCTCCTCTCCAGTCCTGCTTTAGTCCTGCTTTAGTCCTGCTTTAGCCCCGGTTTAGCCCCCGGTTTAGTCCTCCTCTCCAGTCCTGCTTTCGCCCCGGTTTAGCCCCGGTTTAGTCCCTCCAGCCCCTGCGTGATGTCGAGGTCGGGCTTCTCGGTGCGTGACCTGTTGGACTTACCGCGTTCAGAGCCCAGTCCAGACGCCGGCGCCTCCAGAGCCTCGGAGGGACCGGGACCAGGACCAGGACCGGGACCGGGGCGGAGCCGGGCGGCGGACGAGCCCCGGGACGAGGCCCCGCGGGCGGACACGGCTCGACGCGGCGCCCCCTGGAGCCACGCGCCGCCGGAGCTGCACTTCTCAGGTACGAAACCCTTAATAATCTGACAAGAAACACAAACATTTAGGAAATAATTAGGATTTTAAAGCCACAAAAACGATATTTATAAATAGTAATAAAGCACGGATATAAAAGAGTCGAGAATTGTCATTATTTTCTGTGTGATGTAGAGTCTGGATCAATTTTAGTGCTTTTTAACAACATTCAGGTCTTGACTTGGGCACAGATCATTTATCTGCTTTAATGTTTTATTAGATTTGTGACATCGCTCACGTATTTCCATCTGAAACAGGAAACGAAACCTAATAAAAACCTATAATCATTTTATTATCATTTTAGTTTTATTTTGTCTAATTGGACGAGGACTTTTTTCTTTACAACCGGTCGCTTTTATAAACTGAAATCTCTCTCAAACTTGCAGAATTACAATTTTTGCAGATTTTTCCACAAATAAAAAGCTCATTTTAAAACTGTCCGAGTGGAAACACAGATTTAGTGATTCAAACTCAGTCAGGCATGTTTTAATGTAATAGTAAAATACAAATGGCACAAACTGTACTTCAGAATGTGAAGTGAAGAGAAGCCGTGATTATTTAAGCCTTCGCCGCCGCCTTAACCGAGCGCATTTTCTCCAGTGTTTTAACCACGAAATTGATCTAAACAACTGCTTTTTCATCTTCGTTCTTCTTGTAATTTTGTCTCTGTTTTTTAAGAAGCTTTTAGATTTGGGTAATGCCTGGACGCCTGGATAATAACTGGAGAAAATGTGGTAGTTCGGGCGAGGGTTGAACCACTGGAACACTCAGTACTTTCTCCACAAATTAGAGATTTATTCATGTTTTTTATTTAATTTTTAGCAACCTTTTTATGCTTGTTTTTGTGACATTACTTTGGCGTCTTTGCTGGATTTTCCTGGTGAGTTCCTGCAAATGGACTCAAATTAAACAGCGCTTTTCTGCCGTCAGTAGGAAACATTTGGGTGGAATTTATTATTATTTTTTCCATCATCTTCTCCTTATTTTTCCCATTTTCCCCACATTTCTTGACACTGGAGATAAACCTGAATTCTCCGTGTTGAGCCATGATCTCGCAGACGACACCGATAATGTATTTTGATTATAATGATTTTCTGTTATTTGCGGCGGCGCCGACACAAACGCTGGTTCTGGGGCTGGGATTACGGCCGGTGCGTGTGGTCCCGCGGCCTCCCCCCGGCCTCCCCCCGGCCTCCCCCCCCGGCCTCCCCCGCGGCCTCCCCCCCGGGCCTCCCGCGGCTCCGGCCTCCGGGAAAGACGCTTTTTTTACGCCGCATTAGAGACGCAAACCCCGCTCTGATAAACAAACAAAGCGGAGCGTTTTGGGAGACGAGAAGTTTCGGATCAAATGGACAAAAAGCTCGGAGCCGTTTTCTCCGCCGCCTCCTGCAGCTCCAGCTTTTGTGCAGAGTCTTTTCAGACGCTCCGCGGGACGAACGGCCCGGATATCGATACTGATGTGAAGCGGTTTGGCCGATATTTCAAGCAATTTAATTTGATGTGTGTTTTTTTTTAATCTCTCAAATAGCCGATAGTTAAAGATTTATTATTACAGCAAAGGTTTCAATCTCGAGTCGACTGATGTGGGTTTTTCTGATGCCGATGTTTAAAACTGTCCGGTCTTTAACCTCTTAACTCCCACCTGAACATGTTTTCTCCTGATCTCCAAATTCTCCAAATCTAAAAGCTTCTTCAAAACAGCGATAAAAAAGAAAAAAAAGAAAATGAGGATGTAAACACAACAAAAAAGCGCTAAAAGGTGACCCAAAATGACAAAAACTCAACAAAAAGGTGAAAAAAGGGCAGCAAGAAAATGACAAAAATCCAGCAAAAAATGACAAAAATTCAGCAAAAAAAGACAAAAATCCAGCAAAAACAGACAAAAATCCAGCAAAAAAATGACAAAAATCCAACAAAAAAAAGACAAAAATCCAGCAAAAAAATGACAAAAATCCAGCAAAAAAAGACAAAAATCCAGCAAAAAAAGACAAAAATCCAGCAAAAACAGACAAAAATCCAGCAAAAAAAAATGACAAAAATCCAGCAAAAAAGTGACAAAAATCCAGCAAGAAAATGACAAAAATCCAGCAAAAAATGACAAAAATCCAGCAAAAAAATTACAAAAATCCAGCAAAAAAGTGACAAAAATCCAGCAAGAAAATGACAAAAATCCAGCAAAAAATGACAAAAATTCAGCAAAAAAAGACAAAAATCCAGCAAAAACAGACAAAAATCCAGCAAAAAAAGACAAAAATCCAGCAAAAAAATGACAAAAATCCAGCAAAAAAAAATGACAAAAATCCAGCAAAAAGAGACAAAAATCCAGCAAAAAAAGACAAAAATCCAGCAAAAAAAGACAAAAATCCAACAAAAAAAGACAAAAATCCAACAAAAAAAGACAAAAATCCAACAAAAAAAAGACAAAAATCCAACAAAAAAGTGACAAAAATCCAGCAAAAAAAGACAAAAATCCAGCAAAAAAAAAAAAGACAAAAATCCAGCAAAAAAATGACAAAAATCCAGCAAAAAAATGACAAAAATCCAGCAAAAAAATGACAAAAATCCAGCAAAAAAATGACAAAAATCCAGCAAAAAAATGACAAAAATCCAGCAAAAAAATGACAAAAATCCAGCAAAAAAATGACAAAAATCCAGCAAAAAAAAGACTAAAATCCAGCAAAAAAAGACAAAAAATCCAGCAAAAAAAAAGACAAAAATCCAACAAAAAAAGACAAAAATCCAGCAAAAAAATGACAAAAATCCAGCAAAAAAAAAGACAAATATCCATGAAAAAAAAAGACAAAAATTCAGCAAAAAAGTAACAAAAATCCAGCAAAAAAAAGACAAAAATCCAGCATAAAAATAATAAAAAAGTGACAATAACACATAAGGGAAATAAAAAGTGACGACAATGGCAAAGAGGAGAGAATGCATTTGGTTTTGGCGGGTGGTAAGAGGTTAATCCTGTGTGTGAAGCTTCTAAACGTGTCAGTGTTGAACTGTGACAGCAGGGGGCGCCGCATCAGGGGCTTAGGGCTGATTTATTCAGGACATTCATGTTTAGTTGCTACATTAGAGGGAGTTCGTCCAAATTTAAATGTCTCGTATGATAAGCAAAAGTCTGCAACATAAAACATATCGGTTTAACGCTAAACACAGGTCTGCCTCAAGGGTGCATATTATCGCCCTTGTTATTTTCAATATACACAAATGAAATCAGATATGACACAAACATTTTACCCTTAATCAAACATGCTGATGACATGGCATTGGTTGCACGTCTCACCAACATTGACTCGGTGGCTCACGATGTAAACTCGACAGTCGAGCTCATGAAATGGTTCCGGGACAGTAAACCTTCAACTTAACGTGAATAAGACAAAAGCAGCCAAAGGAAACTGGAGCCGTCAAATCCACTGTTCGAACCACTTCAGTTTAACCCCTTAACTCCCACCTGAACCGAGCACATGTTCTCCAGTTTGGCTTTACCCCAGTCCAAAAGCTTCTGGGAAAAAGGTGAGAAAATGGCGACAAAACTGAGGCGAAAACAATGATGGAAATGTGACAAAAAAGTGACGAAAAATTTATGAAAAAGTGGCAAAAATGTCACAAGAAATTGACAAAAAATTGACCAAAAAATGACAAAAATGTGACAAAATGTAACAAAAAAATGACAAAAATTTGATTAAAAAACTGACCAAAAAAGACAAAAAAAAAGACAAAAGTGTGATTAAAAAAATTGACGAAAAAATGACAAAAATGTGACAAAATGTGACCAAAAAATTAGAAAACATTGACAAAAAAGTGACGAAAAAGTGATGGAAAAGTGGCAAAAATGTCACAAGAAATTGACAAAAAATGGACAAAAAAATGACAAATATTTGATTAAAAAATTGACCAAAAAAAGACAAAAATGTGATAAAAATGTGATAAAAAAATGACGAAAAAATGACAAAAATGTGATTAAAAAAAATTGACGAAAAAATGACAAAATGTGACAAAAAAAGGACGAAAAAATGACAAAAAAAAGTTACAAAAAAGTTACAAAAATGAGTTGAATACCCAACAAAAAATGGACAAAAAAATGAGAAAAATGTGACAAAAAAATGAGAAAAATGTGACAAAATGTAACAAAAAAATGACTAAAATGTGATTAAAAAACGGACCAAAAAAAGACAAAAATGTGATTAAAAAAATTGACGAAAAAATGACAAAATGTGACAAAAAAATGAGAAAACATTGACAAAAAAGTGACGAAAAATTGATGAAAAAGTGTTCTTGACTCCGCGTCGTGCATTATAACCGTCTAATGCACGGCTCCTCGTTGTTTAATCCTTACATGTGTGATATTAACAGTGAAACAGAGTTATGGTTTACAGTAAAGATAAAGCCGGCAGAGACGCCTGACTGTCTGTGTCTCCGTGTTTTCGCTCCTAACATTATGGTTATAAAGTAGTAGAAAAGCCTGACTGTTATTATCATGCATTAACCCTCTCTCTCTGCGTGCCCCCCCCAGTGCGCCCCCTCCCGCTGAAGCCGGCCTCAGACCAGGCCCAGGCCTCGTGTGTCCAGGCGGGTCACGCTCCTCAGGGCCGGGGGCGTAAGCGGCGAGTGCTGTTCTCCAAAGCGCAGACGTTTGAGCTGGAGCGGCGCTTCAAACAGCAGCGGTACCTGTCGGCCCCGGAGCGCGAGGCGCTGGCGGGAAACATCCAGCTGACGCCCAACCAGGTGAAGATCTGGTTCCAGAACCACCGGTACAAACTGAAGAGGGCGCGGGCGGAGCGAGGCCTGGAGGCGCTGCAGCTGCTGCCCCTGCGCCGCCTGCACATGCCCCTCCTCAAGCCCTGCGACCGCATGCTGCCGCTGTGCGTGTCCACGCTGCTGCCACACGAGCCCCTGGCACAGCTGTACCACTGGAGCTGGTGACGCACATCTGCACCACAGCTGTACCACATCTGTACCACTGGAGCTGGTCACGCACATCTGTACCCAGGGCTGGACTGGCAGAAAAAATCGTCCCGGGACTTTTGAGTCAAGACCGGCCCTCTAAAAAAAACTAAAAAAAACAACAGTCATATTCAATAGTGGAGGTGATGAGCAAAACAATGAGCCTTTTGCTTGAACTAAAACAGTTTAAGCTACAAATCGAGGACAATAGTTACATTTTGTTTCTGCTGAATTCAAGCTCACACCTCATAGCACTCAACTCTTTAATCTTTTCATTTACAATTTGATGGAACTTTTGTAAAACTTCTAAACAATCTTAAAATGTGCGTTCCGTTAATGAAGTTCCTCTCGCGACACAAATAAACTTCTCAAAACCAAATGATCGACTGTAGATGAAGATGAAACGGTAAAACTCACCTCAGAGTTCAGGAGGTGAGGAGTGAGAACAGAAATCCCAATTTCCAAACTGCACTGACGACGAGGGGCAAGACGGAGTCACCTGACAACTCCCAGCATGCACTTCTTTGCAAACATTTGTCTAAAATGTGTATAAAAAATAGAGGTCTGAGGTTCTGTGGGTCCTGGAGGGAGTTACAATAAACAATTTCCTCTTATATTCACAGTGTGAGGGGCATGAGTGTTATGTCCCAGAGGCCCATCGCTCATTATACCAGAATCTGGGAACCATGACTCAAGAAAGGCCACCAGAGGGCGTCACATCCCTCTAGTGGAGGAGTCGTGTAATTGCATCTGAGTAATGATAGAGATTCTAATGGCTTTTCCCTTTAATTGTGGGCCGGTGTTAAGGTATAACCGGCCCAAAAGTACGTTGGCCCAAAGGGAAAACTCCCGAATCTCCCGATGGCCAGTCCAGCCCTGTCTGTACCACACCAGCCCCTGGCACATCTGTACCACATCTGTACCACTGGAGCCGCTCGAGCCACAGACTGAAAACTGTAAAAACGTGACAATTTTGATTCAGACGTGACTGAAGTCTGTGTTTCTATGATCTGTGTTAAATGTATTTATTCATGACCTTTGAATGTAACAATAATATTTATTTATATCTGAATGTTTAACCTGGAGATTTATGACGTGCAGAAATATCACTGTTTTTGTCAAATAAAACTGAGTCAGAATCAAGCACTTTGTCGTTTATCAAATTAAAACAAGAGGTTAAACACAGAGAGGACGATCACTGCAGAGTGTTGTCCAGCAGGGGGCAGGAGAGGCCGCAAAATCAGATCACACCTCCACGTTTTAGTCTCTTCTTTCAGTTTTCATTTAGTTCCTTATGATTCAACTAAAAATAAGGAAAAAATTGTGACGAAATCTGAATAATGGACAAAACCAGGTTTAAATGTGTGGTTATATTTTATGACTTATTATCAGAGGGATTTGGGATCTTGCTTAGTTTTTGATCATGTCAGTATTGGTGAATGAATAAGTAGGAGGAAACATCTGTAATGAGCAATACCTGATTTCATTCAGAATAAACCTGAGCGCTGCAGTTCCCCGGCCGTCCTGTCGGTGGCGCCCTCTCCCCTCTGCTGCTCCCGGAGGCGGAGACGGGAGAGAAAGTGTGAAAGCTCCAGATTCTGACACAAACGGAGCCTGGACCTCATGGGAGTCCAACATGTTTGCACGTTCTCCAGCAGAGGGCGCCCTGGCCTCACCGTCCAGACGTGCAGCCGTTCACAGGAGACGGAATCTGGCACAAAGTTCAACGTCTTTTGTGTTTCCAAGTAGGGAATTCTCAACATGGAAAATGCTCCTGATGTTTCAGAGCTGGAGGAGCTCGGGGTTAGAACAGCTGGAGGAGCTCGGGGTTAGAACAGCTGGAGGAGGTCGGGGTTAGAACAGCTGGAGGAGGTCGGGGTTAGAACAGCTGGAGGAGCTCGGGGTTAGAACAGCTGGAGGAGCTCGGGGTCAGAACAACTGGAGGAGCTCGGGGTCCCCCTAGAACAGCTAGAGGAGCTTGGGGTCCCCCTAGAACAGCTAGAGGAGCTCGGGGTCCCCCTAGAACAGCTAGAGGAGCTCGGGGTCCCCCTAGAACAGCTAGAGGAGCTTGGGGTCCCCCTAGAACAGCTAGAGGAGCTCGGGGTCCCCCTAGAACAGCTGGAGGAGGTGTGTGTGGATCAGGAAGTCTGGGCGTCTATGCTCAGGCGCCGCCTCCCTGACCCGGCCCCGGATAAAGCGGAAGAAAATGGATGATGGATCATTTTCACTGTGGATTCATGGGCATGTGCAAGGTGCCAGATATAAAGTGGGCAGGACGGTGGCACAGCGGGTAGCACTCAGAGAGAAGGTCTGGGGTTCGATCCCCAGCCGGACGGAGCCTCTGTGGAGTTTGCGAGAGGATGGTGGTTTAGTTTGTTTCAGGTTGAGACTCACTCCATGATTGGTTCAGTCTTATTATATTCATCAAGCATGTGCAGTTTTACAAAGTCTATCACTGAGCTCAGTTTAACCCCTTAACTCCCACCTGAACCGAGCACATGTTCTCCAGTTTGGCTTTACCCCAATCCAAAAGCTTCTGGGAAAAAAGCTGTGGAAATAGCAACAAAACTGAGATGAAAACAATGATGGAAATGTGACAAAAAAGTGACGAAAAATGTATGAAAAAGTGGCAAAAATGTCACAAAAATGTCACAAGAAATTGACAAAAAATTGACGAAAAAATACAAAAATGTGACAAAAAAATGACAAAAATGTGACAAAAAATGACCAAAAAAATGACAAAAATTTGACCAAAAAAATGAATAAAAAAAGAAAGAAAAAAAAGTGAGAAAAAATTACCAAAAAAATGACAAAAAAGTAACAAAAATGAGTTGAATACCCAACAAAAAATGATGGGGAAAAAATCTGATGACGTGAGGAAAAAGATCCTCTCGGTTCAGGCGGGAGTTAAGAGGTTAAAGCAGCGCCCGCCCAGGCCCCGCCCAGGCCCCGCCCCCTGTAAAGATCAGTGTGTCATGATCTGAGTGAGTGACAGGTGACTCTGTCCCAGCGCTCATTACAAAGAGGATTCAGCAGAATGTCGGTTTAGGACAGTTGTGTTTTGTTCACTTTATCACTCACATCAACAACACAATTAATGGTAACAGAAAATGCAAGAATATCCTGTTTTTTAAAACATTTGGCTCATTTAACCTCTTAACTCCCGCCTGAACCGAGAGGATCTTTTTCCTCACGTCGTCAGATTTTTTTTTTTTCATCATTTTTTTGTTGGGTATTCAACTCACTTTTGTCATTTTTTTTTTGTAAAAAAAAAATTTATCAAATTTTTGTCATTTTTTTTGGGTTATTTTTTTTTTCATTTTTTGTCACATTTTTGTAATTTTTTGTCAAATTTGTATCACATTTTTGCCACATTTTTGTCATTTTTTTAATTAAATTTTTGTCATTTTTTAAGCAATTTTTTTAATTAAATTTTTGTCATTTTTTAATCAATTTTTTGGTAATTTTTTGGTTACATTTCTGTCAATTTTTGTCACATTTTTGTAATTTTTTCTTCATTTTTTGTCATTTTTTTGTCATTTTTTGGTTACATTTCTGTCAATTTTTATCACATTTTTGTCACATTTTTATCATTTTTTCATCAATCTTTTGTCAATTTCTTGTGACATTTTTGCCACTTTTTCATAAATTTTTCGTTACTTTTTTGTCACTTTTCCATCATTGTTTTCGTCTCAGTTTTATTGCTTTTTCACAGCTTTTTTCCAGAAGCTTTTGGATTGGGGGAAAGCCAAACTGGAGAAAACGTGCTCGGTTCAGGCGGGAGTTAAGGGGTTAAATATAAATGTAATTCCCCAAAATGTATGAGCTACAGTTCCCATTGAAAGTTTCCAGGACTTTTCCCCCCCTTTGCGACTCGATGTGTAAGAGCAGAGAGAAACCTGACGGCCCCGATGCAGCTGCTTCCCCTTCGCTCTTAATCTGAGCAAACAAACTGGGATCAGTGCGGATTACACGATTGTTTACGTCTGGATTACACACAATTACAATCAACACTTCAGAGGCAAAGAGGGAGACGGAGAGAGGCGTTCGGGGACGGGAGGAAACTAAGCCTTTGACGCCACAGAATCAACTCAAAATCTCCCTCAACGCCTTAGTTTTTACTCAAAAGCTTAGAAAACGTTTAATTTATGTTGAATTAAGTGTTAACTCATCATTTATTAAAGTGATAATCTGCAAGTTTGCAAAGTGAGGAGAGCAGGAACAGAATTTGAAAAGTAAACGATCAAGCTCCTCCCCCTCCTCCTGATTGGACCTGACAGGCCGGTTCACAGGAAAAGCTCGTCTCATTGGTCGATGCAGGAGGTTCTAAATGGTTCTAAATGACAGATATTATTTGTCATTTAGAACCAAAAAACAGATTCATAATGTTAATTTCTTCCTTTCCCTTTGTTTTCTTTTGCCTTTGTATCATTTATTTAACCTCTTAACTCCCGCCTGAACCGAGAGGAATTTTTTCCTCACGTCATCAGATTTTTTTTCCATCTTTTTTTTGTTGGGTATTCGACTCATTTTTGTAACTTTTTGTCATTTTATTGTCATTTTTTGTCACATTTTTTCGTCCATTTTTTTTATCACATTTTTGTCAAATTTTTATCACATTTTTGTAATTTTTTTTGTCATTTTTGGTCACATTTTTGTCATTTTTGGTCAATTTTTTATCACATTTTTGTAAAAAAAATTGTGTCATTTTTTTGTAATTTTTTTGTCAATTTTTTCACATTTTTGTAAAAAAACAATTAATTTTTTATCACATTTTTTCGTCCATATTTTTATCACATTTTTGTCAAATTTTTATCACATTTTTGTCATTTTTTGTCTTTTTTTGTCACATTTTTGTACATTTTTTATCACATTTTTGTAATTTTTTTGCAATTTTTTCGTCAATTTTTGTCAATTTCTTGTGACATTTTTGCCACTTTTTCAAAAATTTTCATCACTTTTTCGTCAATGTTTTCTCACTTTTTTCTCACATTTCCATCATTGTTTTCGTCTCAGTTTTGTCGCTATTTTCTCACCTTTTTTCCAGAAGCTTTTGGATTGGGGTAAAGCCAAACTGGAGAAAATGTGCTCGGTTCAGGTGGGAGTTAAGGGGTTAAGGTGAAACATCAAAGAAACTTCCTTTAATGAAAAAAGAGCAGAAAAAAACACTTTCCAGGTTTTCCCAAATTTTTCCCAAAATTTCCCCTAATTTTCCCCATTTTTTAAAACGTGTTCCCCAATTTTATTTTTTTGCCCAAAATTTCTCTTAATTTTTCCTACATTTGTTTTTGTTTTTAAATTTCACCCCAAATGTTCCCAGTTTTTTCCTCAAAATGTTTCCTAAATTTACCCCAATTTTTCCCCGTCTTTTAAAATTCTTTTTTCGACTTGTGTGTCACTTTTTCATTTCTTTTAAATGTTGGTCACCGACAGCATCAAAACATGAATAAAAATTTTATATTTCTTTTCTTTTTTTCAATCTAAAAGCCTCCTGCCTTTAGAGCTCACAGCCTCTAGGCCAGAGAATTGAAAGCTAAGACCTACATAATAACTGATCCTAACTTTTGTGTCACCTTTTTGTCGCTCTTTTGTGGCTTTCTTGTTAAGTTTTTTTTTGCTTTTTCATCGCTCTTTTTGTTTTCGTCACTTTTTCATTTCATTTTTGTCTCGTTTTTTTACTGTGTTATCGTTGCTTTTCCGGCACCTTTTTGTCGGACCGTTTTGCCTGTTTTCTGCTTTGAGATTTGGGTAAAGCTGTAGAGCTCCGGTCCTGGACTGTAGCAGATTTACTTTGTGGACAGAAACGTCCCCAAAACCGAAGCTCCGCCCCCATCGCCGAGTCCTCGAGGAAAAGGCCAAAACCGCGGCTGGTTTTCAGAGACGCAGAGACGCCGCCGCGGGAGGGAGACGCCGACCCACTGGGTTTATGCAGGTAACACGAAACTCCACACTTTTTAACACAATTTACACAAGTTTAACAGGAACGACCAGAATTTGGATATTTTTTTACGAGGAAATCAGCAAAACATGTAACTCAACATCAAGATTATTTGTATTTTTTCACAAATATGGAGCAAAAAGTCAGTATTACCAAAGGAACAAGAGCGGTTTTCCTTTGCTTCGTTTCGTTTCAAGTGGAAAGAACATCCTTTCTCATGTAAAAGCCTCTTCGCATTTGAAATCACCTCGTTACACGTTCGCCCGCGTCGCCCGCGTCCAACACACTCAACAATAACGGAACTTTCTTTGAATTTTCTCTCCGCTTCATGAACCATCTCTGCTCATTCGTGTCGTTATCGTCGATGAAATGCAGCTTTAATCCCGGCTCGGATCAGATTTAACGCTTTTCCAGGCCCGGATTTTGCCGCTTTTCACTCAACGACTTCACGCTTTAATACCTGATCTTTTTTTGCGGCCGCTTTGTCCTTCAACGTTTTGCGCTGAAGCCTTTCAATCGTCGACGCTGTTGCTCCTGGAAAGCTGTGAATAAACAAAAAAGAAGTGTTGGGAAAGTAGTTTGGAAAAGGTCTATTTAAAATCGACAGTGGCGGAAAGTAACAAATTGTAAAAACTACACATTTTAGCTACTTTTGCTCAACTTGATTAGTTTTTCTGACAGATATTTGCCTTTATTGACCTCACAATGCAGGAAATGTGCAAACAATTAAACAGTAGGTCTTATAAACAATGACTACGAAAACCTTACGGGGCAAAATGTATAAACGATAAAAACAGATTATAAGGCTTGGGCGATATCGACGAAAATCAATATGTTCAGTATTTGTGGGAACTTTCTCGAAAATATGATGAAAAGATACTTTTGCATCAGAAATATGTTAAAAAAAACTTGCTGAGAAACATCTTAATTTGCACCAAAAAGATGAGACAGACTACAATATCCTCCCCCATTTCCCCACAATTCTCTCCCCACTTTTTCCCCCCATATTATTCCCCAATTTCTCCCAATTTTTTCCAGAAATTCCCCACATTTCCCACTTATTTTGTTGGGCCATTTTCCCCCTATTTTCTAACCATTTCCCCCATATTCTTTCTCCGATTTTACCATTTTCCCCCCAAATTTTCCCCACACTTTTCCACTATTTCTCCCAATTTCCTCCCCCCAAAAACCCCCATCATAATCACATTCTGTGAAAATACCGCACATTTAACTCTATCAAAAGCGTAAAAAGTCTGCCCCAAAGTACATTTGAAAGACTTTTCTTTCTACGTAGCCTAAATGTATGGCTCCTTTGTTTGCACTTTTACTTAACAAGTAGCGACTTCTTCCACTACTTCAAATGTACCTGATGCTTCTTCACCGTCTGTAAATGTACTTCAAGTAAATTAATCTTTTGTCTAATTTTGAGAGCGACGAGATGAGGTTTCTTAATTTAGAGGAACTGTAATTTGTCGAGAGGGAGTTTGGATCAATTTAATTTAGTGGCTTCGTCTTTCCAGGGTTTATACAAGTCAAATTTAAACCTTTTTAAAGCGGCATTACTATGTTTTAATGCCACAAAACCAGAAAAGAAATCAGCACATATTTAACACTTCATCAGAGGAAAGAGAAATGAACAAAGTGGGCGACTTTAGAGCAAAAAAAGTGGTATATTTCAGCCAAACTGCAAAGGATAATGTTTTAGACCATAGTTTAGATATTTACTATTAACTTATATTGAAAAAAATGTTAAGCAATGTCATAATTTTCCAAGAAATTTAGATTTAAAGCCAGGTTGAATCCCTTTTTAGGATTTTTGATGACATTTAAGGCCCTGAAATCCTGCCTTGTGACTCAAATTAAGGCCAGTAATTAATTTGTAGTAAAGTGCACTTAGAAATGAGAGTCTCCTGTGAATAAACTCGCCTTGTTTGAACCCGCAGCCCGACGGGTGGATGATGTCGTTCAGCCCCAAACTCTCCACTCCCTTCTCGGTGTCGGACATCCTCAGCCCGATGGAGGACTGCTACCGCCGCTTCGCGCACGACCCCGCCGGCGTGGGAGCCATGGGCACCGGCCTGAGCGCCTACCGAGCCCAGGTCACTGTGTCCCAGCCCGGGGTCCAGCCTCAGCCGCCTCAGCCTCAGCCTCATCAGCCGCCGCTCCCTCCTCACCTCCACCATCACCACCACCATCACCACCACCACCACCTGCCGCACTCGGAGCTCCAGCACCCGGGCCCCGGCCCCGCCACCCCCGCCCTCGCCCCGCAGGCCTCCGCGGCGGCTCCAGCGGCCTCGGGCTTCCACCTCTCCCCCAGGATGAGCCACCACCTCCCCGCGGGGATGAACCAGCTGTCCGCCGCCGTGGGGGAGCTGCCGTACCCGGACACAGTGAGAGGCGGAGCGGCCTGGTACCACGGCGGCCCGGAGCCCAGATACCCCGCCAGTAAGAACATGAATAACTTATTAAAATGTACATTTAATTAAACTTAACCCACCAGGAGGAACGAGAAGAACTTATTACGTATTTACACATTCACAAACAATCATAAAACATTTTGAATATCACTTAAATCAACTAAAGCTAACGGGGTTTTTATCATAAGTTATTACGGTCTATTTTCGCGCCGCTTGAAAAGTTAGCTTAATGCTACAAACAAATAAAGTGGCGCTAAAATTCGGGATTTTTTATTGAATGAAAGTATTAATTAATTAGTAGTATTTTTGTTTATTTATTTATTACACTTTAAATAAATTGTTTATTTTTTTTAAAAATTATGCAACGTGAAATATTTATATCAACCGGAAATCATTTAGTTTGCGTTTGTAGCGTTTACAAAAGCGATGGGCTGCGGCTTCAACTGTATTAATTATAGCTAATCATTATAAAAAGTGTTTACTAATTATATATTACTTACATTTGTATTATATTTCAGGACATTTTAGTTTTTTATTGCGAAACATTGTTTGAGCAAATCAAAAAATATATAAAATTAGGATTAGTGTTTGGAAATGTGATTCAATTATCTCTGTCAGATTCTTCAGATTCTTCTTGAATTTTCAGCAAATTAGGTAAAATAAATTAGGGATTAACCTCTTAACTCCCGCCTGAACCAAGAGGATCTTTTTCCTCACGTCATCAGATCATTTTTTTGTTGGGTATTCCACTCATTTTTGTTACTTTTTTGTCATTTTTTGGGTCATTTTTTATCACATTTTTGTCACATTTTAGTCATTTTTTTTTGTCATTTTTTTGTCAATTTTTTATCATATTTTTGTCATTTTTTTGTCTCATTTTTGTCATTTTTCCGTCCATTTTTCATATTTTTTTTGTCATTTTTTGTCAAATTTTTATCAAATTTTTGTAAATTTTTTTGTCATTTTTTTGTCAAATTTTTATCATATTTTTGTCACTTTTTTGTCACATTTTTGTCACTTTTTTGTCATTTTTTCGTCCATTTTTCATAATTTTTTCGTCATTTTTTGTCACATTTTTGTCTTTTTTTGTCACATTTTTGTCACTTTTTTTTCATTTATTCGTCAATTTTTCATCAAATTTTTGTCATTTTTTGTCACATTTTTATCCTTTTTTTGTCCTTCTTTTTATCACATTTTTCGTCAATTTTTCTCACTTTTTTGTCACATTTCCATCTTTGTTTTCGTCTCAGTTTTGTTGCTATTTTCACAGCTTTTTTTCCAGAAGCTTTTGGATTGGGGCAAAGCCAAACTGGAGAAAATGTGCTCGGTTCAGGTGGGAGTTAAGGGGTTAAAGGATTAAAAAGTGAGAGCAGCCGTGCCTTAGGCCTTTTTTGGCACGTAAATAACCATTGTATAAAGTTACTGCGTTGTTGCTACTTAAAGGAAGAAAAAACATTTTAATATCAAGTTGATACGTCTTTAAACAGTTTGTTTGAATGGTTTTCACAAAATATATAAATATATGCCGTTCTCCACTCAAAAATATACTAAAAACAATAGCAATTTTCCTTTCATTACATCTTCAAATCATCTGGGGACCCCCACATAAGGCCTCGCGACCCCCACTTTGGGAACCACAGTTTTAGGCTACGGGTCACATCATTTCAAAACAAGCAGAAAACACTGGTCGGGGTTTAGAGGTTTAAAGAACTCTCCTCTGACCGCTCTCTGTCAGTCTCCAGGTTCATGGGCCCGTCTCCCGCCTCCGTCCCGGGGATGATGCCTCTGAGCGGGATGGACGGCTCGGGGAAGGTCCTGGCTCTTCACGCCGCCCCGCGCAGGAAACGGCGCGTGCTCTTCTCGCAGGCGCAGGTGCACGAGCTGCAGCGGCGCTTCAAGCAGCAGCGTTACCTGTCGGCGCCCGAGCGCGAGCACCTGGCCGGGCTCATCCACCTCACGCCCAACCAGGTGAAGATCTGGTTCCAGAACCACCGCTACAAGCTGAAGCGCCAGGCCAAGGACAAGAGCGGGCCGGAGCCGAGCGAGGCCACGCCCAAAAAGAGCGCGGCGGAGCAGGAGGAGGAGCTGGAGGCGCTGTCCCCGAGCCCCCCGCCGCTCGAGCTGCACATGACGCACACGGACACGGCGCTGATAGAGACGTACAGCAACGTGATCGGGTCCAACCTGCTGTACGGGAGGACGTGGTAGGACCAGGACACGGACCACGGACCGGGACACTGACCGGGACTTAGGCCGGGACACGTACCGGGACACTGACCGGGACTTAGGCCGGGACACTCCGGACTAAAGACGCCGCGGATTCCAACTTTGGATTTCTTAAGAGGGGGCATTATGCAAAACCGACTTTTCAGAGCTTTTGTTACAATGTTCTCTCATCACGAACAGACCTGGAGCCGTTTCTCCTGAGCTCCTCTGTATCCAGGAAGTGCTTTTCCTCACGGTCTCCCCAGAAGGAGGAGAAGAAGAAACGTCCCGCCTCCGATTTGGGGAAAAACACCTTTGAACGCCGCTCAAACTGCAACCTGTGAACTCGGAGAGGACCAGAGTGCTCCGAGGAGGGGGGGGTGGGCGGGGCTTACGGGGAGATCTGTGAAATGACTGGATATTTAGTTCCCGCTGTCTTAGATCAATATTGCAATTTCGAACCAACAAAGTGTGAGATAAAGATAAAGTGTCTGAGATTATTACAAATACGAGGGCTTTTTTTCCTCGATGCCGATACTTTGATACTTTTGTTGAAACCTACAATAAAATATGTGTCATCCAGAACAAGAATGCTCATTTATTCCATCAAAGACCATTTCTTTTTGCATCATTTGAGCTGAAGTTTCCCCAATACTTTTATGTTTGATACCAGCAGTGTTAATTTTGACATTTTGACAACATATTTTATTTTAGTTTTAGTCTTTTGACTAAAATGGTGTTTAATTTTAGTCAAGATTTTGTCAAAAAAAAACTTTTCAATTTTAGTCTAGTTTTAGTCGACTAAAATGAAGACGAATTTAGTGGACTTTGCATTGATAATATTCATTATAATCATATTTAATGTTGTTCCTCTGCTTCATGTTTCTGCTCCTCATGAACAAAGCTCAGCTGATCCTTTGGCAGAGAATTTACATGATCTGAGGCTCTTTCAGACGCTCAACAGAAGTTTGGATGATTTTAGTCTCTCCTTTTCATTTTTATTTAGTCTCATTTCAGTCGACTAAAATATCTGGACAATTTAGTCATAGTTTTAGTCTCATGAGAAACTTTTAATTTAGTTTTAGTCCAATTTTAGTCGGCAAAAATATCACTTTGAGTAAAATTAAGACTAAATATTTTAGTCGACGAAATTAACCCTAACACCAGCAGTACCTAAAGCAGCTTAACAATAAAAATGACTTCACTGCCCAATATCTTCTGCTTCACCGCCTTTACTCCAGTTCAGCTTTACCCAAATCTAAAAGCTGACAGCCTGTAGGCCAGTGTCGTGCCTCATTTGAAAGCCAAGACCTACAAAAACTGATCTGAACGGATCTTTGTGCTTGTGTTGTTGCCGCACCTTTTGTTTTGCTTTTTTGTTGCGTTTGAGTCACTCTTTTGTTTTTCTTTGGCTCCTTTTTGTTTGACGTTCTTTTCAAGGAGCTTTTAGATTTGGGTAAAGCCAGACTGTATAAAATGTGCTCAGTTCAGGGGGGGTTTCCTGGTTAAAACAAAACCACGCATTAAAAGGTGCAGCTACGGAAACTGAAGCGACTCCAATCTGTGAACTCAGACACAGTTTTGAACAGAAATATCTCGGCCTGGGCGATGTGGCCAAAAAATAAAATCAAGATTATTTTTTACTCAGTTTGGACGAGCATGATTTCAATAGATTTTGTTGGAAATAAACTTAAAAAGTCTCCTGATCTTTTATGTGAAGAAAACTGCTCAGTCCTGCTCATTAATATTCATAATGTAGCTGCAGTTAAGCCCATTAAGCTCTGACCTCCCGCCTGAACAGAGCACTTTCTCTCCAGTTTGGTTTTACCCAAATGTAAAAGCTTATCGGAAAAAGTGTAAAAAAAAAAAAAAAAAGCGACAAAAACGTGACAAAAAAAAACAATAAAAAATGTGACCAAAAAAAAAAAAAATGACAAAAAATAAATGAAAAATTGAAAAAAAAAATACAAATGTGACAAAAAAATACAAATGTGACAAAAAAATACAAATGTGACAAAAAAATACAAATGTGACAAAAAAAAGGGACAAAAAATCAATAAAAATGACAAAAAATCAATAAAAAATGTGACAAAAAACAATTAAAAATGTGACCAAAAAAAAAAAAAAAAGTGACAAAAATTTTAAAAAATGACAAAAAATAAATGAAAAATTAATTAAAAAAAATACAAATGTGACCAAAAAATACAACTGACAAAAAAATAAAAAATGTGACAAAAAATCAATAAAAAATGTGACAAAAAATAATAAAAATGTGACAAAAGAAAACAACAAAAATATGTCAAACTCTGACAAATATGAGATGAAAAAGAATGTGAAAAAGTGACGAGGCAGCGATAGATAGACGCATCTCTGGAATCGCCCATATATGGTCATTTTTGAAAACAGTTAAGGGGGAAAACAATTTTGAAAAAATAAAACATTTCTCTAATTATTCAAAAACTACTGTAACAAACGCTGAAATATGAATATAGTTTCTACTAAATAATGATACAAAGACATGGGGAGGAGCAAAGTGGTTCAACAGCCCATAAATACATGAATAACAGAGAACGCTAACTTGATGCTACATGTTAGCATCGGGCTAATGCTAACGATTAGCTAGCGCTAGCTACAACTGCTGTTTTTTCACTTCTACTGAACAATCTGCTGTGAGAAAATATCCATATGGGCCTGATTTACACTTCAATTTATTTGTATGTGATAAATAAGTTGATATTCCACCAGATAATGGCAAAAAAGAGGGATAAATTGTGTTTCTTTAAAGATTCTATTTTCCCCCTCGGCGAAGCCACGCCCCCTTCTATGATGAGATGCGTCTGTATCTATGCGAGGAAAAGGATCTGTTTGTATGTCTTGTCTTTGAGGCGTCACTCTGGCCAATATGCTGTAAGCGCCAGGTGAGAGCTTGTTAGATTTGGGTAAAGCCGAACTGGAGAAACTGCGCTCGGTTAAGGCGGAGGGTAAGAGGTTAAGAAAACACAACCCGTCTGCGCTTAAAAGTAAAACCTCTTAATAAGCCGTGGAGTTTTCAAAAGTGTTTTTGAGTTTTATCGTCTTCGTCCCTCTGCTGTGATTGACAACCGTCTCCATGGAGACTCGAGGGAAAGGGGCGGAGTTAAATGGTCGGCTCAGAGCAGAGTGAGAGAAAGGCACAGGAGCGGAAACTCCTTTGTGAAGCAGCAGATCGTCAGAAAGTCTCTGCTGCTTCACTGGAGTCGTTTCACTGCAGAGCGTCTGAAACGGGACACGGAGCGGCCGACTCCATTTTACCGTTCAGCCATTTTACAAATCGTCTGTTGTTAAAAGCATGAATTAGAGACAGGACAGGAGACAGTGGACTTCGGGACAGTTATGAGACATTATGGTTATTTGCTTGTCCTCCATTTTGAATAAACTTGCTTCTTCTGCAAATAAAAACCCGTGTGTTTTTGTGTCACAAAAAGAACAGAGTCCGGGGGCGCGTCAGACACAGTCGTTTATTTGAACACATGGAGCACTTTGGAGTTTCCTCTCAAAAACAAAGTCCGAGACGTGGATTAAAAAACAGCGTTCACTGCCGTTAAAAAATAGAAAGAATAAATCATTTTACACAGACTGAAAAAACAAGCCCGTAAATCCCCCCCCGCGGGACCCGACGATCTTCAGTTCCAGTTGTAGCGTCTGGACTGAGGCGGCGCCGGGTAACCGCCGCGCCCGGAGCCGTGGCCCTGGAACAGAAGAGTCAGAGAGTCAGGAAAACAGGTTCATACAGGAATACAGGATATATTCATGTGTTTGGGGAGTGTTCTGACACATGATGTTCTTTAACCTCTTACCTCCCGCCTGAACCGAGGATCTTTTTCCTCACGTCATCACATTTTTTTCCATCATTTTTTTGTTGGGTATTCAACACATTTTTGTGACTTTTTTGTCATTTTTTTTGTCATTTTTGGTCAATTTTTTTTTTATCACATTTGTCATTTTGTGTCATTTTTTGTCACATTTTTATTTTTTTGTCGAATTTTTATCACATGTCGTCATTTTTTGTAGCATTTTGTCACATTTGTCATTTTTTTGTCCATTTTTTTTCTTCACATTTTTGTTTTTTTGTCATTTTTTGTCACATTTTTGTCAAAAAATGTTTATCACATTTTTGTCAATTTTTTGTTATTTTTTTGTCCAATTTTTATCACATTTGTGTCATTTTTTTCGTCAATTTTTTGTCCATTTCTTGTGACATTTTTGTGAAATTTTCCCACATTTTTGTCATTTTTTTGTCAAATTTTTTCGTCATTTTTTGTCAATTTCTGTCATTTTTTTGTCAAATTTTTAGCGCATTTTTGTCATTTTTTTTTTGTCAATTTTTTCTCAATTTCTTGTGACATTTATGCCAATTTTTCATCAATTTTTCGTCACTTTTTTGTCACATTTCCATCATTGTTTTCGTCTCAGTTTTGTTGCTATTTTCCAGAAGCTTTTGGATTGGGGTAAAGCCAAACTGGAGAAACTGTGCTCGGTTCAGGTGGGAGTTAAGCGGTTAAACCCCCTCCCTCACCTGTGGTCCCCCTCGGGCCCCCCCTCGGTACTGCTGCTCGTATTGGGGCTGGTTGTACTGCTGCTGGTATCCTCCGTGAGAGTGCCCCCTGTTGGCGTTCTGCTGGAAGGCGCTGTGTTGGTTCTGCGTGGCCCGGTCCCAGCCGTGACCTCCTCTTCCTCCTCCTCCTCCTCCTCCGTAAGACGGCCTGAGAAGGACAGGACGGACATTTCGATTGAGTGTGAGTTGGAGTCTGTAAAACTCTCGGTCCCGGGCTCTCGGCCCCGGGCTCTCGGCCCCAGGCTCTCGGCCCCAGGCTCTCGGCCCCAGGCTCTCGGCCAAACTCTCCGCCACAAACTCTCCGTATCCAAACTCTCGCTACAAACTCTCGCTACAAACTCTCCGCTACAAACTCTCCGCTACAAACTCTCCGCCCAAACTCTCCGCCACAAACTCTCCGTATCCAAACTCTCGCTACAAACTCTCGCTACAAACTCTCCGCTACAAACTCTCCGCTACAAACTCTCGGCCCCAGGCTCTCGGCCCCAGGCTCTCGGCCCCAGGCTCTCGGCCCCAGGCTCTCGGCCCCAGGCTCTCGGCCAAACTCTCCGCCACAAACTCTCCGTATCCAAACTCTCGCTACAAACTCTCGCTACAAACTCTCCGCTACAAACTCTCCGCTACAAACTCTCCGCTACAAACTCTCCGCTACAAACTCTCCGCTACAAACTCTCCGTCTCCAAAGTCTCGCTCCAAAGTCTCGCTCCAAACTCTCGCCCCAAACTCTCCGTGTCCAAACTCTCGCTACAAACTCTCGCCACAAACTCTCGCCACAAACTCTCGCCACAAACTCTCGCCACAAACTCTCGCCACAAACTCTCGCCACAAACTCTCCGTATCCAAACTCTCGCTCCAAACTCTCCGTATCCAAACTCTCCGTATCCAAACTCTCGCCACAAACTCTCCGCCACAAACTCTCCGCCACAAACTCTCCGCCACAAACTCTCCGCCACAAACTCTCCGCCACAAACTCTCCGCCACAAACTCTCCGCCCAAACTCTCGCCACAAACTCTCCGCCACAAACTCTCCGCCACAAACTCTCCGCCACAAACTCTCCGCCACAAACTCTCCGCCACAAACTCTCCGCCACAAACTCTCCGCTCCAAACTCTCCGCCCAAACTCTCGCCCCAAACTCTCGCCACAAACTCTCGCCACAAACTCTCCGCCCAAACTCTCGCTCCAAACTCTCGCCACAAACTCTCCGCCACAAACTCTCGCCACAAACTCTCGCTACAAACTCTCCGTGTCCAAACTCTCGCCACAAACTCTCGCCACAAACTCTCCGTGTCCAAACTCTCGCCACAAACTCTCGCCACAAACTCTCCGCTACAAACTCTCGCTACAAACTCTCGCCACAAACTCTCCGCCACAAACTCTCGCCCCAAACGCTCCGCCACAAACTCTCGCTACAAACTCTCCGTCCAAACTCTCCGTCCAAACTCTCCGCTCCAAACTCTCGCCACAAACTCTCCGCTCCAAACTCTCGCCACAAACTCTCCGCTCCAAACTCTCGCCACAAACTCTCGCCACAAACTCTCGCCACAAACTCTCGCTACAAACTCTCGCTACAAACTCTCCGTATCCAAACTCTCGCTCCAAACTCTCCGCCCAAACTCTCGCTACAAACTCTCGCCACAAACTCTCGCCACAAACTCTCGCCACAAACTCTCGCTACAAACTCTCGCCACAAACTCTCGCCACAAACTCTCCGCCACAAACTCTCATTCCAAACTCTCCGCCACAAACTCTCGCCACAAACTCTCGCTACAAACTCTCGGCCACAAACTCTCGCCACAAACTCTCCGCCACAAACTCTCATTCCAAACTCTCCGCCACAAACTCTCGCCACAAACTCTCATTCCAAACTCTCCGCCACAAACTCTCCGCCACAAACTCTCCGTGTCCAAACTCTCGCTCCAAACTCTCCGCTCCAAACTCTCCGCTCCAAACTCTCCGCTACAAACTCTCGCCACAAACTCTCGCCACAAACTCTCCGCTACAAACTCTCCGCTACAAACTCTCGCTACAAACTCTCGCCACAAACTCTCCGCTACAAACTCTCGCCACAAACTCTCCGCTACAAACTCTCCGCTACAAACTCTCGCCACAAACTCTCGCCACAAACTCTCCGCCACAAACTCTCCGCTACAAACTCTCCGCTACAAACTCTCCGCCACAAACTCTCGCCCCAAACGCTCGCTCCAGACGGTTTAGAAAATAGTGGAAAAGTTTTGGAAAATTTTAAACTCTTCCGAAATGTTCTAGACTTTTCCAAACTGTTGCAAAATGTTGGAGTAACTTCCTGGTCGAGTTCTTTAACATTTCAAAGCCGTCCCTGACCACCCCGACTGTGACCGGGGCCTCGAGGGTTAATCCCAGGCCACGGCGAAACCGCATTCACAAAAAAAATACAATTACTCTTCCCCTTTAAGTACGAGGGCTTCCCCTTTAAGGGCGGCCTGAAAACGTACGCCAACGCCGCGCTAATCGAGTTTAAGAAGAGGCCGGAGTTTATGGAGTTTACGGAGCTCTCACTGCGGAATCCGGACCATCTGAGTCCACAGACCGCGCGACCTTTGACCCCGGTGGCACAGTGGTTAGTGAGGCTCACACAGATATATTCTCTGAGGATGATTTCCAGGAAGGAACTCCAACATGTCCGTCTTTCCCACGCTTAGTCATTCACAAATACTGACATGTTTGGTATCCACGTGTAGCAGGAAAGGCTGTGACCTGATGTTGGAATCCAAATATGGTCGTTTCCTTTGCGGGAGACGGTTTGGAAACTTTACAGGCTCGGACTCGACATTTGGGAGTTTTTTTCACAGACAGATTTATGAAACTTTGAACCCAAAAAACAAAGTGAAAAAATCAGTTAACCCCTTAACTCCCGCCTGAACCGAGCACATTTTCTCCAGTTTGGCTTTACCCCAATCCAAAAGCTTCTGGAAAAAAGTAAAATAGCAACAAAACTGAGACGAAAACAATGATGAAGATGTGACAAAAAAGAGAGAAAACTTTGACAAAAAATGGACGAAAAAATGACCAAAAAATTGACAAAAAATGAAGAAAAAAAAGGGACCAAAAAAATGGACAAAAAAGTGACAAAAAATGAAAAAAAAAAATTGACAAAAAGACAAAAAAAAGATAAAAATAACAGAAAAATTGACAAAAAAATTGACAAAAAATGACAAAAAATGAGAAAAAAATGACAAAAAATGTGACAAAACGACAAAAAAAGAAAAAATTACAGAAAAATTTACAAAAAATGGACAAAAAATTGACAAAAAAATGGACAAAAAATGGACAAAAAATGACAAAAAATGACAAAAAATGAGAAAAAAATGAGGAAAAAAATGAGAAAAAATGTGACAAAACGACAAAAAAAGATAAAAAAAATTACAGAAAAATTGACAAAAAATGACAAAATTGACAAAAAAAGATAAAAAAAAATCGACAAAAAATGGACAAAAAACGACAAAAAAAGATAAAAAATAACAGAAAAATGACAAAAAATTTGACAAGACAAAAAAGACAAAAAATTACCCCAAAAATGACAAAAAACGTACAAAAACGAGTTGAATACCCGCAAAAAAAAGATGGAAAAAAATCTGATGACGTGAGGAAAAAGATCCATTTAGATGTGTTTTGTAGATCTTAGCTTTCAAATGAGGTGTTACACTGGCCTACGGGATTTGGGTAAAGCTGAACTGGAGAAAATGCTCTCGGTTCAGGCGGGAGTTAAGAGGTTAAAATGAAAAATGTTCCAAGTTTATTCAAAACCTGTGTTAGTGACGAGTCGTCCAGAAATGATTGAAACGTCGTAGAGGTTTTAAACTGTATAATCGACTGGACTGATGAGTTTCAGTCTGTGACGCCTCAGTCCGGCTTCAGTCGTGTCTATTAAAGTCCCTTTAAGTGAAGCAGTTTGCTCAGTGTAATGAGGCCGCACTAATGCACTCAGGCTCCTTCAGACTGTGCCCTAATCACAGCCCGTCTCCTTTAACCCCCTCCCCCTTTCTCCCCCCCTCTCCCCTCTCCCCCCTCCCTCCTCCCTCCTCTCCCCAGGCCTTCAGCCGATCGTCACGGAGCCACGTCGAGAACAGAGAAAACATTTAAATGTAGAGACATCAATGTGAAGCTTCTGCTGTGGACACTGACAGGAACATGAGGAGAAATGTGTGGCAACTTTTCTGTCATTTTAAGTTTTCAAATAAAAATAAGGCGTTTTATAAAAAAAATATGCCTAAAGTTGTTAATATTTTCAGCAACAAAAGCTAAACAATGGACAGAGCCAGGTTTAAATGTGTGGTTTTATTTTGTGATGTGTTAGTTCCAAAGATTTGCTCAGATTTGGAACTGGTTTAGTCAAATTTAATGCTTTTTAATGCCATTTTTAGACAATCAGCACGTGTTTCATTATTTAAAGGGGGGGTATTATGCAAAATGGACTTTTTCAAGCTTTCCATCATGTTATGTCATTCCCTCATTAAAAACATGGCTGAAGTGTTGCCTTGGCACATTCACGTATTTCTGAGTAATCTGTAAAAACTCTGATGGCGGCCATTTTAGGGATAGGTTTGCCTGAGTCCTCCTAGGAACGCCCCCACCTCCTGGAGACGCCTCCGAGCTTTCGTCACCAGCCGAGTAACCAACCACTGCTCCTCAGCAGAACCCCCTCCCCACTGATGCCACAGACAGCGTGTGGAGGGGGCGTGTCTAAAGGCTCAGAGGTTCTTAAAGAGACAGAGGCCTATTTCAAGACATTCACTACAGCCATTTTGAGAGAGACATTTTATACAAGGCAGTTATTCTAATTTACTGCATTTACAGACCAACAGAAGGTTTGTCATCATTGTAGTGAGATATAGACTGGTGCTATGGGACTGACAAAACCTCTTTAAGATTTGCAAACATTTCCTCAAACAGTTGAAAGAGATTTTAAGAAAATGGCAACTTTTGCACAAAAAAATGGTGGTAAATTTCATCCAAAACTGTAACTGAATGTTTTGAACCATAATTTTGTGTCTCACGATATTGTGCGGTAAGAATTGTTGAGCAATGTCTTCAATGTCCAATATATTTAGATTTAATGCCAGTTAGAATCCAGTTTAGTGCTTTTTCATGATATTTAAGGCCTTATTCATAATGTGTTTTAATGCCCCGCAGAAATTCGTCGTTATTAGTGAAAAAAAAATCTGTAAAAATTTGATTTCCTCCTTGTTTTTTTTGTTTACAAAGCTCAATAATTCTGTCAGGGGTTAGACCTGTAAAAATCCTTGTGGAAAAAAACCTCCCAAAGCCACAAAACAGAATAAACGTCGTAGAGAGAGTTTGGGCTTAAAGATAAAATTCTAATGGAGAAAATCAGCTTCAGTAAAACGTGCAGTTGAAGATGTTCTGGATGATTGATGATGAAAAGTTTGATTTACTGAACGGCGGAACCAAAATGAATGTGTTTCAATGACACTTGAGGCCTGAGACAGCGGTGTGTGTGACGCAGGGACTCCGCAAGGGACAGTTTTGGGTCCGCTCCTCTTTGAGCTCCACACTCACCTCTGATACGACTGCTGCTGATACTGAGGAGGCGCTCCCAGCAAACTGCCCTGATGAGGCGCTCCCAGCAAACTGCCCTGATGAGACTCTGAAACACAAAGAGACAAAGGTTTACCGGGACGTGTTTACAGGGACGATACCGTGACATTACTCCGATCACGGTAACAGTTGCCAAGTCATTCTCAAAGGGACTGGAAAACCTCAGACGCTTCAGGAACTGGATAAATGAGCTTGTGAATGTAATAATAGGCGAAATGAGAAGGAAGTTACGTTTAGACTTCAAACAGCTCAAATGACCCCACATTAGAACAACACACAATACTTTCAAAAGTGTTTGTTTCTAAGTGGACAGCGCCCTCTACTGGAGGAGCTTCCCCGGCAGCCACGTGATGAAAATAAGTCCATGGTGGAATCACAGAGCGTTATGTTTAATGTTACCTCAGACAATCTTTTCTGTTGCAGCTGAACCTGAGACTCGACTACTCTGATCGGTGACATCACTCAAATACACAGACAGGAGGAAGAAAACCTCAGTCTCTGGAGGTGATTGCAGTAATCAAAACCTCGATTCGATAGTAGGCCTGGGGCGGTAACCGGATTACCGTCATACCGCGGTCACGTGACGCACACCGTGGGTCTGAGTGCCTCACCGCCAAACGAAATTTAACCAGAAAAGGAACTAATAATAAACCTGAACAACTGTCTCAACGAAAAAACTAACAAACGTCTGAAAAAGACCAGCCACGGGTGAAAATAAAATGAAAAACCAGCCACCCTGAAATGTAAACATGGCTCTGTAAACCGGGGAAAGCGGTTCCTCGGCAGGTGGACAGCGTGTTTCCCTTCTTCATCAGTACAAACGCCTGACCAGTAACTTTAAAGTCTGGAACTTTAGTTTGGGATGTGTTTACAAAGCGGGTGAAGCTGATGTGGCCCGAGTTTGGGGAAACTGCCCCGGGCTGACACGCGTGTTCAACCTGTCAACACGCGTGTTAAACCTGCTGTCTGGACTCTAACTTAACCAAATAATATCAGAACAATTCCTTTGACAGGTAAATGTTTGCTTCCTTTCTCCTTTCACTCAATTTGATCTGCATTTGTGGGAAATATAAAGATACAAGCGCAGAGATGTTTGTTTGCGATGGTCGGAGTGAAGAGGCTGAAGCTGAATAAATGATCACATAAACATGAGCGTCCTCTCATAATAAGAGCCTAAATCACTCCGTTTTTCATAAAGCGCCAGGTCTGACAGGAGGAACAGCAGCTCAGGTGCTTGGATCTCCCCCCTCCCCTCTTCAAATGTAACAACGCAACATAATTACACAAATATGAACAAATGGGAAGTAACCTGGACTCCACTAATGAAATATATGGAATCACAACTTATTATAATTAGGCAATGGTGACAAATAATCATTGGTGCTGTTGTTTTCCTTGGTGTTTTTACAAGAAGAAAATATCTTTGCAGCTTCAAAAACAAGAAAAAGTCCCCTCTGTACGGCAACAAGACGGGGACAAACCTTGATCCTTGTGGTGAGTCAGTGGCGTCGACAGTACATCTGCACAGCGCCACCTA
The DNA here is from genome assembly GCF_951799975.1 of Gobius niger. NCBI lineage: Eukaryota > Metazoa > Chordata > Actinopteri > Gobiiformes > Gobiidae > Gobius > Gobius niger. The sequence continues at coordinate 29,710,948 of NC_136866.1, forward strand.
CTGTTTGAAAATACTGCTTTATTAGGCTTTTGGACAAATAGACTTTCGACTTTGGAGCCTTTATAGCAGGGGTGGGCAACGTCAGGCCTGTGGGCCAAATCCGGCCCTTCAGCACAGAACCTCTGGCCCTCAAGATGATTGTGAGAAACATTATTACACAAATCAGAGAGTATTTTTAACATTATTAGAGTTAAATGGGAGGAAACAAAGGTAGAAATACTGTCAATGCACCCAATGAGGTCATATATTATGTACAACACTGGTGTTTGAAGGAAGTGCACTGGAAAAGAATAACCGTTTTAAGGAAGAAATCACATAAATCTACTTGAATTAAGAGATTAAATCTAAGGTTTGATTAGATTTGGTCTGGTCTTAGACGAGATAAAACCTCTAGTAGTGGTTATTCTCTCAGATAATTTTGTGTCATTTCAAGGGAAAAACAATTATTTGTCTGATTTCAAGTGGGTTTTATTCTTGTTCCATTGGCGCTATAGCATTTGTATCTTGGATTAGTTCAAACAGACTCAAATTCAACATAGAATTTGATGAATTCAAGTCATTTATCTCATTTAAGATGGTCATTTTTCCAGTGTTGTGCTTCACTTTGGGCTAATAATCATAATAATCAGCGCCTTCGGCCCTCGGTCTATTTACAATAAAGAAAATCAGCCCTCGCCTAAGAGAACTTGCCTCCCCCTGGTTTATAGAAATGGAGCAGAAAGTTTTATACTTATCTTTCAAATGTAGTAAAGTAGAAGCACTTTTATAAATAAATGTTGAATGATTGAGTCGTTTTAGTACAGAGTATCTTCACTCAAGACTCGAACGACTCCCAAACTAAACATTAAAGTGAGGTCTCCAGTGGAAGGAGAGCGAGCGGCAGATTGGCGACGGCGACTTCGAGTCCCGGGTTCGCGTCCGGCGTAATCCCGGGTGTTAGCGCCGGAGCAGACGCCGCATTAAGATTCACGTCACAGAAACGAAGCTTTGTGCGAGACTCAAGTGGCTCCGACAGAAACCACTCGAGAGGTTTCCCGAGCGACCAGCTGCAGCTCGAGCTCCACAATCAGAAAAAACCAACACGCACGGAGAAAAACACGGGCAACAACGAGCTCCACATCACAACGTTTGGATTTTCAATGAACTGGAGTAAAATAGATCATATTTTCTAACAAACACTTCACGCCAGTTTGAATCCAGTCTAATGCTTTATAATCCCCTTATTTACAGTCGATCTTCTCAAAGTACTTTCAGATCTTAGTCTACAGAAGATGTCAGTCATGTTTTTGGGAGTAAACGCTCGATAAGTAAAGGAGGAGTAATATAAGGCAATGCATTTTTGGGATCAACATTTATTCACTTTTTCCCCCTATTTGTTCTTTGTAAAAACATTGATTTAACTGAGTGTCGTTATTGTGTAAGAAATGTAGATTTAACCTCTTAACTCCCACCTGAACCGAGCACATTTTCTCCAGCTTTACCCCCAGTCGAAAAGCTTCTGGAAAAAAGGTGTGAAAATAGCAACACAACTGAGACAAAAACAATGATGAAGAGGTGACAAAAATGTGAGAAAACTGACGAAAAAGTGACGAAAAAATGACAAAAATGTGACAAAAAATGACAAAAAAAAGGACAAAAAATGTGACAAAAATGTGAGAAAACTTGGACGAAAAAGTGACAAAAAATGACGAAAAAGTGACAAAAAATGACAAAAAAATGTGACAAAAATGTGAGAAAGCTTGGACGAAAAAGTGACGAAAAAATGACAAAAATGTGACAAAAAATGACCCAAAAAAGGACAAAAAATGTGACAAAAATGTGAGAAAACTTGGACGAAAAAGTGACGAAAAAATGACAAAAAAAAGACAAAAAATGTATTTAAAAAATGACAAAAAAGTTCCAAAATGAGTTAAAAAAGATGGAAAAAAATGTGATGACGTGAGGAAAAAGATCAATTTAAATGAGTTTTGTAGGTCTTAGGTTATTTTTAGTAACAACATTGGACGTGAGTGACCCCGCCCACTGCTGTAAAGCTCAATCACTCAATCACATTACAAAAGCTCTTTCCTATGACAGGTGTGTCATTCAAACATCAGTATCACAGAACAAAACGTCTCCTGAGCTCCAGCCCAGACCTGAAACTACTTGGTTTATTACAGAGGTTTATATATTAAGTAAAACATCTTAACTCCCACCTGAACATGTTTTCTCCTGTTCTCAAAATTCTCCAAATCTAAAAGCTTCTTCAAAATGGCGACAAAAAACAAGAAAATGAGGATGTAAATTGACAAAAATCCAGCAAAAAAATAACAAAAATCCAGCAAAAAAGACAAAAATCCAGCAAAAAGTGAAAAAAATCCAGCAAAAAAGACAAAAATCCAGCAAAAAGTGAAAAAAATCCAGCAAAAAAGTGACAAAAATCCAGCAAAAAAGAGACAAAAATCCAGTAAAAAAGTGACTAAAATCCAGCAAAAAGACAAAAATCCAGCAAAAAAAAGACAAAAATCCAGTAAAAGTCAAAAAAATCCAGCAAAAAAAAGTGAAAAAAATCCAGCAAAAAAAGGACAAAAATCAAGCAAAAAAATAAAATGACAAAATTCCAGCAAAAAAAGTGACAAAAATCCAGAATCCAGCAAAAAAGTGGCAAAAATCCAGCAAAAAAAAGACAAAAATCCAGCAAAAAAAAGACAAAAATCCAGCAAAAACGTGACAAAAATCCAGCAAAAAAGTGACAAAAATCCGGAATCCAGCAAAAAAGTGGCAAAAATCCAGCAAAAAAGACAAAAATCCAGCAAAAAGTGGCAAAAATCCAGCAAAAAAGACAAAAATCCAGCAAAAAGTGGCAAAAATCCAGCAAAAAAGACAAAAATCCAGCAAAAAAGTGACAAAAATCCAGCAAAAAAGTGACAAAAATCCAGCAAAAAAGAGACAAAAATCCAGTAAAAAAGTGACTAAAATCCAGCAAAAAGACAAAAATCCAGCAAAAAAAAGACAAAAATCCAGTAAAAGTGAAAAAAATCCAGCAAAAAAAAGTGAAAAAAATCCAGCAAAAAAAAGGACAAAAATCAAGCAAAAAATAAAGTGACAAAAATCCAGAATCCAGCAAAAAAGTGGCAAAAATCCAGCAAAAAAAAGACAAAAATCCAGCAAAAAAAAGACAAAAATCCAGCAAAAAAAAAGACAAAAATCCAGCAAAAAAAAGACAAAAATCCAGCAAAAACGTGACAAAAATCCAGCAAAAAAGTGACAAAAATCCAGAATCCAGCAAAAAAGTGGCAAAAATCCAGCAAAAAAAAGACAAAAATCCAGCAAAAAATGTGACAAAAAAGTGACCAAAATCCAGCAAAAACTGTGACCAAAATGCATCAAAAGATAACAAAAAAAGCAACAAAAGTGCCATAAAAAAGTGACAAAAACACATAAGGGAAATAAAAAGTGAGGACAATGGCAAAGAGGAGAGAATGCATTTGGTTTTGGCGGGTGGTAAGAGGCTAAAGGGCCATGAGCTAAATATGGAAACTTCGCTCACATTGATTTTCTGCATGATAATGAAACAGAAATAAACGTGTCAGTGAGAGCCTATAAAGTGTTAAAGGTCTTCACTTTGACTTTATGAGTTTTCATCCTCATCTAAACCAGTTTGTTGAAATCCTGATACTTTTGACTGAATCTGGACCAAAGCCCTTTGAGTTTTCATCGTTTAAATCAAACCACAACAAAAGCTTAAGAAAGAGCGCTGCGTGAAAACTTCCAGGAGCTAAATCCGCGTCTGAAACAGTTTCTGAAAAGTTTCCAAATGAGCCTTAATGAAACGTGCGGCTGCGGGACTGGGGGGACAAAGGGCCGGCGTCCGAGGGGTTCAGAGGGGGGACCACCCACCGGGACGTAATTAAAGACCTGCAGCTGAAAGGGACAAAGGGAGACGAGCCGCGAAAACATCGTCCTGCAACCGCACCGAAGCAGCTGCTCCACAGACGCCACAAAGGAGCGTTTAAGGCCCGACGCCGCAGGTGAACACGGGACTGAGCGGAGAACACGGGACTGAACGTAGAACACGGGACTGAACGTAGAACACGGGACTGAACGTGGAGACGCCTCTGCTGTGGATACAAGTGAGGGAGAGCAGATACAAACAAGGCCAAAACTGTTGATATTTTACAGATTCTGCCTCTAAGGAAATATATCTTTGAATCCTACTTAACCTCTTAACTCCCGCCTGAACCGAGAGCATTTTCTCCAGTTCAGCTTTACCCAAATCCAGTAAGCCAGTGTAACGCCTCAAGCTAAGATCTACAAAGCTCATCTAAATGGATCTTTTTCCTCCCGATTTTTTTCCATCCTTATTTTGGGGGGGGGGGGGCGGGGGGGTATTCAACTCATTTTGTAACTTTTTGTCACATTTTTTGTCATTTCTTTCTTCTTTTCATTATTTTTTCATTTTTTTGTAATTTTTTTGTCACATTTTTGTAATTTTTTTGTCTTTTTTAAATTATTTTTTGTAATTTTTTGTAATTTTTCATTTTTTGTCACATTGTCATTTTTTTTGTCTTTTTAAATCATTTTTTTTGTATTTTTTTGTAATGTTTTGGTCACATTTTTGTCTTTTTTTGTCACATTTTTTTGTCACATTTTTGTCTTTTTTTGTCTTTTTTAAATTATTTTTGTTAATTTCTTGTCATTTTTTGGTCACATTTTTGTCACATTTTTGTCTTTTTTTAAATCATTTTTTTGTCATTTTTTGGTCACATTTTTGTCATTTTTTTGTCACATTTTTTTGTCACATTTTTGTCTTTTTTAAATTATTTTTTGTAATTTTTTTGGTCATTTTTCGTCACTTTTTTGTCACATGCTCATCATTTTCATCCCAGTTCTGTCGCTATTTTCACACATTTTTTCCAGAAGCTTTTGGATCTGGGTAAAGCCAAACTGGAGAAAATGTGCTCGGTTCAGGTGGGAGTTAAGGGGTTAAAGCAGTACTAAGTAACTCATGCCCCTAGAGGCCATAGGCGCCACTGCAGGTGTCATGGATGGATGGATGGATGATCATTTTCTCGCTCAAACTTGGCTGTAAATACTGTTTGAGTGGCACGAGCCCGCAGTTCTTCGTGATTCCATTAGTGTGTGTTGGTGACTCCGACCCGGTGCAGGCAAAGTTGCAATTGTGGTTTTCTGGCCAGAGACACCAGGGGGAGATAAATCCCATTAACACTTGTTTACCTTAAACCTTTTCCATAGTCCCATAGATTTTTTCAGAGGATCTTTTTTTCAATAAAGTGAAAAAATCAATAAAAACTCAAATTCCGTGTAGGGGCGGGATCGAAAACCTTTTTTTTGTCTGTGCTAATTTTCGGTACTTTTTCTCTCCAAACGTCAATAAATGATCCACAGTGAGTCTAAAAAAGCCTGAACTCATGAGCAGCTTCAGCGCAAATGTAGAAGCAAAGCTGTAACTTACTCACACTTCATTAGTCATTATCAGAGATGGCAGAGCCGCGGACTAAACCAGGACTAAACCAGGACTAAACCAGGACTGAATAAGAAACTAGACTCTTAGACAAATAGAAAAGTAGTGACAACAAGAAACACATGGGCTTTACCTTTACCTTTAGCTTTACCTTTAGCTTTACCTTTAGCTTTACCTTTAGCTTTACCTTTAGCTTTACCTTTAGCTTTACCTTTAGCTTTACCTTTAGCTTTACCTTTAGCTTTACCTTTAGCTTTACCTTTAGCTTTACCTTTAGCTTTACCTTTACCTTTACCTTTACCTTTACCTTTACCTTTACCTTTAGCTTTACCTTTAGCTTTACCTTTAGCTTTACCTTTAGCTTTACCTTTAGCTTTACCTTTAGCTTTACCTTTAGCTTTACCTTTAGCTTTACCTTTAGCTTTACCTTTAGCTTTACCTTTAGCTTTACCTTTAGCTTTACCTTTACCTTTAGCTTTACCTTTAGCTTTACCTTTAGCTTTACCTTTAGCTTTACCTTTAGCTTTACCTTTAGCTTTACCTTTAGCTTTACCTTTAGCTTTACCTTTAGCTTTACCTTTAGCTTTACCTTTAGCTTTACCTTTAGCTTTACCTTTAGCTTTACCTTTAGCTTTACCTTTACCTTTAGCTTTACCTTTAGCTTTACCTTTAGCTTTACCTTTAGCTTTACCTTTAGCTTTACCTTTAGCTTTACCTTTAGCTTTAGCTTTAGCCGCAGAGCCTGAAGTTCCTGCTGTTGTTTAAACTCCAGCTGCCCCGGAGCGTTTGGGATCAAAGATTGTTTGTGGAAAAGGTGAGGCTCACTCTGCATTAGCCATGTTTGGAACAGTTATGGTGCATTGTCAGTGACAGAGTGAGCGCTCTCACTATGTAACAGATCTGTGACGTGTGAGGAGCTTTCACTGTGGAACAGCTCAGTGAGTTTAGAAAAGTTTATCTTCAGTAAACGGTCCTGATGTGGATCTGGTCTGTTCCTGCAGCTCAGGAGGGAATAATGTCCCAACTCTCTTTTTATCACGGCTTTAGTGGGAATTCTGCTCAAAACATGAAGTTACAAGGTAAAACGGAGGTATTTAGTTTCAGTTTTAATCGGCTCTGACTGAATCTGAATCTGCCCCTGAACCGGTGGGTAATTTAAGTTTGAAAGAGCGTCCGGACGATTAAAGTCGCTGAGTCTGAAGAGGTTAAAGATATTTCAGCTCAGACAAAGGCTGTGGAGCCAGGAGCGGATTCAGAAAAAAGAAACGAGCCAGTTCAGTCCCACAGAAAAGGACACGAGCACTTCAGATTCCAGCCATAGAGGAGACTAATCACAGAGAGGGGGGAGAGGGAGAGGGGGGGAGAGAGAGGGGGGAGAGAGGGGAGAGAGAGAGAGCAGAGAGAGGGGAAAGGGTCATCTAGAGACGGGTTTAGTTCCATATTGACCACTGAGGATTTTTATTCAACAGTTCTGCCCAAAATATATATAAACTGCGATACACATTTCCTCTTCGTATGTTACAGCTTAAACAGAGCACAAGCTGCTCGAGGAGAGAATGCGCTGCGGTCATGAATCTGCAGCAGCTCCGGGCTGCAGTCGCAGAAAGGCAGCGAGCTGGAGCCGCAGATTCAATGCTATTTAACCTCTTAACTCCCGCCTGAACCGAGAGGATCTTTTTCCTCACGTCATCAGATTTTTTTTCCATCATTTTTTTGTTTGGTATTCAACTCATCTTTGTAACTTTTTTGTCTTTTTTTTTTTTGTCACATTTTTTGCAATTTTTTTGTCAATTTTTTATCAAATTTGTCATTTTTTGGTCACATTTTTGTCAAATTTTTGTCATTTTTTTGTCAATTTTTTATCACATTTTTGTCACATTTTTGTAATTTTTTTTGTCACATTTTGTCACATTTTTGCCATTTTTTGGGTCAAATTTTTGTCATTTTTTCGTCCATTTTTTGTCAATTTCTTGTGACATTTTTGCCACTTTTTCATCCATTTGTCACTTTTTTGTCACATTTACATCATAGTTTTTGTCTCAGTTCTGTTGCTATTTTCACACCTTTTTTCCAGAAGCTTTTGGATTGGGGTAAAGCCAAACTGGAGAAAATGTAATCGGTTCAGGTGGGAGTTAAGGGGTTAAAAGGGACTATACGGAGAAAAAAAAATATGTGTTAAAAATTGTGAAAAAAAGAAATTGGAAAATGTTTTTCTGCCCTTTTGTCGTTAAAGGGACTATATGGCGTTTAAAAATGTTAGAGAGTCACGCGATCAGTAGGGCTGGCTACTGTTAAACGGTTCCTACTTGGTACTGACCGAAAAGCTCCGGTAGGGGGCAGTATTGAAAAACTTTGTTTTTTCTGTGCTAATTTTCTGTACTTTTTCTCTCCAAATGTCAATAAATGATCCACAGTGAGTCTAAAAAAGCCTGAACTCATGAGCAGCTTCAGCACAAATGCAGAAGCAAAGCTGTAACTTACTCACACTTCAGTCATTATCAGAGATGGCAGAGCCGCGGCCTGAGCCAGGACTAAACCAGGACTAAACCAGGACTAAACCAGGACTAAACCAGGACTTACAGTAAAGTGGTTAAAAACCAGGACTAAACCAGGACTTACAGTAAAGTGGTTAAAAACCAGGACTAAACCTGGACTGAATAAGAAACTAGACTCTTAGACAAATAGAAAAGTAGTGACAACAAGAAACACATGGGCTTTAGCTTTAGCCGCAGAGCCTGAACTTACTGCTGCTGTTTAAACTCCAGCTGCACCGGAGCATTTGCCCTTTTGTCGTTAAAGGGACTATATAGAGTTTAAAAATGTTAAAGTATTTCCTCCCCTACATGTTCCTCCATGTCCTCATGTGTAGAATGAGCTCAGACCTGTTCACCACAACTGCCTCGAAAATCCTGCCCCGTCACTCAAAAAGGTGTTAATTCGGTCTGAAGTGCCGTCATGCTCGAGCTTAATATAGAAGCTGCAGTTACACGTATGACCTGAGGTGGCAGTAGTGAGTATAAAATGGCGAACTCGCATCTAGTCTCTAAGCTTATAATTATCGGGCAAAAAATTATCGATGATGGCGTCAAAAAGGCCGATAATCGCAGATATTATACATCCTTAGTGGGGAAATATTCAGTTCATGCACGGATCAAACCCAGAGGCCAGAGTCCAGCAGAGACCGGACACTTTCAGGAATCATCCCTTCCCTAAACGGCTCCACTGGCCATTTTAAGAAATCTCCCCCAAACCCTGAACCTACGTCTTGGAAAGCAAACGTACTTTTGAAATCAGCGCAAGGCGGTAATGAGAGCGGGTCGTCCTAATCAGAGCGAGGCTGCGGCTGATTACGGCGGGAATTATCTTCCTCCGCCGGCGACATTAACGGGAGTTTAACAGATTCACTGCAGCTCATTACTCGGTCCAAAAACATCACCATAACACGAGAACCACAGCCATCTGAAACCATTTAGTCATCAACACTTCCTAATGTCAGGCTGTGGAGGAAAACCACGGCTGTGTTCACCGTAATTACAACGCAGAACTATAAACTGATGTGTTTGAACTTAAATCAGAGAGTTTACTCACGGGGGTAATGCTGCTGCTGCTGCTGATGACCTCTGTAGCCCTGGTGGTAGTTTCCAGGAGGAGGAGCGTTGCTGTACTGACCTCCTCCACCGGGGCTCCTGCCCAGGGTGTGACTGAAACAGAACAGACGAGGGCACGGTCAGAATCCAGCCACTTCCAAATAACGAGCAGGGAAAACATGCAGTGTTTTTGCAGTGCTTTCTCTGCCCTTTTGTAGATTAAGGAAGTTTCTTGGTCGTTTCATCTCAAATAAATTAAACAGCTAGAAAATTAAACGGAATGAAAAGGAATTATCACTGTTCTGTTTTATGGTTCTATATGACAAATATTTTAGTATCGGTATTGTTAAAGTACCGATATCGAAAACCATGTAACGATTCCCGGCCTTAGGAGAGTGCGAGACTTACTCGAGCGCCCTGTGCCCTGATTGGCCGAGGTGGGAGAAGGGGTGGGACTTACTCGAGTGCCCTGTGCCCTGATTGGCTGAGGTGGGAGAAGGGGTGGGACTTACTCGAGCGCCCTGTGCCCTGATTGGCCCAGGTAGGAGAAGGGGTGGGACTTACTCGAGCGCCCTGTGCCCTGATTGGCTGAGGTGGGAGAAGGGGTGGGACTTACTCGAGTGCCCTGTGCCCTGATTGGCTGAGGTGGGAGAAGGGGTGGGACTTACTCGAGCGCCCTGTGCCCTGATTGGCCCAGGTAGGAGAAGGGGTGGGACTTGAGTGCCCTGTGCCCTGATTGGCCGAGGTGGGAGAAGGGGTGGGGCTTACTTGAGTGCCCTGTGCCCTGATTGGCCGGGGTGGGACTTACTTGAGTGCCCTGTGCCCTGATTGGCCGGGGTGGGACTTACTTGAGTGCCCTGTGCCCTGATTGGGCCAGGTGGGAGAAGGGGTGGGACTTACTCGAGCGCCCTGTGTCCTGATTGGCCAAGGTAGGAGAAGGGGTGGGACTTACTCGAGCGCCCTGTGCCCTGATTGGCCGAGGTGGGAGAAGGGGTGGGACATACTAGAGCGCCCTGTGTCCTGATTGGCCAAGGTAGGAGAAGGGGTGGGACTTACTCGAGCGCCCTGTGCCCTGATTGGCCGAGGTGGGAGAAGGGGTGGGACTTACTTGAGTGCCCTCTGCACTGATTGGGCCAGGTAGGAGAAGGGGTGGGACTTACTCGAGCGCCCTGTGTCCTGATTGGCCAAGGTAGGAGAAGGGGTGGGACTTACTTGAGCGCCCTGTGCCCTGATTGGCCGAGGTGGGAGAAGGGGTGGGACTTACTCGAGCGCCCTGTGCCCTGATTGGCCAAGGTAGGAGAAGGGGTGGGACTTACTTGAGCGCCCTGTGCCCTGATTGGCCGAGGTGGGAGAAGGGGTGGGACATACTAGAGCGCCCTGTGCCCTGATTGGCTGAGGTGGGAGAAGGGGTGGGACTTACTCGAGCGCCCTGTGCCCTGATTGGCCCAGGTAGGAGAAGGGGTGGGACTTGAGTGCCCTGTGCCCTGATTGGCCGAGGTGGGAGAAGGGGTGGGGCTTACTTGAGTGCCCTGTGCCCTGATTGGCCGAGGTGGGAGAAGGGGTGGGGCTTACTTGAGTGCCCTGTGCCCTGATTGTCCGAGGTGGGAGAAGGGGTGGGACTTACTTGAGCGCCCTGTGCCCTGATTGGCCCAGGTAGGAAAAGGGGTGGGACTTACTCGAGCGCCCTGTGCACTGATTGGCCAGAGTGGGACTTACTCAAGTGCCCTGTGCCCTGATTGGCCAAGGTGGGAAAAGGGGTGAGACTTACTCAAGTGCCCTGTGCCCTGATTGGCCGAGGTGGGAGAAGGGGTGGGACTTACTTGAGCGCCCTCTGCCCTGATTGGCCGAGGTGGGAGAAGGGGTGGGACTTACTTGAGCGCCCTCTGCCCTGATTGGCCGAGGTGGGAGAAGGGGTGGGACTTACTAGAGCGCCCTGTGCCCTGATTGGCCGAGGTGGGAGAAGGGGTGGGACTTACTTGAGCGCCCTCTGCCCTGATTGTCCGAGGTGGGAGAAGGGGTGGGACTTACTTCAGCGCCCTGTGCCCTGATTGGCCGAGGTGGGAGAAGGGGTGGGACTTACTTCAGCGCCCTGTGCCCTGATTGTCCGAGGTGGGAGAAGGGGTGGGACTTACTTGAGCGCCCTCTGCCCTGATTGGCCCAGGTAGGAAAAGGGGTGGGACTTACTCAAGTGCCCTGTGCCCTGATTGGCCGAGGTGGGAGAAGGGGTGGGACTTACTCGAGCGCCCTGTGCCCTGATTGGCCAAGGTGGGAAAAGGGGTGAGACTTACTCAAGTGCCCTGTGCCCTGATTGGCCGAGGTGGGAGAAGGGGTGGGAATTACTTGAGCGCCCTCTGCCCTGATTGGCCGAGGTGGGAGAAGGGGTGGGACTTACTTGAGCGCCCTCTGCCCTGATTGGCCGAGGTGGGAGAAGGGGTGGGACTTACTAGAGCGCCCTGTGCCCTGATTGGCCGAGGTGGGAGAAGGGGTGGGACTTACTTGAGCGCCCTCTGCCCTGATTGTCCGAGGTGGGAGAAGGGGTGGGACTTACTTCAGCGCCCTGTGCCCTGATTGGCCGAGGTGGGAGAAGGGGTGGGACTTACTTCAGCGCCCTGTGCCCTGATTGTCCGAGGTGGGAGAAGGGGTGGGACTTACTTGAGCGCCCTCTGCCCTGATTGGCCGAGGTGGGCCTGTTGTCTGTTGGCGTTGAAGCCCAGCTGAGGTCTCCAGCCCTGGCGGCCGCTTCGTTCGAAGTCCTCGGGCTTCAGGACGTTACTGGGGAGCCTGAGAACACAAACGCTGTTAGAAAACACACTGCTCTGTAACAAATGAGGGGAAAAGTTGTGAAAAACGCTGAAAGTGACTGACTTTGCTCCCGGGAGAAGGACGGCCTTGAACACGAACCCGTCTGCGAACGCCGGGTCTTTGAACTCCACTCTGAAAACACAGTTAAAATCACTATTTCAGTAAATTTAATGACTTAATGCTCTGCGGAAACTCCGGACGAGGTGAACGACGTATGTGTTTTTATCCGTTATTTTACACGGAGAGCGTCTTCACACCCAGCCCAGGACCGTCCAGGCTGTGATTTCTTTAAACACCTTTTACACTGTTGGGGAAGTGATAATTATACCGACGGAGCTTCGACTGAGCGGAGCCTGAGCCTGAACTCGCAGCTGTGGATGAAATTATAATCTGTGGAAATGAAACTGATTCTCCCCAATCACAAACTCCACATCTGCAGCTGCACGACTTTTAATCATCCGCACCATCAGCGCCGCCACGACGGGAGAACGCTCGCAACTTCCCCAAGTCCAAAGCAGCCTGCAGCCGCTTCAGGCACAACCACTAACTTTCACACCAAGAGCAGATTAGATTAGATTCCATTTAAAAGTGGGTGAAAGATACTGGATAACAGCAAAACACTGTCAAAAAAAGTTGGAACAGTTTTGAAGTTTTGAAAATGAGTAACTTTGATGTTTTTAATATGAAGTAGGGATCGATACTTTGTCTTTTCTTTCATGCTAACGTTAGCTTAGCGGCCAATTCATTCCTGTGGCGTAGCTTAGCATTGTTAGAGGATAACATTAAATCGCCAGTGTGTCTGAGCTTCCACAGAAAAGGGATAAATCCCCTCAGAGCGTCAGGCTGATACACAAGAGTCTGAGCTCCACAGCCAAGGCTATGACAGAGACAGTACGACTGTACAGCCTGACCCAGTGTAATAAATAATGATTTAATGTTATCCTCCAACAAGCATAACCACTTCCATGCGTTTACATGTATCCATTAGCATTAGATATGAACAAAATATAAAAAACAAAAAAATAAAAACACAACTTAACCACTAAACCTCAGTGAATATGGAGTATGTCACTTTGAAGCTTAGAACATGGAGAATGTAATTGCCGAGTTAGTTTTAACCTAGGGCTGCTAGATTATAGAAAAAATAATAATCACGTTTATTTTAGTAATAATTGAAATCACGATTATTCAAACGATTATTTGTTGCCTTAAGAAAAAACTATTTCTTTATTTTATTTATTCATTTTTATTATTATTTTAAAAAACAACTATGGACGACATTTTCTTTGAACAATAAAAGCATTTTTTTTATATGCTCACGTTTCTAAACTAGTCCTATAGAGACACCTGCCCCCTGCTGGCCAGCCCTCACACCTGTCCAACAGAGCCGCGCGGCCTGATGACATCATCACTCAGCGCTAATGTTTTTATGTCAAACCAAAGCCTGAGCCTTTAGCTCGTGAAATGTGAAGGGAACAGAAACAATCATCTCAGCAGCGTGAAGTAATTAGAGTTTGTTTGAGCTCCGTTGATCTGCTCCTGAAGAAGAGTTTTAGACTTTTCTACTAAACAAACCAGTGTCTGAGCAAAGGATGTCGAGGCTTCCAAAACAGCTGTTCTCCTTCAGCACAAGGTGAGCTCTTAACAGAGGCGTTATCTAAGAGTTAGGTATAAACAACATTAGTAGATATTATTGACAGTTCTGTCACTGCGCTGGTGTTTCAGCTGATCAGACGCGTCACACAAACCACAGGACGAGCGGGAGGGCATCCTTAATAATCGTTTGTTCTCGATGATGCTATTTTTGTGATCATCTAGTGTAATAATCGAAATCGTAATCGAATTTCGAATAATTGCACAGCCCTATGTTAACCTCCGCAAATGTATCTTTGATCGCCGTGCAAAACCACGGCAAGAAACAGCAAGCTAATGCTAACGGGAGCACGCTAACGGGAGCATGCTAACGGGAGCACGCTAACGCTAACAAAAACAAATCAAGGCTGGGTCAAAAACTACCGTATTTTCCGGACTATAAGTCGCTCCGGAGTATAAGACGCACCAGCCATAAAATGCATCATGGGATAAAAACCAATTGGGTAAAGCTGTCACTCTCTCATTGGCTGCTAGTCATAAGTCCCGCCTCCGCTCTCTCTCGTTAACATTAAAAAGAGGAGAGTGGTTTGGCTAAAGTTCCAAAGTCCACCATGAGTGTGAGACGTACCCGATGGCGAAGTTGTGCGTGATGTCTCTGAGCGTGGGGATGGGAGACTCCACCGGCCTGAGGACACAAAAGTACTTTAATACTTTAAACACATCCAGAGTATTTGTGTATCCGGGTGAAGGCAGAGGTCGTACTTGTCGGGCAGGATGGGGCAGGCGTCCAGGCTCAGTTTGCCCAGGATCCCGTGGCACAGCTCGGGCGGGATGTCCGTGGCCTGAAACCACAGCAGACGGGTTAGTTTTCAGGGCAGTGACTTTCAGGGCGGCGGGTTCAGAGTTTTTACCTCCTTGGTCTCCGTGCGGTAAAGCTCGTGGATGAAGTCGAAGAGCGGGTGAGACTTCGACAGGAACAAGATGTCGCTGCCCAAACTGTTTCTCTTCACTGGAACAAAACAAAACATAAACACTATAGACCAGGGCTGGGTCCAGTTACACGATACCAGTCTGCTGTTGAAAGCAGGTACGAAAACAAATACAAAATCCTCATATTCACATTTGATTAAACAAGATTTTTTTTTTTTAAATGACCCAAAAAAAGGGTGAAAATTGAGAAAACGGGTGGAATAATTGGGGTAAATTTGGGGAATATTTGGGTGAACAAACTTAAAAATTTGGGGCAAAAAAATTTGAAAAGAAATTCATATTGTGGGAAAACTGGGGGGAAGAAAACATTTTGGATTTTGGAAAAAATATGGAAATTTTTTTGGGGGGGGGGATTACAAATTTGGGAGACCATGTAAAAAAAAATTCAAAAAATTGGGGAAAAATGGGGAAAAAAACATGTAAAGATTTTTGGAAAAATTGTCTTGGGGAGGATTACAAATTTGGGAGAACGTGTAAAAAAAAAAAAAAAAAATTGGGGCAAAATTCTCAAAAATTCTAAAAGATTAGGAAAAAAAATGATTTTTTTTTATTATTTTGGGATAAATGGGAAAAAACGTGAAGATTTTTGGAAAAATTGGGAAAAAAATTTGGGGGGGATTACAAATTTGGGAGAACGTGTAAAAAATAAAAAATAAAAAAATTGGGGCAAAATTCAGATTTTTTTTTTTTTTAATGTTGAAAAAAATGGATTTTTTTTTATTTTTGGAAAAATTGAAAAAAAAAATTGGGGGAACACGTTAAAAAAAATGTGAAAAGCTTGGTGCAAAAAAAAAAGGGAAAAAAAAAAATTGGGAAAATGTTTTTCTGCCCTTTTGTCGTTAAAGGTTTCTTGGTTGTTTCACTTCAAATAAATGATACAAATGCAAAAGAAATAAAATGGAAGGAAAAGGAATAAAAGAACATTATTCATCTGTTTTATGGCTCTATATTTCAAATACTTTATCCATATAGTAGGTATCGAAAACCACAAAGACAAGTCAATATTTATAAATGTATCCATGTTTAAAACCCTGCATCCTTCTGTGACCTGTGGATCAATAAACCACTGCTTTAAACGTGGGCTTCACCTTCTTCCTGCGTGAGATCTGGATAAACGTCGGCCAAAGCGGCTCTGAGTCGACGCTCGTCCACAAACGGCAGCAGCGCCACTCCTGAAAGCACACAAACACGTGAAGGACATGAAGACCTCGGGGAACACGTGAAGAACACGCTCCTCTCCTCTATGGAACCTGCTCCTCACCTTGCCAGGCGTATTTCTTCCCGTTCAGGTCGATGGCGAAGTCGTCGGGATAAAAGTCGATAATGGAGGAGTCCTGTGGGAAAACACAAGACGTCAAGTTTATGCCGTTTTCATAATCTAGATCAAAATGAAGTGCAGTGACGAACCGGGCTGCTCATGAGGCTCCTCCAGGTCTCCGGCAGGAAGTTCCCACTGGCTGCAGGAAACACCCCCATCAGCTGCTCCAGAGGCTTGAACTGGGACGACACAGAGACGTGAGCGACGCAGACAGACGTGAAATAAAAGTCACACAGGGAGAACTCGGACTCACCGGTTTGGTCCCCGTCTCGAAGTCCGTGAACATGTCCTTGATGTCTTTGAAGTCGGAGGCGAACGGAGCGTAGTGGAAGGGGAAGTACCACTTCCACGAGGCGCAGCCCTGAGGAGAGGTGAGAATGAGACCACACATTCATGAGGACCACATTTAGACTTGAATGTTTATAGTTATAGTATATTAAACACACGGTCTCAGCGTTTTTGAAGCAGGAACACCATTGTAATATTGTAAAAAGTACATTTTGCATAACACACACCCAGCCTTTAAAGAGGAGAAAGATTCTCCAACTCCCTCCTTCTCTACCTCTTTCTTTCATTCTCTCCCTGCTGTCTTTCTCTCATTCCTTTTCTCCCTCCTCCTTTCCTCCCTCCTCTCCCTCCTCCTTTCCTTTTCTCCCTCCTCCTTTCCTTCTCTCCCTCCTCCTTTCCTTCTTTCCTCCTCTCCCTCCTCCTTTCCTCCTCTCCCTCCTCCTTTCCTCCTCTCCCTCCTCCTTTCCTCCTCTCCCTCCTTTCCTCCTCTCCCTCCTCCTTTCCTCCTCTCCCTCCTCCTTTCCTCCTCTCCCTCCTCCTTTCCTCCTCTCCCTCCTCCTTTCCTCCTCTCCCTCCTCCTTTCCTCCTCTCCCTCCTCCTTTCCTCCTCCTTTCCTCCTCTCCCTCCTCCTCTCCTCCTTTCCTCCTCTCCCTCCTCCTCTCCCTCCTCCTTTCCTTCTCTCCCTCCTCCTCTCCTTCTCTCCCTCCTCCTTTCCTCCTCTCCCTCCTCCTTTCCTTCTCTCCCTCCTCCTTTCCTCCTCTCCCTCCTCCTTTCCTCCTTTCCTTCTCTCCCTCCTCCTTTCCTCCTCTCCCTCCTCCTTTCCTCCTTTCCTTCTCTCCCTCCTCCTTTCCTCCTCTCCCTCCTCCTTTCCTTCTCTCCCTCCTCCTTTCCTCCTTTCCTCCCCTCCTTCTCTCCCCTCCTTCTCTCCCTCCTCCTTTCCTTCTCTCCCTCCTCCTTTCCTTCTCTCCCTCCTCTCCCTCCTCCTTTCCTCCTCTCCCTCCTCCTTTCCTCCTCTCCCTCCTCCTTTCCTCCTTTCCTCCTCTCCTCTCCCTCCTCCTCTCCTTCTCTCCCTCCTCCTCTCCTTCTCTCCCTCCTCCTTTCCTCCTCCTTTCCTCCTCCTCTCCTTCTCTCCCTCCTCCTTTCCTTCTCTCCCTCCTCCTTTCCTCCTTTCCTTCTCTCCCTCCTCCTTTCCTCCTCTCCCTCCTTTCCTTCTCTCCCTCCTCCTTTCCTCCTTTCCTCCTCTCCCTCCTCCTTTCCTCCTCTCCCTCCTCCTTTCCTCCTCTCCCTCCTCCTTTCCTCCTCTCCCTCCTCCTTTCCTCCTCTCCCTCCTCCTTTCCTCCTTTCCTCCTCTCCTTCTCTCCCTCCTCCTCTCCTTCTCTCCCTCCTCCTCTCCCTCCTCCTCTTCTCCCTCCTCCTCTCCCTCCTCCTCTCCCTCCTCCTCTCCCTCCTCCTCTCCCTCCTCCTTTCCTTCTCTCCCTCCTCCTTTCCTTCTCTCCCTCCTCCTTTCCTTCTCTCCCTTCTCCTTTCCTTCTCTCCCTCCTTTCCTTCTCTCCCTCCTTTCCTTCTCTCCCTCCTTTCCTTCTCTCCCTCCTTTCCTCCTCTCCCTCCTTTCCTCCTCTCCCTCCTTTCCTCCTCTCCCTCCTTTCCTCCTCTCCCTCCTTTCCTCCTCTCCCTCCTTTCCTCCTCTCCCTCCTCTCCCTCCTTTCCTCCTCTCCCTCCTCTCCCTCCTTTCCTTCTCTCTCCTTTCCTTCTCTCCCTCCTCCTTTCCTTCTCTCCCTCCTTTCCTTCTCTCCCTCCTAAATTTACATCGTTTGTCATTAAGAAACAAAGAAAAGATCAGAACAGACAAAAAGGCAAAAGAAAAACATGTTCTCCATTTCTACCACTTTTACCCCCAAAATGTCCCCCTATTTTTTCAGTATTTTCCCAATATCTAAGTCAAAATGACACACTTCCTGGTTGAATAAAAAGTGTCCGTTACTTCCAGTCCATCTGTAACACTTTGTCCTCCGTGTCTCCTCTGCGTCTCCTCTGTGGGATCGAGAGCTTTACTGTGGCCTTTAGCTCAAACTTTCACAGTAAGTTCCAAATCCAGCACGGCTCTGACATTTCCCTCACGCTGGACGTAATTACCGCCTCCGGGACAGAAATCTACATCATCTCTGCTGTAACCGGCCGTTTCAAACAGTCAAAATCCTCACCGAGTAATAAAACCGGCTTCATTATGCTGATGACGGCGTTTACGGTTAATCACGGCGTCCCGTCCTGACCCTGAGCCTCGCCCCGTGACCTTTGACCCCTCTCTGATCGTTAAATCATCAGCAGGAGACTGTTTCCACGAAGCGCCGGCGGCTCTTTGTCATGTAAACGCCGCATTTCCATGAGAATGAGCCGCGCTCTCCAGGTGCACTCTGGGAAATGAAGGCCGCTCCAAGGACGACCGGCCGACGCGCTCCAGTTCACGTGTAAATAAAGTCTGTGCTGGGTTTAAGTTCGGGTTTTTGTAGTTTCGACACGCTTTAAGTGGAGACGAGGATGAAAACATTGATCGACGTTAAAACTACAACGATGAGAAAACTACATTAACCAGAGTAAAGAAACACCTCCTTTACTATGTTCATTTTATGACTTTTGGCCGAGCCGCGTTTCAGATTTATCCAGGAAGTGACTCCAACATGTCTGTGCGTCTCCCTGGTCTTTCCCGCGCTTATTCATTCACAAAGACTGACACGTTTGGGATCCACGTGTAGCACGAAAGGCTGTGACCGAGATGACGCTGTAATCCAAATATGGTCATTTCCTTTGTGGGTAGGACTGGGTACTGTTAAACGGTTCCTACTTGGTACCGACCGAAAAGCTCCGGTAGGGGGCGGTATCGAAGGACTTTGTTTTTTCTGTGCTAATTTTTTGTACTTTTTCTCTCCAAACGTCAATAAATGATCCGCAGTGAGTCTAAAAAAGCCTGAACTCATGAGCAGCTTCAGCACAAATGTAGAAGCAAAGCTGTAACTTACTCACACTTCAGTCATTATCAGAGATGGCAGAGCCGCGGACTGAGCCAGGACTAAACCAGGACTAAACCAGGACTAAACCAGGACTAAACCAGGACTAAACCAGAAACTAGACTCTTAGACAAATAGAAAAGCAGTGACAACATGAAACACATGGGCTTTACCTTTACCTTTAGCTTTACCTTTAGCTTTACCTTTAGCTTTACCTTTAGCTTTACCTTTACCTTTAGCTTTACCTTTAGCTTTACCTTTAGCTTTACCTTTAGCTTTACCTTCAGCTTTACCTTTAGCTTTAGCCGCAGAGCCTGAAGTTACTGCTGTTGTTTAAACTCCAGCTGCACCGGAGCGTTTGGGATCAAAGATTGTCTCTGGAAAAGGTGAGGCTCACTCTGCATTAGCCATGTTTGGAACAGTTCTGGTGCTTTGTCAGTGACAGAGTGAGCGCTCTCACTATGTAACAGATCTGTGACGTGTGAGGAGCTTTCACTGTGGAACAGCTCAGTGAGTTTAGAAAAGTTTATCTTCAGTAAACGGTCCTGATGTGGATCTGGTCTGTTCCTGCAGCTCAGGAGGGAATAATGTCCCAACTCTCTTTTTATCACGGCTTTAGTGGGAATTCTGCTCAAAACATGAAGTTACAGGTGACGCTGCTGCTCCTGTTTTCTGATGTTTGTACTTCCTCCTGAACGATGCTTTTCCTGCACATTATTTTAACTCAATTATAATAACAAAGGTATCGGAAAAAGTACCGTTAAGGCACCGGTACCGAAAAGCAGGTATTGTTAAAATAGTGGTATCGACGGTACCCAGCCCTATTTGTGGGAGACAGCAGCAGCTACAGACAAAGAGACCAAACTTTGGGGCCGTTTCTTTACACTCTTGAAAGGCTGCATGATATTTTTGCTATTTTTATGAATATTGTGATTCGATTCTCAATTTTTATATTTGAACTAGTAAAATGATTATTGAAGGAAGACAGTTTTAGACTTTAGTCAAACATATTCTACTCAAATTCCTCCACTTTAGAACAATCACAATCTACTTTCAAAACTGGACGTGTTTCCCCGACGGTCAGAGTAGCTCTGGGGGACAGCCACGAGACTAAAATAAGACCTTATACTCTGCCTTAAGGAAAACCCAGACCAACTTTTATCTGTTGCAGCCGAACCTGAGATCAGAGGCTCAACTTTTCTGATCAGTGACGTCCATCAAATCTCACATACAGAATCTAAAACCCCTCTGACCAAACCTTTGTATCCGATATATCAACAAAACGAAACCACGCGTTTAAATCTGGCGTCTTGCTGTTTGGTTTAGTCTTTAGTTCGCGCTCTGGGCTCCGGAGCAGGACCCGTCTGGGCTTCAGAGCGGCTCCTGAGAGAGGGATTTATGAAGGCCTCAGGGACACGCCACTTCAGACCCGTTTATTAACCACGCAGGCGCTCAGAGCGGTGTCAGAGCAGAGTCAGACCATGCAGGCGCTCACAGACTTCCCTCCTAGTTCTTATATTGGTTCAGTCTCAGAAATGGCTGGACAGTTACTGAATGTGCAGAGTTTTTCAGACGGTGGATGTAGTGGGTAAGGCCCGGCGTGGAAGGTGTGTGAGACCCGTGTGTGTGTGTAATTGGGCGGGTTACGGCGCCGCGGCGTGAATGAGCGAGATCGGGTCGAGAACACGCCTCGGACCGCGAGGGAACGGCTAAAATATTCACCCGCAGAACAGACCCCAGAGACGGGCTTAGAGCAAATCCCTGCAGGCGCTCCAGTCAAGAGGCTGCGCTCAGACGGGAAGAGGAGGGGGGGGGGGGAGAGAACGAGGGAGTGAAGGAGAGAGAGGAGGAGGGAGTGAAAGAGGGAGTGAAGGAGGAAAGGAGGGAGAGGAGGAGGGAAGGAGGAAGGGAGGGAAGGAGGAGAGGAGGGAAGGAGGGGAGGAGGAGGGAGGGAGAGGAGGGAGTGAAGGAGAGAGAGGAGGAGGGAGTGAAGGAGGGAGAGGAGGAGGAAAGGAGGGAGAGGAGGAGGGAAGGAGGAAGGGAGGGAAGGAGGAGAGGAGGGAAGGAGGGGAGGAGGAGGGAGAGAAGGAGGGAGGGAGGAGGGAGTGAAGGAGAGAGAGGAGGAGGGAGTGAAGGAGGAGGGAGAGAAGGAGGGAGGGAGGAGGGAGTGAAGGAGAGAGAGGAGGAGGGAGTGAAGGAGGAGGGAGAGAAGGAGGGAAGGAGGAGGGAGTGAAGGAGAGGAGGAGGGAGTGAAGGAGGGAAGGAGGAGGGAGAGAAGGAGGGAAGGAGGAGGGAGTGAAGGAGAGGAGGAGGGAGTGAAGGAGGGAAGGAGGAGGGGAGGGAAGGAGGAGGGAGAGAATGAGTGAAGGAGGGAAGGAGGAGAGGGTGAAGGAGGGAGAGGAGGAGGGAGTGAAGGAGGAGGGAGTGAAGGAGGGAGAGGAGGAGGGAGTGAAGGAGGAGAGAGAGAAGGAGGGAGAGGAGGAGGGAGTGAAGGAGGGAAGGAGGAGGGAGTGAAGGAGGTGGGAGAGAAGAAAGGAAGGAAGGAAGGAGGAAGTGAAGGAGGGAAGGAGGAGTGAGTGAAGGAAGGAGGGAAGAAGAGGGAGGAAAGGAGGGAGACAAGTAAAGAAGGGGGAAGGAGGGAGAGAAGGAGGGAGAGGAGGAGGGAAGGAGGGAGTGAGGGAGCGAGAGGAGGAGGGAAAGGAGGGAAAGAAGTAAAGAAGGGGGAAGGAGGAACTGAAGGAGGGAGAGGAGGAGGGAGTGAAGGAGGGAAGGAAGGAAGGAGGAAAGGAGAGAGAGAAGTAAAGAAGGGGGAGGAGGGAGTGAAGGAGGGAAGGAGGAGGGAGTGAAGAAGGGAGTGAAGGAAGGAAGGAAGGAGGAAAGGAGAGAGAGAAGTAAAGAAGGGGGAGGAGGGAGTGAAGGAGGGAAGGAGGAGGGAGTGAAGAAGGGAGTGAAGGAAGGAAGGAAGGAGGGAAAGGAGGGAGAGAAGTAAAGAAGGGAGGAGGGGGGAGTGAAGGGAGTGAAGGAGGAGGAAGGAGCAGGGAAAGTAAGGAAGAGGAAGGGACAGGATCAAGGAGACAGAATGAGGGAGGTGGACGAGGAGAGGGGGATGAAGGGAGGTGTAGTGGCACTCGGCAGGACGGCGCAGACGCGTTTCTAAACCGGAGACGAAGCACATTTTGTCAAAGGCTTAAATCACAGATTAGTAACAGCTCCAGGTCGCCAACGGCAACCGGCGCCGAGAGGAACAGGAAAGTTACTGCTGCAAAATAATGAACTACAGCGACACCGCACAGGCTCATCAGTTATTTACCTGGTAGCAGCAGCGCAGTCACAGTACTGCAGTAGTATTTACCTGGTAGTAGTAGCGCAGTACCCAGCAGAGCCCCTCCACGTACGACCGCACCACCTTCTTCCTGAACTCGTCATCAGACACGTCAACGTCGAACTTGGTTTTGTAATAACGCTGCTTCCATCCCTCCTCCCACAAACTGCAGCCGACACAAACACAGTCATGAGAAGCTGAGGCACTTTCCTTCCCTTTGGTCAGAGAGGGAAAAGTATTTACCGGACGTTGTCTTCGGGCTCGGGTTCGCTGTCGCTGTCGTCCGCTTTCCGCTTCACTCCCCTGGAATCCGAGGACGGCCCTGCAGACGACTGAACACACACATTAGACCCGTCAGACTGATCCGCTTTTTACTCCGCGTGTGAAGTGACACTCACATTTCCCCCGTTTTTCATCATGGCCTTCAGCGACTGAGCGGCGTCCTGAGGAAACCACAGGCATTAACATTTACAGGAGACTTTAACCTCTTAACCCCCGCCTGAACCGAGGGGATCTTTTTCCTCACGGCAGATTTTTTTCCATCATTTTTTGTTGGGTATTGTTTTGTCACATTTTTGTCAAATTTTTTATCACATTTTTGTCATTTTTGTAACATTTTTTTTTGTCACATTTTTTGTCACATTGTCAGTTTTTTTAAATCACATTTTTGTCATTTTTTGTCACATTTTTGTCGTTTTTTTTGTCATTTGTTTGTCATTTTATTGTCATTTTTTTGTCATTTTTTGGTCAAATTTGTATTACAGTGTCATCTTTTATCAAATTTGTTATTTTATTTTATCACATTTTTGTCATTTTTTTAAATTTTTTGTCCAATTTTTGTTTTTTGTCAAATTTTTATCACATTTTTGTCATTTTTTTGTAGCATTTTGTCACATTTGTCATTTTTTTGGGTTATTTTTTGTCACATTTGTCATTTTTTCTTCCGTTTTTTATAAAAAATTTGGTCCTTTTTTGTCACATTTTTGGTCAAGTTTTTTATCACATTTTTGTCATTTCTTTTGTCACATTTTTGTCATTTGTCGTCACATTTGTGTCATTTTTTGGTCAAATTTTAATCTAATTTTTGTCATTTTTGTAACATTTTTTTGTCACATTTTTTGTCACATTGTCATTTTTTTTTAAATCACATTTTTGTCATTTTTTGTCACATTTTTGTTGTTTTTTTGTCATTTTTTTGTCAAATTTGTATTACAGTGTCATCTTTTATCAAATTTGTTATTTTACCACATTGTCATTTTTTTTTTTTTTTTGTCACATTTGTCATTTTTTCTTCCGTTTTTTATAAAAAAATTTGGTCCTTTTTTGTCACATTTTTGGTCAAGTTTTTTAATCACATTTTTGTAATTTTTTGTCAAATTTTTGTCATTTTTTGGTCAAATTTTTATCACATTTTTTTGTCATTTTTGGTCACATTGTCATTTTTGGTCAGTTTTTTTAAATCACATTTTTGTCATTTTTTTTGTCACATTTTTGTCAGTTTTTTGTGACATTTTTGTCATTCTTTCGTCAATTTTTTGTGACATTTTTGTGACATTTTTGCCACTTTTTCATAAATTTTTCGTCACTTTTTTGTCACTGTTTTCTCACTTTGTCACATTTCCATCATTGTTTTCATCTCAGCTTTGTTGCTTTTTTCACAGCTTTTTCCAGAAGCTTTAGGACTGGGGTAAAGCCAAACTGGAGAAAACGTGCTCGGTTCAGGTGGGAGTTAAGGGGTTAACACAGTCCAGGAAGTATTCATCATCCGCTGGACTGGGTTGGTTGGAGTCGAGGACGTCCTGATCCTCAGCGAGAGGAGCTGCTGATTCTAACCTTCTGAAGCTCCTCTTGTTCAGACTCACCTTGTTGTGGTGCTCCATGGCCTGCACCCTCATGTTGAAGGCCTGGTTGCGGGCGTTGTGCACGGCCTCCGGTCTCCCGCCGCGGCCCAGAGCCTGCGGAGCGAACTGGCCCGAGGTCATGTAGGCCGGCCGGTCCCGCTCCATCTGCGACGGGACAGACGGACGGTTACCGCGGCGATACGGGCGGAGTCCACGCAGCACAGGGGACAAACACTCACCTTCATCCTCTTCTTTTTCTCCTTCATCCGTCTCTTGAAGCCTTCCTGCAAGACACACCACACTCTTACAGTGGACCAAAGTGTTTTTTTTAGAAGTATGTGGAAGGAAAAGGAATAACTTAACATTAGGAATCAGTTTTATGATTCTATATGACAAATAATTTAGTATAGGTATCGTTCAGGTATGGAAAACAATGTACCAGTGCCCAGCTCTGTGAAAAGAGAAACTCACGTCGTCCTCTTTGCGTTTCCTGAAGATGTTGTCCTCGGCCACGCCCACCGCCTGCATGATCAGCTCCACTCGCTCCAGGTTCACGTAGCCGTTCTGCGTCAGGTAACCCTGCAGTACAAGTACACAGTAAGTACATAGTAAATGATAACATTGCCCCCTGCAGGAATAAAAAAATGAATGGATGTTTCCTCTTAACCTCTTAACTCCTGCTTGAACCAAGAAGAACTTTTTCCTCACGTCAGATTTTTTTCCCATCATTTTCTTGTTGGGTATTCAACTCATTTTTGTAACTTTGTCAATTTTTTGTCAGTTTTTGTCACATTTGTCATTTTTTCTTCTGTTTTTTTTAATCAAATTTTTTGTCACATTTTGTCAAATTTTTATCATATTTTTGTCATTTTTTCGTCCGTTTCAAATTTTTGACATTTTTTGACATATGTCACATTTTTTGTCATATTTTTGTCTTTTTTTGGTCAAATGTTTATCACATTTTTGTCATTTTTGGGGGTCATTTTTTGTCACATTTGGCATTTTTTCCATCCGTTTTTTTTTAATCAAATTTTTGTCATTTTTTGTCAATTTTTTTAATCACATTTTTGTCATTTTTTTGGTCAGTTTTGTCACATTTTTTGTCACTTTTTCGTTACATTTTTGCCACTTCAATTTTTTTTCAATGACATGTCATTCTTTTGTCATTTTTTGTCACATTTCTGTCATTTTGTGGTCAATTTTTTAATTAAATTGTCACATTTCTGTCACATTTTTATCACATTTTTGTAATTCTTTTGTCAAATTTTTCTCTTTTTTTGTCATTTTTTTGGTCCATTTTTTGGTCCATTTTTTGTCACATTTTTGTCATTTTTTCGTTATTTTTTCGTAAATTTTCTTGTTACATTTTTGTGACATTTTTGCCACTTTATCATCCATTTTTCGTCACTTTTTGTCACATTTCCATCATTGTTTTCGTCTCAGTTTTGTTGCTTTTTCACAGCTTTTTTCCCAGAAGCTTTTGGATTGGGGTAAAGCCAAACTGGAGAAAATGCGCTCGGTTCAGGCGGGAGTTAAGGGGTTAAACCGTCTGCGCAGAAGCAGCCGTGAAACTCACCCCGGTTTTGTGAACCACGTCTTTGTAGATGTTCACCAGCCGGTCGATGGCGCCCTCTCTGTGAGGACAGGGGAACTGCAGCGTGAGTGTCAGCGGAGGGAAAGGTAAATAAAGTCGTGTCTGAAGTGCGTTACCTGATTTCTAACGAGGGCAGGTGCGGCAGGAAGTCGTTGCCCACGAAGAAGCACATGAAGACCCAGTCGTCCACGCTGCGCTCGAAGTCGAAGGGGAAGGGGAGGCTGGCCATGGTCAGCTCCCGGGTCAGGTACTGAGGAGAGACGTTTGCACATTAAACATCCTCATTCATCATTATAGATCATAATATATCATTATAGATTATTATAGATGACAGTGTAAGGTGAGAGATTCAGGCCTGACCTCGCGGAGAACACAGAGGCGGATGAAGATGAACTCCTGCTCAGACATTGGCATCGAGTCGGCGAACTCATCGTGCTGAAAACACAAACACACACACACACAAACACACACAAGACTACAGTCAATATGAGCTCAAACTGTTCCATTAGTACTAGTAGTGGTATCCTATAGTAGTAGTAGTTACCGCTCCTTGCTTCTCGCGGGCCGTCCCAGTACACTCCTTTACTGTAGTATAAGTAGTAGTCTGTAGTAGGGCTGGGTACAGTTCGTTTTTTCCCGATACCACTAATTTAACTATACCTGCTTTTCGGTACCGGTGCCTTAACGGTACTTTTTTCGATACCTATGTTATTATAATCGAGTTAAAATAATGTGCAGGAAAAGTATCGTTCAGGAGGAAGTCCAAACATCAGAAAACAGGAGCAGCAGTCGCCTGTAGCTTCATGTTTTGAGCAGAATTCCCACTAAAGCCGTGATAAAAAGAGAGTTCGGACGTTATTCCCTCCTGAGCTGCAGGAACAGACCAGATCCACATCAGGACCGTTTACTGAAGATAAACTTTTCTAAACTCACTGAGCTGTTCCACAGTGAAAGCTCCTCACACGTCACAGATCTGTTACATAGTGAGAGCGCTCACTCTGTCACTGACAAAGCACCAGAACTGTTCCAAACATGGCTAATGCAGAGTGAGCCTCACCTTTTCCAGAGACAATCTTTGATCCCAAACGCTCCGGTGCAGCTGGAGTTTAAACAACAGCAGGAACTTCAGGCTCTGCGGCTAAAGCTAAAGCTAAAGCTAAAGCTAAAGCTAAAGCTAAAGGTAAAGGTAAAGCTAAAGCTAAAGGTAAAGCTAAAGGTAAAGCTAAAGGTAAAGCTAAAGGTAAAGCTAAAGGTAAAGCTAAAGGTAAAGCTAAAGGTAAAGCTAAAGGTAAAGCTAAAGGTAAAGCTAAAGGCAAAGCTAAAGCTAAAGCTAAAGGTAAAGCTAAAGGTAAAGCTAAAGGTAAAGCTAAAGGTAAAGCTAAAGCTAAAGGTAAAGCTAAAGGTAAAGGTAAAGCTAAAGGTAAAGGTAAAGCCCATGTGTTTCTTGTTGTCACTGCTTTTCTCTTTGACTAAGAGTCTAGTTTCTTATTCAGTCCAGGTTTAGTCCTGGTTTTTAACCAGTTTACTGTAAGTCCTGGTTTAGTCCTGGCTGCTCATGAGTTCAGGCTTTTTTAGACTCACTGTGGATCATTTATTGACGTTTGGAGAGAAAAATAGTTACCTCTCCTTGCTTCTCGCGGGCCGTCCCAGTACACTCCTTTACTGTAGTAGTAGTAGTAGTACCTCTCCTTGCTTCTCGCGGGCCGTCCCAGTACACTCCTTTACTGTAGTAGTAGTATAGTTACCTCTCCTTGCTTCTCGCGGGCCGTCCCAGTACACTCCTTCAGCTCGTGGCCCATCTGTCCACACAGGGCGCAGGGCCGTGGTTTGTTGGGCTTGAACTCCTCTCGGATGATGGTGAAGTTGGGCTCGTGAGTGGCCAGGCCCAGCATGATCAGGTCGGCTGGACATTCACAGAAAACAAGTCACATTGGGGTAAAGCTGGACCAGAAAGATAAAAGCTCATCTCTCTGCAATTGTGGGACTTTCTCCAAAACAAGGACGAACTGATATTTTTGTAAACCATGTAGAAATGCTCTAGCCTAGCACTAGCCTAGCACTAGCCTAGCACTAGCCTAGCACCACTTAACTCTTCAAATATAACCGCTCTTTGAACAGAGGGAAAAAAGGATCTGAGGCACTCTGACTTAGTTAAAAGTCCTTTATTGAATGTCTATTCAATAAAAGGACTTTTAACCCCTTAAAACATTGACAAAAAAGTGACGAAAAATTTATTTAAAAAGTGGCAAAAATGTCACAAAAATGTCACAAGAAATTGACAAAAAATTGACGAAAAAATGACAAAAATGTGACAAAAAATTGACAAAAATGTGACAAAAATGTGATGAAAAAGTGGCAAAAAAATTACAAAAATGTGACAAAAAAATGACCAAAATTTGATAAAAAATGGACGAAAAAATGAAAAAAATGTGACAAAAAAATGAAAAAAATGTGACAAAAAAATGAAAAAAAATTGGATAAAAATGTGATAAAAATTTGACAAAAAATGGATGAAAAAAATTACAAAAATGTGACATAAAAATGACAAAAACGTGACAAAAAAAAGTGATAAAAATTTAACAAAAAATGTGACCAAAAAATGACCAAAATTTGATTAAAAAAATGACAAAAATTGACCCAAAAAAATGACAACGTTACAAAAATGTGAAAAAGTTACAAAAATCTGATGACGTGGGGAAAAAGATCCTCTCGGTTCAGGCGGGAGTTAAGAGGTTAACTGTTCATCACGTTTTACACTTGATCTCTGAAGAGCACCTGCGCCTACTTTTTTGGACCTACTGCTCCCTGATCTAAAGGCGGTAACGTGGCTGAAGCCGCTCTCACCGTCGGCTCCGCAGAGGCAGTGGTGCGTGTTGGGGTCGTGGTTGGGCTGAGCTGAAACACACACAGGGATTACATCGTTACTGAGCCGTTTGCCTCCTTTACATTAGCGTTTGAGGAGGACGCACCTCTCTGCCGGCGGATGTAGTCCATGATCTTGTGCTCGCCTTCGCCCGGGACACTGGCGTCGGACAGAAACACCTGTAAACCCACAGCAGCTTTAGAGACTGTGGAGCGAGTTCATGAATGACGCGACAGACTCACGGTGATGTTCTTCCAGCCCGGGTCGTTGCTGAGGCGATCGGCGATGTAGTAACGCAGACAGTGGGCCAGGTTATCCATGAACTCTGTGCCCTGAAAGGATCCACACACAGGTTAGTCTCTGAGCGATGAAACGAACCTCCAAAGGAACGTAAAGGAAGTTTAAGTCTTACTGGAGTGATGCAGTTACTGTCGAAGCGCTCTTTGATTTCATCTGGAGGAAGATAACCACCTGAAACACAAGAACGTTTAGACTGCAGGTTATTCAGATTATCAAAGGCATATGAGGCAGTCGGCATCACATTATATAAGACCTGATGAATTACAGTCTATGCCTGGCCATTTTAAATAATGCTCTATCACTGAAGTCAAAGAGCTATTATGAAAAAATATATTATCAAATGGGGACTGTAACCAAAAGTCATAGAGACTTTTCTGCACAGGAAAGAGCCCAGTCACGGCTTTACAACTATTTATTTATATTTATTTATTCTTTATTTAACCTCCTAACCCCTGCCATAACCTCTTACCACCCGCCTAAACCAAATGCATTCTGTCCTCTTTTGGCTGTGTAACACCTCATTTGAAAGCTAAGACCCACAAAACTGATTTTTTTTTTTTTTTTTTTTTTTTATTGAGTTTTTGTCACATTTTTGTTGAATTTTTGACACATTTTTGTTGAATTTGTGTTGAATTTGTGTCACATTTTTGTTTTTTTGTGGCTGTTTTGGTGCTTTTTTCCAAAAGAAGCTTTTTGATTAGGGTAAAGCCAAACTGGAGAAAATGGGATCCGTTCAGGTGGCAGTTAAGAGGTTAACCGAGCAGATTTCTCCACTTTCTCCACAAAGAGCCACGTTTGCTCTCTCTCTCACAACACGGACATACGTGTCTTCTTTCATTTATGATAAATGTATAAATCACGGTTTGAGAAAAGCCTCTGAAGCAGTGTTAATTTTGACAACATATTTTATTCTAGTTTTAGTCTTAGTCTTTTGACTAAAATGTAATTTAATTTTAGTCGAGATTTAGTCTAAAAAAACTTTTCAATTTTAGTCTAGTTTTAGTCGACTAAAATTGTATGTCAATTTAGTCAACTAAAATTAAGACTAATTTAGTCGATTTATATTAATAATATTCATTATAATCATATTTAATGTTGTTCCTCTGCTTCATGGAGCTGCTCCACATGAACAAAGCTCAGAGCTGATCCTTTAGCAGTGAATTTAGATGATCTGAGGCTCTTTCAGACGCTCAATACAAGTTTGGATGATTTTAGTCTCTCTTTTTCATTATTATTTAGTCTTATTTTAGTCGACTAAAATATCTGGACATTTTAGTCACAGTTTTAGTCTCATGAGAAACTTTTAATTTAGTTTTAGTCCAGTTTTAGTCCAATTTTAGTCGTCAAAAATATCACTTTGACTAAAATTAAGACTAAATATTTTAGTCGATGAAATTAACACTGCTCTGAAGTGACGCGGCGAGCTCCGGTGTGTTGAAATCCCACATGGACGCGCGTCAGAGGACGTGCCGCGGCGCTGAGATTAGGAATCTCATTTTCAAGAGAGTCCTGGCCCCAGAGGGGAACCTATTATACATGTTTAGTGAGAGGCTTAGTTGTTTTTTTTTTTTTTTTTTTAATCTGTTGATTTTTGTCTTTAAAAGGAACAGGCCACCGTTTCTCTATACTGAGATATGTTCTTGCCTGAGCTTAGACAAGTTGATGCGTATCTGTCTGGTCTTTGTGTGTGCCCTCAGTCATGCAAAAAGACCAATGATGTTGTTAGCATTTGGCCTCTCCCAATGTATTCCTATAGCTCCGAACGGGGGTGAAGTTGGAAGTACGAATTAACTCGTCTAAGCTCAGGCAAGAACATATCACAGTATGGAAGAACAGTGGCCTGTTCCTTTAAAACAAGCTCCCTCTGGAGGACTAAACCTGAAAGTCCTGAGTAAATCAGCCCTGTGCCGCTCTTAAAGCGCCCCCTGCTGTCACAGTTCAACACCGACACGTTTTATAGCTTCGAAGCTTCACACACAGGATCATAGACTAAACATGGGGAACAGGCCAGAGAAGCAGGCGAGTGTAAACATGAGTGCTCACCTCTCTGAATGACCTCCTCTCTCATACGAGCCTTCTCTTCCGTCAGTTCCACGCCTTCCTTCGACGCACGAAACCTCCTGGACCTCTGCTGGTTCATCTTGGCTCTTGGGGCCTACGACACAAACAGAGTGTTTTAAAAAAGGCACAGGGGAAAGGCTCGTCGTCAGGTCAAAGGGCGGAGCTTCGTACCACGCCGTCGATGGCCATGTACAGAACTCGTCTGGGCCTCACGATGTTGAACAGGCGGTCGATGTACTCGAAAATGGCCACCATCATCTCGTCTTCATTCTTCGGGGCCGGTCTGAGGAGGAGAAGGTGGGACACGGTTAAAGCCAGAGCTAAATCAATCAAACAATCCAGACGCGGGACCCGTACTTGTCCTCGGGGTGGGTGCAGGGGTGGATGATGCCGTTCATGTCCAGGTACAGGTTATCGAACTCCACCTCGTTCGGGTTTGGGCGCGTCGTGTCCACGGGAACTCGCACCCCATTGCACTCCTTCCCCTGAGAAAAAAACAAACATAGAATCAACGAATCAGTGAAGACGCAATATATACAAACACAAACACTCAGAGGGGGATAAAAACAGTATTTTTTAAAGGAATAGGCCACCGTTTTTACATACTGAGATATGTTCTTACCTTGGTTTGACGAGTTCTTTAGGACCTGTCTGATCTTCCCCCGTGCCTTCAGTCACGTAAACACAGCGCAGACGGCGTTAGCATTTAGCTTCTCCCTCTCTCCTCTATAGCGCCAAAACAGGTCAAGATAGAAGCTACCAAGCTCTTCCACGTTTTCCCTATTTAAATATGGTTACGTGAAGTGTTACACTATAAAGTATAATTACACAAAATTAAACAATGGATTTTCTAAGCGGATAAAAGGGGGACTATATTGTAAGGCGTAATAATTCCAGGAGTAGTTCGAAATCCACGCAGTAATCTTCACTTTACTGTGCAGACGCCAAATTACTCCTGGTATTATTACGCCTTACAATATAGTCCCCCCTTTTATCCGCTTAGAAAATCCATTGTTTAATTTTGTGTAATTATACTTTATAGTGTAACACTTCACGTAACCATATTTAAATAGGGAAAACGTGGAAGAGCTTGGTAGCTTCTATCTTGACCTGTTTTGGCGCTATAGAGGAGAGAGGGAGAGGCTAAATGCTAACGCCGTCTGCGCTGTGTTTACGTGACTGAAGATCAGACAGGTCCTAAAGAACTCGTCAAAGCTAAGGTAAGAACATATCTCAGTATGTAAAAACGCTGGCCTATTCCTTTAAGTGCCAGTGCTTTGAACGGATCTCGGAAAAGAGCCGTAAATCCGTTCTTCATCTTAATGAGTTTTCATTCATGCTTTTAAGTTTCGTAAATCACTCTTATGTCCAATTTAGATCGATTTTGGCGCCTTTTTCAACCCAATTTAATCCTAATTGACACTTAATCTAACGTGACTGTCTGGTGTGAAAGAATCATGTCGCCATATCGCTAAACATGATGAAATTTGCAGCAATAATAAACAAATGGAGAATTTAAAAGGTAAAATACTGGAGTTATTGTTCACATTAAAACACCTTAACACCACAGTGTGATAGATGCATTTACCAGCAGTAACTCAGCAGCTAATGGAGTTGCTTCACTGCTTTTCTCTCCACTTTTTATACTGCTTTTTGCTAATGTACGTCTATGGAAGTGCATGCTAACAGCTGCAAACATGGCGGATCTCCATGGTAACTGTGGATTTTCCCGAACTCTGCTTGGAAGGTCGAAAAGTGCATGATGTGTTACATGGTGGGAGACTTTAGGAACTGCACGTGGTCATATCCACACTCTTTTGCATATTCAGAGTTAATGTTATGAATCGTTTTTATGATATGCTAGATTATTCCTGTTTGCACTCCCGCTGTGCTTTTATTAAGAACAATTATACTGTCGCTTCCAAGATACAAAATCCCTAATTAGTAACACTTACCACTGGCAATGTCGATACAAATGTGTTCTGTATAATATATTAGAAGATATTTTTTTCAGATTTCACAGTCACAAAATGTAATTAACAAAAGCTTAAACCGAATGAGCCTTATATTTAAAAGGCTTTAAACCGCTGATATAACCCTGAGAGTTTAGAAAAACACCGGTTAAATGTAGCTTCTGGGCTCATTGCGGCTTGTAAAACGTAAGTGCGACTCAAATGTGCCGCTGCCATTGTTTGCTAACGGCGCTACATGCTAACAGCTAAAGGCTAGCGGCTAACGGCTAAGTACCTTCTCCTCCACGCAGTGCACGATGATGGACGGATACTTTCGGCTGAGCCATCGGAAAAAGGCCGGGACTCCCATCTGCAGGCTCCCGCGGCTGTAAACACTGGGAAAAGCTTAAAGTGCGTGGGTAAAAACAACACGAGCGGAGAGGCTGCAGGGTCGGAGGCAGAGGCCGGGGCAGAGGGGACTGTTTCCGGGGGATAAAGGCGGCGAGGGACCGTCACAGCGACGCACGGAGCTTCAGGACAGACTTGGTACTGCAGCGGGAAGCATACATGGAATTTAACCTCTTAACTCCCGCCTGAACATGTTTTCTCCAAATTCTCCAAATCTAAAAGCTTCTTCAAAACAGAGGCAAAAAACGAGAAGAAAATGAGGATGCAAACGCAACAAAAAAAAGCTAAAAAGTGACCAAAAAAAGTGACAAAAATGACAAAAACTCAACAAAAAAGTGACAAAAATCCAGCAAAAAAGACAAAAATCCAGCAAAAAAAAACAAAAATCCAGCAAAAAAAGACTAAAATCCAACAAAAAAAAAGACAAAAATCCAGCAAAAAATGAGAAAAATTCAGCAAAAAAGTGACAAAAATAGAAAGCTTTTTAGATTTGGGTGAGGCTGAACTGAAGAAAGTGCACTTGATTAAGGTGGGGGTTGAGAGGTTAAAAAGAAATGTACCGTCTGAGTCCCTATGGTCTGAAATCAGAGACTTTATAAGGTGTTATGGCGCCATCTGCTGCTCGAACCATTTTCACGTCACGATATTAAGAATCATTTCCCAACACGTTATTTTAAATATTTTCACTTTTTTTATTACCCCTGTAGTAACATATTAACGCACAACATAGTTTATATTTACTTTAAGTGCCCGGTTTGTTTTTAATGTTTGTTTTATAACTTGTTCTTCCGGACTTTCGTAACCCGGAAGTAAACAGAAGTAAACGCTCTCGCAAGGACAGCACCGATTAAAAGATCTTTCTCTCGTTTAATCTCTGCTTTTTACTTTATATTCTTCATTTTGACCACAGAAGAAGCTCGTGTCGTTCGCAGTTGGAGCCGGTGCAAAGGTAAAAACATCAACATTTTTTTTTTTTTTTTTTTTACAATAATCTGGGTTAAAGTGGAAGTGCTGTTCAAAGCTACTGTTATTTAAAGGATGTTTTGCATGAATTGGGTATTATTGTTTATGTGTAGGCTGTTTAGAATAATGTACTGTTTGAATTTAAAGATAAAAATGGGACAAAATATAAAAGAAATGCTGCACAATAAAACTCTAAACTTCAGTGTCTTTGAAATGTGAAAAAAGAACATCCTGGAAGTTCATGACATGGATACACATAGTTAATAATTACTCCTTTAAAGTGCATATAATGACATATCATTTTATTCCAGTGAAGCAGCTTTAATGTTGGGAAGAAAATGTTATTGGAATGTTTAAGTTAATGACAGGAAGTGACATAGATAGAGGTAAATGCTGCGTCAGAATCGGAAAATCTGATCAAACGTTTGTTCCGAGTTGTTCCAGATGTTCCAGGTCGGAAACATCAGAGACGCGTCCACATGTTCGAGCATCATTTTCAGTTTACAGAGAAACTTCATGGTAATATTAGGGCTGGGTCACATGGCCAAAAAAATCTGTTTGGACGATTACGATTTTAATATATTTTATTTGAAATAAACTTTCAAAAGTCTCCTGGTCTTTCATATGAAGAAAACTGCTCAGAGTCCTGCTCATTAATATTCATAATGTAGCTCCAATTAAGCCCATTAAGAAAACCCTTTATTTATTTATCTTTTCTGTTTCAGATATTCCTCATCTGCTCTCAAAAGTAAAACCTCTTAACCTCTTAACTCCCGCCTGAACCGAGAGCATTTTCTCCAGTTCAGCTTTACCCAAATCCTGTAGGCCAGTGTAACACCTCATTTGAAAGCTAAGACCTACAAAACTAAATTGATCTTTTTCCTCACATCATCAGATTTTTTTTCATCACTTTTTTGACTTTTTTGGTCCATTTTTTTGTCACTTTTTCGTCAAATTATTCACATTTTTTTGTCAAATTCTTATCACTTTTTTCTCAATTTTTTGTCAAATTGTTGTCCATTTTTGTCATTTTTTTGTACATTTTTTGTCACTTTTTCGTCAATTTTTTTGTCACTTTTTTCACATTTCCATCCTTGTTTTCGTCTCAGTTTTGTTGCTATTTTCACGCCTTTTTTCTAGAAGCTTTTGGATTGGGGTAAAGCTGGAGAAAATGTGCTCGGTTCAGGCGGGAGTTAAGGGGTTAATGAGCCGTGGAGTTTTCAGAAGTGTTTTAGTTTTATCGTCTTCATGCCTCTGCTGTGATTGACGACTGTCTCCATGGAGACTCGAGGGAAAGGGGCGGAGTTAAATGGTCGGCTCAGAGCAGAGTGAGAGAAAGGCACAGGAGCAGAAACTCCAGCGTGACGTCTTTGTGAAGCAGCAGATCGTCAGAGAGTTGGGGGACATGGAGCGGCCGACTCCATTTTACCATTTAGCCATTTTCCAAATCGTCTGTTTTTAAAAGCATGAATTTATTGAATTTATTTGATTTATCGCCCAGCCCTACAGCAGTGTAATTTATTGTAATTATTAGGGCTGCTCGATTATTGAAAAAATAATAATCACGATTATTTTTGTCATAATTGAAATCACGATTATTCAAACGATTATTTGTTGCCTTTAAAAAAAATCCATCAAAAAAGTGACAAAAATCCATCAAAAAAGTGACAAAAATCCATCAAAAAAGTGACAAAAATCCAGCAAAAAAGTGACAAAAATCCATCCAAAAAGTGACAAAAATCCATCCAAAAAATGACAAAAATCCAGCAAAAAAGTGACAAAAATCCATCCAAAAAGTGACAAAAATCCATCAAAAAAGTGACAAAAATCCATCAAAAAAGTGACAAAAATCCATCCAAAAAATGACAAAAATCCATCCAAAAAATGACAAAAATCCAGCAAAAAAGTGACAAAAATCCATAAAAAAAAGGACAAAAATCCTGCAAAAAAAAAAGCAAAAAATCCATTAAAAAAGTGACAAAAATCCAGCAAAAAAGTGACAAAAATCCATCCAAAAAGTGACAAAAATCCATCAAAAAAGTGACAAAAATCCATCCAAA
This sequence comes from Gobius niger, assembly GCF_951799975.1. NCBI lineage: Eukaryota > Metazoa > Chordata > Actinopteri > Gobiiformes > Gobiidae > Gobius > Gobius niger. Next base: position 29,747,356 of record NC_136866.1, read on the forward strand.
AAATGACAAAAATCCATCCAAAAAGTGACAAAAATCCAGAAAAAAAGTGACAAAAATCCAGAAAAAAGTGACAAAAATCCATCAAAAAAGGGACAAAAATCCAGCAAAAAAGGGACAAAAATCCCAAAATAAAAAAAATAAAAAATGTGGAAAAAAAAATAGAAAAAAAAAAAAATAGAAAAAAAATAGAAAACAAATATTATAATCGATTTTTTGCGATTATGCTAATTTTGTAATCGTTTACCGTTGTAATCGAAATCGTAATCGAATTTCGATTAATTGCACAGCCCTAGTAATACAGTGATCTTTAAACGTTCCTTCTTGGGTTATGGTGATTCTGCGCTATATGGATCTTTTTCTACTTTTTCATCGCTGTTTAGTCACTGCTTTTTTGGAGGCTCTTTTTATTGCCTTTTGGACCCATTTTTGTCACTTTTTGTTGAGTTTTCATCCTTGTTTTCTGGGTTTGTTCGGTTCAGGCGGGGGTTAAGAGGTTAAAATGGTTTTGCCTCCATCTGTGTCACTTCCTGTCAGTGTCCGTCCGATAAGGAAGTGAACCCATGACCGTTTCTTAGCTTTGGATCCTGGTTCCGTCCCTGTTGTGTCTCAGATGTCCCGGGCGTCGGTGACGAAGCGTCTGTTTAAGGCGGTGATCGCGGTGGAGCTGCTCGGCGTGTTCGGAGCCTACGGACTGTTCCAGTGGATGAACTCCAGCCGAGGTCCCGCCTCCTCCTCCTCCTCCAGCTCCTCCTCTTCCTCCTCCTCGTGTCGTGTTAAATCTGCTTTTTATTCACAGATGCCCGGAGCAAAATGAACCGGCGTTTGCCCTCAGTGTTAGAAGGTGAGTGTTGGAAACTGAGCAGGTTTTCAAAGGGAAAAACAAAACAATCAGCAAAAACATGGAGTTAAAGGTGTTTTTGAATTGGGCACGATAGAAACGATACCAGTCTGATATCGGAGAAATCAAAGTATCAAAAGCAGGAACGGAAAAGAGATATTATATATTTATGTTCAAGTTTTGATGCTGTTGGTCTGGTATGGGGCAAAATTTCATTAAAAAAAAAACATGGGGACAAAATGATGGAAAAATGTGGGGCAAAATTGGAAAATAAAAAAAAATTAAAAATGGAAAAAAATTGTGAAAAAATTTAACATTTGGGGGACGTTTTGGGATAAATTTGGAAAAATTTAAAGAAGGAAAAAAATGAAATGAAAAAATGTGATTTGGAAAATTTGCGGTGAAATTGAAAAAAAAAGTGAGAAAAAATAATATCTGGGAAAATGAAAAAAAAAAGCGGAAACATTTTGGAAAAAAAATAATTTGGGGGAAAAATTGTGGAAAAATCTGGGGCAAAATTGGAAAATTGAAAAAAATTGAAAATGGAATTTTTTGGGGGAAAAATTTGGAAAAACATAATAACATAAACATAAAACATAATAATAAAATGAAAAAATGTGATTTGGAAAATTTGCGGTGAAATTGAAAAAAAAAGGGAAAATAAATTGAATAAAAAATTATATCTGGGAAAATAAAAGAAAAAAAAGAAATTTTTTTGAAAAAAAATAATTTGGGGGAAAAATTGTGGAATAAAATAAGAATGTTGGAAAGTGTTATTTCCGCCCTTTTGTCGTTAAAGTTTCTTGATTGTTTCACCTCAAATAAATGATACAAATGTAAAAGGAATAAACTAACATTATTCATCTGTTCGTGGTTCTAAATGATAAATGTTTTCGTACCGGTATCGAAGCCCAGCCCTTGTTCTGAATCATATTTTCATTGGGAAATGAGTGTAAATTATTGTTGTAGTTTGATCACAATCCCAGTGGAAGTGCAGGAAGTGCTCGTCTGCTCGTCTCTGATTGGTGCTTTGTGTCGTTGCAGCGTATTATCTGTCCAATGAGTGGGCGGGAGTTTACGGCATCAGAGAGAGCGACCGCGACGCCTGGAGCAAACAGCAGTGAGCGCAGACACAGGCGAGTTTCACTGAGGCCCCGCCCGAAACGAGCAGATCGGTCAGAGCTCTCACGCCAAACCGGATGTGTCCGCCATGATAAGAAGCGTCCGAATTGGGCTGTCAGTTAGGAAGGGGTTAGGGGGAGGAGCCTCAATGCTAACTATCATAGCCACTTTAGCATAGGGACCTCTGGTGCTAACAAACCAGTGATTAGGAGCTATGTGCCGTCCCATAAGCCACTGCGCCAAACCCCCCCCCCCCCCCCCCTCGGCCCCACCCTCAGTGATTCATGCATAACCACTGTTGATTGACAGGAGCACATTAAATATAAAAAATAAAATAAAAAGTATGATTCTGCACAAGCCAAACTTTATAAAAGTGACCAAATCCACGTTGTCGTCCCCACAGCTGAGTCACATGTCAGTGTTTTAAGGTAAACAGATTAAATGAAGACAGTTTGTGCTTTTGTTTTCATTTAGTACAAACTTTAGCCACATGGATCATTTGCTGCTGTAGCTTTAAGAAACAGCTGTTGAGATAAAATAAGGCTAAAGGGAAATGTGAAGGATCATCTGGATTTTTCTTTTTTTTCTTAAAAGAGACTAGATGCAATTAAGTTGGTCATTTTATACTCACTACTGCCACCTCAGGTCTTTCCGTAACTGCAGTCTCTATATTAGGCTCGTGCATGACGGCACTTCGGACCCGAAGTAACAACTTTTTGAGTGACATTTAAAGGGACTGTATAGTCCATGTGTTCATTTGGACACTATGTTGTTGCATATGCAGTGCAATAGGTGGCGCAATGGCCGCTGTCTGCTCTGCTTTATGACCACGACACTGGGGGCCGCCATTGCTGTAGTACCTCCATATCGCCGCTGGTCCCCCACTGAAAAGCATTGGACTTTAGACACATTAAAAACAACTTTAAAGCCTGGTCCCAATTTTTTTGGAACTATCTAGAGCTAGATCTTCCTCCTGAGATAACGCTGGGTTAATCACAATTTAAGAAACCAGGCTGGTTTTCGTAAGAAGAATGTTTGAAATCTCGTACTTAATGAGGGTTGGACTGTTAGCATTGGAGCAGCGCGAGCTACACGTCACGCAAGGGCCGAGTCTACGGTGAAGATCCCGCCCTGATGTCCTTTTTAGGAACATGCTTCGTCAGAGCTGGGGAGGCGGAGTCTGTAAATCCGCCATGACTTCCCCCACGAGCGTGGTCATTATGGTAAACGGGGAGGAGTGAGCAGAAGCTGTCCATTTATATATACAGTCTATGAGGGGGCGACATGCACTTCTGTTTGCCTGCAGTCTGCCAATAACCTTAGAGAAGAAGAACAGCAGCTGTTGGTGATGTCACTTCCCCTTCCCCTGGGTAAGGACGGTCCGATTGGGAAAATGCTGCTGAAGCAAAAGTTCACTAACTGCATAGAGATCTAAAGGTCGACCCCATGAAAGGTCAAGGGTCAGGAGCCAGAGTTAGGACATAGAGGTTTCTTCCTTGTTTATAATACACCGCATGCGTCATATCCGGCTTTTCTCTGATTGGCTAAAACGCTCGTCAATCACAGACATCAGGAAGTGGAAGAAAAAGACGTGTAAAAAAAAGAGGAAAAGCTCAGAGATGATACATATTTATCCAAAACCAGGTTTGAGTCCAGTCTTTTATTTATCGACTTTCTCACAATAAAAATGTTACAAATCTTTAACCTGTGGCATTTCCGGCCTCATAAAGCTGGTGTTTAAGGCTTCAGCAGTCGTCTGTACTTGGCTGATGAAGAGCCGTTCTATGGTCTCTGAGTGAAGAGTCTGTTCTGTGTCTGTTCCAGGTCCGTCACTTCCTGAACTTCCTGTTTCCTGTGGGGAAGGGCCGCCTCTTGTTCTTGTTGAACGTGGTTTTCTTGCGCCGCAGAGTTTTGGCGTCGCGGCCGTGGATCCAGTCGTCGCGCTGAGATTCCCACTTCAGCTGCTTCAGACCTGCAGGAAAACAGAACACGAACTCAGTCACGGAAACTCGAACATCACACTTCAGGAGACAAGAGGAACTCAGGGGGAAATCAAATGTGTAAATGTCAATGTGAAACTTTTCCTGTAGAGATAATGTGGTACGTTTAGTGTCATTCAGTGTAAAAATGGCCGATATTTTCACTAATAAAATCTTAATAATGGACAGAGCCAGGTTTAAATGTTTTGTTTTATTTTGTTTTCGAGTAAACTTCTTCCCTGAGCTTAGACGAGTTGATGTGTAACTGTCCGGTCTTTACACCTGCGCTCAGTCACGCAAATAGACCAAAGATGTTGTTAGCATTTAGCCGCTCCTAGCATAGGTGTAGCTCCAAACGGGGGTGAAGTTAGAAGCGACCAAGCTCTTCCACGTTTCCCATATTTAAATACAGTTACGTGAATAGTTTTACAAAATTAAACATGTGGATTTTCTAAGCGGATAAAAAGGGGAACTATATTGTCAGGCGTAATAACACCTTAGGAGCACATCGACTTTACTGGACGTCCAAGTGCTCCTATGTTATTACACCTTACAATACAGTTCCAGGGCTTAAAGTGAAAAAAAATCCTGAGCCTGAACTTTCTGTAGCTCAACCAGGACTTATATCGATACTCCTTATTGATCCGGTACTTTAATGGTGCTCTTATCGGTACTTTAAAAGAAAAGAAACGTTAGAGGCTACTGTATATAGGCAATGTAGCCTAGGCCAATATTTTTTATTAAACTTATTTATTACACATTTACTCTGCACTTGGTCCTAATGTATTCCCAATTTGTGCAAACACTTAATATATGGGAGGTAAAATACAAGTATAGACCAAAATGTGAAGTGTAATATTTTTGAAAATAATCTAGTAAGTAAAGGATTAAGTGTCATAGTTTGTTAATCAGGCTGTGGTTAGATTTGGCTGGAGTTATTGGGACTGAGCCTAAAGGAAAACTGCTGTAAAATAATGACCTGGAGCCACTTTCAGCTTGTGTCCAGTGGGTCAACACCGCCCGCACTGACACGTGTGCGTCGTTTGTGGAAAAAATAGACTCGAATCGGATATTAGTGACAGTGCGAGGCTCTGTTCAGAGGCGAGTAAACACCAGACAGGTACGCATCAACTCGTCTAAGCTCAGGTAAGAACAGATGACATATGAGCTGCTGAAGTGAGGATGTCGTGAATGAAAACCTCAGAACCAGAGGTTAAAGCTCTTCGTGTGTTTGTTCTGAGCCTCACCTGCTTTGTCCGTGTTCCTCATGGCGTCGACTCCGATGCCGTCGAATTTAGAGCCGGCGTTTTCATCCAGCAGAGATCCGAACTACAACAGAGAAACAGTCAGATCCGAACTACAACAGAGAAACAGTCAGATCCGAACTACAACAGAGAAACAGTCAGATCCGAACTACAACAGAGAAACAGTCAGATCCGAACTACAACAGAGAAACAGTCAGATCCGAACTACAACAGAGAAACAGTCAGATCCGAACTACAAAAGAGAAACAGTCAGATCCGAACTACAACAGAGAAACAGTCAGATCCGAACTACAACAGAGAAACTACAACAGAGAAACAGTCAGATCCGAACTACAACAGAGAAACAGTCAGATCCGAACTACAACAGAGAAACAGACAGATCCGAACTACAACAGAGAAACAGTCAGATCCGAACTACAACAGAGAAACAGTCAGATCCGAACTACAACAGAGAAACAGTCAGATCCGAACTACAACAGAGAAACAGTCAGATCCGAACTACAACAGAGAAACAGTCAGATCCGAACTACAACAGAGAAACAGTCAGATCCGAACTACAACAGAGAAACAGTCAGATCCGAACTACAACAGAGAAACTACAACAGAGAAACAGTCAGATCCGAACTACAACAGAGAAACAGTCAGATCCGAACTACAACAGAGAAACAGACAGATCCGAACTACAACAGAGAAACAGTCAGATCCGAACTACAACAGAGAAACAGTCAGATCCGAACTACAACAGAGAAACAGTCAGATCCGAACTACAACAGAGAAACAGACAGATCTGAACTACAACAGAGAAACAGTCAGATCTGAACTACAACAGAGAAACAGACAGATCTGAACTACAACAGAGAAACAGACAGATCCGAACTACAACAGAGAAACAGTCAGATCTGAACTACAACAGAGAAACAGACAGATCCGAACTACAACAGAGAAACAGTCAGATCTGAACTACAACAGAGAAACAGACAGATCCGAACTACAACAGAGAAACAGTCAGATCTGAACTACAACAGAGAAACAGTCAGATCTGAACTACAACAGAGAAACAGACAGATCTGAACTACAACAGAGAAACAGTCAGATCTCAACTACAACAGAGAAACAGTCAGATCCGAACTACAACAGAGAAACAGTCAGATCCGAACTACAACAGAGAAACAGATCTGAACTACAACAGAGAAACTGTCAGATCTGAACTACAACAGAGAAACAGTCAGATCCGAACTACAACAGAGAAACAGTCAGATCTGAACTACAACAGAGAAACTGTCAGATCCGAACTACAACAGAGAAACAGTCAGATCCGAACTACAACAGAGAAACAGTCAGATCTGAACTACAACAGAGAAACTGTCAGATCCGAACTACAACAGAGAAACAGTCAGATCTGAACTACAACAGAGAAACAGATCTGAACTACAACAGAGAAACAGACAGATCTGAACTACAACAGAGAAACAGATCTGAACTACAACAGAGAAACAGACAGATCTGAACTACAACAGAGAAACAGTCAGATCCGAAGTACAACAGAGAAACAGTCAGATCCGAACTACAACAGAGAAACTACAACAGAGAAACAGTCAGATCCGAAGTACAACAGAGAAACTACAACAGAGAAACAGTCAGATCTGAACTACAACAGAGAAACTACAACAGAGAAACTACAACAGAGTAACAGACAGATCTGAACTACAACAGTGAAACTACAACAGAGAAACAGTCAGATCTGAACTACAACAGAGAAACTACAACAGAGAAACAGTCAGATCTGAACTACAACAGAGAAACTACGACAGAGAAACAGTCAGATCCGAACTACAACTGAGAAATCACGAAAAGACTCAAAGTGAAACTAAAGCCGGACTCACCTCTTCAGCCGAGGCGAACACGGCCGAGTCGCTCCTCCCCGTCTTCTTCTTCTTCTTCTTCGCCGCCGTCACCCCTGAAACACGACGCTTTAACCTCCACATCTTTAACAGGTCATTATTCTGATAAAACTGTACCTGAATCTGCAGAAAAGTCCAGCTCCTCCGACACTTTCCTCTTGTTCTTCTTCTGTGGGCGACTCGGCTCCGGCTCCGGCTCCTCCTCTGAGTCTGAAACAAACGCTTAATTATTTCATCTGAGTAAATATATTTATAAAAAACAGAATTAACAAACTCACCTCCGAAATCGTCGTCCTCCAGCTCCGGCACTGAACACAAAACACATTCACAAAGTCAGATCAGTTTGGCTTTAATATGAAGAAAACACACCAGGCACTAAACTTTTCTTTTTTAAACTCTTTCTTAATGACGACCTTTTTTTGCTCCAAAAGTTTAAATTCAAAAACATGGTGCAGAATACATCCAAACGCTGCTTATGTTTAACATTTAGCAAAGACCCCACTGTAGAAAAGGCTGTCTAAAGACTGGTATGCTGGCCCTTTAAGGGGCGGAGCTTAGCCCACCGGTGTGCAGCAAACTAAAACTTTAACTAGAACTTTTACAAATGTATACATTTAGTGAGATATTTTGGTTTGAGATATTTTGGTTTGAGATATTGTGGTTTGAGATATTGTGGTTTGAGATATTTTTTATTTATTTATGGTTTATTTGGTAGGGACAGTGCAAGTTAATGAACAAGCCACACCGGATTGTAGCCTTAGGCTAATTTTCATCCGTCGTCCCCCATGCGCACTCTCAAACACACTCTCATACATCCTGGCCTATTGAACATGTTTTTAGTGGTAGGGGAAACCGGAGTACCCGGAGGAAACCTACGCAGACACGGGAAGAACATGCAAACTCCCCACAGAAAGGCCCCGTCCTTGGTGGGAATCGAACCCGGACCTTCTTGCTGTGAAGCACAAGCACTAACCGCTGTACTACCGTGCCGTGTCAATTGTGGTTTGAGATAGTGGTTTGAGATATTGTGGTTTGAGATATTGTGGTTTGAGATATATATCGGGACACGATTGTGATATATTGTGCAGCTCTAATAAAAAGGGTTTGTTACTGAACTAAACTGATTCAAATCCTCATCACCAGAAAAATAACTTGTTTTAATAAAGTCTATTTGTTTCGTAATGAGGATCTTACCCTCTTCATCGTCGTCATCGTCGTCGGCCGGGTCCATGAAGGCCCCGCCCTCCTCCTCAAACTCCTCCCCAAAGTCCTCCTCGTCCAGACTCAGCTCCACCTCCTCATCGTCCAGGTCCAGGTCTGAGTCCTGGTCTGAGTCCGAGTCCTCGGGGCCCGCGGACCGCGCTTTGGGACCCACACTCCTGAAACACACGCAGAGTTAGAGGCGGGGAAGGAAACCACAGGCGAAGGTTCTTGAGTAGGGATGGGCATCGTTCGTTAAGTACTTTAACAATACCTGCTTTTCGGTTCCAGTGACTTAACGGTACTTTTTTCGATACCTATGTTATTTTAATTCAATACAAATAACATGTATAAAAAGCATCATTCAGGAAAAAGACCAACAGCACGTAAGCTCCGCCCAACAGCACGTAAGCTCCGCCCAACAGCACGTAAGCTCCGCCCAACAGCACGTAAGCTCCGCCCAACAGCACGTAAGCTCCGCCCAACAGCACGTAAGCTCCGCCTCCGGGTCTGTCGCTAAAGGTAAAGACGTCTTTCTTGTTGTCACTGCTTGGTTTTGCTTTTCAATTTGCCTAAAAACTAAAGTTTCTTATTCAGTCCTGGTTTTAAACTGGTTTAGTTTAGCTCTGGGTTTTACGACCGGAGTAAGTCCTGGTTTAGACCTGGCTCAGTCCTGACGCAGACCGTGGCTCTGCCATCTGTGTTTAGTAGTTGTAGCTTTGCTTCGTTTTAAGGCCAGTTCATTCACCAGTTCTCGTGTCTGTGAAGTCTGACGAGGCCTGTAAGTTATAGCTTTAAGGTGTAGCTTTTCTTCGCTCCATATGAGCTGAAGCCGCTCATTATCTGCGCATACCTGCATTTTTAGACTCAATGCGGGTCTGGAGACAAAAAGAACCGGAAACTGGCACCGAAATAATTTTATTTTTTCGATACCGCCCCCGACCGGAGCTTTTCGGTCGGTACCAAGTAGGAACCGTTTAACGGTGCCCATCCCTATTGTTGAGTCCTCGACTGTACTCTGTATGTGACTGAAGAAGATAAACTGATGTGTCGCGGCACTCGGGCTTTAACTCACCCGGCGAAGTCCAGGTCGCCGTCCTTCAGCTGAGCGTAATACGAGTCGCCTTCACACGAGTCTGAGGAGAAAACACATCAACATCACGTCACTCGTCTCCAACTTTATTATTCATTATTATTTATTAAGTCCGTTTGTTTCTGACCCAGGATCCGCTCGAACTCGTCGTCGTCCACGTCCTCGATGCTCTCGGTGTCGCCTTCAGGGCGTGGTCGGCGCCCGCTCGGCTGCTGCCGCCGCGTCACGAAGTACCTGACAGAAAACATCAGTGCTGATGAGCAGATCTGCTTCACTCACCACTAAAACATGTACAATAGCAGAGCCGTGGGAAGATATTTTGGTTACGGGGTGCTGAGGGCCAAAATTTACCCACAAAACACTTTTCCCGTGCATATTTCCTATTTATTAATATGGCCTGCAGTTCACAAACAATCCACCAGGGGGTACTGCAGCACCCTCAGCACCCTGGGTTCCCACGGCCTTGAACAATAGGTTCCCCTATCTCAAAGGAACTTTCCTGGTTAGGATTTCTCCAACCGCTCGCTCTCACACACATCCTATTGTACATGTTTTTAGCAGTAGGACAAACCTCTAGAGACACAGGAGAACGTTTAAACTCCATCAGTGAAGAGTCTCGGCTCTTACTTCCCAAAGTAAAGGTTTCAAAGTAAAAGTCTCACCGGTGAAAGAAAACCTGGTCCACTGGGATCTGACTCTCGTCCTTCAACACGAACTCCTCACAGTTCACTGAAACAACAGAAACATCCACACATTCACAAACTCTGTCTCCAAACGAGGGACTGTCCCGGGGCGGCTCAGACCTGGCAGGGACTCGGCTTTGTTCTTCTTCGGCTGCAGCTTCACGGAGTCAGTGCCCTGGCGCTGTTTGGGGTTTCTGAAGACAAATCTGTCCAAGAAGCGGATCAGAGTGAAGTCCTGCAGAGGGTCTCCGCTGTACGAGATACTGTCGCCCTGGAGACCACGGAGAGACTCGGTTAGACTCGGTTAGACCCAGGTTTATCTCGATTTAGTCATTCAGTTTTCTCACCTGGAGGATGGTTTTGGCGAAGAGAGAAACCGACGGGTGGAAGTGATCGGCCAACTGTGAACGACAACAACAGAGTCACATCAGAGCAAACAGAATAAACCTCTGCATAAGAGCCAGACTAACCACTGAGCCTCTGCATAAGAGCCAGACTAACCACTGAGCCTCACCGTGTGCAGCTCCCAGAGTGCAGAGCGGTCGGCGCCGCAGAACAGAGGGTTACGGTGCAGAGGGTCGTAGGCCTGGGAACTTTTCCCTCCTGAACAGAAGAAAGAGTCGTTAATGAAGCTTTAGTGTCTGAGGCGTCTGCGGAGCCCGAGGCGTCTGCGGAGCCCGAGGCGTCTGCGGAGCCCGAGGCGTCTGCGGAGCCCGAGGCGTCTGCGGAGCCCGAGGCGTCTGCGGAGCCCGAGGCGTCTGCGGAGCCCGAGGCGTCTGCGGAGCCCGAGGCGTCTGCGGAGCCAGAGGCGTCTGCGGAGCCAGAGACGTCTGCGGAGCCAGAGACGTCTGCGGAGTCCGAGGCGTCCGCGGAGCCCGAGGCGTCCGCGGAGCCCGAGGCGTCCGCGGAGCCCGAGGCGTCCGCGGAGCCCGAGGCGTCTGCGGAGCCAGAGACGTCTGCGGAGCCAGAGGCGTCTGCGGAGCCAGAGGCGTCTGCGGAGCCAGAGGCGTCTGCGGAGTCCGAGGCGTCTGCGGAGTCCGAGGCGTCTGCGGAGCCCGAGGCGCCCGCGGAGCCCGAGGCGCCCGCGGAGCCCGAGGCGCCCGCGGAGCCCGAGGCGTCTGCGGAGCCCGAGGCGCCCGCGGAGCCCGAGGCGTCTGCGGAGTCCGAGGCGTCTGCGGAGCCCGAGGCGCCCGCGGAGCCCGAGGCGCCCGCGGAGCCCGAGGCGTCTGCGGAGCCCGAGGCGTCTGCGGAGCCCGAGGCGTCTGCGGAGCCCGAGGCGTCTGCGGAGCCCGAGGCGTCTGCGGAGCCCGAGGCGTCTGCGGAGCCAGAGGCGTCTGCGGAGCCAGAGACGTCTGCGGAGCCAGAGACGTCTGCGGAGTCCGAGGCGTCCGCGGAGCCCGAGGCGTCCGCGGAGCCCGAGGCGTCCGCGGAGCCCGAGGCGTCCGCGGAGCCCGAGGCGTCTGCGGAGCCAGAGACGTCTGCGGAGCCAGAGGCGTCTGCGGAGCCAGAGGCGTCTGCGGAGCCAGAGGCGTCTGCGGAGTCCGAGGCGTCTGCGGAGTCCGAGGCGTCTGCGGAGCCCGAGGCGCCCGCGGAGCCCGAGGCGCCCGCGGAGCCCGAGGCGCCCGCGGAGCCCGAGGCGTCTGCGGAGCCCGAGGCGCCCGCGGAGCCCGAGGCGTCTGCGGAGTCCGAGGCGTCTGCGGAGCCCGAGGCGCCCGCGGAGCCCGAGGCGCCCGCGGAGCCCGAGGCGCCCGCGGAGCCCGAGGCGTCCGCGGAGTCTGAGGCGTCTGCGGAGCCCGAGGCGTCTGCGGAGCCCGAGGCGTCTGCAGTCTTACCGTCCATGTTGTGGTGGTGTACCCATGATGCACTGGGCCGCTCCTTTTTCAGCTCTTCCTGAGGTTCCTCCACGAGCCGCTCTTCGGCGTCAGCGCCATCTACTGGAGGGAGAGGAGACATGAATGAATATGTTATTCTTTTGGGGAACATAAAGAGAGTTTGATGACGTCACCTTTCTGTCCCGGTCCCTCCTTGGTCTCGGTGGCGCCCTCTTCTGGATCGTCCTCTTCGTCGGGCAGGTCTCTGAACGTCTCCTCGTCTTCGTCCTGAACAAAGTCAAAACCGTGTTAAACATAGATCAGGCTTCAATAAAACCTGGTCAAACCTCTGGTCACACAACAGCTCTATCAGCTTTCGTCCCTCAGATTGCCGCCCTCACCTCCTGGGCCTGCAGGAATCCCCTCAGCGCCGGCTTGTTCTTCAGTACCTCGGACAGCAGGAAGAGGGCGCCGCAGGTGAAGCTGGCGCCCTGCTCCGCGCTGACCTGCAGGAGGCGCTTCACGAAGGCTTTGACCCGACGCAGGACGGAGTCGGCCTTTAGAGATTTATACAGGAGGTTCAGGAACATGCTCTGACGGGACGAGTGCGACAGGCCGGGGTCCAGAAGCTTCCTGCGGAGACAAAACATGAACAACAGCTTCTTACACGCACAAAACATCAACAACAGGGGCCAAAAGAGACAGGAGCATGTTCCTAAAAAGGGCAGTATCTGTGACTCACCTGTAGAGGGCGCCGTAGTATCTGACTCACCTGTAGAGGGCGGTGTAGTATCTGACTCACCTGTAGAGGGCGGTGTAGTATCTGACTCACCTGTAGAGGGCGGTGTAGTATCTGACTCACCTGTAGAGGGCGGTGTAGTATCTGACTCACCTGTAGAGGGCGGTGTAGTATCTGACTCACCTGTAGAGGGCGGTGTAGTATCTGACTCACCTGTAGAGGGCGGTGTAGTACCTGTGACTCACCTGTAGAGGACGGTGTAGTATCTGACTCACCTGTAGAGGACAGTAGTAGTATCTGACTCACCTGTAGAGGGCGCCGTAGTATCTGTCGGAGACGCTCTGGGTGGAGTCCATGACCTGGAACAGCAGCATCAGCGCCTGCACCGCGGTGTTGAACTTCACGCTGTGCACCACGGAGAACAGCTCCCCCATGTGGCCGCGCACGGCCTCGTCTCCCGCGGGCGCGAAGGGATACGCGCGGTTCACGCCGCTCAGCAACGCGCTCAGCATCTTGCTCTGCACCTGCCGGCGCTTCACGCACAGGCTGAAGAACGAGAAGTAGATCCCGATGAGGCGCGCAGCGAGGTCACCGTCGTCCCGGCTCAGGATCACCTGCAGGGGGCGCCAACGGGACAGGTTACATGAGGACAACCAGCAGGGGGCGCAAACAGGACAGGTTACATGAGGACAACCAGCAGGGGGCGCCAACGGGACAGGTTACATCAGGACAACCAGCAGGGGGCGCAAACAGGACAGGTTACATGAGGACAACCAGCAGGGGGCGCAAACGGGACAGGTTACATGAGGACAACCAGCAGGGGGCGCAAACAGGACAGGTTACATGAGGACAACCAGCAGGGGGCGCAAACGGGACAGGTTATATGAGGACAACCAGCAGGGGGCGCAAACGGGACAGGTTACATGAGGACAACCAGCAGGGGGCGCAAACAGGACAGGTTACATGAGGACAACCAGCAGGGGGCGCAAACGGGACAGGTTACATCAGGACAACCAGCAGGGGGCGCCAACGGGACAGGTTACATCAGGACAACCAGCAGGGGGCGCAAACAGGACAGGTTACATCAATGTTACCCTCATTCTTTCCCAAATTTCTAATTCGTCTGTACTTAAAGCAGAGGTGAGTAGTCGTCTGTACTTAAAGGGGCTGGAAGCAAGTTCGCCATTTTATACACACTACTGCCACCTCAGGCCATATGTGTAACTGCACCTTCTATATTAAGCTCGTGCATGACGGCAATTCGGGCCGAAGTGACACCTTTTTGAGTGACCGTACAGGATTTTAGAGGCAGTTGTGGTGAACAGGTCTGAGCTCATTCTACACATTAGGACATGGAGGAACATGTAGGGGGAGGAAAATACTTCATTTTAACATTTTTAAACTCCTTATAGTCCCTTTAAAGCAGGGGTTAGTAGTCGTCTGTACCTAAAGCAGGGGTTAGTCGTCGTCTGTACCTAAAGCAGGGGTGAGTAGTCGTCTGTACCTGGCTGAGGAAGCACACGGCGTAGTACTGGGCCTTGACTCCGATGTTGGCTCTGAACAGCAGCCGCTCCACTTCCCCACAGACCACGCCCTTCATGTTGGGATGCCTGTGCAGCAGCGTCTCCAGCAGATACGACGCCTTCGCCGCCAGCTTGTACTCCGGGTCCCCCAGCTTGTTCACCATCTGCGTGAGCAGCGCCTTCTCCTGCTCGGGCCGGCCGCTCAGCAGCTCGAAGGCCGACGTCAGGGCTTTGGTTTTGTTGGCGAGGACGGTGTCGTGAGCCACGGCCTCCAGCGCCATCACGAACTCCGCCACCAGGTTCTTCAGCTGGTGCTCGAACAGCCACAGCACGAGCCGCCGGTCCCGGGAGTCGCGGTTCCCGCTCGCTCGCTCCTCCAGCTCCTCGAACGGGTGCTGGGAGAACGCTCGCAGTTTACGGTTCTCGGGGAGGAGATCAGACAGAAGCAGCTCTCGGATGGTGTCGATCGCCATCAAACCCATGCGACGGCTGCCTTTCTTCTTCACCTGAGGAGCAGAACAGAACATCATGGAGCTTTACACATAAAACTATACACAAGCTTAAGAATTAGTAGGAAAATGTGCAAATGGGTCGTGGTAAAATCTCAGATACAATAAGGGCTGGGCAATTTGGCAAATAAATATAATAAGATTTATATTTATTAAATTGGAAATAAACTTGAAAAAAAATAATACTTCCCGCCAACCTTGCAAAAATAGTTTATTAGGATTAGGTCCACGTTTCGGTCCCGAGACCTTCATCAGGAAAAGTGGTGAAGAGCTCCAGTTGCCCGGCCTTAAGAAGGGTGTGGGGAAATAAACTTAACCTCTTACCACCCGCCTAAACCGAATGCCTTCTGTCCTCTTTCGCTATAGGTCTGTGTTACACCTCATTTGAAAGCGAAGACCCACAAAACTGATCTTTTTCCTCGCGTTGTTGCTGTGTTGTGTCACGTTTTTATGTTTTTTTTAATTTCGGTCACAGTTTTGTTGAATTTTTGTCACTTTTTGGTTGAGTTTTTGTCACTTTTTTGTTGAATTTTGGTTGAATTTTTGTCACTTTTTGGTTGAATTTTTGTCACTTTTTGGTTGAGTTTTTGTCACTTTTTGGTTGAATTTTTGTCACATTTTTGTCACATCTTTTTGTCACGTTTTTGTTGAATTTTTGTCACGTTTTTGGTTGAATTTTTGTCACTTTTTGGTTGAATTTTTGTCACTTTTTGGTTGAATTTTTGTCACTTTTTGGTTGAATTTTTGTCACTTTTTGGTTGAATTTTTGTCACTTTTTGGTTGAATTTTTGTCACTTTTTGGTTGAATTTTTGTCACTTTTTGGTTGAGTTTTTGTCACTTTTTGGTTGAATTTTTGTCACATTTTTGTCACATCTTTTTGTCACTTTTTGGTTGAATTTTTGTCACTTTTTGGTTGAATTTTTGTCACTTTTTGGTTGAATTTTTGTCACATTTTTGTCACATCTTTTTGTCACGTTTTTGTTGAATTTTTGTCACTTGTTGGTTGAGTTTTTGTCACTTGTTGGTTGAATTTTTGTCACTTTTTGGTTGAATTTTTGTTGAATTTTTGTCACTTTTTGGTTGAGTTTTTGTCACTTGTTGGTTGAATTTTTGTCACTTTTTGGTTGAATTTTTGTTGAATTTTTGTCACTTTTTGGTTGAGTTTTTGTCACTTGTTGGTTGAATTTTTGTCACTTTTTGGTTGAATTTTTGTCACTTTTTGGTTGAATTTTTGTCACTTTTTGGTTGAGTTTTTGTCACTTTTTGGTTGAGTTTTTGTCAGATTTTTGTCACATCTTTTTGTCACGTTTTTGTTGAATTTTTGTCACGTTTTTGTTGAATTTTTGTCACTTTTTGGTTGAATTTTTGTCACTTGTTGGTTGAATTTTTGTCACTTGTTGGTTGAGTTTTTGTCACTTGGTTGAGTTTTTGTCACTTTTTTGTTGAATTTTTGTTGAATTTTTGTCACTTTTTGGTTGAGTTTTTGTCACTTTTTGGTTGAGTTTTTGTCACATTTTTGTCACATCTTTTTGTCACGTTTTTGTTGAATTTTTGTCACTTTTTGGTTGAATTTTTGTCACTTGTTGGTTGAATTTTTGTCACTTGTTGGTTGAGTTTTTGTCACTTGTTGGTTGAGTTTTTGTCACTTTTTTGTTGAATTTTTGTTGAATTTTTGTCACTTTTTGGTTGAGTTTTTGTCACTTTTTGGTTGAGTTTTTGTCACATTTTTGTCACATCTTTTTGTCACGTTTTTGTTGAATTTTTGTCACTTTTTGGTTGAATTTTTGTCACTTGTTGGTTGAGTTTTTGTCACTTGTTGGTTGAGTTTTTGTCACTTTTTTGTTGAATTTTTGTTGAATTTTTGTCACTTGTTGGTTGAGTTTTTGTCACTTTTTTGTTGAATTTTTGTTGAATTTTTGTCACTTTTTTGTTGAGTTTTTGTCACATCTTTTTGTCACTTTTTTGTTCCATTTACATCCTTGTTTTTTTCTCATTTTTTGTGGCTGTTTTGGTGCTTTTTCCCCAAAAGCTTTTTGATTATTGTAGGAGACAATGGGATCCGTTCAGGTCGGTGTTAAGAGGTTAAAGGGGTCTCCTGATCTTTGATATAAAGAAAAGTCCAGACCATAAATATTTAGATTCATAATATGCAACTATTTTGTTGTACACTTGTACAATGACAAATAAAGCAGTTACTAACTTACTTTAAAACAGTTATTTCTGTTTTAAAGCAGTATGAAGTAACTCATGCCCCTAGAGGCCATAAGCGCCACTGCAGGTGTCGTAGCATGTAGCGTTTTTTACCAATTACACATCACATCTTTTTTTTTCACTCAGACTTGGCTGTTAATGCTGTTTAAGTGACACTAGCCACAGTTAGCTTTGCCCGTTAGCTTCTTCTTCGTGATTTCATTAGTGTGTATTGGTGAATCCGACCCGGTGGCAGGAAAAGTTGCACTTGTGGTTTTCTGTCCAGAGACACCAGGGGGAGATGAAAGACCCCCCAATCATCCCTTTAACACTTGTATTACCCCCACAGGGACTGCGGAGAGGATTTATGAAGGTAAAAACATTTTTTGTATTTTGAACAATAAATCGCATTGAGCAAGTTCTAAATATTCATTAAATTTGCTGATATTTTGGCGACTGAATCGGAAAGCCTAGAACGAGGAAGCGCCCGACTCACCATGGCGACGAGGTTCCCCAGGTGCTCGAGCGAGTGCACGGGCGAGTCCTGGATGAGCACGGTCATGGCGGCGAGTCGATCCGCCAGGACTCCGGCCGACACCACGGTCTTCATCCAGCCGGCGTTGGCCCCGCGCTGCAGGCTCTTCTTGCTGCGGTAAAGCTCCGCCTCGTTCTCCAGGAGCTGCTGCGCCAGAGCCTTGTACTTGGACACGAGCTCCGCCTCCTGAGCCTCGCCGGACTCCGCCGCGTAATCCTGGTCGAACCACTTCCCCCCGGGGCGGATCAGCAGGACGCTGCGCTTCGTGAACTCGAACACCGGCTTCAGCCTCTTGGAGTCTTTGGGTTTACGCGTTTCTGAGGCCGACGCCGTTTCCCCGTTCGCTTTGTCCGGGACAGTTTGACTCTTTTTCACTTTTTCTTTCGCCGGTTTCTCCGTTTGCTTTTCAGAGTTTGGGGCTTTTTTCTCCTTCGCGTCTTTCACTTTCGGAGACTCCTCTTCTTCAGGAATAATCTGCAACAGCATTAAAACATTTTAACTCTATGACACGACACGTGAAGTTTTAAAACCTTTCGTTTAATCAAAGAAACACAAACAAGACGATTCCTTTTCCAGCCAATCCACAGGGAGGAAACGCCTCTCGATGTTTCTATCCGATGATAGTTTGTGGAGTTCACCTGTTGCCCGGAGAGCGCTCGGATTCCCAGTTTGGCGATGAACTTCTCCAGCTCTCCCTCCTCCAGGTCGTCGATGGCGCCTTTCTTTCCTCCGTCCAGCAGCTCGTTCGACTCGTCCAGAGTCGCCAGCATCACGAAGTCGGCCTGAAGGAAACAGAAGAGAAGGACAGACGCAGATAATTAACCTCTTAACTCCCACCTGAACATGTTTTCTCCTGTTCTTCAAATGCTCCAAATCAAAAAGCTTCTTCAAAACAGCGACAAAAAACGTGAAGAAAATGACAAAAACAAAAAAGGGCCAAAATGACAAAAACTCAACAAAAAAAGTGACAAAAATCCATCAGAAAAATTGCAAAAATCCAGCAAAAAAATAACAAAAATCCAGCAAAAAAGTGACAAAAATCCAGCAGAAAAATGACAAAAATCCAGCAAAAAAATCCAGCAAAAAAAAAAGACAAAAATTCAGCAAAAAATGACAAAAATTCAGCAAAAAAATGACAAAAATTCAGCAAAAAATGACAAAAATTCAGCAAAAAAAAGACAAAAATTCAGCAAAAAATGACAAAAATTCAGCAAAAAAATGACAAAAATTCTGCACAAAATGACAAAAAATCTGCAGAAAAGTGACAAAAATCCAACAAAAAAATGACAAAAAAGTGACAAAAACGGTCTATATTTTCAGTGACAACATCGGAATAATAAAGCTTTACATTAATGGGTTTATTTTGTTAAATATTCTTTTGCGAGGTTCAAAACTCACGTAATGAAGCAGGAATTGAATGATCCGCCTGAACACAAATACAAGACTGGAAGGTTTGAGGTTTGTAGGAGATTCTTTAGTGGAGATATTGTCTTGATAAAGTTACAAAATGGACGGATCTTTGCAGAAAAGTTGAATTAATAATTAAGCACCTTATTGAGTAGATTCGCTAATTCATGTGTTTCCAAGCGACAGTTTACCAAAAAAAATGTTTTTTCCTGCAACGTCTCCCCTTAAACATTTTAATTTCTAGTAGATATGATCGTCATCGTCATCGAATCTTTGTTTAGACAAAAGTAAACCACATTTCTCCACCTTGGTTTTACCCAAATCTAAAGGCTCTTGAAAAACAAGCATAAAAGTAGTAACAAAAATGCATACAAATGGGCGAAAAGGCGACAAAAAGTGACAAAAATGCGACGAAAAAGTGACAAAAATGCAACAAAAAAATTGGGCGAAAATGCGACGAAAAATTATCAATAATGGGACGGAAAAAGTAACAAAAAAGTGATTAATTTTTTTTCAAAAGCGATGGCAAAAACGAGGAAAAGAGCTCCGTTTAGATCAATTTTGTAGGTCTTAGCTTTCAAATGAGGTACTACACTAACCTATACGCTCCAGTCAAGAGTCTTTTAGATTTGGGTAAAGCTGAACTAGAGAAAAACACTCGGTTTAAGGCGGGGGGTAAGAGGATAACACATTAGAACTGAATAACAAGTGACATAATGATGATAAACTCCTTCTGCCTCATCGTGAGTGTGAAATCGTGGCATTTGTGGAGTTGTTTATCACGTGTTTCTCACTTGTGTCCCTCCGAGCCTCAGAACTTCATCCAGATTAAACTCTTCCTGCTCTTTAACGTCTCCGTTTTGCGCCTCGCCCTCGGACTCTCCGTCTGCCCCGCTGTGGTCGCCGTCCCCCGGGTCCATGTCGTCGCCCCTGTCCGCGGCGGAGAGGCCCATTTTGGACGCTTTATGTTTATTTTTCTGCTTGTGTTTCGCTGCCATGCTTTTTCCTCCCTCGGCAGCGTGAGACAGCGTGACCCGGAAGTGAATCACAGTCTATGGGCGTTCCGTAAAATGAAATACAAAATAGATAAACGTTTGTCTTTTTTATAAACTGCGTTGGAAAAAAAAATCTACATTCACTCACTTTTGTTTACGGATCCCGAAGTGAAATTCCTAAAAAAAAAAAGAAAAAAAAAGTACTTTCGAACTATTTTTTTTAATTAATTATTTTTTTCTACGTAAAATAAATACATTTTTGATTAGTTCCTTTCATCAGTAATAAAAAAGCGATTAGATCTACAAAAATATACTAATTCAAACCAATAATAATCAAACTAAGTAAAAATAATAACCTGATATTTTATTTAGAAAAGCCAACTTCCGGCCCGTGGCGTTAGCTTTATGCTAATACTAGCTTTGCGTTTCCGCTCAAACTCAACGACTTCATCGCATTTTCAGAACACAAATAGCCGCTAGAAACAGTTCGTTTTCTCCGCCATAATTGTGTCCAGTTTCCCGCAGTTTACTTTGCGTTTTGTTGTAAATCCAGTCAGATGCTAGCGCGTAGCTAATGTCACATGTGTGAAGCGCAGAGGTGACAGCTGGATGTAAATAAAGGAGAATGAGGCTGTTTCTGGGATTCAAAACGCGATATTTAGTCACTAAAGCCTTCAGTCCTTCTGCAGCAGGTGAGAACTATTACTGCATTGATTTGTGTTAAGCATAATAACATGGTTTAGTCGTTATGACCTGGAATCTAAGTGGAATTTGACACAACAGGGCACTAACAAGTTGGTTAGAAAAGCCCATTTTTATTTTAGTGCTTGTTTGTTTGAGCAACGTCAGAGATGGCATAAACTTAAAGGTTTACGACTCAAAAAGATGGAAATATTGAATTGTTTTGCTTGCATACACTGAGGAAAAGTTTATTCGAGGCTTTTACAGTATTTAGTGTCTAAATGCAGGCCTACTAGTGTGATGTAGTGTGAATACATGGGTACAAGAAGGCTGAAAATGGAGATCTGCGTGTGTAAATGAATGGATTCTTCTGTTGTTGTGGCAGTGCGATGGCCCCGCCCCCTGTGCACCTGTTCACCTGCGGAGGAGAAGCCCCGCCCGTCGATGCTGAAACACCTGACGTCGAAGATCAAAGCCACGGGCCCCATCT
This sequence comes from Gobius niger, assembly GCF_951799975.1. Lineage (NCBI taxonomy): Eukaryota > Metazoa > Chordata > Actinopteri > Gobiiformes > Gobiidae > Gobius > Gobius niger. The sequence continues at coordinate 29,768,318 of NC_136866.1, forward strand.
CTGTGGCCGAGTACATGAGGGAGGTGCTCACCAACCCGGTCACGGTGAGGACGGCGTCGCTTCATTCATTTCTATGTCACTTTATGAGGGCGGGATGGAAATAAAAGCATTTGACTTTAGCTGGTGTCTCCTGCATTGGACCTTTGGGAATTATCACCTGGAGTAGCTCAGTCCTCTGATGTAAAGTCAATGTTTGTCCGATCTGTTGCAGGGTTACTACGTGAGGAACAACATGCTGGGCGCAGAGGGAGACTTCATCACTTCACCAGAGATCAGCCAGATGTTCGGAGAGGTCAGACATGTTTGATAAAGTTTGTCGCGTTCTTTGTCCCGTCAGCTGGTTGGCGTGTGGATCATCAGTGAGTGGCTGATGTGTGAGTAGGGCCGGGTACCGCTTTCGATACCACTACTTTAACGATACCTGCTTTCGGTACCGGTGCCTTAACGGTACTTTTTCCGATACCTATGTTATTATAATTGAGTTAAAATAATGTGCAGGAAAAGTCCAAACACGGCACATCAGAAAACAGGAGCAGCAGCGTCGCCTGGAACTTCATGTTTTGAGCAGAATTCCCACTAAAGCCGTGATAAAAAGAGAGTTCGGACATTATTCCCTCCTGAGCTGCAGGAACAGACCAGATCCACATCAGGACCGTTTACTGAAGATAAACTTTTCTAAACTCACTGAGCTGTTGGACAGTGAAAGCTCCTCACACGTCACAGATCTGTTACATAGTGAGAGCGCTCACTCTGTCACTGACAATGCACCATAACTGTTCCAAACATGGCTAATGCAGAGTGAGCCTCACCTTTTCCAGAGACAATCTTTGATCCCAAACGCTCCGGTGCAGCTGGAGTTTAAACAACAGCAGGAACTTCAGGCTCTGCGGCTAAAGGTAAAGCTAAAGGTAAAGGTAAAGCTCATGTGTTTCTTGTTGTCACTGCTTTTCTGTTTGTCTAAGAGCTTTACTTTCTTATTCAGTCCTGGTTTAGTCCTGGTTTAGTCCTGGTTTAGTCCTGGTTTAGTCCTGGTTTAGTCCTGGCTCAGACGCGGCTCTGCCATCTCTGATAAAGACTGAAGTGTGAGTAAGTTACAGCTTTGCTTCTGCATTTGCGCTGAAGCTGCTCATGAGTTCAGGTTTTTTTAGACTCACTGTGGATCATTTATTGACGTTTGGAGAGAAAATGTACCGAAAATTAGCACCGAGAAAAAAAAGTTTTTCGATACCGCCCCCTACTGGAGCTTTTGGGTCGGTACCAAGTAGGTACCGTTTAACAGTACCCAGTCCTATGTGTGATAAAGTTTGTGGTGTTCTTTGTCCCGTCAGCTGGTCGGCGTGTGGATCATCAGTGAGTGGATGATGTTTGATAAAGTTTGTTTTATTCTTGTCCCGTCAGCTGGTCGGCGTGTGGATCATCAGTGAGTGGATGGCAGCGGGGCGTCCGCAGCAGCTGCAGATCGTGGAGCTGGGACCAGGCAAAGGCTCTTTGACCCAGGACGTGCTCAGAGTGAGGCTCATCGGCCGGGCTCAGAGTAAAAGCTGGTGGTAAAGTGTGACGTAAACCCTCTCGTCCTCTCAGGTGATTGGTCAGCTGCGGCAGGTGATGGGCGCGGCCTCGGTGTCCGTTCACCTGGTGGAGGTCAGCCCAGTCCTGAGCGCGCTGCAGGCCCAGGCGCTGACGGGAGGAGAGGGTCAGGTGATGGAGGGGGAGGAGTCTGTGTATCGCTGTGGAAGCACCGCAGACGGCGTCCCGGTGCGGTGGTACCGCCGTGTGCAGGACGTGCCCTCAGGCTTCAGCGTCATCGTGGCCCAGGAGTTCTTCGACGCTCTGCCCATTCACAAGTTCCAGGTACGACACGTTTTCACCGACTAAACACGGAGTAAACACGGAGTAAACACGGAATAAACACGGAGTAAACACGGAATAAACATGGAATAAACACAGAGGGAGTTCATATTTGTGTCGGTTTATAGAAAACTCCCAGAGGATGGAGGGAAATTCTCGTCGACATCGACCCAGAGCGAGACGGTCGGCTGAGGTTTGTGCTGTCGCCCAACGCCACTCTGGCCTCCACTACACTTGTACAGGTACTACTACTACCAATACTAATACTACTGTTACTACTATTACACTGGCCTCCACTACATTTATACAAGTACTACTACTACGAATACAATGACTAATACAACCATCACTATTACTACGAATACTACGAATACTACATGGGCCTCATCTGCAAACTCCTGTCCTGAATTACAAAACCAACATTATTATTATTTACCTTTAACCTCTTAACTCCCACCTGAACCGAGCACATTTTCTCCTGTTTGGCTTTACCCCAATCCAAAAGCTTCTGGGGAAAAGCTGTGAAAATAGCAACAAAACTGAGACGAAAACAGTGATGAAAATGTGACAAAAAAGTGAGAAAACATTTTTAAAAAAATTGATAAAAAAAAGTGGCAAAAATGTCACAAGAAATTGACCAAAAAAATGACCCAAAAATTACAAAAAATGGACAAAAAAGTGATAAAAATTTGACAAAAAATGGACAAAAAAATTACAAAAAAATTACAAAAATGTGACAAAAAATTACAATAAAATGACAAAGAAGTAAAAAAAAAAATGAGTTGAATACCCAACAAAAAAATCTGATGACGTGAGGAAAAAGATCCTCTCGGTTCAGGTGGGAGTCAAGAGGTTAACAAATGTCCCTGGTCTGAAAGTCCTGCCCCAGAGCAGGAGCTGGAACAGTTCCTCCTAAAGCGTCTGAGGTTCTGTAGTGTAAAGTCCTAACGTGGTGGCGTGTGTTCCAGCGCGGCGAGTGTAGCGCTGTGTAAAGGCCTAACATGTGTTCCAGCGTGGCGAGCGGCGGGAGCACGTGGAGGTCTGCGCAGAGGGAGGCGTCGTCCTCCAGCACATCTCCAGAAGGATCTCCGAGTCCGGCGGCGCCGCTCTGATCGCAGACTACGGCCACGACGGCACCAGGACGGACACGTTCAGGGTAAACTCTGGAATATCTGCGTACGCTCCGTCTGAGTCTGACCTCGCTCTGTGTCCAGGGGTTCAAAGGTCACCAGCTCCACGACGTCCTGACGGCGCCCGGGTCGGCTGACCTCACCGCAGACGTGGACTTCAGTTACCTGCGCAGGTGTGCGGGGGGCGTGGCCTGTGTGGGGCCTGTCAGTCAGAGCAGCTTCCTCCGAAACATGGGCATCGAGGCGCGGCTCCAGGTCGGTCATAATCCAAATATGGGCATTTTTGAACTGATGAGAGATTTGTGGCTGATTCAGACACACATGGGTTTGTGCAGATAAAGGCACGATGAGGACGGTTTCTGACAGACACAGATACATCAGATTAACCTCTTGACTCCCGCCTGAACCGAGAGGGTCTTTTTCCTCACGTCAGATTTCTTTTGTTGGGTATTCAACTCATTTTTGTAATTTTTTTGTCATTTTTTTGTCACATTTTTGTCATTTTTTGTCACATTTTTGTAATATTTTTGTGAAATTTTTATCACAGTTTTGTAATTTTTTTTGTCACTTTTTTGTAATTTTTTGTCCATTTTTTATCACATTTTTTGTAATTTTTTTGTCCCATTTTTGTCATTTTTTGTCACATTTTTGTAACTTTTTTGTAATTTTTTTGTCATTGTTTGTCATTTTTTGTCATTTTTTTGTCACATTTTTGTCATTTTTTGTCCATTTTTTATCACATTTTTTGTCATTTTTTTGTCACATTTTTGTAACTTTTTTGTAATTTTTTTTGTAATTTTTTGTAATTTTTTGTCATTTTTTTGTCATTTTTTTGTCACATTTTTGTCATTTTTTTGTCACATTTTTGTAATATTTTTGTGAAATTTTTATCACAGTTTTGTAATATTTTTGTCACTTTTTTGTAATTTTTCGTCCATTTTTTATCACATTTTTTGTCATTTTTTTGTCACTTTTTTGTCATTTTTTCGTCCATTTTTTATCACATTTTGTCACATTTTTGTAATATTTTTGTGAAATTTTGATCACAGTTTTGTAAATTTTTTTGTCACTTTTTTGTCATTTTTTGTCATATTTTTTATCACATTTTTTGTCATTTTTTTGTCATTTTTTTGTCAATTTTTTGTAATTTTTAGTAAATTTTTAGTAATTTTTTTGTCAAATATTTATCACAATTTTGTAATTTTTTTGTCACATTTTTGTAATTTCTTTGTAATTTTTTGTCAATTTCTTGTGACATTTTTGCCACTTTTTCAGCAATTTTTCGTCACTTTTTTGTCACATTTCCATCATTGTTTTCGTCTCAGTTCTGTCTCTATTTTCACAGCTTTTTTCCAGAAGCTTTTGGACTGGGGTAAAGCCAAACTGGAGAAAATGTGCTCGGTCCAGGTGGGAGTGAAGGGGTTAAGAGAACAGCTGCTACAAAAAGCTTTTCAGACCTAAACCGAGGCACTCAACTACAACATGTGTGCGTTTTCCCCTTTAGGTTTTGTTGCGCAGCAGCTCGGACGACGCCTCCCGCGCTCAGCTGCTCCGCTCGTACCACACGCTCACCGACCCGCAGCAGATGGGGGAGAGGTTCCAGTTCTTCGGGATCCTGCCCCTGAGCCGCGTCCAGGAACCCAGGCCTCAGAGCGGAATGACCCTGGAGAAGAACCTCCGCCCCGCCCCGCTGCCCGTGGCCGGGTTCAGCGAGCTCACGTACAAATGACGCAGAGAGAGTTCGCCGCCTCCACGCTCGTTTAACAAAGCCCAGAGTCTTCTCCCTCAGCACTGATGAACTGCGCTCATGTGACTCTCATGAAGTGGAGACAAAAGGACTTTCAGCGTAATGTGGCAGAAAAGATCAGGGAAAACTGTGTCTCTCCTGTTATTTATGTTTTGCTTTGAATGTGGTTCAGAATAATGTTGCACAAAACTAGTTCAAAGTCCATTTTATTCCGATCTCAACATCAAGAATAAATACATAAATAAATAATATGTCTTGTCTGTGTTGTCCCTGAGTCAGAGCTGCAGCCGCTCCTCTTCTGATGGTCAGGACTCGGGGCCGGTCTCGGTGGAGCTGAACTCGTCCCAGCGCTGGTCGTCGCTCTCGTGGGTCAGGTATCTCTGCCCAAACCTGCGCTCGAACTCCCGCAGGTCCTGCCACGTGTCGTAGTCCTGGAAATGACATCAAATATGAACAAACCGGGGACGATTTTCACAGCGATGTTTCTCCGCTGAGGCCGAGGAGGATGTGGGACTCTTTTCAGTACACCAGCTCTTATGAACTGATTTCTATTAATCAAATCAAATTTATTTATATAGCACATTTAAAACAACTGTTGTTGACCAAAGTGCTTCACAAAAGGTCTACAGTACAGAAAAAATATATATATAATAAGAAACAAAACACAATATACAAAACAGCAAAGCACTAACCGCTCAGATTTGGCCAGGTCTGTGCTAGACAGTGTAAAAAGCTTTTGCATAAAACTGTGTCTTTAGCAATGATTTAAACTGGTCCAGTGTCTGAGCAGCTCTGATGTGGAGAGGCAGCTCTGATGTGGAGGCAGCTCTGATGTGGAGAGGCAGCTCTGATGTGGAGAGGCAGCTCTGATGTGGAGGCAGCTCATTCCCAGTCTCGCCAACCAGACTCCGCCTCTTTACAGAAGAGGGTCTGGCAACACTCCATTGCGCGCTTTCAAAGGAAGTGACGCAGCCATATGGAGCCTACCGACCAATCAGAGCAGCTCCCTGAACGGGGTCACGTTGTTGAGCCTTTGTTTTGTAGTTTTTCAACACAAGCAGCCACTTCATGTAATGCTCCGGTTTGTGTTCTTAAGTTTTTCTGACATAAACGACAGAAGTCATTTACTGAACTCCGTGTGGCAGGAGCGCCATTGTTCATGTCCGAATGACGACAACTTCCTTCTCGCTGTTTCTGTCGTCACATCCGCTCTGTTCTCATTGGCTGCGCTTCGGTCGTCCCACATTAGTCCCGCCTCAAGTAGTAGCTTTTCTATGACAGGGTCGCCAGACTAGTCTCCTGTTTATTAATTAATAAACATCGGAGATTAGTCTGGATGCCAGGCTAACTCATTCCACAGTTTTGGAGCTGCAACAGAGAAAGCCCCGTCCCCTTTGGTCACATACTTGGAGCGCGGAACCTCTAAAAGCAGCAGATCAGCAGATCTCAGAGCCCGAGCACCAGAAGCTCAGACAAGACAACAACCTTATCCTATAATACACATGTAGAGCCGCGGACACAGGGCTGATGTGCTGTCGCTTCCTGGTCCCTGTAAGGAGACGAGCTGCTGCGTTTAGCGCCCCCTGGAGGCGACGGATTGAACGCTGACCAGACCAGTGTACACAGAATGACAATAATCAAGTCGCGAAGTTATAAAAGCATGAATGGTTTTCTCAAAGTCACAGGCAGGTGGATGCTTAGGGTTTTAAGGTGGACAAAGCTTGATTTGACAACATGATTTATATGTTTCTCAAATAAATCATTAATTAGGAACGTCGTAAAAAAAGCTCTTTGCAAACGCCCACAGCCCAGACCTAAACTTTTCCTCAGCTGTTTTGATCTTCTCTTTCTTATTGTTATGAAACTAAATTGGAATGACTGAGTTCTTCAGTTATTCCTTTGACATTTGGACAGCAACCGTATCTAAAAACCCTCAAATGAAAGAATAACTGTACCAGAATGCAGTTACTCAAAAGTTTTACCAGAATGAAGTTACTCAAAAGTTCTCAAGTTTTTTGTTTTTTTGTTTTTGTTTTGTATACTTTATTGTCCCCGTAGGGAAATTCATCCTCTGCATTTAACCCATCCTTCGATGCCGCTGGGGCGACCCGTAAGGAGCAGTGGTCGACGGCCGTGCCGCGCCCGGGGACCCGTCTCCATGATGTGGAGCCAGGCTGATGGTCAGAATCACCTGGCTGGAAGATTCACCTGTTGCACATGTTTTAGTGGTAGGGGAAACCGGAGTACCCGGAGGAAACCTACGCAGACACGGGGAGAACATGCAAACTCCACACAGAAAGGCCCCGTCCTGGTGGGAGTCGAACCCGGGACCTTCTAGCTGTGAAGCGGAGGCGCTAACCGCTGCGCTACCGTGCCGCTCAAGTTATTATTATTCAGTTACTATCCAACACTGGATATCAGCCGATATATCGGTCGGGCACAAATCGAATTGCAGTGAAGTGACTGAAAAAGCCGTTAGTTCTGTGGTTTGGAGGTCTGATGGATCGTGTACCTGGAGCCAGGGGTGGCTGAGGGTTTTGTCGACGCTGAGTCTCTTCCTCATCTTCACCTGCAGCAGGCTGGAGATCAGGTGAATGGCTGGAGAAAAACATCCCACAATAAAAGAGTTACTTCACTGCATTTGTCAGACAGAGTGGTTCTGCCGTCGTACCGGGCCGGGACACCTCCTTCCAGGGCTTGGTGGGGAACATGAACGCGGCGTTGTGGATCTGCTCCGTGACGTCCTCGTCCTCGTTGAAGGGGAAGGTCCCGCTCAGGCTCACGTACAGGATGACGCCGACGCTCCACAGGTCCAGGGAGCGGTTATAGCCCCGGCTCCGCAGCACCTCGGGCGGCAGGTACGCCGGCGTCCCGACCACGGAGCGGCGGAACGAGCGCTCGCCGATGATCTTCGCGAAGCCAAAGTCACACAGCTTCACCTGCGGAGAAGATAAGAACCATACAGCTGATCAGTTTATATAGAACCAAAGGAACAGAGAACCATACAGCTGCCCAGTTTATAAAGAACCAAAGGAACAGAGAACCATACAGCTGCTCAGTTTATAAAGAACCAAAGGAACAGAGGACCATACAGCTGCTCAGTTTATAAAGAACCAAAGGAACAGAGAACCATACAGCTGCTCAGTTAATAAAGAACCAAAGGAACAGAGAACCATACAGCTGCTCAGTTTATAAAGAACCAAAGGAACAGAGGACCATACAGCTGCTCAGTTTATAAAGAACCAAAGGAACAGAGGACCATACAGCTGCTCAGTTTATAAAGAACCAAAGGAACAGAGAACCATACAGCTGCTCAGTTAATAAAGAACCAAAGGAACAGAGAACCATACAGCTGCTCAGTTTATAAAGAACCAAAGGAACAGAGGACCATACAGCTGCTCAGTTTATAAAGAACCAAAGGAACAGAGAACCATACAGCTGCTCAGTTTATATAGAACTAACCAAAGGAACAGACCCAGCCTTTTTCAGGGTTTCTACTGGCTGTGGCAAGTCAAATTTAATGCCCCAATCCTATATTTCATTCTATATCCTATATTCTATTTCAGGGTTAGGCAACGTCAGGCCCAAAACCGGCCCTCCATAGAACCTCTGGCCCTCGGGATGACTTTGAGCAGGGGGGCCCAAAGTGGGGCCACCATTCCTTTGGCCCGCCAGAGAGTGGCCAGATTGGGGGCGCTGTTTCTCTCCTTTCGCAAAGTTAACCTCTTAACTCCCGCCTGAACCGAGAGCATTTTCTCCAGTTCAGCTTTACCCAAATCCTGTAGGCCGGTGTAACGCCTCATTTGAAAGCTAAGATCTACAAAGCTCATCTAAACGGATCTTTTTCCTCACGTCATCAGATTTTTTTCCATCTTTTTTGGGGGGGGGGTGTTCAACTCATTATTATAACTTTTTTGTCACATTTTTGTTTCATTTTTTGTCACTTTTTGTTTCATTTTGTTACATTTTTGTTACATTTTTTGTCACTTTTTGTTTCATTTTTTGTCACTTTTTTTGTCACATTTTTTGTAATTTTTTGTCCATTTTTGTCCATTTTTTGTCATTTTTTGTCCATTTTTGTCCATTTTTTGTCATTTTTTGTCACATTTTTGTCCATTTTTTGTCATTTTTTGTCACATTTTTTGTCACATTTTTTGTCATTTTTTGTCACTTTTTGTTTCATTTTTGTTACATTTTTTGTCACTTTTTGTTTCATTTTTGTTACATTTTTGTTACATTTTTTGTCACTTTTTGTTTCATTTTTGTCACATTTTTTGTCACATTTTTTGTCACTTTTTGTTACATTTTTTGTCACATTTTTGCTACATTTTTTGTCAAATTTTTTGTCATTTTTTGTCACTTTTTGTTTCATTTTTTGTCACTTTTTTTTGTCACATTTTTTGTAATTTTTTGTCCATTTTTGTCCATTTTTTGTCATTTTTTGTCACATTTTTTGTCACATTTTTTGTCATTTTTTGTCACTTTTTGTTTCATTTTTGTTACATTTTTTGTCACTTTTTGTTTCATTTTTGTTACATTTTTGTTACATTTTTTGTCACTTTTTGTTTCATTTTTGTCACATTTTTTGTCACATTTTTTGTCACTTTTTGTTACATTTTTTGTCACTTTTTGCTACATTTTTTGTCACATTTTGTCACATTTTTTGTCACTTTTTGTTACATTTTTTGTCACTTTTTGTTACATTTTTTGTCACTTTTTGTTACATTTTTTGTCACTTTTTGTTACATTTTTTGTCACTTTTTGCTACATTTTTTGTCACATTTTGTCACATTTTTGCTACATTTTTTGTCAAATTTTTTGTCATTTTTTGTCACTTTTTGTTTCATTTTTGTCACATTTTTGTTACATTTTTTGTCACATTTTTTGTCATTTTTTGTTACTTTTTGTTAATTTTTGTCACATTTTTGTCATTTTTTGTCATTTTTTGTCACTTTTTTGTCAAAGCTTTTTTGTCACATCTTCATCATTGTTTTTGTCTCAGTTTTGTTGCTATTTTCACAGCTTTTAGTTAAGAGTTAAGAGGTTAAGGAAAGACTTGTGGTGCCTTGGTGTTTATCACAGAGCGCTGTAGCATCAAGTTTTGCCGTTTTTCCCACTTTTATTCCTGCCAGTTTGATTTTAAAATGGCACCTGCGGCAGGCGGTCGGCCGACGTCAGCAGCACGTTCTCTGGTTTCAGATCACAGTGAACGATGTTTTTACTGTGGAGGTATTTCAGCGCCACCAGGATCTGCAGGAAAACAAAACAAGGTTCAGGTTCAACAAGAAATACATAATAAACAACAGAGAAACAGCAGGAAAAATAAGTCAATAAGTCAAACAGAACATTTACATTTGACAAACTCTTGGTGGTGCGTTCACTGACCTGCGTGAGGAGGAACTCGTGGTGCGTTCACTGACCTGCGTGAGGAGGAACTCGTGGTGCGTTCACTGACCTGCGTGAGGAGGAACTTGGTGGTGCGTTCAGGGAGCCGTCCTTTCTCGCTGGACAGGATCAGCTCTAACATGTCGCCCTGAAGCTTCTCCATCACCACAAAGATCTTCTCCTGAGTCTCGAACATGGACTGAAGCGTCACCACCCCGGGATGACGGACCGTCTGAGGAGCAGAACATCCACAGTCACTGAACCAACACACGGTGCTTTAACTGGACCTGTAATAACCTATAAGAAAATATCTGTATCATGTGTCGTGAAACAACCAAGAAACTTCATTTAACACCAAAAGGGCAGAAAAAACATGATACATTTTTCCTATTTTAGCACATTTTTCCCACATTAAAACATTTTTTAAAACCATTTTCCCAAATTTTTCAATTTTTTTCTGTTTTGTACCCATCCCCCTAATTAACCCCCATTTTTATCTTTTTTTGTCAATTTTTTCCACTTTTTTCCCTCAAATTTAGCATTTTTTTTCTAGATTTTTGTCAAACAAAAAAACGTTAAAAAAAATCTCTTTTTTTTAATTACTTTTTCCAAAACATTTTTTTTTTCTATTTTTGCAACTTTTCCCCCAATTTTTCCACTTTTTTTCTTTTTTTGATTTTTGATTTCAATTATTGGTTTTCATGTTCTTTATTATTATTCCTCTTCCATCTTTTTCCCGATTTTCTAGAGCTTTCAGCACCTTCATGCTTCAATCGCAATGGCGCAGCTTCTGCCAATCAAGCACTGAGGCCATTTCAACAGTTTGACCAGTTTATGGAATATAAAAGTTTATGCAATATTAATAATTTATGCAAATTAACCACTTTATGCATTTTAAACCGTTTATGCAACTTAAGAGTTTATGCCATTTAGGATTTATGAATTTTAAAGAGTTTATGCAATTTACATAATTTATGCAAATTAACCCATTCATGCATTTTACCACTTTATGCATTTTACCAGTTTATGCAAATTAAGCAATTTATGCAATTTGAACAGTTTGTGCAATTTCTGCATTCGCTTCCCGCAATTCCGCAGTCAATCGCAATGGCGCAGTTATTATTCCTCTTCCATCTTTTTCCCGATTTTCTCCAGCTTTCAGCACCTTCATGCTTTGTGCAATTTATGCAAGTTATGCATCAAAACGTTCCGCATGTTGAGGAGAAGGTGCTGTTACTTTTGGGACTTCTGCAACTTACGGTTTTTCCGCAATCGGCCGAAATGTTGGAGATTTTTCCCATTGACTTATAATGGGGCTGCCGCAAATCCACTTTTTTCTGCATTTTATGCAATTTCTGCACTTTGTGCATGTTCAGCTTCTGCAACTTGTGGGTTTTGAGAAAAAATTGTCCTTCTGCAGATTTCCAGTTTTTTTATACGGGAGTTTGAAATTTTTGCATTAGTGTGTATGGGGGAATCCAGCCAATCAGGAAACTCCAGGACTTTCAGCCATTTGTGCTTCTGCCAATCAAGCACTGAGGCCATTTCAACAGTTTGACCAGTTTATGGAAAATAAAGGTTTATGTAATATTAATAATTTATGCAAATTAACCACTTTATGGGATTTAACCGGTTTATGCAACTTAAGAGTTTATGCCATTTAGGATTTATGAATTTTAAAGAGTTCATGCATTTTACCCCTTTATGCCGTTTATACAGTTTATGCAACATGACATTTATGCATTTGACCAGTTTATGCAAATTAGATTATGCAAATTAACCACTTCATGCAATTTTATCAGTTTATGCATTTACCCCATTTTTTATCCTTTTTTGTCCACTTTCAAAATTCTATTTAAAATTTTTGCCAACGTTTCCACTCTTTTTCCACTCATTTTTACATTTTTTTTCCACAAATTTTAACTTTTTGCAATTTTTTTTTACTTTTTTCACATTTATAAATTTTTTACCAACATTTTTTTTATTTTATTTTTCAATTTTTTCAACTTTTCCTGGCAAATATTGTCACTTTCTCCCCACTCCCCTCCAATTTCCGCATTTTTTCCAGTAACTGCTTTCGATACTGTGATTTTTTCAACACCAGTGGAACTTGAACTTTTGGGGTAAAATTTAACAGTACCCAGCCATACTAATAATGCCCACTCTTTGACCAGTAGGTGGCGCTGTGCAGATGTGCCGTCACTGCCACTGACAGAGGGGACTCGGATCATGTCGTACAGTTGGTTGAGCGTCACCTGCAGGATGGCCACCTCGTTCTTCAGCTGGCTCTCCTCCGTGTTGGGGAAGCGCAGTTTGTCGATGATCTTGATGGCCACGTCTCGCCCTGTTTTCCGGTGTTTTCCTGCTCACACACACACACTTCCTCAGTCTCCCCCCCCTCACGGCTCATTCAACACATTTAACCCTGAACGTCTGACCTCCGTAAACGACGCCGAACTGCCCCGACCCCAGAACCTCGTCCGTGAAGATCTGGAACACGGCGCTGATGTCCTGCAGACGGGGATTTATTCCATTATTTCATTGTTTTTATTTATCTGTGGATAAACTCTGGACTCACCTGGTTCTCCTGGACCTGGGCGTCGGACACCGAGAGGCTGCGCTCCTCTGGAAAACACCACACAGGGGTCAGACCAACATTTACAAGCAACAAAGGGAAAGAAAAAGGATCTCTCTGCTGATGGAAAGTGTGAAATAGTTGAATGTCTTGGTCTTGGTGTGAAAACCTTCGATATTTCATGAAAGATGAAGCGTAATCATGGTACAGATAAGAGATGATTCAGAGACACGCGGGTTTGTGCAGATAAAGGCACAATGAGGACGGTTTCTGCCAGACAAATACATCAGTTTAACCCCTTAACTCCCGCCTGAACCGAGCACATTTTCTCCAGTTTGGCTTTACCCCAATCCAAAAGCTTCTGGAAAAAAAGCTGTGAAAATAGCAACAAAACTGAGACGAAAACAATGATGGAAATGTGACAAAAAAGTGACGAAAAATTGATGAAAAAGTGGCAAAAATGTCACAAAAATGTCACAAGAAATTGACAAAAAATTCATGAAAAAATGACAAAAATGTGATAAAAAATTGATAAAAAATTGATAAAAATTTGACAAACAAATTACAAAAAAAAGACCAAAAAAAGACCAAAAAATGACTAAAAAGTTACAAAAATGAGTTGAACACCCAACAAAAAAATGATGAAAAAGTGGAAAAAATGTCCTCTCGGTTCAGGCGGGAGTTAAGAGGTTAAGAGAACAGCTGCTACAAAACTGGAGTCTCCTGAACATGAAGGTGTAGGACCCTCCAGAGGCTGTGAAACTGAGACGAAAACAATGGTGGAAATGTGACAAAAAAGGGAGAAAACATTGACAAAAAAGTGACAAAAAATTGATGAAAAAGTGGAAAAAATGTCATAAAAATGTCACGAGAAATTGACCAAAAATTTATAAAAATATGACCAAAAAATGACAAAAATGTGACAAAAATGAGACAAAAAAATGACAAAAAAATGACAAAAATGTGTCAAAAAATGACAAAAAATGTGACAAAAAAATAACCAAAAAATGTGACCAAAAAATGACAAAAAAATGACAAAAATGTGTCAAAAAATGACAAAAATGTGACAAAAAATAACCAAAAAATGTGTCAAAAAATGACAAAAAAATGACCAAAAATGACCAAAAATTGACCAAAAAATGACAAAAATGTAACAAAAAAATAACAAAAAAATGACAAAAATGTGTCAAAAAATGACAAAAAATTGACAAAAAATTGACCAAAAAATGACCAAAAATTGACCAAAAAATGACAAAAATGTGACAATAAAATGACAAAAATTTGACCAAAAAATGACAGAAATGTGATAAAAATGAGTTGAATACCCAACAAAAAAATGATGGAAAAAAAATCTGATGACGTGAGGAAAAAAATCCTCTCGGTTCTCTCTTAAGAGGTTATGAGAACAGCTGCTACAAAACTGGAGTCTCCTGAACATGAAGGTGTAGGACCCTCCAGAGGCTGCAGTCGTGCATTAACCTTCTGTCCGGCCTCTCCTAAACTGAAGCAGAAACGGCTGAAATACCGTTCATGAGTTTCATTGAAAAACTTTTTTTTTTCAGATGGTACTTTTTGGGAGGATGTATTTTATGTTGTTGTTTTGCTTTTATTGGAAAATGCTGTTGTTTTATCAGAGTAAGTAACATTTATACGATCACACAGACTGTAGAGACTCACTGTGCGGCTGCTCCGGGCCCCGGCTCTCGGTGATGGGTTTCAGGGCCTGCCTGAGGGCGTGCTCCCAGCTCCGGAGCTCAGAGTCTGCTCCTGGTCCTGCTCCTGGTCCTGCTCCTGGGTCTGCTCCTGGTCCTGCTCCTGGGTCTGCTCCTGGGTCTGCTCCCGAGTCCTCCACGATGAAGTAAACCACGGACGATAACACCAGAGAGAAGCCCTGCCTGGACCCACTCACGGCCTCGCCACGGTCTGGAGTCTGGGCCTGGTCCTGCTTTTGGTCATTGTTCTGGTGCTGGTCCTGGTCCTGGTCTCGGTTTAAGTCTTGGTTTAGGTCTTTGTTCTCGTCATTGTTCGAGTCTGGTTTCTGGCCCTGATTTTGGTCATTGTATAAGTCTTGGTTCTGGTCCTTGTCATTGATCTGGTCCTGGTTTTGGTCTCTGTCCTTGTTTAAGTCCTTGTTTAAGTCTGTAAGTCTCTGGTCCTTGTCCTGCTCATTGTGTGAGTCTTGTTTCTGGCCCTGATTTTGGTCTTTGTCCTGGTCTTGTTCCTGATTCTGGTGTCGGTCCTTGTTTAAGTCCTGGTTCTGGTCCTTGTCATTGGTCTGGTCCTGGTCTTGGTCTCTGTCCTTGTTTAAGTCTCGGCTTAGGTCTTTGTTCTGGTCTTGTTCCTGGTCTTGTTCCTGGTCTCTGTCCTGGTTTAAGTCCAGGTTCTGGTCCTGATCCTGGCCCCCTGGTGACTCCACCCTCAGGATCTCAGACAGAGGCAGCTCCTGCAGAGTCAGAACATTAGAGTCAAAGGTCTGGTTCATAAACCCGTCTCTCTCAGAAAGAGCCTGACGAGGACTCCAGGTCTGATCCAGGTCTGATCCAGGTCTGATCCAGGTCTGATCCAGGTCTGATCCAGGTCTGATCCAGGTCTGATCCAGGTCTGGTCCAGGTCTGATCCAGGTCTGACCCAGGTCTGATCCAGGTCTGATCCAGGTCTGATCCAGGTCTGATCCAGGTCTGATCCAGGTCTGATCCAGGTCTGGTCCAGGTCTGATCCAGGTCTGACCCAGGTCTGATCCAGGTCTGATCCAGGTCTGACCCAGGTCTGATCCAGGTCTGATCCAGGTCTGGTCATTGGAGCGATGCCTGTGGAGATGGAGGATGACTGGACAGAGAAGTGAAGCCTGACCTTGTAGAACTTGGAGTCGGTCTGGTTCTGGTACAGCGTGAGGCTCTTGGCGTCCAGTCTCCAGAAGTGTCTCTTCCTCTGCACAAACACAAACGTCATAATAACTTTTTTATCCCTTTAAAAACATCGTTGCGCTCGTAATTGACCTCTTCTTTGTCAATGTTTCGAAATACGTTTTTTTTTTTTCATATTTTTGTGCGAGCAACTACAAATATCTAATCAAATACCTATATTACCAGATAGGCCTCGATGCCCTGAGTCACTATACTAGTGTTTTAGGGACTGGGGAGGGGCCATGGTCGATGACGAGCGCGACTACTTTCGTGTCAATGTTGCGCCATGCCTGGATTTTCCACCTCTTTCACGCGAGCAGTTACGAATTACTGTATTATTGTCTAATGCATGGGGAGCGCTCTGCTGCCTGTACAATTACAATAGGCCCGAGCCCTGCAGGCCGCTCGGGCCTAATAACAATAATACCAGGTTGTCGGAGCTGGTGTAGTTCCATAATAATAATAATAATAATGATTATTATTGTTTTTATATTACCAGGTTGTCGGAGCTGGTGTAGTTCCATAATAATAATAATAATGATTATTATTGTTTTTATATTACCAGGTTGTCGGAGCTGGTGTAGTTCCATAATAATAATAATAATGATTATTATAGTTTTTATATTACCAGGTTGTCGGAGCTGGTGTAGTTCCATAATAATAATAATAATAATGATTATTATTGTTTTTATATTACCAGGTTGTCGGAGCTGGTGTAGTTCCATAATAATAATAATAATAATGATTATTATTGTTTTTATATTACCAGGTTGTCGGAGCTGGTGTAGTTCCATAATAATAATTATTATGATTATTATTGTTTTTATATTACCAGGTTGTCGGAGCTGGTGTAGTGGACCAGCCAGCCCTCCTTCACGGCGGCCGAGCTGCGGCGTTTGGTCTGACGCACCGACTGCACCACTCGCATCAGGGGGATGTTCCCGCTCACCGGGCTGGAACAGGAACAGGAAACGTTTATCAGCACAAAGTATTTAGTGAATCTTTGGTGAAATATTTGCAGCATGTTGAAGGTAGAGGGAACTCAGAGGGGAAATGAACAACGCAACTTTAGACTCTTTCATTTCAGTGTTTCCAATGATCTTATACAGTAAAAATGTCTAGTTTGAATCTAATTTAATGCTTTTTACTGACATTCAAGTCAACATTAATGAAATCACTTTTAAAGCCCAGTGTAAACCCGGTCCTGACGCAGAGACTCACAGTCACATGTTCAGAACACGTCACGTTACATTATTTATTTCTAGCCTTTTGTGACGAGTAATCAATAATTAATTATCGTCCAGTCATTTTAATCAATGTGTGGCCTTTGACAGCACTGACCCTAAAGCGACTCTACAACACGAGCTCGCCCTGTAGGTCAGAGCTCTACAAACGTGTCCTGGAACTGAAGCTAAATCTGACCCAGAGCTGGAAATAAACTCACATCAAAAACACCGTTTGGAAGTAAATTTACAATATTCAGTTTATCTCCAATGGCAGAAAAGTGTCAAAAAAAAAAAGGAAAAATTGGGGGGAAATTTAGAAAAAATGGGAACAAAAAACAAAGGAAAATAGTGAAAAAAAAAGAAAAATTGGGGAAAGAATTGGGAAAAAATGGGGGGGAAATTTGGAACAACATTTGGCAAAAATAGAAAAAGCATGGGGGGAAATAAAGAGAAAATGGGGAATAATTAGGAACAAAATAGGGGGGGGGGGAATAAGGGAAATATTGGGGAAAAAATCAGAAAAATTGGGAACAGAATGTAAGGGAAAAAACAAGGGAAAATAGACCCAAAAAAATTGAAATGAGGAAAATTGACAAGAAAAAACAGTGGAAAAAAATGGTGGAAAAATAAAGCAACAAAGCCGTGTACTGTAACTGTAACTGTAACTGTAACTGTAACTGTAAATGTAAATGTAAATGTAAATGTAACTGTAAATGTAAATGTAAATGTAAATGTAAATGTAACTGTAACTGTAACTGTAAATGTAAATGTAAATGTAAATGTAAATGTAAATGTAACTGTAACTGTAAATGTAAATGTAAATGTAAATGTAACTGTAACTGTAACTGTAAATGTAAATGTTTGCAGCACATGTTTTCCTCATGAATCTCCTCCTGTGACTCTGTGACTCGGACCTGTCCCTGTCCCGGTCGCCCTGGCCTCTCTCCGGACTCCGCGGGGCCGAGTCTGAGTTCTCCTCCGTCAGGACCAGCCCCAGGACCGAGTCTGGACTCAGCAGGTCGGACTCTGACGGACAGAGAGGTCAGAGGTCAGGTTCATCACAAGGTGAATGTGTGGGCGGGGCTTAGACTCACGTCCGCTCGGCTCCTCCCCCTGACAGTCCCGCGGAGCGTTCGCCGCACATTTCTTATGGCAGTTGAACTTACAGTCTGAAAAACACATGAATGTTCGTTTGGTTTTGACATTTGGTTTGAGTTTTGGTGCAGTTTTGGTGGAATTCCAGTTTACTCCCTTCAAATGCGACCGAATTATCAGCAGATTTTAGTCACAGTTAAATTTTCAGTCAGAAAAAATATGACTTTGACCAAAATTAGGGCAAAACATTTCCGTAAACAAAAACACCAAGGATCTGTTTGAACCCCTTAACTCCCGCCTGAACCGAGCACATTTTCTCCAGTTTGGCTTTACCCCAATCCAAAAGCTTCTGGAAAAAAGGTGAGAAAATAGCAACAAAACTGAGACGAAAACAATGATGGAAATGTGACATAAAAGTGACGAAAAATTTATTAAAAAGTGGCAAAAATGTCACAAAAATGACCAAAAAATGACAAAAATGTGACAAAATGTGCCAATAAAATTTAAATAATTTGACAAAAAAATTACAAAAATTTGACAAAAAAATTACAAAAAAATTACTAAATAATTCCAAAAAATTGACAAAAAAAAATAGAAAAAGTTGACAAAAAAATGACAAAAATGTGACAATTTTTTTTTACAAAAATGTGATAAAAAATGACAAAAAAATACATAAAAAATGACAAGAAATGTGACGAAAATGTGATAAAAATGATGAAAAAATGACAAAAAAGTGACAAAGATGAGTTGAATACCCAACAACAAAATGATGAAAGAAATCTGATGACGTGAGGAAAAAGATCCGCTTGGTTCAGGCGGGAGTTAAGAGGTTAAATGATCTCTGATAAGTTCACGTTTTGTTCAGTAAACTCCACAGTAGAAGGTGTGTGTGTGTGTGTGTGTGTGTGTGTGCGTGTGTGTGTGTGTGTGTGGGGGGGGGGGGGGGTCGTACCGCGGCACTGCAGGCCCTGGCGGAACAGCCCCCTCAGCAGGCGTTTGCAGAGCGGGCAGACGGTCGGCCGTGTGAACGTGTGGACCGAGAAGGTGTGAGGGATGTTCAGCCTCCGCTCGGCCACCAGGGGGAGCTGTGGAGAGACACAGGAGAACAAGTTGCTCATTACATACTCACTACTGCCACCTCGGGTCATACGTGTAACTGCAGCTTCTATATTAAGCTTTCTGAGCGACAGTGCAGGATTTCAGAGGCTGTTGTGGTGAACAGGTCTGAGCTCGTTCTACACATGAGGACATGGAGGAACATTTGGGGAGGAAATACTTAGTTTTAACATTTTTAAACTCCATATCGTCCCTTTAGAGCTCTTTGCAGGATAATGTCCCGGTCCAGCAGGTTAGATCAGCCTCGTTAATCCTCTGTCCGTACAGTAAAAGTACATGTTTTTACTGAGTGTTGATTTATCAGTTTATCATTGACGTGCAGCTGTTGTTGTCGCTGACCCACTTCTCTGCGGAAAACCATCGATCCAGCTGTTACATCATGGCCCCGCCCTCCGCGTCCCCTTTTTACCTCTGCTCCCGGCGCCGTGTGTCTGCGGTCCGTGAGGCGCCCGCTGAAGCCCAGGTCCGGCCTCCCCCCTGAGGTCCCGGAGGTCCCGGAGGTCAGGCCGAGCGTGGAGAACCTCCGCCTCCGCTCGCCGCTGCAGGTGTTGGGGATCTTAAAGACGCAGCGCTTGTGGTAGTTCAGCCCACAGCCTGGAACAGAGGGCGGAGTCAGCACCTACAGCTCAAACACTGGAAGAAGAAGCTTTAGATTTGGATAAAGCCTGCTGGGTGAAGGCGGGAGGGAAGGGGTTAAATAAGCTCCAGAGTTTTGGCCTGGGCTGACAACCCTCTGCTTTGTCTGTAAACGTCCTCATCATCTGACGTGTCCTCATGACGAGCCCGAGGTTCTTCATTTCATTAACGACATGAGGCAGAAGTTTGGAAATGTTCTTATCGTCCTCAGCCTCACAAACCAGAGCCACTCACTGAACCTTTAACCGAGCTCATTTTCTCCAGTTTGGCTTTACCCAAATCTAAAAGATTCTTGAAAAACTCAACAATAACAGTAAACAAGCGACAAAACCACGACTAAAAAGTGATGGAAGAGCCAGAAGAGAGACACAGATATGCGACAAAAACGTACGCACTAACCTCACACTCGGTCAATGGGCGAGACAACGTAATATTTAAAAGTCTTTTAGGCCTGGCAAGTTTCTTTATACTGTGCATTTTGTACACACGGCAACTCAACACGTGTGCAGGAATCAGTTCTAAGACTTAAAAACTGGAAAAGCACCGAGATGCCCAACATTAAAGGTCCTAAATCAGGCTAAATCAACACCCAGAGTGTTTTTTGGCTTCATTCACACAGTTCTAACAATCCTCCTGAATCCTGCTCTCTGACAGTGTTCATTTTGACAACATGTTTTATTTGACAACATGTTTTAGTTTTTTGACTAAAATGTAATTTAATTTAGTCAAAAAAAACATTTCAATTTTAGTCTAGTTTTAGTCGACTAAAATTGCATGTCAATTAGTCGACTTATATTGATAATATTCATTATAATCATATTTAATCGTGTTCCTCGACTTCATGGAGCTGCTTCACATGAACAAAGCTCAGACCTGTTTATAAGCCGAATGCCCATCTCGGGTCGCCCGTTGCATTATGGGTAATGGTGTCATGATTCGTCTTTTGTTCATATGTTTTCTTGTGTTTGGTCTTGTCCCGTTTTATTTTGATATGTGTTCTGCTGTGATTTTGCTTGACTTCCCTCGTTACCTGCCTGCCCCGCCCTGATGTGTTTCACCTGTGCCCCGTTTCCTCTTGTATTTATACCCCTGTGTTTCCCTTGTCCTTTGTCGCGTCATTGTCTTTCTCAGCCCCGGTTTTTGGTTATGTCTGGATTTTGTTATTTTGGTTTTCATCCGTCCATGTTGCGGTAGCTACTTCAGCTCTGTGATAGTTTGTATTTGACTGATCGTTTTCAGGTTCCAATTTTGATTTTGTTTTTGATCTCTTTTAGTACCCGAGCCTGCTCCGGAGCCACCCCCAGGACCAAGCCTAGCCACTGGGACGCTTTTTGTTATTAAATTTACTTCGAACCACGCTTTGGTTTGCTGTGTCTGTTCTTGGGTCCAATTTAGCAAACCCTAAAAAATGGAATTTATTTTGGCGACCAAACAATATTGATAGTTAGCGTAAAGCAACGAAGGAAACTCTGATTTGGAGCGTTTTAACCGCTGGAAAGTTGATGATATAAAGTGCTTTTGTCGTCGCGGTGGAGCTTGTTACGATATTTGCATAAAGTCTATTTTTACAACCAGGGCTGAGAACGGAGATACAGAAACTGAAAGAACTGAACGGCCGTTCATTTGTAGAGATGCTTAAAAAGTAACGACCAGTCCTTGTTCACATAGTTGGAAAAAGTATGTGAGAAAAACATTTGTGACCCTCGAAAGCAACTGTGCAGGGTCTGAAACTGTGGCCTCAAGTCCCGACATTCAGGACATTTAAACTGGAGTGAGAAATAAACACATAGAGCTCTCCTTTTCATTTTTATTTAGTCTTATTTGAGTCGACTAAAATATCTGGACATTTTAGTCATAGTTTTAGTCTCATGAGAAACTTTTTAGTTTTAGTCCAATTTTAGTCGTCAAAAATATCACTTTGACTAAAATTAAGACTAAATATTTTAGTCGACGAAATGAACACTGCTCTCTGAGGCTCCGCCCTCTCCTGTAAACCACTGACAGGAAGAGCCTGATGTCTGTAATGTAATGCCTTAGGCCTGATTTTAATTTATAAAACATTTTTTTCATTATTTCTGTTGTAAGAAAGAAATGAAGAAAAAAAGAAAAGATAAAAGGAAGTGCCTGAGGACGTCATGTTTGCACCTAAAGCTGTGAAGAAGGAGCTCTTTCTAAGCTACTCTGGACACGCCTGTTCTTTTTTCTTACCTAACGATAATGTCACGGAGAAAAGCACGTTTGGCTACGAGGACTTTATTCAACCTTCCTAAAGCAGAGGACACTCAACAGAAGTCGTTTTTTCTCTCCAGGATTCAGCGACTTTCACCAAAACAGTGTTTTTCTGACTGTCTCTGATGTTTGTGAACCTTTTTGCTGTGATATTTACATTTCCACTACTGCTAAAGAGAGCGGAGAGAGGGGGCGGAGTTAACTGAATCAAAGCGTTGTGTCTTCTGGGTTTGAAAAATACCTCCAGAAATTACTTTATATATATTTAATATTTATCACAAAAATGAGTACTCCATAGTGGTAAAGGTACAATATATCATGTAAATGCCTATACTTTACTTTGGGATGGATAAAAGAGCAGATACAGATCCTTTAACCTCTTAACTCCCGCCTGAACCGAGAGCATTTTCTCCAGTTCAGCTTTACCCAAATCCTGTAGGCCAGTGTAACGCCTCATTTGAAAGACCTACAAAACTAAATTGATCTTTTTCCTCACATCATCAGATTTTTTTTTATCACTTTTTTTGTTGGGCAGTCGTCTCATTTTTGTCAAATTTTCGTGACTTTTTTGTCACTTTTTCATCAAATTATTCGCATTTTTTTGTCAAATTCTTATCACTTTTTTGTCATTTTTTGTCACTTTTTTCGACCATTTTTTCTCGATTTTTCGTCAATTTTTCTCACTTTTTTGTCAAATTTTTGTACATTTTTCGTCCATTTTTTCCTCACTTTTTTCACATTTTCATCCTTGTTTTCGTCTCAGTTTTGTTGCTATTTTCACACCTTTTTTCCAGAAGCTTTTGGATTGGGGTAAAGCCAAACTGGAAAAAATGTGCTCGGTTCAGGTGGGAGTTAAGGGGTTAAAGAGAGGCTGGATTAATTTACAAAAACAACATGTTGGCAAAGAGAAATGTCAATGTAAAAGTGCAGTTCATTATTATAAATATCCTGTCTGTATTTTAAGCCTTGTTCTCGGGGCGGCTGCACTTTATCAAATCTGTGTTTCTTTTTTTGTGTGTAGAATGGGCTGTCACTGACACAATCCTGAATAAAAAATGAATACCCTCACCCTCGCACTTGAGCCCCTGCCGCACCAGCCCCCACAGCATCTGCCCGCAGTGGTCGCAGAAGGCGGGCGCTCTGTAGGAGTGGACCATGAGGACGTGAGGGCGGGTCCCGGGCTCCGACGCTGACGCTGAGCACAGACATGTCAGTTTTACATCGGTCAGACAAACCCGGCCCTGCCCCGGGACTCACCGGGCAGCACCACCTCCAGCGTGTCCCCCTGCTGGAGCTGCTGGGGACTGCACAGCTTCTGGAGCAGGTTCTCGGAGCTCGGGTCGTGTCTGAACAACAGGATCCTCTCCTTCAGCCCCGAAGCTCCACAGTCGGGGAACTAAAGAGGACGAGACGGGGCGTCAGGGACCAGACTTTAACCCACTGTGGAGCCGGGGAGTCACATGACACCAGAGGAGGGTCATCAATAATGGACTGACACCGTGTGCAGCGGAAGACAGAGGAATACAGAAGAATACAGAGGAATACAGAAGAATACAGAAGAATACAGAAGAATACAGAAGAATACAGAAGAATACAGAAGAATACAGAAGAATACAGAAGAATACAGAAGG
Source organism: Gobius niger (assembly GCF_951799975.1). Classification (NCBI taxonomy): domain Eukaryota; kingdom Metazoa; phylum Chordata; class Actinopteri; order Gobiiformes; family Gobiidae; genus Gobius; species Gobius niger. Next base: position 29,791,839 of record NC_136866.1, read on the forward strand.
ATACAGAAGAATACAGAGGAATACAGAAGAATACAGAAGAATATAGAAGAATACAGAAGAATACAGAAGAATATAGAAGAATACAGAAGAATATAGAAGGATACAGAGGAATACAGAGGAATACAGAAGAATACAGAGGAATACAGAGGAATACAGAAGAATACAGAAGAATACAGAAGAATACAGAAGAATACAGAAGAATACAGAAGGATACAGAAGAATACAGAGGAATACAGAGGAATACAGCAGAATACAGAAGAATACAGAAGAATACAGAAGAATACAGAAGAATACAGAGGAATACAGAAGAATACAGAAGAATACAGAAGAATACAGAAGAATACAGAAGAATACAGAAGAATACAGAAGAATACAGAAGAATACAGAAGAATACAGAGGAATACAGAAGAATACAGAAGAATACAGAGGAATACAGAAGAATACAGAAGAATACAGAAGAATACAGAAGAATACAGAAGAATACAGAAGAATACAGAGGAATACAGAAGAATACAGAAGAATACAGAGGAATACAGAAGAATACAGAGGAATACAGAGGAATACAGAAGAATACAGAGGAATACAGAAGGATACAGAAGAATACAGAAGAATACAGAGGAATACAGAGGAATACAGCAGAATACAGAAGAATACAGAAGAATACAGAAGAATACAGCGGAATACAGAGGAATACAGAAGAATACAGAAGAATACAGAGGAATACAGCGGAATACAGAGGAATACAGAAGAATACAGAAGAATACAGCGGAATACAGAGGAATACAGAGGAATACAGCGGAATACAGAGGAATACAGAAGAATACAGAAGAATACAGAAGAATACAGCGGAATACAGAAGAATACAGAAGAATACAGAAGAATACAGAAGAATACAGCGGAATACAGAGGAATACAGAAGAATACAGAGGAATACAGAGGAATACAGAAGAATACAGAAGAATACAGAGGAATACAGAAGGATACAGAGGAATACAGAGGAATACAGAAGAATACAGAGGAATACAGAAGGATACAGAAGAATACAGAGGAATACAGAGGAATACAGAAGAATACAGAGGAATACAGAAGGATACAGAAGAATACAGAGGAATACAGAAGAATACAGAGGAATACAGAGGAATACAGCAGAATACAGAAGAATACAGAAGAATACAGAAGAATACAGCGGAATACAGAGGAATACAGAAGAATACAGAGGAATACAGAAGAATACAGAGGAATACAGAGGAATACAGAAGAATACAGAGGAATACAGAAGAATACAGAGGAATACAGAAGAATACAGAAGAATACAGAGGAATACAGAAGAATACAGAGGAATACAGAGGAATACAGAAGAATACAGAGGAATACAGAAGGATACAGAAGAATACAGAAGAATACAGAAGAATACAGAGGAATACAGAGGAATACAGAAGAATACAGAGGAATACAGAAGAATACAGAAGAATACAGAGGAATACAGAAGGATACAGAAGAATACAGAGGAATACAGAAGAATACAGAAGAATACAGAGGAATACAGAGGAATACAGAAGAATACAGAGGAATACAGAAGGATACAGAAGAATACAGAGGAATACAGAGGAATACAGAAGGATACAGAAGAATACAGAAGAATACAGAAGAATACAGAAGAATACAGAAGAATACAGAAGAATACAGGAGAATACAGCAGAATACAGAAGAATACAGCAGAATACAGCAGAATACAGAAGGATACAGAAGAATACAGAAGGATACAGAAGGATACAGAAGAATACAGAGGAATACAGAGGAATACAGAAGAATACAGAAGAATACAGAAGAATACAGAAGAATACAGAAGAATACAGAAGAATACAGAGGAATACAGAAGAATACAGAAGAATACAGAAGAATACAGAAGAATACAGAAGAATACAGAAGAATACAGCAGAATACAGAAGAATACAGAAGAATACAGAAGAATACAGAAGAATACAGAGGAATACAGAAGAATACAGAAGAATACAGAAGAATAATGAAGAATACAGAAGGATACAGAAGAATAATGAAGAATACAGAAGGATACAGAAGAATAATGAAGAATACAGAAGGATACAGAAGAATACAGAAGAATACAGAAGAATACAGAAGAATACAGAAGAATACAGAAGAATAATGAAGAATACAGAAGGATACAGAAGAATAATGAAGAATACAGAAGGATACAGAAGAATACAGAAGAATACAGAAGAATACAGAGGAATACAGAGGAATACAGAAGAATACAGAGGAATACAGAGGAATACAGAGGAATACAGAAGAATACAGAAGAATACAGAGGAATACAGAAGGATACAGAAGAATACAGAAGAATACAGAGGAATACAGAAGGATACAGAAGAATACAGAGGAATACAGAAGGATACAGAAGAATACAGAAGAATACAGAGGAATACAGAAGGATACAGAAGAATACAGAGGAATACAGAAGAATACAGAAGAATACAGAGGAATACAGAGGAATACAGAAGAATACAGAGGAATACAGAAGGATACAGAAGAATACAGAGGAATACAGAGGAATACAGAAGGATACAGAAGAATACAGAAGAATACAGAAGAATACAGAAGAATACAGAAGAATACAGAAGAATACAGGAGAATACAGCAGAATACAGAAGAATACAGCAGAATACAGCAGAATACAGAAGGATACAGAAGAATACAGAAGAATACAGAGGAATACAGAAGAATACAGGAGAATACAGCAGAATACAGAAGAATACAGAAGAATACAGAAGAATACAGAAGAATACAGAAGAATACAGCAGAATACAGCAGAATACAGAAGGATACAGAAGAATACAGAAGAATACAGAAGGATACAGAAGGATACAGAAGAATACAGAAGAATACAGAAGAATACAGAAGAATACAGAAGAATACAGAAGAATACAGAAGAATACAGAGGAATACAGAAGAATACAGAAGAATACAGAAGAATACAGAAGAATACAGAAGAATAATGAAGAATACAGAAGAATACAGAAGAATACAGAAGAATACAGAAGAATACAGAAGAATACAGAAGAATACAGAAGAATACAGAAGAATACAGCAGAATACAGAGGAATACAGAAGAATACAGAAGAATACAGAAGAATACAGAGGAATACAGAAGGATACAGAAGAATACAGAAGAATACAGAAGAATAATGAAGAATACAGAAGAATACAGAAGAATACAGAAGAATACAGAAGAATACAGAAGAATACAGAAGAATACAGAAGAATACAGAGGAATACAGAAGAATACAGAAGAATACAGAAGAATACAGCAGAGCCTAGTTTTAGTAAAACAAAATGTAATTTGTAATGTAATGTAAATTGTAGCAATTTAGTGCAAAAAAACAACAACACCTGTATCTACAGCACCTACAGTGACTTTATCTCATTCGTTCACTCAAAGAAAATTCCACTTTAGATCATTTTGAAAGTGTCAGTTCAGCATCAATTCTTTTATAAGTCAGTTTTTAACATATACTGTTGTTGACGTAACAACCTTTGCAATAAAAGTTGGAAAACTGTGAAAGTTGATGCTACAACGCTCTGTGATTGATAAATACCAAGACACCACAACAATGTTTCCTTAACTTTGTGAAAGGAGTGAAACAGCGCCCCCAATTTGACGCTGGTGGCCAAAAAGTGTACTGCATCCATATTTACCATTGAGAATGAATGAGAGAGAGCGCAAAAGTAGGTCACTCTCTGGCGGCCCAACAGAATTGGGTCGGCGGGCCAAATGTGGCCCCACTTTGGGCACCCCTGGTCTAAACAGTCCTGAATACATCAGCCCTATGCGCCTCACACAGCGCCCCCTGCTGTCCCAGTTCAACACTTCACCGTTTAAGAGCTTCACACACAGGATTATAGAGCAGACGTTCTTCTCCTGCCCTGAGGCTCTTTGCGTAACATCAGACGGAGCAGATGTTGCAGATGTTGTCCATGAGGAGAGTCTAATGCTAAGTGTGGATTATAACTGCATTAACCGATCTTTTCAAGTTCACACGACAGTCCGAAAGTTCCGGAGCTGCTGCGCCAGAGGCAGAGCCGACGGTCGGATATAAATCACACACAACACGAAACTCAGAACATGTTTGTGTAAAACTGACAGAAAATAAAACTATTTCCCTGATCTTTGGAAGTGATTGTGTTCACAAACCTGATACATTATTCTTATTCTACTGACTACCGGGAATTCTCTAATACTGGCCTGTACTCCATTAGCGGCCGGGTCTCTGACAGAGGCCGGGTCTCTGACAGAGGCCGGGTTCGTGGCTGGCGGAGGCAAATTAAAGCCGGTCTCTAAAACAGGCCGGGGCTTTTATTAGAAACTATAGCAGTAGAAATATTCCCCATGTTAGGAATTTGTCTCATCCTGGTGTAAATGAAAACTCACGTGCAGGAAGTAACAAACTGAACCCGGGCCGAGGGGGACGCTGCGGAGGAGCTGATCCGAGCGAAACTTTGACACAGATTTAGCCACTTTTCAAACCTCCTGTGACCATATTTGGAAACAGGGCAAATGTTGTGTGACCCTCCAGGGTTTTAATAAAGTCTCCATCACGTCTTCAAAGCACGTCCAGCTGCTCCGTGTGCAGGTCAGTCCCACGCCTCAAAATAACTCCTCCCATCAGCGCGAGCGTCTCGTCTTCTCTCGGGTCAGTCTCATGATCGATCACAAACACAAACGCTCCGTCTAAACTCGCCTTTTACACAAGATAACAACAAATAATCCGGTCCGCGGTAAAAACGAAACAGAAACCTGCAGTGACACTGATGTCAAAGCTCCGCTAACAGCAACGAAACACTTCCTGTTGTCCCGACAAAATAAAAGGTGTCAATGTTCCAGCCGCTGGGAGAGGGTTTGAAATGTTCATTAATAAACCTTGAGTAAATAAAGGCCCCGGCCTATATTAGAGCATTTACGGTACATGTATTGTCTCCACTTTCGGACGCCTTCGTGAGACAGTCATGTGACCTTAGTTCATACTGTATGCCAGGGATCGGCAACATCTGGCCGTCCAGCATAGAATCTCAGGCCCCCGATATGATTTTGTGAAATATTATAAATAAGAGTTCAAATACTTAAGTACTCTAAAAATGCGAGAAATAGTGTGTTTTTATAGTGTATTTTTTTAACTGTCTTTGCAGAACATCCCACTTGGTCAGATATCATGTCAAACAGTGGGTCGCGAGCCTACAGGGAACTTTAAAAAAAAAAAATTTCCATCTGAAACTACACGGAAGCTTTCCTGCCACCGGGTCAAAGTCACCAATACACACCAATGGAATCACAAAGAAGAAGCTAACAGGCTAACTGTGGGCTAGCATCACTTAAACAGTATTTACAGCCAAGTCTGAGTGAATAAAATGATTTCCATTGTGTAACTGGATGAACAACGTCCCTCTGTCCCTTTGTCTTTTCTGTCAGCGTAGGATTTACTCTCACGGGGAATTAATGAGTAAAAAACACAACATGTACGACACCTGCAGTAGCGCTTACGGCCTCTAGGGGCAGGAGCTACTTAGTTTTGCTTTAAAAACAAATCTACGGCTTGTTGAATAAAAACATGTGTGATGTGTCAATACAATATTTTATATGATACATGACAAATGACAGTTTTATTTGGGTCACAGCCAGTCATTAACCTCTGACCACCCGCCTGAACCGAATGCATTCTGTCCTCTTTGGCTATTATATAGGCCTGTGTCGCACCTCATTTGAAAGCTAAGACCCACAAAACTGACCTTTTTTCTCGCGTTGTTGCTGTGTTGTGTCACCTTTTGTATGTGTTTTCACATTTTTGTTGAATTTTTGTCACTTTTTTGTTGAATTTTTGTTGAGTTTTTGTGACATTTTTGTTGAGTTTTTGTCACATTTTTGTTCAATTTTTGTTGAATTTTTGTCACATTTTTGTTGAATTTTTGTCACATTTTTGTCACATTTTTGTTGAGTTTTTGTCACATTTTTGTTGAATTTTTGTCACATTTTTGTTGAGTTTTTGTCACTTTTTTGTTGAATTTTTGTCACTTTTTTGTTGAATTTTTGTCACTTTTTTGTTGAATTTTTGTCACTTTTTTGTTGAATTTTTGTCACTTTTTTGTTGAATTTTTGTCACTTTTTTGTTGAGTTTTTGTCACTTTTTTGTCACGTTTACATCCTTGTTTTCTTCTCATTTTTTGTGGCTGTTTTGGTGCTTTTTTCCCAAGAAGTTTAAGATTTGGGCAAAGCCAAACTGGAGAAAAAGGGGAGTTAAGAGGTTAAAGTAATGGCGGGTCTCGGAGCCGGACCACTTTAGTTCCAATTTCACGGCCTGATCAACACTTTCTAGACATAATGTTAGATTATTGGCTTTAACAGTTTGGGGGTTTTGTATCCAGGAACGAAGCGCTGGCGCTGTTAAAGAAGAAACCGCTCAATTTATCAGGATTAACCCGAGGATTAACCCAAAAGTGCGTGAATGAAACGCTCCAGGTCTGACTTTGACGAGGAAACGCTAGAACACGGGTTAACGAGAGAAAAAGTAAAGTTCACTTCAAAACTTCTAACATGTGTGATGGTCTACACATTATTATTATTATTGTTATTATTATTATTATTATTATGACACTGTGACTGTATCAGATTGGTCCATTTATTCATTTTTCTTCCGCCGGTGGTTAAGCCTCCGGATCCTGTCGCTGCCTTTGTCACATAACGGCTTTTAAAGGATTAGCGCCGCAGGAAGGAAACAGGAGCGGCGTTTTCTGTCCATAATCTGACACAACCAGAGACTTTCTGTTTTAGCCACAAAACTCTTCACAGGCGACAGTTTCCAAGCGTTAAACTGAAATCTGTCGGAAAATGAGGACGTCGACAGGTCGAGAGCCGAGGTACCACAAGGATCAGTGCTTGGCCCCTCATTGTTTTTGCTTGAGTTTTTGTCACATTTTGGCTGAATTTTTGTCACATTTTTGTTGAATTTTTGTCACATGTTTGTTGAATTTTTGTCACATTTTTGTTGAATTTTTGTCACATTTTTGCTGAACTTTTGTCACATTTTTGTTGAGTTTTTGCTGAATTTTTGTCAATTTTTTGTTGAATTTTTGTCACTTTTTTGTTGAATTTTTGTCACATTTTTGTTGAGTTTTTGTCAATTTTTTGTTGAATTTTTGTCACTTTTTGGTTGAGTTTTTGTCACTTTTTGTTGAGTTTTTGTCACATTTTTGTTGAATTTTTGTCACATTTTTGTTGAGTTTTTGTCAATTTTTTGTTGAATTTTTGTCACTTTTTGGTTGAGTTTTTGTCACATTTTTGTTGAGTTTTTGTCACATTTTTGTTGAGTTTTTGTCACATTTTTGTTGAATTTTTGTCACATGTTTGTTGAATTTTTGTCACTTTTTGGTTGAGTTTTTGTCACATTTTTGTTGAGTTTTTGTCACATTTTTGTTGAATTTTTGTCACATTTTTGTTGAATTTTTGTCAATTTTTTGTTGAATTTTTGTCACATTTCTGTTGAATTTTTGTCACTTTTTTGCTGAATTTTTGTCAATTTTTTGTTGAATTTTTGTCACTTTTTTGTTGAATTTTTGTCAATTTTTTGTTGAGTTTTTGTCAATTTTTTGTTGAATTTTTGTCACTTTTTTGTTGAATTTTTGTCACATGTTTGTTGAATTTTTGTCACATTTTTGTTGAATTTTTGTCACATTTTTGCTGAACTTTTGTCACATTTTTGTTGAGTTTTTGCTGATTTTTTGTCAATTTTTTGTTGAATTTTTGTCACTTTTTTGTTGAATTTTTGTCACATTTTTGTTGAGTTTTTGTCAATTTTTTGTTGAATTTTTGTCACTTTTTGGTTGAGTTTTTGTCACTTTTTGTTGAGTTTTTGTCACATTTTTGTTGAATTTTTGTCACATTTTTGTTGAGTTTTTGTCAATTTTTTGTTGAATTTTTGTCACATTTTTGTTGAGTTTTTGTCACATTTTTGTTGAGTTTTTGTCACATTTTTGTTGAATTTTTGTCACATTTTTGCTGAATTTTTGTCACATTTTTTTCGAATTTTTGTCACATTTTTGTTGAGTTTTTGTCACAGTTTTGTTGAGTTTTTGTCACATTTTTGTTGAATTTTTGTCACATTTTTGCTGAATTTTTGTAAATTTTTTGTTTAATTTTTGTTACATTTTTGTCGAGTTTTTGTCACTTTTTGGTTGAGTTTTTGTCACATTTTTGCTGAATTTTTGTCACATTTTTGCTGAATTTTTGTCACATTTTTGTTGAATTTTTGTCACATTTTTGTTGAGTTTTTGTCACATTTTTGCTGAATTTTTGTAAATTTTTTGTTTAATTTTTGTCACATTTTTTTCGAATTTTTGTCACATTTTTGTTGAGTTTTTGTCACATTTTTGCTGAATTTTTGTCAATTTTTTGTTTCATTTTTGTCACATTTTTGTTGAGTTTTTGTCACATTTTTGTTGTATTTTTGTCACATTTTTGTCACATTTTTGTTGAGTTTTTGCTGAATTTTTGCTGAATTTTTGTCACATTTTTGCTGAATTTTTGTCCATTTTTTGTTTAATTTTTGTCACTTTTTTGTTGAATTTTTGTCACATTTTTGTTGAATTTTTGTCACATTTTTGTTGAATTTTTGTCACATTTTTGTTGAATTTTTGTCACTTTTTGGTTGAGTTTTTGTCACATTTTTGTTGAGTTTTTGTCACTTTTTGGTTGAGTTTTTGTCACATTTTTGTTGAATTTTTTTAGCCACAAAACTCTTCACAAGCGACAGTTTCCAAGCGTTAAACTGAAATCTGTTGGAAAACGAGGACAGGTGGAGAGCCGAGGTACCACAAGCATCAGCGCTCGGCCCCTCATTGTTTTTGAACCGTGTGTTTCCTCCACTCACCGTCTGCCGGACCTTCTCCCTCACGGCCTCCAGGTTCATCTCGCCGCGCTCCAGAGTCACATGACCTCTGCTCAGGCCCATCTGCAGAGTGAAGGACACGCCCCCCTCGCCGCTGGGGGCGTGCACGTGGTGGTGAGAGGACCTGCGCACGTGAAGGGGCGCGCGCACGTGGGGCGAGCCCGGGTCCGACAGCTGTTTGGTCAGCGAGGACGGCCGCGAGACTCCGTTAGAGACCGACATCCGGGCGGCGACACGGACTTCAGGAACAGGAGGAAAACACAGCACTCGACACGGACTTCAGGAACAGGAGGAAAACACCGCACTCGACACGGACTTCAGGAACAGGAGGAAAACTCCGCACTCGACACGGACTTCAGGAACAGGAGGAAAACACCGCACTCGACACGGACTTCAGGAACAGGAGGAAAACTCCGCACTCGACACGGACTTCAGGAACAGGAGGAAAACACCGCACTAGAAAGAAATATGAAAAACATGATGAAACTGTGTGGAGTGTTTCAGAAATGATCAGAAAGTAGATTTAGTTAGTTAAATCTATTTTCTTTGGTCATTATGAACATTTAAATCACATGTTTTCCAAAGATCTTAGACATTGTACAATAAGAAAACACATACATTAAGAATCTAATCTAAATGAAACCAGACCGAAAGGGGTTTAGGCTGAAGCCAAGACTTATTCTGCCTCTAAACCCTTTTACAAACTGTGACTCTGTGTCCAAAGAGACACATTATACACTTTCTCTAATACCAACGATGGAAACACTAAAGCACAAAACTTAAACTTCAACAATCAGAAATGATGCTTTGTTTCCTCGATCGACTTCTTTTCTAATGCTCTTCATTCAAGTGTTCTATACTTCTCTATCATGTTTAACTTATACATTTTCTTAAATGCTTTAATAGTTTTGGAGCCTTAAGTTGAACAGATAAACCGTTCCATAGATCAACGCCTTTAACTGATAAACACCTCCTCTTAGTATCACTGTTCAGAGGTTTCTGTAGCAGATCAGTTCCTCTAAGATTGTTTATAGATTCTCTAGTTTGAAACATCTCCTGTAAACACTGAGGGAGCCTGAGATCGTGAGCTTTGTACATCACAACTGCTGTGTAAACATCAACAAGATCATGCAATTTCAAGATATTTAGTCTAATAAAAAGTGTTGGAGCCCAGTATTCTGCATGGCTGATCACTTATTTCCACACAATAGCTAAGTGTGGAAGGATGAAGGAATTGTACAGTATATATGATGCGTTTTGATTCACAGAGGTTTTTATTTTACATAGTATGGCAATAATCATTTAACTCCACTCTTGCTGTTGCCAGATCCTATAGTTTTAAACCAGTTTGGAAATAAACTTCCTCACTTCCACCTGATAAAGTCCCAGTCAGTGCCAGCACAGCTTCCAATCGTTAAAGCGTTAAACTCTGGAGGTTCTTAGCTTTCAAATGAGGAATGGCCTGTGCAGAGACTTGTGCTTCATGAGCAGCTTTGAGCAAAACCAAATTCAGCTGTAGAGACAAAGCACTAAGAACCTCAGACAAACATTTTACTCAGATCTGAAAAACATTTTACAAGCGATTAATCGATTGTTAGCTGCTTGCAGCCCTAGAATAAAGTTAAATAAAATGAACTCAATTAAAATAAAAAATACAGTAATTTTTAAATATATATATATATATATAATAAATTAAAATATTGTACTTTATTTTACTAAAAATATTTGAGAGAAATATTTTATTTTGTTTTACTAAAATAAAGTAAAATAAAATAGATTAAACGCAAATAATAGAAAATATAATACAATCAATTTAAAATAAAGTAAAATTAAATTAAATCAATAAAAATAAAAATAAAAATATAGTTGATTTTTTAAATAAAATATAACAGACTAAAATACAATGAAATTAAAATAAAGAAAAATAAAATAAACCCGATTAACTATACATTACTAACATATTTAAAAAAATTAAAGGATTGTTTTAGATTAAGGTGTTCTCATTAAGTATTAATAAGCATTAGTGATCATTTTATGGTAAGGGTTGGTTATGAATAAGCGTATTATTAATGGCCTGTTATTGTGTTAACAGATAAAAGGTTATACAAAACAAATAATTAATAGTGTATTTTCTGAACTTTAGTAAGTAAAAAAGCGGTAGGAGGTAGTTAGTTAAAGTTACTTAAAATGTCCCACCCCCGTCCTTGGGCAATATTCTGTAAATATTATTCATCAAAACCCCCCCTTAGCTCTGCTCACATGTCTGCCTACAGTTAGCCCCCACCTGAACTGTGCTTGGCTTTACCCAAATCGGAAAGTTTCAAGTAGCAACAAAAGAGCAACGAAAACATGAGAAGAAAAATGAATGAAAAAGACAAAAAGGCGATAAAAAGAAACAAAAGAGTTCTGAAGGAAAAGCTGAAGTGGAGAAAATGAGAGAATTCAGAGGTTTTTGTTTCTCACATTGTACATGTTTTATGTTTGTGATTGTTGTTTTTGTCTCGTGTCGTCAGCTGCGTCTGCGATCATGTGGAAAGCGACTCTGGAACAGCTCCTGATCTGACGGAGCTTTGTGTTAAAGGCTCAGTGATGATTAAAAAACCCCTGGGCAGAAAAAGGGAACTTCCTCCTGAAACGCCACAGTTTGTTCTTGTTCTGAGAAACGAAGACTTTTCCAGACGACATTTCACGGAAAACATTGGTAAAATCACCCGACGTTTGGCCTGTAGTGAAGTCTGGAAGGAACTCACACAGTAACAGTACTTTTACTTTACTTTGACAGATTTACTCACGGAGGAAAGAGTAACCACCATTACGGAAGTTTCATGTAACAGAGCTTGTTTCAGGAAGCTTTTAGATTTGGGTAAAGCCTGGATAATAACTGGAGAAGCTTGTGTAGGTGGAGATTAAGAGGTTAAAGAGGGGGTATTCTGCTTTTTTCAGTCCCATAGCACCAGTCTATATCACACTACAATGATGACAAACCTTCTGTTGGTCTGTAAATGCAGTAAATTAGAATAACTGCCTTGTATAAAATGTCTCTCTCAAAATGGCTGTAGTGAATGTCTTGAAATAGGCCTCTGTCTCTTTAAGAACCTCTGAGCCTTTAGACACGCCCCCTCCACACGCTGTCTGTGGCATCAGTGGGGAGGGGGTTCTGCTGAGGAGCAGTGGTTGGTTACTCGGCTGGTGACGAAAGCTCGGAGGCGTCTCCAGGAGGTGGGGGCGTTCCTAGGAGGACTCAGGCAAACCTATCCCTAAAATGGCCGCCATCAGAGTTTTTACAGATTACTCAGAAATACGTGTATGTGCCAAGGCAACACTTCAGCCATGTTTTTAATGAGGGAGTGACAGAATAACATGATGTGAAGCTTGAAAAAGTACATTTAGCATAATACCCCCCCTTTAATCAATGTTCCTGTGTTTTCATATTATAATTATCATTCCAGCTCCACACTCACAGTACTCTAGTAGTGTTTGAAGTATGTTTTACTTCCACTTAAAAATCAGAGAACCGAGGTACCACAAGGATCAATACTTGACCCTTCATTGTTTTCAGAAGCTTTTCATTAAAATGAAAGCAAAGTTAATCTGACCCGAGGAAATATTTTGGCGACTCTACTCACCTCTGCACAAAATGTACAAAAAGTAAAAGCAACACAAAAATGTATAGAATAGTATTAAATATGAAAACAAATATTTATCAAAAGGAAAAAAAAAGAAAAAAAAAGTGACAAATTAAAATACAATGAAAAAATTAATTCCTCAGTGAAAGAAAAAAAAAATCTCAAAATGTGCAAAGTAAATCCACTGATCGTTCCAAAATTGAAAACACTTTTTCATTTTTATCCCAAAATGTCAAATTTCCAAATGTTTTTTCATTTTTCTAAATTTTCCAATTTAAGAACAGTTTTCGGATTTTTTTTTTTTTTACATTTTGGAACAGTTCGGAAGTCCCACCTGAACCGAGCACATTTTCTCCAGCTTTACCCCAATCCAAAAGCTTCTAGAAAAAAGGTGTGAAAATAGCAACAAAACTGAGACGAAAACAAGGATGAAAATGTGAAAAAAGTGAGAAAAAATTAAAGAAAAATTGACAAAAAATTGACAAAAAAAGTGATAAGAATTTGACAAAAAAAGTGATGAAAAAAAATCTGATGACATGAGGAAAAAGATCAATTTAGTTTTGTAGATCTTAGCTTTCAAATGAGGCGTTACACTGGCCTACAGGATTTGGGTAAAGCTGAACTGGAGAAAATGCTCTCGGTTCAGGCGGGAGTTAAGAGGTTAAAAAACAACAACTTTGAAACTGTTCGATTAAGTCCAACATGTCTGTGGCTCCCTGGTCTTTCCCGTGCTTATTTTTTTGGTATCCACGTGTAGCAGGAAAGGCTCTGTAATCCAAATATGGTCATTTCCTTTGTGGGAGGAATATCCACAGGGCGCATGTGCAGACAAAGAGACTAAACTTTAACAACATCTGCACTTCACAGACTCCACTCAAACACATCTGGAACGATCTCACTCTGACACGTTTAAGGAGGAATTTGAAAAGAAGATCCACATGTTTGTAACGAACATGTGACACATAAACCAGCCATTATTCAGATGACATTTGTTCATCATAATCAGAGGTTTATCCCAGACTCACGGTCAGAGCGCCGCCTCCCTCCTCTTCCTCCTCTTCCTCCGCTCTGTCCCGCTCACTGAGGGTCTGCACAGAGGCATCCGCATCGGAGCTTTATCAGGAGGGGGCGGAGTCTGACCCCTTTAACCCGATCCCGCAGCCCGGAGCCGCTGCAGAGACAGGACGACAGCAGGGTCAGGCAATATGTACTCTTTCTTAACCCCCCAAATCCAAAAGGTCACAGCCCACACTGCAAAAAGTGGATAAGCAAGTAAAAAATATCTTACTTTTTAATATCTTACTTATTTTTTCCCTAAAAAGTAATAATGTCTCACTGAGCAAAGTTTTCTTGAGAGGAAATAAAATCTAGCCATTTCTTGCTCAGATATATTTGCTAAAAAAACATGCTAATTTTTCTTGTAACAAGAAAGGAAACTTTTTGAATCTTCTTCAGCTTTAGACAATATTTTTTCTTATTTTAAGAAAAACTAAGATCACAACAACTCTTAATGTAAGAACTGATTTTCACAGATCGATAATACATTCCATTCTTTAAAGTGGGCGGCTCGGTGGCACAGCGGTTAGAGCCTCAGCTTCACAGCTCAAAAGTCCTGGGTTCGATTCCCACCAAGACGGGGCCTTTCTGTGTGGAGCATGTTCTCCCCGTGTCTACCACTAAAAACATGTACAATAGGTGAATCCTCCAGCAGGTGATTCTGACCATCAGCCTGGCTCCACATCATGGAGACGGGTCCCCGGGCGCGGGCAATATTTTCCTTAAATAATAGTATTTATTAAGAACATTTTGCTCAAAAATGTGTGTCATTTAGAACATTTTGCTTAAATCAAGCAACATTTAAGTAAAATACCCCACAATTTCGCTAAAGAAGAATGTTTTCCTTAAATTATTCCATTTTCTGAGGACATTTTGCTTAATTCCAGCTATTTATTTGCTTAAATGTAGTGTTTCTTTCTTGTTTTATGATAAGAAAAATATTCTAATAAGAATTCTTAGCAAGAAAAAAATGCTGACCCTATTGGCAGATTTTTTCCTTGTTTTTAGGAGAGTACTTTTGCAGTGTATAGGCCAGAGTAACGCCTCATTTGAAAGCTAAGACCTACAAGACTGATCTAGAAGGATCTTTTTCCTCCTGTTGGCACGTTGTCATCACCTTCTTGAGTGGCGTATTTTTGGTGTGTTTTCCTCACACATTTTTGTCACTTTTCATCCTCGTTTACATCTTGTTTTTGTTGCTGAAGAGAAGCTTTTAGATTTGGATAAAGTCAAACTGGAGAGAATGTGCTCGGTTCTTCTCATTAAAAGATGAATAATAAGAACTTTACAGGCCTGTATTACCGAGCAAACCCCACACAGAAAGGCCCCGTCCAGGTGGGAATCGAACCCGGGACCTTCTAGCGAACACTATTTGTTTTTGTGCAAATTACGTTTCAACCTCTTAACCTCTTAACTCCCACCTGAACGGATCCCATTTTCTCCAGTTTGGCTTTACCCTAATCAAAAAGCTTCTTGGGGAAAAAAGCACCAAAACAGCCACAAAAAATTAGAAGAAAACAAGGATTTAAACACAACAAAAACGTGACAAAAACGCAACAAAAATGTGACAAAAATTCAACAAAAATGTGACAAAAATTCAACAAAAATGTGACAAAAATTCAACAAAAAATTAACAAAAAATCAACAAAAATGTGACAAAAAATCAACAAAAATGTGACAAAAATTCTACAAAAATTCAACAAAAATGTGACAAAAATTTGACAAAAATGTGACAAAAATGTGACAAAAATGTGACAAAAATTCAACAAAAATGTGACAAAAATTCAACAAAAATGTGACAAAAAATCAACAAAAATGTGACAAAAATGTGACAAAAATTCAACAAAAATTCAACAAAAATTCAACAAAAATTCAACAAAAATTCAACAAAAATTCAACAAAAATTCAACAAAAATTCAACAAAAATTCAACAAAAATTCAACAAAAATGTGACAAAAATGTGACAAAAATTCAACAAAAATGTGACAAAAATTCAACAAAAAATTAACAAAAAATCAACAAAAATGTGA
Organism: Gobius niger; assembly: GCF_951799975.1. Lineage (NCBI taxonomy): Eukaryota > Metazoa > Chordata > Actinopteri > Gobiiformes > Gobiidae > Gobius > Gobius niger. The sequence goes on from NC_136866.1 coordinate 29,807,502, forward strand.
CAAAAAATCAACAAAAATGTGACAAAAATGTGACAAAAATGTGACAAAAATGTGACAAAAATGTGACAAAAATGTGACAAAAATTCAACAAAAATTCAACAAAAATGTGACAAAAATTCAACAAAAATGTGACAAAAATGTGACAAAAATGTGACAAAAATGTGACAAAAATGTGACAAAAATGTGACAAAAATGTGACAAAAATTCAACAAAAATGTGACAAAAATTCAACAAAAATGTGACAAAAAATCAACAAAAATGTGACAAAAATGTGACAAAAATTCAACAAAAATTCAACAAAAATGTGACAAAAATGTGACAAAAATGTGACAAAAATGTGACAAAAATGTGACAAAAATGTGACAAAAATTCAACAAAAATGTGACAAAAATTCAACAAAAAATTAACAAAAAATCAACAAAAATGTGACAAAAAATCAACAAAAATGTGACAAAAATGTGACAAAAATGTGACAAAAATTCAACAAAAATGTGACAAAAATTCAACAAAAATGTGACAAAAATTTGACAAAAATGTGACAAAAATGTGACAAAAATGTGACAAAAATGTGACAAAAATGTGACAAAAATTCAACAAAAATTCAACAAAAATTCAACAAAAATGTGACAAAAATGTGACAAAAATGTGACAAAAATTCAACAAAAATTCAACAAAAATGTGACAAAAATTCAACAAAAATGTGACAAAAATGTGACAAAAATGTGACAAAAATGTGACAAAAATGTGACAAAAATTCAACAAAAATGTGACAAAAATTCAACAAAAATGTGACAAAAAATCAACAAAAATGTGACAAAAAATCAACAAAAATGTGACAAAAATGTGACAAAAATGTGACAAAAATGTGACAAAAATGTGACAAAAATGTGACAAAAATGTGACAAAAATTCAACAAAAATTCAACAAAAATTCAACAAAAAATTAACAAAAAATCAACAAAAATGTGACAAAAAATCAACAAAAATGTGACAAAAATGTGACAAAAATGTGACAAAAATTCAACAAAAATGTGACAAAAATTCAACAAAAATGTGACAAAAATTTGACAAAAATGTGACAAAAATGTGACAAAAATGTGACAAAACTTCAACAAAAATTCAACAAAAATTCAACAAAAATGTGACAAAAATTCAACAAAAATGTGGCAAAAATTCAACAAAAAATTAACAAAAATTCAACAAAAATGTGACAAAAAATCAACAAAAATGTGACAAAAATTCAACAAAAATGTGACAAAAATGTGACAAAAAATCAACAAAAATTCAAAAAAATAAATAAAAAAAATGAAAGAAAAAACTTAAAAAGGTGACACAACACAGCAACAACGCGAGGGAAAAGATCAGTTTTGTGGGTCTTAGCTTTCAAATGAGGTGTTACACAGGCCTATATAATGGCCAAAGAGGACAGAATGCATTTGGTTTAGGCGGGTGGTAAGAGGTTAAGGACCCCCCAGTGGTCCTTGGACTCACTTTGCGAACCACTGGACAAGTCCCAGCCTGGGAGACAGAGGTCAGGTGACAAGAGATGGACCTACTATAAAGGAAGTGTCCAAACAGCTGAATCACAGAAGTACGGATGACTGTCATTGGGCTTCTGTTTCAGTGACATCATCTGCAGACCTTCTACACACAGCAGCCCTCGTGTCTGAGTGCTCGGATCCTGATCACAAAGACAAAGAGCTTGAACCTGTGGTCAAGGGTGGCTCCGGTCTGCAGCTGCTCCCTCCTCCCGGTTTAACCCGCTCGGTCCCGGGACGGTCACAGCTGGAGCCACGAGGCCACGGCCCGCGGGGAACGACCCGGGATTAACGTGTGGATTAATGCAACAGACACGGTGTTTATGAGCAGATTAGAGCCAACATACCTATAAACATAAAGCTCATGTGTTTCACCGGTTTACCCTGGACTTGACCTGGATTTAGAATCATTTTAGCCTTTAAAGTAACTTAAAGCTCACAGATGATGAGATAAGCCTGTATTGATCTCACAGTGGAGACGTTCTCTTGTTCTGATGAATGTTTCCTGACTTCCTGAGCCACTAGAGGTCAGTGTTAATCCGTGCATTACCCTACGCATGGACGGGGCCTTTCTGTGGCGTTTGTATGTTCTCCTCGTGTCTGCATACGCTTCCTCTGGTTTCCCCTACCACAAAAAACATGTACAATAGGCCAGAATGAATGTAGAGTGGTTGGTGGCGGTGGGAGGGGCCAATGGCACAGACTGGTAGCCTCGCTTCCGTCAGTCTACCCCAGGCAGGGGCGGACTGGCCATATGTCCATTCTGGAAGAGCACAGAAGGGCCACCGGTCTGGCCTCTCACTTTACCTTACCCTTACCCCCGGGCGTAACCGAGCTTTACCCAAATCTAAAAGCTGAAAAGAAAAGCATCCAAAAACAAAAATGTGCAGGAAAAGCAACAAAAAAGTGCACACAACAAGATGTGATAAAAACATGACGACAAAGCAATGAAAAAAGCGATGAAAAAACAACAATAACATGAAAAAAGAAAAAGAAAAACAAAAGACGAAAACACAATGAAAAAGTGACAAAAAAGGGACGAAAACAGGCCACAAAAAAGTAATGAAAAAGCAGCAAAAACATGACAAAAATGCAATGACAACGTGACAAAAAAAATCACTTTTCTAGATTTGGGCTTTAAAATGAGACGTTAGTGTTGCTCTCCAGTCAAGAAGCCTTTTGATTTGGGTAAAGCCGAACTGGAGAAAATGCTCTCAGTTAAGGCGGGGCTAAGAGGTTAACATGTGTATTTGTGGAAGTGTCGCGTTTACGCTAATTTGGGCCAGGCTGGTTTTGAGTCCCATCCGCCCCTGACCCCAGGGCAGCTGTGGCTACAACAGAAGCTTACCACCACTACACTATAGTGAAGCGCTTTGAGAAACTTGGTAACAGAGGCTCGTAAAGTGTAATGGCCAATGCACCGAGGCTGCGACGCTCGACCCACGGAGGAAAACTCAGGCTCTTGACTCTTCTGCAGAGGCTCAGGCGGACTGTCTCTCTGGACTGTGACAAACAGGGAAACTCCAAACTTTGGAGGGACGAGAGGAGCAGCAGAGACAGAGGAGCCTCGTCAGGGCTCAGGCTTCAGGTGGAGCATGTTAAACTCTCTGATAACCTGCAGAAAAGAGCCACGTTTGCTTTCTCTCTTGCACCCAGGCCACAGTTCTTTTTGCAGCGCCGCTGCTTAAAAAAACTTTCAGGGAGAGTCTGATCTTGATCTTGTTCTGGTCGTACTTCGGTCGTCAAATATTTCATGAGAGAAGGCCCTGAACAGTTTGACAATCACTGCCCGAGAACAATTTTCATTTCATTCATTTTATTTGATTTTCATCTCGTACTATATATATATATATATATATATATATATATATATATATATATATATATATATATATATTATTTTTTTTTACATACAAGACTTCAGTACTAGTGCAAATATACTTACTTAATAATATCCATAGACTTATATTGCAGTGTTAATTTTGACGACATATTTTATTTTAGTTTTAGTCTTTTGACTAAAATGTAATTTAATTTTAGCCAAGATTTAGTAAAAAAAACATTTAAATTTTAGTCTAGTTTTAGTCGACTTTAGTCAAAATTGCATGTCAATTTAGTCGACTAAAATCAAGACTAGTTTAGTCGACTTATATTTATAATATTCATTATAATCATATTTAATCTTGTTCCTCTGCTTCATGGAGCTGCTCCAAGTGAATAAAGCTCAGACCTGATCTTTTGGCAGTGAATTTACATGATCTGAGGTTTTTTCAGACGGTCAGTAGAAGTTTGGATGATTTTAGTCTCTCCTTTTCATTTTTATTTAGTCTTATTTTAGTCGACTAAAATATCTGGACATGGTAGTCATAGTTTTAGTCTCATGAGAAACTTTTAATTTAGTTTTAGCCCAATTTTAGTCGTCAAAAATATCACATTGACTAAAATTAAGACTAAATATTTCAGTCGACGAAATGAATACTGTTATATTGGTCCCATTGAAGTAGTTCACACATATACAACAGAAAAGACCGTTTGTTTTGTTTTTGTTTTGCCTCATTAGCGTACTCTCTCCTGATTGGCCGAGGCGCTGTCCGGGGGCGGGGCGTCACCTGAGCCCTGCAGCACGCGCCTCCCGCCTCTGGCGTCAGTTGGATCCAGTTTCTCTCGGTCTAACGTTTCCTCCGAGTCTTTCGTGTTTGTGCCATTATTTACCCGCAGTCCTGACGTCCTGATCCGGGACTGTCCCCCCGTGTCCTCCGGTGTGTCCTCCGGTGTGTCCCCCGGTGTCCTCCCGTGTCTGTCTCCCGTGTGGACCGCGGCTCTGCGGGGGAATAACCCCGGACTGTCAGGCATGTTTCCCGGGTGAGCTGCTGCTGCTGCGCCGTGGACTCGTCAGGTGAACCGCTCCACAGGTGGGTCAAATATATACTCAATATTTCATAAAAAGTTGCCTTTTTCACATACTTTTGCGCTAAAAGAAACAAAAAGTAGTGAAACAAATGCATTACTTTTTTTTCATATGCCAAAACTGAACGACTTAAATGTCATTAAAACGCTTGGATTCAAACGGGCATTAAATCTACATTTCTTGCTAAATAATTACTTTGCTCAACAGTTTTACTGTAAAAGTTCAGCAAAACTACAAAAATAGTCACACCCAGTTTTGGCTGAAATATGAATTTATTTGTTGTTGTTGTCGTGTCTAGTTCTTCTTTTGAATATTAACATGATCCCTTATTCCTCTGTTTAACTGAATCATAATAAATAATATCATGTAAAAAAGCACCATGTTGTGTTTGAGGCGTTTAAAATGTAGTATTTAGTCATTAAAATGTCAGTAAGCACTTTAAACCAAGTCTCAAAACTTAACTCTAGTAAAAGTATGAACTCGTGTGACCCAAATAGAAAAAACAACTGAAAAGATAAAAGGGGAAAGTATTTAAACTATTGGAAAAGTCCAAAGTATGAAAGTAAAAAGGTGCTGGAGAAACAAACTCCAACAAACAAAGATGTTTCTATTGTCGGATAAAAAACCCGCCTCATCTGCAATTATTCAAAGTCCTGCCAAACATCCGCACTGACTGGTCCCTCTTTGTCCCGTCTGAGGCGGTCAGTGCAGGTCAGTCTTTGTTTTAGGGGGAAATACTGTAAATCACATTGTTTTTGTGCAGTTTGTTATTTGGAGCTCGTAGCAGGTTTTTATCCGTTCTCCTGTTTCATACAAACACTTTCAGTTTCTCACTTTTAACAATTAAAACCTGTAAACCCCGCCTCTTCTCCTGTTTGTATCCAGATATCCAGGCTTTACCCAAACCTGAAAGCCCCTGGAAAAGAAGGTCAAAATAGCGACAAAAACGAGGCGTAAACAAAGATAAAAAAAGCATTACAAGTTTAAAAAAAGTTGCAAAGATGTGACAAAAAAGCAACAACAAAGTAACAAAAATGTGATAAATCGTGACAAAAACAACACGGCAACAACGCATGGAAACACAATGAGGAAACTTCTTCTATCAGTTTTGTAGTTCTTAGCTTTTCAGGCGTTCCTCTGGCCTGTGGGCTGTAAGAAGCGTTTAGAGCAGGGGTGGGCAACGTCAGGCCCGCGGGCCAAATCCGGCCCTCCAGCACAGAACCTCTGGCCCTCAAGATGATTTTGAGAAACATTATTATGCAAATAAGAGCTCAAATTCCTTTTACAGGACTCTAAAAATGCAAGAAATAGTGTCAGTATTTTAAAAATGTCCAGGGAGAATATCTTACAGTGTGTAACATAACAGTGATTCTCAACTGGGTCAGGAACCAAAAGGTGGAACCTTTTTCAGATTTTTTTTTTCCAATAATTTCCATCTGAAAATGTGAGTTTTTAAAAGCATATCTACTGCTTTTTCAATAAAAACGTTTGGGAAAGCACAATATTTTGTACGATATATGACAAATGAAGGTTTTATTTGGGTGATTTGGGCCGGCCATCCGAGGGTAACGTTGGGTCCCGACTTGGGAACCACTCATGTAAAACCTTGGCATTTGCAGAAAAAAGTTCTTTACCGTGAGCGAAAATGTTGAAGTTCGGCCCTTTTGGCGATGATGAAAATTGGCCTCAACGCAAACTTGCCGACGCCTGGTTTAGAGCCCGGCCTCTGGGGACCATGACTGAAATGTTCACATGGATTTGGGACCAATCACAGAGCGAGGAGGGGCAGCAGGACGATGACGAGCTGTTCGACTTACGGAAGCTTGTAGTTTGTTTACGGATAAATAAAAAGAAGTTTATTTACTGATCCAACATGACAGCAGCAGACGCGACGCCATCTTTTGATCAAGCTTTAGACCAGGGGTAGGCAAAGTAAAGCACAACACTGGAAAAATTACTATCATGAGATAAATGACTTAAAATGGCTTGAATTAAAGTTCTTCTATGTTGAATTTGAGTCGGTTTGAACTAATCCAAGATACAGATGCTACAGCGCCAATGGAACAAGAATAAAACCCACTTGGAATCAGACAAATAATTGTTTTTCACTTGAAATGACACAAAATTATCTGAATTAAGAGAAGAAGACTACTAGAGGTTTTATTTCATCTAAAACCAGACCAAATCTACTCAAACCTTGGATTTAATTTCTTAATTCAAGTAGATTTATGTCATTTCTTCCTGAAAACGATGATTCTTTTTCCTGTGCACGTCTTTCAAATGCCAGTGTTATGACCTCATTGGGTGCATTGACAGTATTTCTAGCTTATTTTCTGCCATTTAACTCTAATAATGTTAAAAGTACTCTGTGATTTGTGTGATAATGTTTCTCAAAATCCTCTTGAGGGCCAGAGGTTCTGTGCCGGAGGGCCGGATTTGGCCCCCGGGCCTGACGTTGCCCACCCCTGCTTTAGACCGTGTTCTAAATCGTTTAGCTGGAAAGTTTACAGCGGGTCATACGATGATACGATTGGCTGTGGCAGACGGGCCTGTCACCATAACAACATTTGAAGTTCAATATATTGAGACAGGAAAATATCGCGATAAACGATATTATTGTGGATCACTTGATGCCACTGAAACCAGGAAATGTCAGTAATCCTTTGTTCTGTCTTTATAACACATGTTGCAATTAGGCCTGTCATGATTTTGAAGTTCCATATATTGAGGCAGGAAAATATCACGATAAACGATAATATTGACTCTAAAGATACTTTCAACTTTAAAGCATGAAAATGACTTCTAAAAGTGCCTAATCCCACCCTAAAACACCACACGAGCTGCAAAAACATGAAATATAATCTAGCACAATTGACAGTTGACATTCAGTTAAAAATTACACTTTTACAAAGAAAAAAATAGGGGGAAATGCTAATAAATGTCAGACGACCAAAATGTATGTAACGTTAAGTTGATATAGTAATTATCGTGACAACCCTACGTGCAGATGGTAGACATCACAAAGACTTACTTTCTGTGTGATAAAAGTACTCGTACTGTAGTAAAAGTAACCGAGTAAACCCCTGTGTCTGTGCAGCAGAGGAGGCGCTGGACGTGGCCCGGAGCGAGGCCCGGGCCCCGGGGCCATGGAGGCGGTCAGCAAATGGAGCCCGCAGCAGGTGGCCGACTGGATGAGAGGTGACTCTTCATTTACATTCTGCAAATGAGCTGTGGGTGATCGATGGAGTTTGGTTTGTCTGCGGCAGAGGGAGAAGTGTTTCATGGACAGATCGAGCTGAGCGATTTATCGTCTACGTGTTTAGAAGAGACGCACTTTTACAATATCAATCTGCAATGTCAAGAAATGTGGGGGATAAAGTGAAACAATAGGGAAAGCAATCTAATGTTTGCAGTGCTTGTTTGCATATTTCTGAAGGTTGTATCGCTTCATCATCGTTGTCAAGTCCCCACAATATTGAAATGCAGCTGAATTGTCTGTTTTCTAAGCCTTCTTCTGTGGTGTGAAGGACAAATGGTGTTGATCACAGTTTCCCTGATTCCCCAGAGTTCCCTCAGTTGTTCCAGTGGTTTATTTAGTTTTCCTGTCGTCGGCCGTTTGTCACAGACAAATGGTGAGGTGTGACGTGGAGCCGACTCTCTCTGACCGCGGGAATTAGTAAAGATGTTTAACCTCTTAACTCCCGCCTGAACCGAGAGGATCTTTTTCCTCACGTCAGCAGATTTTTTTTCCATCATTTTTTGTTGGGTATTCAACTCATTTTTGTAACTTTTTTGTCATTTTTTGTCACATTTTTGCCATTTTTTCCATCAATTTTCTCACTTTTTTGTCACATTTCCAACATTGTTTTTGTCTCAGTTTTGTTACTATTTTCACAGCTTTTTTCCAGAAGCTTTTGGACTGGGGTAAAGCCAAACTGGAGAAAATGTGCTCGGTTCAGGTGGGAGTTAAGGGGTTAAATCTTCATCAGCACCTCGAGCAAGGTCATAACGGCTCTAAACTGTCTTTGGGAGGTTTGAGGACAGAAGAGCAAGAGTTTGTTGATTTACTGGAGCTCGGTCTCTGCCAGTATGACTTCTGTAAAGGATTCTGAAGTCATTTCCTCGTTGTTTTTGTTTCCTCTTTCTAAGTCTCCTCTGGCTCGTGTGTAAAAACAAATGTGGAGGTGCGATGTTGTAACGGCTCGTAAACGACGTCTGAAGCAACACTTCTGGAACCAAAGCTTTAGCTTCTGTTTCACTCTATAGAAAAGTTCTCACTTATGTCAGAATGTGTTGGTTTCCGAGTCCGAAAATCATGACCTCAATAAGTAACGTTTTAGTGCGAGACAGAGCTGGCGTTAGTTATTATAACGAACTATTGTCTTGTTCCCGATCAATGTAAAATCTTTTCAAATGAATTGTCTTGTTTATAGAGTGTTACATGACCCGCCCGTGTTTCCATTAAAGAGGGGGTATTCTGCTTATTTCAGTCACACAGCACCAGTCTATATCCCACTACAATGATGACAAACCTTCTGTTGGTCTGTAAATGCAGTAAATTAGAATAACTGCCTTGTATACAATGTCTCTCTCAAAATGGCTGTAGTGAATGTCTTGAAATAGGCCTCTGTCTCTTTAAGAACCTCTGACCCTTTCGGACACGCCCCCTCCACACGCTGTCTGTGGCATCAGTGGGGAGGGGGTTCTGCTGAGGAGCAGTGGTTGGTTACTCGGCTCGGAGGCGTCTCCAGGAGGTGGGGGCGTTCCTAGGAGGACTCAGGCAAACTTATCCCTAAAATGGCCGCCATCAGAGTTTTTACAGATTACTCAAAAATACGAGAATGTGCCAAGGCAACACTTCAGGCATGTTTTTAATGAGGGAATGACAGAATAACATGATGCAAAGCTTGAAAAAGTCCATTTTACATAACACCCCCCCTTTAAGGCTTGTTCTAGTTGGAACGCTCGACCAATGACAGTTTCATGTTCATTTAAGAGACAACTGAAAGAACGGCTTCTTTGCCAACAAAGGTGTAACCATTAAGAGGCATCAGACAGGAACATATTTGTGTGACCATGTGACCACTTAATACAGTTTAAAAGCTGCATCACTCAAGCACTGCCCCGACAGAGCTTAATACGGCTGAAATCTAATGGCCATGCTGCAATAAAGGCCTTTTACCGACACAATAAAGGAACATATTTTAATTTATATTTGCAGGTGCAGGTGTGTGAGCGAGGGGAGTGGCTTATGAAAGAGATGCACTTTATATTGTGTAGTTGTTGCCTGTTTTGTCTGTAATGTACTGCTGTGTGTTTTAGCTTGTTTTATATTTTGTATGTTCTTGTCTTCGTTTTTTACCTCATGGGACTGCGGATGGAAATTAGCCTTGGGCTAAATCCGGCATATTCACAGCACTTGTTGTCTGTTCATTAATATGCGCCGTCCCATTCAAAAAACATTAATAAGTGAAATGAAATTGTGGGTGAGGAGCTCAGTGACCCGGGAGGAGCTCGGAGTAGAGTCGCTGCTCCTTCACGTCGAAAGGAGCAGCTGAGGTGGCTCGGGCATCTGTTTCAGAGCCTCATGGTCGTGTCCTGCGGGAAATGTTCCAGGCATGTCCTATAGGGACACGATTCTCACTCGTGATGTGTGAACCTCCAGTCGTTCTGTAATCCTGCTAAATCCAGTCATGTGATGCAGATGGAGAGATCAGATTGGACATAATTGATCTCGAAATGGAGAGATTCACTTGTTACGTCAGCATTTCCTGGATCCGTAGGAGCTGCTAAGAACAGCCACTGTGGGAAGATTCAAAAACTATCCAAAGATGTTCAAGTGGCTCCAAACAGAGAGAACTAAACCAGGCCCAGACTCTGACTGAAACGTCAGCGGCCAAAGCAAAACAAGAATCCCTGGTTTGTGGAGCTGTGAACTTTAAACAGAGCTGTCCCAGTTCAAATCCAGACGTTTTACTGTTCGTGACCTACATTTATTTACCTCGGAGTCACATGATCAGATTAGCCCACAGCGCTCACTAATGCACAGCAGAACAGACGCCAAACTGTCAAATACTCACACAAATACTCTCAGCTGCACATACGCAGGATTCTTGCAGTAGCAGCAGTTCACCCACGAACGGGATGTTTTCCTCAAACTAAGTCTCAAACTGTGGCTAAAATCTGCAGATATTTGGTCAATCTAGAAGAAGAAGAGACTAAAACTTGTGAAAGAGCTGGATATTATTTACATTCACTGCCAAAGGAGCAGGTTTTTGTGATTAAATGTGTGATTAAAGATACTCATTCATTTTATTAACACTGTTTAATCATTTGCTGCAGGAGATCTAATGGTCTTCAGTCCGAGCACTGCTGGGCTGCAACAGTTACTTTAGAGCATAATATCAAATACAATACAGTGAAAAGTTATGCTCTGCAGACACTAAACCCCCGAATATTCAGATTCGTGTCCTAGTTTTTTGCCTACATTGAATCAAGTAGCACAAGTCACAGTCAGAGATTCAGTTGAATCTGCATACTGAGACAGGTGCTTTAGGTTTCGGCATATTTTTACGGCCTTCATTATTGTTTTTATTCACTTGCTGTGGTATGGGACTGGTACTCGTTATCGCCGACTGCTCTGAACCCAAGTATCGGATCGGAAAAACTGCTATCGGAGCAACACTAAGTGCAATGCTTGTCTCTGCTGGAATAAACAGCTGAAAACCTCACTGCAGACGCTCATGTACATTTCATTTGTCCATTGAATACAGTAGTTTGTCACTGGCTTAATTTCATTTTTTAAACCTTTATTTAACCAGGAAAGTCCCATTGAGATTAAAATCCTCTTTTTCAAGGGAGTCCTGGCCAAGAGGCAGCAAACGATGCAGAATTAGAATGACATACACGTTATACACATTATGAAACAGTTACAATGTAAAAAGGTCGACTCAAACGCTCTCCATCTGGACTTGAAAGCGTTCAATGAAATAAGCTCAGTGATTTTCCAGTCTTTTTGCAGCATGGTCCATGAAGAAGGAGCAGAGTGAGCAGTTCTGTACGGGCAAATGGATCAGTGAGCAACAAATGATCATCTGAACTAAGGCTGAACGATATGGACGAAATTTCATATCTCGATGTTCATGGCAGATATCTCGATACGATACGATATAACTGGGTTGAGTGAAAACCAAGCATTTTTCCGAAAAATTAAAACAACACAAAATATTATGCAAAATGGACTTTTTACTCTTTACTCTTTAATGTTTTGAATGTTCATATCCCAATATCAATACAATAACGATATATTGTTGCTTTTTCAATATTGATATCTTGAATGTTCATATATCGATACGATAATATATCTGTCAGCCCTCATTTGAACGCAAACTGTAAGAGCCAACGCTCCTCCGTGACATTAAGGTACAGATGTAAGAGGGCAGTATATAAATGAAAGTTTACCAATGACCCATTAAGCAGGAAAGATTTCAAACTGGCTCAGCACAGTCTGATTTTCAGCAGTTCCTGCAGAAACACAAACACAGGATTCTACATGAGCTCAACACTCAACACAAAACGTACGGTCCAGACAAAAGGAGGAACACACTGGTGTGAGGCCACAGGGTCCGGCACTAGTGTTTGTTTGTGTGTATGGTGACTGTATGGTTCTTATGGTGAGGGGGGGCTGTAGTGACATTCGTGATCAGTGGAGGATGTGGAGGCACTGGTCCATCTGTCTATTTAAAGTGACTGTAATTGTTATTCTTTGTAATATTTGTGTTGTTGGTTTTATTTTGTCCGTCTGTCTCTTTGGACCCCGAGTCCATAATAAAGTTGAATTGAAAGTGAATATATTTCGACGGCTGAATTTTGTGTACAATTGTAGTCGACTAAAACTGAGAGTAGTTTGGCTAAATTAGAAAAAGTGATTTTGATTTCCCGAAGTCGTCTCTGCAGTGGCTCTTTAGTGAATAACCTTGTGTTTTGTTTGAAGCTGTTTGTCTGAGCAGAAGTCACAGGTCAGAGGTCACGGGGCCAGGGTCGTCCTGTGTCCTGCTGTGGGGCGGGTCAGTCACATGACCTCGGGCTCCACACGCTCTGGACATTTGTCCCATGAGCAAGACACGTCTTCCCTCATTCCTCACGTCATGACTGAGGAGGTTCTAACAAGTCGGTTTGGATCGTTTGGAGGCTTGGCTGTGATTGGCTGAAACCAGCTGATCCAAATGCTCTGGAACATGAATCTGAGCCCCGTCCCGCCGCAGAGGTGGATGTTTATGTGAATTAGCTCCTGTTTCTGGTCCAAACCGGTCTGACGGCGCTTCTGTCTGTTGGAGCGTTTCCCACAAAGGCACAGCTCCACTTTATTATTATTACACAACATCAGGAATCACCAACAATCCCAGTCACAATCCACTTTAATCTCATTCAGAAAACCACAAGGAACAAAGTAAATGTACTTCTGTGGAGGTTTGAGGATCTGTACTTTACTTTGTGCTCAGAACTTCATTTGAAAGATAAATATGACACTTTCTGCTCCATCACGTTTCTCATACGGCAGGTTTGATTAGCACAAAGAGCCTCCTTCAAACATTCACTTTAACTTTACTCCATCCACATGTCCTCAAGCAGCGCCACTTCAGCTTTGTATGGTAAATAAAATTAAAAAATAAAATGTTCACGTACCTTTCACAGCCAGTCGTTCGTTGCAGCCCTAGAAGAAATATTGAGCAGAAAAGTTTTTTTATTCGATTTTTTAGCGTCTGACAGGAAGTGACATAGATAAAGGTAAAGCTCCAGAGCAGTTTGACTCATTTCCCATTGACATAACATGGTCGGCACGGCAACAGTTCAAAATTGTTTGCCTCTATTTATGTCACTTCCTGCCGGTGTCCAATAAGGAAGTGAAACAATAAACATCACAAAAATGGTTCAACTAAAGAAAGCTGGATACATCTGTAACAAAATCTTAAAGGGGGGTATTATGCAAAATGGACTTTTTCAAGCTTTACATCATGTTATTCTGTCACTCCCTCATTAAAAACATGCCTGAAGTGTTGCCTTGGCACATTCACGTATTTGTGAGTAATCTGTAAAAACTCTGATGGCGGCCATTTTAGGGATAGGTTTGCCTGAGTCCTCCTAGGAACGCCCCCACCTCCTGGAGACGCCTCCGAGCCGAGTAACCAACCACTGCTCCTCAGCAGAACCCCCTCCCCACTGATGCCACAGACAGCGTGTGGAGGGGGCGTGTCTAAAGGCTCAGAGGTTCTTAAAGAGACAGAGGCCTATTTCAAGACATTCACTACAGCCATTTTGAGAGACATTTTATACAAGGCAGTTATTCTAATTTACTGCATTTACAGACCAACAGAAGGTTTGTCATCATTGTAGTGTGATATAGACTGGTGCTATGGGACTGACAAAAGCAGAATACCCCCTCTTTAAATATAATTGTCCATCCATCCATTTTCTTATCTTTATCCGGGGCCGGGTCGCAGAGAGAGATACCCAAACTTCCCGGTCCACGCACACCTCCTCCAGCTGTTCTGGGGGGATCCCGAGGCCACACCAGGCCAGCTCGGAGACATAGTCCCACCAGAGTGTCCTGGGCCTTCCACAAGGCCCAATAGGACATGCCTGGAACACCTCCTGAGGGAGGCGACCAGGAGGTATCCGGAACAGATCCTAGCCACCTCAGCTGCTCCTTTCGATGTGAAGGAGCAGCGACTCTACTCCAACAAGCGGCCGAAATATAATTGTGATTAAAAAAAAATAATAAAAAAAAACCACATTTGTGGCAATAAACAAACCAGAGCCAAATAGAAGAAATTATGGCAAAAAAAAAGCTAAACTATTGCCAAAGCAAAAATAGGATTTAGGCTCAAATATAATGTGAAAAGTTCAAGAAGTTGAAACATTCTAGTGTTAATGTGGATTCATCTACAGATTTAGTTTATAAAGAAATTCTAAGAGATCTTAATGTGTCTCTTTAGATTATTACATTTTGCAAGTTAATTTTCTGTGGGGCTTTTTCTGTATCGAAAAAATAGAAGTTCCCAGGTTCGATTCCCACCTGGACGGGGAGTTTGTATGTTGTCCCCGTGTCTGCGTAGGTTTCCTCTGGGTACTCCGGTTTTCCCTACCACTTAAAACATGTACAATAGGTTGCCCTCTGGGACCAGGACTCCCCTGAGAAAGAGATTCTTCTTCTTGGTTAAATAAAGGTAAAATAAAACAAAATGGTTGATCTGAACTGTCATGTTAGTGTTTCGTTATAGCCCTACTGTGCCAACAAACCCCACACTTTAAAGGCGAGAGCACTAACCCCTCAGCCACTGTGCAGTAATGAACCCAACTCCCTCCTCAGTGTCGCTGCTGTGCCCCGGGGCAGACTGATCTAAAGCTTTGGCCTCTGTAACTGTCGCAACAATAGCTGTCGTAGTGTTTGCAGTGAGTTGTAGTACTGTAGTTGCAGTTGTAGTAGTTCTGCTGTCGGTGCAGAGTCAGAGGAATGTGAGGATCAGTTCAGACCTGTGTGAGCTGCCAATCACACCGCTGTATATTTACTGCATTCACTCTATACTATACTTCATTATGCAAAGTAGAAAGTACAAATGTAGTGGAGCAGAAAGTGTTCACCTCCTTCTGTAAACAGTTTGTAGATGGTATCTGTGACAGTGCCGTATTTACTCACAGATTTTTGTGCATTGAATTAACTTATAAATGTGAAGCTACAGTAATTTCAACAGACTCAGGTTCTTCATATTGAAATTTAAAAAAGGTGAGAACTTCTGCCACTCTGTCATCACGCTGTTACGCTCCAAACACTTGACACTTGACTCCCTGATCGCAAATCAATTTTATTGTAGATGGATGCCTTCAGGGATCACTGGTCCTTACTTTAAGAGTTTTGAAACATGCACAGTTTTATTTATTTCATTTTCAAAAGAGGAATTTCCCTTGCCCCGCCCTCTATGACCTTTCCCGACGCCAAGTCTTTGTCGAGAAAAGTAAAGGTTTGAACCAGAGCGGAGCTTTTATACTTGTTCCTCGTCACTTTCCCCGTCGCGGAGAAACTGCTGCACAAAGACATTGCTGTCATTCCACAACGTCAACAAAAAGTGAGGCCAAACATCATTAAAGTCCACTCCTCCTCCTCCCAGCGCAGTAACGGCAGTAACAGTGCAGTAACAGTGCAGTAACAGCGCAGTAACAACAGCACACGGACTGTAAAAGGAACACAGGCGTCTCATATAATGTGGGTGGGCGACTCCGGCTTCACCATCAGAGCTGTCCATTCCCAAATACATGCGTTTCCAGTGACATCACACATAGTTCCAGCGGCCATTTTGAATACCGAAGTAGCATTATGCAGTACTACAACATGTAACAATAGCTCAGGATGATGATAGACAACTGATAGTGGCATTTTTATGTACTTGTAATCATTGCTCAAGAAGATAACAGTTTAAAAAAGGCCCCAGAGACGCACGTTTATGTGAAGAAACCAGCAGATGTGGCACAGACGTAGCAGGATTTACTGAAGATCTGCTTCACTCTGAAGACTAAATGGACATATCAAAGACAAAACAGAAAACCTTTCTCTGTTGACATGACAAACTGTAAAAATCACAGAGCCTCAGTCTGAGTCAGTGTTTAAGCTGCTCAAGACGTTAGCATGCTACCTGTTTGCAACTGTCAATGGCTTCAACACGATAAACACATGTGTGGCTCACATGTATGAACACTGAGGAAATACTACAGTAACACCTCTGACCTCTGACCTCTGTCACATGTTGAATCCAAGGCTAGATGTTTGTGGTTCAGGGCTTTCTCTTGGAGAGGTCAGAGCTGAGCTTTGAAGCTAAATGCTAACCGGTAGCATGCTAACATCTCGAGCAGCTTAAACACTGACTCACTGGTTTCTTCACATAAATATGCGTGTTTTTACTGTTTTACTTAGAGATATTGTCACGTGTTGTAGTGCTGCATAATTCTGCTTCGGTATTCAAAATGGCCGCCATAACAACAAAGGTCACATGACTGAAAAGCACATATAGCCTGTGTATGTTTCTCCCGTCTTTAGCCGCTGCTGTCTCCCACAAAGGAAATGACCATATTTGGATTGCAGCGTGTTGTCCTGGTGCTGCCTGGGTTCGTGGCCTCACGTTTGTTATCGATTGTGGTGCGTCCGGAGTCCTGCAGTGAGAGTAAACAAAGCCGTGTTTGCTCAGAGGCTGTGTTTTTACCTGCGCTCCCGAACGCAACACAAACTGAAACTGGCTCTGTTTACTTTAAATGAATCACTCGTCTCGCTGTCTGTCTGACCGGCCTTCGCGGACAGACGGGGGGACAGGCGCGACTTCAAGGTTCAAAGAGGTTCAGTAGCAGCGAGTAATCCTGCAGCTCTAAATGTGTCACAAACATTTGGGTTCCCTGAAGGACATCTTTGTTGATTATGACAGGTTTTAATTTTCGTTTCCCCCGTGTTCCTCCAGGTCTGGACGACGGGCTGCAGCCGTACGTGTCGTCCTTCCAGCTCCAGGGCGTCTCGGGGGAGCAGCTGCTGCGCCTCACCCACACGGAGCTGCTGTCTCTGGGCATGGGCCGCGTGGGACACCAGGAGCTGCTGCTGGAGGCGCTGGACCTGCTCTGCGCTCTGGTCAGGACGGGGTACTTCACTGGGACTGGGGCAGGACAGGGCTAAAGCAGGGGCTAAAGCAGGTGCTAAAGCAGGGGCTAAAACAGGAGCTAAAACAGGGGCTAAAGCAGGGGCTAAAACAGGGGCTAAAACAGGGGCTAAAACAGGGGCTAAAACAGGGGCTAAAACAGGAGCTAAAACAGGAGCTAAAACAGGTGTAAAACAGGGCTAAAGCAGGGGCTAAAACAGGAGCTAAAACAGGGGCTAAAACAGGGGCTAAAACAGGGGCTAAAACAGGGCTAAAACAGGGGCTAAAACAGGGGCTAAAACAGGGGCTAAAATAGGAGCTAAAACAGGGGCTAAAACAGGGGCTAAAACAGGGGCTAAAACAGGAGCTAAAACAGGAGCTTAAACAGGGGCTAAAACAGGAGCTAAAACAGGAGCTAAAACAGGAGCTAAAACAGGAGCTAAAACAGGGCTAAAACAGGGGCTAAAACAGGGGTAAACCAGGCCTAAACCAGGGCTAAAGCAGGGGCTAAAACAGGAGCTAAAACAGGAGCTAAAACAGGAGCTAAAACAGGGGCAAAACAGGGCTAAACCAGGGCTAAAGCAGGAGCTAAAACAGGAGCTAAAACAGGGGTAAAACAGGGCTAAAGCAGGGGCTAAAGCAGGGGCTAAACCAGGAGCTAAAACAGGGGCTAAAACAGGGGCTAAAACAGGGGCTAAAACAGGAGCTAAAACAGGGGCTAAAACAGGGCTAAAACAGGGGCTAAAACAGGGGCTAAAACAGGGGCTAAACCAGGAGCTAAAACAGGGGCTAAAACAGGGGCTAAACCAGGGGCTAAAACAGGGGCTAAAACAGGGGCTAAAGCAGGGCCTAAAACAGGGGCTACAACAGGAGCTAAAACAGGAGCTAAAACAGGGGCTAAAACAGGAGCTAAAACAGGAGCTAAAACAGGAGCTAAAACAGGAGCTAAAACAGGAGCTAAAACAGGAGCTAAAACAGGGGCTGAAACAGGAGCTAAAACAGGAGCTAAAACAGGAGCTAAAACAGGAGCTAAAACAGGAGCTTAAACAGGGGCTAAAACAGGAGCTAAAACAGGAGCTAAAACAGGAGCTAATACAGGAGCTAAAACAGGAGCTAAAACAGGAGCTTAAACAGGGGCTAAAACAGGGGCTAAAACAGGGGCTAAAACAGGGGCTAAAACAGGGGCTAAAACAGGAGCTAAAACGAGCTAAAACAGGAGCTAAAACGGGCTAAAACAGGAGCTAAAACAGGGGCTAAAACGGGAGCTAAAACAGGAGCTAAAGCAGGGGCTAAAACAGGAGCTAAAACAGGAGCTAAAACAGGAGCTAAAACAGGAGCTTAAACAGGGGCTAAAACAGGAGCTAAAACAGGGGCTAAAACAGGGGCTAAAACAGGGGCTAAAACAGGGGTAAAACAGGAGCTTAAACAGGGGCTAAAACAGGGGCTAAAACAGGGGCTAAAACAGGGGCTAAAACAGGAGCTAAAACAGGAGCTAAAACAGGAGCTTAAACAGGGGCTAAAACAGGAGCTAAAACAGGGGCTAAAACAGGGGCTAAAACAGGGGCTAAAACAGGGGTAAAACAGGAGCTAAAACAGGAGCTTAAACAGGGGCTAAAACAGGGGCTAAAACAGGGGCTAAAACAGGGGTAAAACAGGAGCTAAAGCAGGAGCTAAAACAGGAGCTAAAACAGGGGCTAAAACAGGGGCTAAAACAGGGGCTAAAACAGGAGCTAAAACAGGAGCTAAAACAGGAGCTAAAACAGGCTAAACCTGCAATACCAATAAACAATCTAATGTCTTTCTGTATAAATGTGATGCCCCACGGAAACACTGGATCATTAACCATTCGAGCTGGGCAATATATTGTCTACAAGTTCATGTCTAAAATCTACGGTAAATGTTTGGAAGATCTGCAAAGTTACAATATCAAGTTTATCTCCGATGTCAAGAAATATTGGAAAAAGAATTGAAAAAAAAAAATGGAAAAATAGGGGAAATTTTACTTTAAAAATGGGGGGAAAATAGAGGAATAATGGGGAAAAATAAGGTTGAAATTAGGAAATAAAGGACAAAATGTGAAATGTATATGAAAATAATGGGGGAAAAATAAGGGAAAATATCGGGTGGAATTGGGAGAAAAATGGCAAAAAAAAGTAAGTGAGGAAAAATGACCAAGTATAGGGGGAAATAGGGAAAAATGTGTAATGTGTTTTTTCAGCCCTTTTGTTGTGTCTTCAGGATAATTCTCTTGTTGAGCGACAAAACAAATCTAAATGTAGATGTTTACAGCACAAAATCATCCATTAACATCGTTAGTGGCCAACATTTCTGCAGAAAGGTTTAAAATCAGTTTCACATTTTCTTCCTGTGACAAACACCAGGATACGCTCTTATTAGAAAACTGTGGAGAAGAATTAGTCAGAGTGAGCTGTAACGGAAACGCTCTGAACTCGGCCCTTCCTTCAGGAACTCACTCTGATGTGTTTACAGTCCAGAGGTCTGTGAGCATCTGCTTCCTGCGCCGCAACAAAAGACTAAAATAAAACCTCCAGCAGACATTTCACTTCTCTGAAAACACAGAGAATACAGGAAACCGGTTCTTTATGCATCTGAAATAATCATAAACAAAATCATATACTAATCAAACAGAAGAGATTAAAGATTAAGAATAAGAAATATGTGCTCCTCCTAGAATAAGTAACACTGTGTTTAATGATTGGTATAGACGAGGCGTGCGTATTGCAAAGAACCTTTTCAATGAGGATGGTTGTCTTATGTCCTTCACGCAGATAAAGGAGGCTTCCTAACAATGCCTTTTTTGCTTTTCTGCAAGTTCGCCATTTTATTAATACTCATGCAAAATCTTTACATATGGATAGACCTTTACTTAATCCGCTTGAGAGATTTATGACTAGGTTTAAATTATCAAAGGGGTTTGTTTCCCGTTGCTATGGTGTTTTGCAAAAATGTACTGGGGATAGTGTTGAGAAGCTTATTAAGAAATGGGAAGAAGATATTGGTTTTACTTATGCTGAAGCTTGGCACAAACTATTCGTGATATACTCTGTGTTTCTGAGTAACAGATTAAGAGAAATGCAATTTTATTTTATTTATTTAACCTTTATTTAACCAGGTAAAAAACTCATTGAGATTAATAATCTCTTTTGCAAGAGTGACCTGGCTGAGATTTTTCTGAATTTAGAATCTTTCATAGGCAGCATAGGACCCCTTACATTTTAAATAAAATGGATCCTTCTAGATCTTCTTCATGTCTTAAGTGTAAGCAGTCACCGGCGACATATATACACTTGTGGTCTTGTATTGCCAAAGAGATAGGTGCAATTTTAAAATGCCAAATTATCTTAGATCCAGGTCAGTTTTTATTGGAGCTGCCAACTAAAACAACATATTCCAATTCTAAATTATTGAAAAAATGCCTTTCCTTGGCTAGGAAAAGTATATTGAACAAGTGGATGATGGACAAACCACCTACAGTCACAGAGTGGTACAGTGAGATTTTTAAAATGTTGCCAATGGAAAGGATAAGTGCTAAATTGAGAGGAAATGATGATTTGTTTTTAGATATTTGGCAGCCTCTTATAGATCACCTACCGGGAAATCTTAGAGATGTTATTAAAAGCTTAGTCCCGACGCTCTGAATATGATTGGATATTAGTTTGTTGCAGCCCTGGCGTCCGTGTCTAACGTCCCGTCTCTACAGAACAGCGGAGTGGAGCAGCAGCAGATGAAGTCGGTGACCACGCAGATGAACCAGGCTCACCTGAACCTCTCCTCCGCCGTGACGCGCCGCAGGAAGAACCCGGCCTACCAAAACAAGAGCTCCAACCTGCCGCCCAACGACTTCCTGTCCGCCGTGGTGGAGCTGATCGCCGCCGCCAAAGGGCTGCTGGGACGCCTCGACAGGTGAGGGGGGCGTTTTCCAACATCTGCCTCTGACAAAATACCAGTTAAAGGACATTCTGGAATTTCATTTGATGGAGAGAGGCACAGTTTTGGAAAGAAATATTGAAATGTTTCCCCTGGTGATTATTTGGAAGTGACTGGATGTGGAGTCGGACCAGGTTAAAGCCGGGACTGGAGGGAGAGAGTGCAGCTGATGGACAGATCGGATGAAAACCACGTTGATCATCTTGGAATTTGTCCATGAAAGACATAATCAGGGAATAATCAGGTCTTGTATGATCTTCTGGCTGTGGGGGTTCATGTTTGTGTAGAGATCCATCCCAGTAAACCAGCTTCAGTCTGCGGTTTGTCCCCTCATCTGTGTGTGTGGGAGAACTCGGCGTAAACGTGACTCTCCTCCTGACTCTCCTCCTGACTCGGAGCAGCTCAGGCCTCGGTGACAGTTGCCAGTTTAATCCTCCACATTCCTTCCGTCAGGATCCGTGCGGCGTCTCAGCTGTTTCCACCGAGCGTCGACGTCAAGTCACAGCACGACAGGAATCCGCTCTCACCTGCTCAGCTCAGGCACACTTCACCCGAGGGCCGACGTGTTTATGTTCAGATCACCTGCTGGAGGAGACTGTGGAGCTTCAGATGTTCCTCAATGAGACAGACGCACCAGAGTCACAGAGAGAATGTGTTTTGTAAACTCTGGTGTTTTCTGCAGGACTTCGACCGACAGCGACCTGAGCAGCACCAAGAGCCGCATCATCCAGCTGTGTCTGGAGCTCACCTCCACCGTGCAGAAGGTCAAACCCATCTGCACCACACCACAACACCAACACTACAACACAACACTAACACTAACAGTACACATCCTCAGCACCAACGCACGCTCTGACACTAATCTGCAACAACACGCTTAGTCCCACAAACCTCTTAGGCCGTTTGATTTTTGAACCTAATCTACTAAAACTTTATGGGACGGCTTGGATTCCTACTGTTCTGCTATAATGAGCTGTACATTTAAAGGCCCTGGACCTTTTAGACCCTGAATCTGCCACGATTGTTACTACATCCACTTATCAATGAATAAATGATAAACTATATATTTTAGATTCATTGTTGTCAGCACATTTATTCACATTTTTTCTTATTTTATGACCTATTATTGTTTAAGTGATAGATACAGACGGCATCGTGTCATAGAAGGGGGCGTGGCTTCACCGAGGGGGAAAACAGAATCTTCTGGGATACACAGTTTTTAGCCATTTTCTTTTGAAATATTAGCTTATTTATCACATACAAATAAAGTCAAGTCTAAATCGGGTCCATATGTTTTAAAGCTTCTACTGAACAATCTGCTGTGAATAAACATCCATATGGACCTGATTTAGACTTTACTTTATTTGTATGTATGTGATAAATAAGTTAATATTTCAAAAGAAAATGGCTAAAAACTGTGTTTCACAGAATATTCTATTTCCGCCTCGGTGAAGCCACGCCCCCTTCTATGACGCAATGCCGTCTGTATCTATAGTCTGAAAGTCTAAATGTTCTAGACCAAGGGTGCCCAAACTTTTTGTCTCCGAGGGCCAAAATGAAAAAGTGCCTCTGAGTCACGGGCCAAACACAGTGATGTCAAGCACGAAAAACACATATAACTGATAATAATAATAGTTTCTTTATATAGCCCACATTTGCATTTGTTTCTATCTATGCAAATAACATAACCTGGCTAACACCAGGCTGCTGTGTGCGCTCGAACTGCACAACAGCCTGGGGACCATGGCTGAAATTTTCGTATGGATTTGGGAACCAATCACAGAACGAGGAGATGATGACGAGCTATTCGATATACGGAAGCTTGTAGTTTATTTACGGATTAAAAAAAAACAACGTTTATTTACGGATCAAACATGACAGCAGCAGACGCGATGGTGTTTTTCGATCAAGCTTTAGGCCGTGTTCTAAATAGTTTATCTCGAAAGTTTACAGCGGGTACGTCATACGTCATCTCATACGATGATACGATTGGCTGTGGCCTCGTGCAGACGCATGATAGACATTCGTAAACCACACCTCTCCTACGAGAAAATGAATTGGTGTTCCCCAGACTAAATATCACTTGTGATTTTAGTCTGGCGTTAGCCAGGCTACAAATAACATGCTATATTAAAACAAATGGTAACTATGGCAAAAGCCTAGTTTTAGTGGAACAACATCAACAATTGTAGCAATTAGTGCAAAATAAAAATCACCTGTATCTACAGCACCTACAGTAACTTTACCTCATTCGTTCACTCAAAGAAAATGCCACATTAGATCATTTTGAAAGTGTCAGTTCAGCATCAATTCTTTTATAAGTCAATTTTTAACATATACTGTTGTTGATGTAACAACCTTTGCAATAAACATTGGAAAACTGTGAAAGTTGATGCTTCAACGTTCTGTGATTGATAAATACCAAGACACCACAACAGTGTTTCCTTAACTTTGTGAAAGGAGTGAAACAGCGCCCCCAATTTGACGCTGGTGGTCAAAAAAGTGTACTGCATCCATATTTACCATTGAGAATAAATGGAAGTTAGTATTAACCACACTCAGCGCAAAAGTAGGTCACTCTCTGGCGGCCCCACTTTGGACACCCCTGTTCTAGACTGTGCAAAATCGACACCCTGGTTTTGCATTTTGATGTAAAGTAAGTAATAATATAGATATTGTATTTTATTTTTTGTAAAGTCCCTCCTTCCCAGATCTCGGCAACGAATCAGAGTCTAGTATCCTTCCGCATCGACCAATGACACAAGCTTATCCGTGAACCAGCCTGTCAGGTCCTGGTCATGGCAGAAGAGTTCACCGTCTATAAAAGGGTGTAGAATTGGAGGCATGACACAAAGGCCTTTTTTCTACAAATGTTTGATTGAACAAAATCAGAAAGATGAAAATCAGGTACAGATCCTTTAAATGAAATGAAAGGAGCTTATACTGTTTGTTCTGTGCCTTTAGGACTGCACTGTGTTCCAGATGGAGGAGAAGATTCTGGAAGTGGTGAGTCCTGTGTTTTTAAACAGCCACTTCCTGTGCGTGTGTGAGTCCACTTCCTGTCTCTGGAGGGCTATTCCTCAAAACCTCTCCTCGAGTCCTATTTGACCAGTAGTATCTGTACTTTGACTCAAGTAAAAAGTGAAATCTGGTACTTTAACCACCTCTGTAGGACTTTAGTTATGGCTGTTACTAATTTACAGCAAATATAATACACACAAGAATTAACTCCAGCGACGACTCTAAATCCTGTGTTTGTGTCATTGGAAACATTAGGAAATATATAATTGGATAACGTATGTTTAGAAAAATGAAAAGCAGGACACGGGAGGAAAAGTGGAGGAGATGAGGTTTGTTCAGATCTGTCTGTCCACTTCCTGTCTGATGCAACACTTCCTGTTTTCCATCGAGCATCAGCTGATCTCTGTCAGTTCAACTCTCGCCTCATTTCCTCTGAGTTTAGCCTGGACTGAATCTGTAACTCTGTAAAGGAAAAGCGCCACCCAGTCCACGTTTAAGCTTCATTACGACGTTACAGTCGCGACACAGATACTTGTACTGCGATACTCAAAGTATTCATGAAGGAATTACAGCACTTTGCCCTGAATGAACAGAAAAAGAAAACACAGAAATTATAAAACTGTCAGTCAGGCCTTGAGTAAAAACTATTTCAAGGTGCATTATGCAACTTTTGATGAGAATAAAACTGCTGATATTTGTATGTATTTGACCTTGTGACCCTGTGGTCAGCATCACGGTGGTCTCTACCATGCTCCAAGATCAGTTGTTTTGTAGGTTTTCTGGTCAGCAGTGAAAACCTTCCAAAGAACTGTAGTGTCCGAGTGACCACTGTGCTGACCACCCCTACAGCCACACGGTCACTACAAGGTCAAATACACACAAATATTCACTTTTTCCCCACATAAAAAGTTGCATAATGCACCTTTTAAGTGATGAACTTTTCTTCTTCTGTAAAAATACAGTCCCGATCAAAATTTTAAGACCTGTTGAAAAATGGTTGGATCTTAACAAGAAGAAATGGGCTGAGACTTTTTTTTTTACACTGAAATACTCATTTCTCGTTTTTGCAAAGGTGCTTTATTTGCATCATCTGTACAACGACATTTGTCCTCTGCATTTGACCCGTCCCTCGACACCACTGGACGTCCTTCAGTGGAACAGTGGAGCTTCAGGTGGTGCAGGGCAAAGGTCAAACAGGCTCTGTGCAGATGTTACAGACTGAGGCCTCGTCTGTGGGAACCGCTGGTTATTAGGCAGCAGTCGGCTCTAGTAACGGATCCTCCGGCCAATCAGATCCTCCGGCCAATCGGATCCTCCGGCCAATCGGATCCTCCAGCCAATCAGATCCTCCAGCCAATCGGATCCTCTGCCTCAGTGCTGGGGACATATATGGAGGGATCTTCCACTTGACTTTTTGTCCCATGACTCTGAGGATCTTGACTACGTCCCTCAGCAGCGATGGCGCTGTGAGAGGCTCTGCTTAAGCAGCTCCACCTTTGCCATCAGGACGTCCTGACAGTGAAAACCTGAAAATAACACTGCGACTGATTTGCACAGATTTGGCCTCTTAAAGGGGCTAGATGCAAGTTGGCTATTTTATACTCACTACTGCCACCTCAGGTTATATGCGTAACTGCACCTTCTATATTAAGCTCGTTCATGACGGCACTTCGGACCCAAATGAACACATTTCTGAGTGACAGTGCAGGATTTTAGAGGCAGTTGTGGTGAACAGGTCTGAGCTCATTCTACACATGAGGACATGGAGGAACACGTAGAGGGAGGAAAATACAGAATTTTAACATTTTTAAACTCCGTATAGTCCCTTTAAAGGCATGTGGTCCTAAACTTTTGATCAGCTGCAGAACAGACTATTTCAGTTCAATCAATCAATCTTTATTTATAAAATCATTTTTATACGTTCCATGTAACACAAAGAGCTTTACAGTTGAATTGTTGTTTTCAATAACAAGTTCATTTGTTTTTTTTTCTCACTCCCATTTCTTCTTGTTGCATATTGAAGTTCTACTTGGAGCCTTGCTAAGATCCAACCATGCAAAATATTATTAGTATTATTCTATAAAGTTTTGATCGGGACTGTATTTGGAAAATGGCCCCTGACTTTGTCCTGAGGGGGGCGATAGTGAGAAATGGATTGTAACGATTGACACATTTCACACGTTTCTCTTGTAACGGTTTATTTGTTTCAGTCTCAGTCTCTGAAGGCGATCTGTGAACAGACGACCTCTGACCCGGCGCCCTGTGACCCCTGTGCTCTGGAGGACGTCACCATCAGCGACGTCCGGCCGGGACAAGGCCTGGTGAGGAGCAGGAATAAACAGTGATCAGGACAAAATGATTCAATATGACTCATGTGATTGATGATGTTCCAGGGCATTTACATCAAATCCACGTACGACGGTCTCCACGTGATCACCGGCACCACCGAGGACGTGAGTTCAAACACTGCGATGTAGCAAATGAGCGGGAATGTTCCGCAGCGAGGCTTTAAACCGTGTTTCTGTGCTCAGTCTCTTGCAGATCGAACCGGGAGGATCCACGCAGGAGACGAGGTGGTGCAGGTCAACGGGCAGACGGTGGTGAGACTCTGCAGCTCTTTCTCTTTTAGACTGTCCCTTCTTTTCATCTTGATAAAGTTTATTACAAGTTGACAAAAATATCTGGAGATTTCATGCGAGACGCGGCAGATGAAAAGATCAAAACTAACCAAATCTAAATAATCCTGCCATAGAAACACCGCTCTGTCTTAAACTTTGCTGAAACCTCTCAGGTGGGCTGGCAGCTCAAACACCTGGTGGACCGGTTGAGGGCGGAGTCTGGGGCCGTGGTTCTGACGCTGAAGAAGAAGAGAGTGACAGGAAGTGGCTCCGCGGCGCCGCTGAAGAACATGCGCTGGAGACCCCCGCTGGTCAAAGTGAGTACTGGAGCCCAAACGTCTGAGAGAGACTCGTGGTGGCGTTCAGGAAGAGTGCGAGCTCAGATAAACGAGTTCAGCCGGAGCCGCTCTATCTGAGGTCAGAGGTCACTTCCCCAGCACTGCTCCGTATGTTCCACCCCCTAACTCCTCAATAACTATATTCTCTTACATTATAGTCGGGTATTGTCCCTCATTCTGTGGGGATTCAGACGCAGCTCACTAGTTTCTCGTTTGGGGTGTAGCCTGACCCTTGATTTTACATGGATTATTGCCGTTCTGCCTCAGGGGGGCGCTATCGATCATTTACCAGCTCATTGTTATGAATGTAATTTATGTGGCCCTAAAACAGCTCTGCAGTGCTCTCTTCAAATACATATGGAGTATCAAATGGAAGGCTTTTATGTCACATTTTTAAAGCATTATTGTTGTGTTTTCATCTCTTTTTTCATCTTGTTTTTGTGGCTCTTTTTTCGCTTTTTCATCACTTTTTAATTGTGTTTTTGTTGCCTCGTTTACGTCACTTTGTTCAAGAAGCTTTGAGTTTTGAGAAACTGGAGAAAATGTGCCTAACTTTAGCTTGAGCCCTGGAGTGGTGAGACACTCCTCAGTCCTCAGGGCTTAAACAGCTC
Source organism: Gobius niger (assembly GCF_951799975.1). NCBI lineage: Eukaryota > Metazoa > Chordata > Actinopteri > Gobiiformes > Gobiidae > Gobius > Gobius niger. Next base: position 29,835,154 of record NC_136866.1, read on the forward strand.
TGCAGTGCCCTCTTGTGGCCGGCGATCGTCCTGCAGCGGCCGCCTCATGGTTTGTTTGTGTTTCCGCCTCAGACGACTCAGCCCTCTGGACCCGTGTCAGGACTCAGAGCTGTTCCCGGGACGGCGCCGCAGCTGGGGGAGGAGTCAGTGAAGAGAGGATCGGCCATCTTGGATCTGTACATCCCCCCTCCTCCTGCCGCCCCCTACTGTCCACTGTGAGTCGCTGCCTGCTCCTCTCGGTCCTGTGATTTAAAGAGTCTTGTCGTTATTTGTTGGTGTTGCGTGTCTGTCCTCAGTGAAGGCGGCTCGTCTCCGATCAAAGCCATGTCTCCGAACTCCTGCCTGGACGCAGACCGACCGTTCAGCGCCACAGACTCCGCCCCTGACCCCGCCCCCGAGGCCGCGGTGAGGCTGCGGCAGCGCTCCTCCACACGATGTGAGTCTTGACACTTAGAGATCGATAAAGTTAGGCTCATTTTAGAAACTGAAATGTTTGTGTCCAGGTAAAGCGCGGCCCGTGTCGATGCCCGTGGATCTGTCGTCCAGGATCTACGCTCGCAAAGGTTCGACCCCGCCCCTTTTCAGCCCGTCCCGTTGAAGCACCTCCTAAACATGAATGTCCTGAATAAATCAGCCTCTGATAAAGCGCCCCCTGCTGTGACAGTTCAGCACCAGTGGTGGGAGAAGTACTCAATATTCTTACTGAAGTAAAAGTGGAAATACAGGACCAAAAATGTAAAGTAAAAAAAGTTCAAGTATCTGATACAATTTTTACTTAAAGGGGGGTATTATGCAAAATCGACTTTTTTTTTTCACATTCACGTATTTTTGAGTAATCTGTAAAAACTCTGATGGCGGCCATTTTAGGGATAGGTTTGCCTGAGTCCTCCTAGGAACGCCCCCACCTCCTGGAGACGCCTCCGAGCTTTCGTCACCAGCCGAGTAACCAACCACTGCTCCTCAGCAGAACCCCCTCCCCACTGATGCCACAGACAGCGTGTGGAGGGGGCGGGTCTAAAGGCTCAGAGGTTCTTAAAGAGACAGAGGCCTATTTCAAGACATTCACTACAGCCATTTTGAGAGAGACATTTTATACAAGGCAGTTATTCTAATTTACTGCATTTACAGACCAACAGAAGGTTTGTCATCATTGTAGTGTGATATAGACTGGAGCTATGGGACTGAAAAAAGCAGAATTAATTAAAAGTATAAAAGTATGCATTGTAAAATGTACTTTATAAGTAAAAAATAGAGTTTAATGTGCAGGATTTTTAAAAACATTTGACTCAAACCAGGTCTAAACCAGTAAACCACTAACTCAAAAACTAAACTAAACCAGAACAAGGTCTAAACTGGGACTAAACCAGTTCATCTTAGAGAGGTCACTTTGAAAAGAAAATACTTTACTTTTAAAGCAGAACTAAGCAACTCTTGCCCCTAGAGGCAATAAGCTCCCCTGCAGGTGTCGTAGCATATTCTGTGTTGCACAATGGAGATAATTTTATTCACTCAAACTTGGCTGTAAATACTGTTTAAGTGGTGCTTACCCGCAGTTAGCTTTGCCCATTAGCCTGTTAGCTTCTTCTTCATGATTCCATTAGTGTGTATTGGTGACTCTGACCCGGTGGCAGGAAAGTTGCAATTGTGATTTTCTGGGCAGAGACACCAGGGGCGATGAAAGACCCCCCAGTCATCCATTTAACACTTGTATTTCCCCCAGAGGGACGACGGGAAGGATTTATTAAGGTAAACAAGTTACTTAGTACTGCTTTAAAAATGTAGTGGAGTAGAAAGTAAAAAGTATTCATCCTAAAATGTACTTAAGTAAAGTAAAAGTACCTATAATTTGTACTTTTTACTTGTACTTGTACTTATTACTTTCCACCACTGTTCAGCACTGACACATTTGCCAAAGCTAAATATCTTATAAAAACTCACATCTGTTTGGCCTCTGCTTTATTCTGTTTAAAACTACTTATTTTTATGCCAAAATCAAACTTTTTTACAGCAAATATAACGAGTAAAATCAACCAAATCAAAGTTTTTTACTACTACACATTGGCAAGTGCTTTCCAAAAAAAACACAAAGTAGTAAGACGTCACATGTGCTCGTTCTGCCGCAGGTTTGCAGCGTTGCCTTAGTAACGAGCGCGTGTCGGCCATCTTGGAGGAGGAGGGCTTCCCGGTGCCGTACCGCGCGGCGCCGCTGAACCGCGGGCTCGCACCGTCGCTCCGCGGCGTGGACCACATCCGAGGCAGCCAGTGCTTCCTGGGCACGGAGCTGCACAACAGCGCCACCATCCCCTACCACCAGCACCTGCACCCGGGTACGAGGGGGGAGACGGGAGGGGAGACGGGACAGACGGGACAGACGGGACAGACGGGACAGACGGGACAGGCGGAACCGCAGACCCGGCCGCGCTCCCGGAGCAAACCCAGCTCTGTGATCGGCGGCTGGCTCGCTCGGCTCAGACTTCTGAGCCACTGACACTAAAGTCCGGGAAAGACTAACCTTGTAGAGCGGGAAAGCGGCGCCGGCCTGAGCGGGTTTGGAGCCGTGCGTGGCCACTGGAAAGTTCTGGCTTCTGACTTGGAAACCGCTCAGACTGAAGACCACGACTTCAAAACTCTGAGCTACATTAGAGCCGCTTTTACCAAACAGAAACATCAGAGCCACACTTTGGTTTTCTCGATTACAATGAGTTACAAAACAATACTTTTTATGAGGCATTTAAACGTTTAAACGCAGAATGACTAGGCTCTTGTGTGACTTCAAAAAATGGCAGAGGAAATGACCTAAGAGTAAATAACGATATTACTCAAGTAGAAGTAAAAAAGCCTCCGGCCATTAAGAGGATTTATATTTAAGGAATAATATTAAACACATCAGAGATTTAAGCCACTCCGTATCACATTTCACCGAGAGCGGGACGTCTGCAGCTCGTCTATGAGGAGATGAGATTTTGGAAGGTTTGGTCCTGGTTCATCCAAATCCAGAAACGTCTCTGTGTCCAGCTGATTATTAGTATCGCCTTTAAAAACCTGTTAAAGAAACTGTTGAATCATTAAAGATTTCATCATGACGTATGTGACGTTTAACACTGGCTTTACTTTCTCCGTTTGGAGGTTGATGATCTTTTTCTTCTTCATATTCAGTAAAATGAAGCCTCACTGAACATTTTTATTATAAAACAAGTTCCTGCTGTGTCTGAGATGAGACGTTATTATGAAGTCAGTTTCTCTGGCTCTAAATAAACACGCGCAGCTGCTTCGGTTTGTTTTTTCTGATATGAAACTTTTTGAAATGTCTGTGGATTCATTTATGTAACACTCAGATTAAATATGGCTCTGGAGCTGCAGGTGAGGCACAAAGGTCACAGTCAGGGACACAACTAGGAATTATAGTTTTATTCCACGTTACAATATACAATCTTTAAACAGACCTATATTCTCAGTCATTATTTAACCTGGTCTGAACAGCTGCAGGAACAGCTAAGGATGAAGAACTGATGATGAACTGATGAAGCTCTTAGACACGATGTTGGAGAGACTCTGCTTTAAAAGGGGCGGAGTTTGCCCAGCGCCTTGTTCTCACCACCAGATGTCGCTGTTTCTGCAGTTTCAGGCCTCATTGCCTCTAGAAACCATAGAATATAACAGAATGCATTGATGTTGGATCATTTCAGCTTCGACACCCATGCAGAAAGAAATGTCCAAATGTTTCCCTGGTCGTTATTTGGAAGTGACTGGATTCACATTCATGTTACGTCCTTTCATCATTTGTAATATCGTCTCCACGCCGGACGCCTTTACGAGACGGTCATGTGACTTTAGTTCATCTGTGCTGAGAGAGAAAACGCTGGACTTTGGAACAGTTTTTGTGTCATGTGGAAAAGTCCAGCCGTTATGGAGATTTTAAACATAAACCAAAGTCTTCATAACAAATGTTAGAAAGACAAAATGAAGAAAACAGGAATAACTGCTACAGTTTATGAACCACATGGAGCCTCGGTTAAATTAAAGGGGGGGTATTATGCAAAATGGACTTTTTCCAGCTTTCCATCATGTTATTATGTCACTCCCTCATTAAAAACATGCCTGAAGTGTTGCCTTGGCACATCCACGTATTTTTGAGTAATCTGTAAAAACTCTGATGGCGGCCATTTTAGGGATAGGTTTGCCTGAGTCCTCCTAGGAACGCCCCCACCTCCTGGAGACGCCTCTGAGCCGAGTAACCAACCACTGCTCCTCAGCAGAACCCCCTCCCCACTGATGCCACAGACAGCGTGTGGAGGGGGCGTGTCTAAAGGCTCAGAGGTTCTTAAAGAGACAGAGGCCTATTTCAAGACATTCACTACAGCCATTTTGAGAGAGACATTTTATACAAGGCAGTTATTCTAATTGACTGCATTTACAGACCAACAGAAGGTTTGTCATCATTGTAGTGTGATATAGACTGGTGCTATGGGACTGAAAAAAGCAGAATACCCCCTCTTTAATACTTTTATGTTGACAATATATTTGGCCCGAGTTTGGAACCACAGCCGTAAAGAAACGCTGCTTCTGAATCGACAAAAATCAAGTTGTTTTGAACGGCCTAATATCACGACATCATTAACTTCGTAACCCTCCGCCTCAACCAAGCATTTTTTCTCCAGTTTGCCTTTACCCAAATCTAACTGGAGCTCACTAGCCTGGCACGAGTCAGACTGATCCTCCATGTTAGAGATACATGGGGATCAGGGCTGAACGATGTGGACACAATTTCATATATAACTATGTGAAAATTAAAAACAGAATAATAAAGAGTGCAGTTTCATTGATGAAAATCTATATTGTTTATATCTTGCTTTTCTCGATTTGAATGTTTTTAATGCTCATATCTCGATGCGGTAACGATACATCTTTCAGCCCTAATGGGGAAACAGTCTGGAATTGTGTGATTTGAATCTCGCTGACTCCGGCAAAACCAAGACGAGCCAATCGGAGCACGGGAGGCGGGACTTAACGGTGCCTCATCTTCCACGCTAGGATTTCCCATCAACCACCTGTGCTCCCCCTATAACCAAAACAGTGAAGACGGCAACCGAGACACCAGTGCCCTTTGTTCTGTTTTAAATGAGCTGGACTTAAAGGGATATTTCAGGATTTTTGACATAGGGCCTCATTTCCTCGTTATCCAGAGTGTTGCTGATTTCTGGAGATATTTTTTGTGTAATTCATGCAGTTCTTATATTTGAAGAGTTTCGTGGCGCTAAGCTAGTGCTAGGCTAGTGCATTTCTATGGTATCAGCTAGCCTGCATTAAACACAGTGTGACCCGCTCCACAGAGCACCTGAGGCAAATCACTTATAACACCAGACTATATAAATGTCTGTGTCCATAGAGTCATTTAAAAGACCTTCGTGGTTGTATAAGCTACGTGGCCGCGGAGTGATCTGCTAGAAAATAGTCCCTCAAACTGCGATCATTCATGTGATGCAGGTTCAGTTTTATTCCAAACATGATTCTATGGACACAGACATTTATAGTGTCATTCTGGTGTTATAAGTGATTTGCCTCAGTTGCTCTGTGGAGCGGGTCACACTGTTTTTAATGCAGGCTAGCTGATACCAGAGACATGCACTAGCCTAGCATTAGCCTAGCGCCACGAAACTCTTCAAATATAAGAACTGCAGGAATTACAAAAACAATATCTCCAGGTACCAGCAACACTCTGACATAGGGCCTCATTTCCTAGTTATCCAAACATCCTGAAATATCCCTTTAACCTCTTAACTCCTGCCTGAACCGAGAGCATTTTCTCCAGTTCAGCTTTACCCAAATCCTGTAGGCCAGTGTAACGCCTCATTTGAAAGACCTACAGAACTAAATAGATCTTTTTCCTCACATCATCAGATTTTTTTTCATCACTTTTTTTGTTGGGCAGTCGTCTCATTTTTGTCAAATTTTCATGATTTTTTGTCACTTTTTAGTCAAATTCTTATCACTTTTTTTGTCAAATTTTGTCCATTTGTCATTTTTTTGTACATTTTTTCTCACTTTCATCTTTGTTTTCATCTCAGTTTTGTTGCTATTTTCACACCTTTTTTCCAGAAGCTTTTGGATTGGGGTAAAGCTGGAGAAAACGTGCTCGGTTCAGGTGGGAGTTAAGAGGTTAAAGCCACAGCAGAAGCTTTGAGGACTTTCACCACAACCACGGTGGAGGTCGCTTTGTGTCTGATTGATTCACTCTTGTTCAAACTGCGATCGTTAGCCCCGCCTCCAGTCTCCATTTGGAAATTACGTCCTAGATTCCAGATCTAGGGCGCAATTTCAATTCCAGACTGTCTTTATATGTATTTATAAATAGATAAATAGAGTCAGCCGTGCTTTATGCCGGGCTCGGAGCTCACAGCCTATAAGTCCAAGCCTCATTTGAAAATGTAACTTTTATTTTTTTTTCTCACTTTTTTGACTTTTTTTCTCACTTTCAAGTCAAGTCAAAATCAGTTCCTTGTGGATGTTTTGACTCGGAGACTTGTCCAGTAGACGTGAAAAACCCGCTCTCAAAGTTAAAGGAATAGGCCACCGTTTTTACATACTGAGATATGTTCTTACCTGAGCTGTGACGAGTTCTTTAGGACCTGTCTGATCTTCCCCCGTGCCTTCAGTCACGTAAACACAGCGCAGACGGCGTTAGCATTTAGCCTCTCCCTCTCTCCTCTATAGCTCCAAAACAGGTCAAGATAGAAGCTACCAAGCTCTTCCACGTTTTCCCTATTTAAATACGGTTACGTGAAGTGTTCCACTACAAAGTATAATTACACAAAATTAAACAATGTGGGTTTTCTAAGCGGATAAAAGGGGGGACTATATTGTAAGGCGTAATAATACCAGGAGTAGTTCGAAATCTGCGCAGTAAACTTCACTTTACTGCGCGGATGCCAATGAACATATCTCAGTATGTAAAAACGGTGGCCTATGCCTTTAAAGTTGGCGTCATATATGTACAAATAAAGGCTGTTGAACAACTTTGTTTTATCTACGAGCTTTATTTGGAAGTTTAGGCGTGTCGTTTCCCTCTGGAGCTCCTCACACGGCCTGCTCAGCTGCATGGTCCGCCTGCTCAGCTGCATGGTCCGCCTCTTTGTGCGAGCTGCTCATGTGGAACTTCAGATGACACTTCTGTATAAAGGTCTTGTCGCACAGGGAGCAGCTGTAGGGCTTGGCGCCGGTGTGCAGGTTCATGTGCGTCCTGAGGTTGCTCCTCTGCTTGAAGGCTTTCTCGCAGACGGGGCAGCTGAACGGCCGCTCGCCCGTGTGCGTCCTCATGTGCGTCTGCAGCAGGCACCTCTGGGTGAACGTCCGGGAGCACACCGAGCAGCTGAAGGGCCTCTCCCCCGTGTGCGTGTACGTGTGGATCTTCAGCTGACACTTGGCCACGAACGTCTTCTGGCAGATGGAGCAGCTGAAGGGCTTCTCCCCCGTGTGGGACCTCATGTGGACTTTGAGGTGAACCTTCTGGACGAACGTGGCCTCGCAGACGGTGCAGCTGTACGGCCTCTCCCCCGTGTGCACTCGAATGTGGATTTGTAAATGTGGATTCGTCCAGAACTTTTTCTGACAGAAAGGGCACTGGAACTTCTTCTTCCCCTCGGCTTCTTCGGCTCCCGACAGGTCCTCGTCGTCCACGGAGGCGCTGGTCTCTGGAGCGGACTTGTTTTTGGGGAAAAGGCCAGTGCTTTTTGTAGCCGAGGGGCTGTACGGCGGTTCCCAGTCGTCGTCGTTGTCGGTGTCAGACGAGTGCTCGGTTTGTCCCTCACTCTCTGAACTGTCCTCTCCCTGCGTTTCCTCTCGGTGCTCAGTTTGTCTTTGCTGAAGCAGTGAGGACTCTTCGCTCTTCACACAGACAGCGCTGGACTCTGGGACAGACCTGAAACATGAATAAAAACATAGGTTTAAAAGTGTAAAGTGAGGATTTGTCAGTGAAGTGTTGGAGCCTACACTGGCAGCTGCTCTTCCTCCTGTTTGACGCTCTGCTCCTCTTCCTCCTCTTTAATCTGTGGAGTCTCTGGGGTTTCCTGCTTCAGATCAGGACCAGGACTCAGCGAGGGCATCTGGACACCTGCAGGAGACAGTGGATTATATAATAACAGCTAATCTAAATGCGATAAAAAAAAAGTCAAAAAAAAAATCAAGTCACTAATTCTATAATGCCATGAGCCTGAGGTTTCATAACTGATAAATAAATCTACTCTTTAATGAATGTCATTAAGTTCTTTGCCTTGCTCCAAAAAGAGCTGCTAATGGTGCACCCTTCAGAAGGACTCACAAAATAAAAAGAGGAGGATACGTTTCATCCAGGGGAGGGTCGGCTGAGGAGGGGGTGGGTTCTGAAGTTATTATATTTTTACTACAAAAGTAAAACTCAAAAGTGGGACTAAAAATGAAGCAGTGACATTAGCCTGAATGTTTGAGTCAAATTACCGTAAATGCTCTAATATCGGCCGGGGCCTTTATTTACTCGAGGGCATCTAGGACCAGGCCTTTATTGGAACCAGGCCACAATTAGAGACAGGCCTTTATTTCTATTTGAGCAAAACGGACGACCAGGAAAATGAAGAAAAACGAGATTTGTTTCCATTTGCACCTAAAATATTAGGTTCATTTATTAATTAACATTTCAAACCCTCTCCCAGCGGCTGGAACATTGACGCCTTTTATTTTGTCGGGACAACAGGAAGTGTTTCGTTGCTGTTAGCGGAGCTTTGACATCAGTGTCACTGCAGGTTTCTGTTTCGTTTTGACCGGACCGGATTATTTGTTGTTATCTTGTGTAAAAGGCGAGTTTAGACGGAGCGTTTGTGTTTGTGATCGATCATGAGACTGACCCGAGAGAAGACGAGACGCTCGCGCTGATGGGAGGAGTTATTTTGAGGCGTGGGACTGACCTGCACACGGAGCAGCTGGACGTGCTTTGAAGACACGATGGAGACTTTATTAAAACCCTGGAGGGTCATAAACATTTGCCCTGTTTCCAAATATGGTCACAGGAAGTTTGAAAAGTGGCTAAATCTGTATCAAAGTTACGCTCGGATCAGCTCCTCCGCAGCGTCGCCCTCGGCCCGGGTTCAGTTTGTTACTTCCTGCACCTGAGTTTTCATTTACACCAGTATGAGACAAATTCCTAACCCGGCCTCTGTCAGAGACCCGGCCTCTGTTACAGACCCGGCCTCTGTTACAGACCCGGCCTCTGTTACAGACCCGGCCTCTGTCGGAGACCCGGCCTCTGTCGGAGACCCGGCCTCTGTCGGAGACCCGGCCTCTGTCGGAGACCCGGCCTCTGTCGGAGACCCGGCCTCTGTCAGAGACCCGGCCTCTGTTACAGACCCGGCCTCTGTCGGAGACCCGGCCTCTGTCGGAGACCCGGCCTCTGTCGGAGACCCGGCCCCTGTCGGAGACCCGGCCTCTGTTACAGACCCGGCCTCTGTCGGAGACCCGGCCTCTGTCAGAGACCCGGCCTCTGTTACAGACCCGGCCTCTGTCGGAGACCCGGCCTCTGTCAGAGACCCGGCCTCTGTTACAGACCCGGCCTCTGTCGGAGACCCGGCCTCTGTCGGAGACCCGGCCTCTGTCGGAGACCCGGCCCCTGTCGGAGACCCGGCCTCTGTTACAGACCCGGCCTCTGTCGGAGACCCTGCCTCTGTCGGAGACCCGGCCCCTGTCGGAGACCCGGCCCCTGTCGGAGACCCGGCCCCTGTCGGAGACCCGGCCCCTGTCGGAGACCCGGCCTCTGTCGGAGACTCGGCCTCTGTCAGAGACACTCACCCTGGTTCCTCTGGTTCTCCTCAGACTCCGCCGTTGTTCTCTTGACCCTGGACGAGCGAGAGCGGCCGGACGTTTTCTCCGCCGTGTGTGTTTTTAAATGCCCCTTGAGGGCGGAGGCGTCGGGGAAATCCCTCTGACAGATGGAACAGTTGAAGGCGACGTCAGCCGTGTGAGTCCTGGCGTGTAAATCCAGATCGAGTTTGTAAGAAAACCTTTTGGCGCAGACCGAGCAGCTGTAAGGTCTCTTCCTGATGTGCGTCCTCTTGTGCTGCGTCAGAGAGGAGCCGTCGCTGAACTCTTTCCCGCACACCGAGCAGCTGTAGGGCTTCTCCCCTGTGTGGATCCGCAGGTGCGTCTTCAGGTTGCACTTCTGGGAGAAGGTTTTGTCGCAGAAGGAGCAGTTGAAGGGTTTGTGCCCGGTGTGGGTCCTCATGTGGATGGTCAGGTTACAGCTCTGGAAGAACGTCTTGTCACAGAGAGAACAGCTGTAAGGCTTCTCCCCGGTGTGGACGCGAGAGTGTTTCTCTAATCCGTGTTTCCGGGTGAACGTCTTGTGACAAACCGAGCACTGGTGCATCTTCCTCTCGCCCGCCTCGGCTCCGGGCAAGTCTTCGTTTGTCACGGCCGACTCCGGGGCCGGGTCTGGGACGTCCTGGTTCAGACCGAGGCCGGGACTCAGCGAGGGCGTCTGGACTCCTGCAGGACATGAAGGGAACTACGTTAACAACAGCGATGTAATAACTCTAATACCACCACGTTTCAGTTTGGAGTAATTTAACCAAACCAGAAATAAGTTTGTTTTTACCACTACTTCAACGATAGCTGATTTTCAGTACCGGTGCCTTAACAATACTTTATTCTCATGCCTATGTTATATTAATTTAATTAAAATAAATATAAATAAATTGAGTAAAATAGTTCAAATTCAGGGAAAACTCCTATAACGGCTCAACAGAGCACAGGCCACCGCAGTGTCACATGAATGTTTTAGTTTAAATCTGCCTTAAGCGATGTCTTTTTCAAATGTTTTATCAGTAGGTGGAGGAGTTGACCCCCCCCCCCCTCACGTGGCCCCGCCCCTCCCTCCCCTCCACACGCTCTGATTGCATTCGATGAGCTACAGAAATCTCATTAATCTTGTGTGAAACATTCATCCACATAAATAAGTTCTGTACAAAGTAAATATTCTTACATTTATTTGCAAAACTGTCACTTTCATGAAAGTCTCACTTTTTTGGGACATTTACAACATGTTAAGAAATTGAGGAACAAAACTAAATTCAATTTAGTGAATTTCTAAACATATTAGAAATAACTTAACGACTGATGCTTCAAATTTGTACCTAAATGCCACAATTCTCTCGCACACTGTGCCTGTAGAAAGACTTTATGAGCAGTAAAAACATTAGACAAAAATAACAATTCTTATCATTACTGTAAAGTCTTTACCAAACATATTTTTTTAAAGTGTGAAAATGTGTTAATGTATTCAGATGTAATTATGGTCTATAAAACCCTAAATGGACTTGCCCCGCCCCCATTACAGGAGTTTATACAGCTGAATGTAAATACTAGCAGAGGAGACGGTAAAATCCCATTTAGAAAGACGTCTTTTGGACAATCTGCCTCCTCAGTACGAGCAGCTACTCCTGGAACCTGATCCCAACAGAACTGAGGAACCCGACCTCACTCCACACTTTTAGAAACTCTGTGAAGAAGTGGCTTTTGGATAATCAGACATGTGAACACAACATGGTCTAGACTCTAGAGTCACCACTGATACATGTCTCGCTGTGTGGAAGACTGTGGTGTTTGGTGTACTGTCCCTTTCTGATCTTTTATCTGTGAAAATGTACCTACTTTTTACATATTTATTGTTTTCATTCATCATTCACTGTGTTTTTATGTCTCTGTGATGGTGTTTTCTCTGTATGTTTGTGCCTGTGTTTGTCCTGTCATGACATCAACCTGCCAGGGGACGACGGATGAAACTCCGGCACATTTACATGTTGAAGAAACACATGTTGATGAATGTGCACTGTCCCAATTCAAATAAAGATATAACATAATAATTCCATTTAGAACTAAGTTTACAGCGCAGAACCTTTTTTACTCATAACCCTTGAACGCCTCAGCCTCTGCTCCAGTGCTGCTTTGATTTGTGAGGGGGGAAAAAAAGGAGTAAAAAGCCCTGAGGCTCCTGTAGATGTTGGATTAATAAACAGGAGGGTTTCAGGTCGTCACATGTTTGTCAGGTCTCCATCTTTTAGCCGCTAACTGTTAGACGCTAACTGTTAGCCGCTAACTGTTAGCGGCTAACTGTTAGCGGCTAACTGTTGCTGCGTCTCCTGCTTTGAACATTTGCATCTCTTGTTCACGTGTTTGTGTTGACACGGTGAGGGATCACTTACAGTAGCTTGAAGCAGCGATAAATACTGTATATATATATTTATTCTAAGCTGTCTGGTGACAAAGTGAAAGTACTAAAGATCTTTACACAGTGAGAGGCTCACACGGTCACTGATCATTTACCAAAAGTGTCTCATACTGTTCTCGTCACTGCAGCGTCAACAGCCTCCGGGTCTGTGGCTAAAGTAAAGACGTCTAGTTTGTTGTGCTTTTTAATTTGCCTCTAAACCGGTTTAGTCCAAGTCCTGGTTTAGTCTTGGCTCAGACCGGCCGCAGACCTTCTCCGTCACCTCTAATAAAGTTTGAGTAAGTTACAGCTTTGCTTTATCCGCTCGTGTTGCCTTTTTTAGACTCATTTATTGACTGATTGATCTGGAGAGTAAATGACTGAAAACAAATTTGTCTGTGGGTCTACTGGAGCTTTTCAGTCGGAACCGGTGCCCAGACTTAGTCAAACTTACAGAAAGTCCCACCAGGAGGGGGCAGCAGAGAGTGAATGGTCTACATGGAAACTGCTTTGAAAGCCGCTACAGAAAAGCAGGTATCGCTAAAGTTGTGGTATCGGGAAACCCAGCCTTATTACTCGACATTTTGAAGAATTAGCTTTGTTTCACTTGACAAACATCTCTCACCGTCGCTGAGCTGCAGGTCCACGGGGCTCGGAGCCGAGTCCAGGAGCCGGCGTTTCCTCTGGTTCTCCTCAGACTCCGCCGTCGACCTCTCAAACACGGACGGTTTTTCTGCCGAGTGAGTTTTCAAATGTTCCTTGAGGGAAGGAGCGTCGGGGAAGTCCGTCCTGCAGATGGAGCAGCTGAAGGCCGCGCCCCCTCGGTGGGTGTTTAAGTGATAGTCCCGATGAGCCTTCTGGGTGAAGGTCTTGTTACAGATGGAACAGCTGTAAGGTCTCTCTCCCGTGTGGAGCCTCTTGTGTCTTTGTAAAACGTCCTTCCTCCCGAACGTCTTGAGACAAACGGAGCACCGGTGCTTCTTCTCGTCGGCTCCTTCAGCTCCTTCAGCTCCATCGTCAGCAGAGGCGCTGGACTCTGGGACCGGCCTGGAAAACCATTCAAACACAGATTTAAAAGCGTCACGTGAGAGTTTGTCAGTGATGTGTGAGGGGGGCGGAGCCTACACTGGCAGCGGCTCCTCCTCCTCTTTGATAATCACTTCCACGATCTCGTCTTCAGTCGGTGGAGGCGCTGTTTCAGTTTCCTGCTTCAGACCCTGGACACCTGCAGGACATGGGTTCATATAAGTGTAATTCTGACCCCTGGACCGTATTTGTGACTCTTTTTGTACTGCTTACATGGGAATATGAAGACAAGGAACATTTTATATTGCAGGGGTCGATCTAGGAACGTAATCAAACTTCAAGTCGACACTTTACTTAAGGGTATTTAGCAGCGGTGGGAGGAAGTCACTAAACGAGTCTCGAGTCAAGTCCAAGTCTTGACGGTCCAAGTCCCAGTAAGTCCAAGTCAATCGGTCATGGGCTCAAGTCAAGTCAAGTCAAGTCAAGTCTTGCTTTAGCCGCAAGTCGCCTCAAGTCACAAACGCCTTTTCAAAATGTGTTTCATCTTGAGAATAACAAGTGCTTTTAGGCTAAAATCAAAGTATTTAAAATCTCATGGATTTAAAGCAGTACTAAGTAACTTCCCCCTAGAGGCCATAAGCGCAACTGCAGGTGTCGTAGCAAGTTACGATTTTTTAACTTATTAATTGTCTTGGAGAGTAAATACTACGCTGACAGGAAAGGCGAAGGCAGAGAGGGTTACTGTGCATCCAATTATACAACGGAAATATTTTTTTTCACTCAAACCTGGCTGTAAATACTGTTTAAAGTGACGTTAGCCCGCAGTTAGCTTTGCCCGTTAGCATGTTAGCTTCTTCTTCGTGATTACATTAGTGTGTATTGGTGGCTCCGGACCGGTGGCAGTCAAGTTGCAAACATGGTTTTCTGGCCAGAGACACCAGGGGGCGATGAAAGACCCTCCAATCATCCCATAAACACTTGTATCACCCCCACAGGGACTACGGGGAGGATTTATTAAGGTAAACACGTTACTTAGTACTGCTTTAAAGTCTAATTAGGCAAGGCAAGTTTATTTGTAGAGCACAATTCATACACAAGGGAATTCAAAGTGCTTCACAGTCGCATAAATACAAGAAAACAAATAGAATCAATAAAAACATCAACATAAAATTAATCAATTACAGTAAAAGGCGAGAGTGCAGATAAAATACTTTCATGTGCACGGGTAAAAAGAACTGTTTTCAGCCTGGATTTGAACATTGTCAGATGTAGGTTCTAAAATGAAATGAAGCCAGCATGACTCGCTGCGCCCTTAGCATGTCGTAAAGTAATCCACAACGCCGTCAATAATAAGATCCAGGGAGTCAAGATGTGCAGTTTAAAAACTCTTTAGTGAGTAAAAAAAACATACATTAAATGACAGACAGGGGATTACAAAAAAGGGGCAGCAGAGGTCAAAAAACGGCTCCATTCTGTGCGCTCCCCACACATGCGACACTGTGCGCAGCGTGATATAGCGACACAAAGCCTGACCAAACAAAATATGACTAAAACCAATGACCAAATACCAAAAATATGATTATGAAAATGATTACTTAAACCAAATAACTTGAAGAAAAGTAAATAAATCAAAATAACATAATTTAGGCTCCTACATCAGAGTTGAGGCCTGTCTCACGTCCTCATGAGACTGTTCCAGATTTTAGCTGCATGAAACTGAAACGCAGCCTCACCGTGTTTAGTCCTGACTCTGGGAACCACCAGGAGGCCCCTCCCTGAAGTTCTCAGGGCCAGAGATGGTTCATACGGCTCTAATGTCAGAGATGGACTTTGGAGATAAACCATGAAAAGACTTGTAACAAGCAGAGCTGTTTTAAAGTCTAAGTCTAATTAATATTTAATCGCCAAAAAATTCAACCCCTTAACTCCCACCTGAACCGAGCACATTTTCTGCAGTTTGGCTTTACCCCAATCCAAAAGCTTCTGGAAAAAAGCTGAGAAAAAGCAACAAAACTGGAACAATGATGGAAATGTGAGAAAAAAGTGAGAAAACATTGACCAAAAAAAAGAGACGGAAACTTGTCACGAAAATGTCATAAGAAATTGACAAAAAATGGACCAAAAAATGAAAAAAAAATTGAAAAAAATTTGCCAAAAAAAGACAAAAATGTGATAAAATGTGACAAAAAATGAAAAAAAAAAAATTACAAAAAATTGACAAAAAAGTCACAAAAAAGTTACATAAATGAGTTGAATACCCAACAAAAAAATGATGGCAAGAAAATCTGATGACGTGAGGAAAAAGATCCTCTCATTATCGGTTCAGGCGGGAGTTAAGAGGTTAATTCTCCTCTTTTTAAATTTGGAAGTTTGATTTGGAAAGTAGAAAAGAATATGATGTTTTTTTTTCCAGCTGTTTCACAGAGACAGGACTTTGTTCCTCTGTTTTACATTCATGATTCTGAACTTCTGGTCCCGACATCTCTAAGGTTTATCTTAGTGTTTGCAGATACTTTATTGAGGTTTTTCTACACAAAACTTAAAGAACAAGGAGGATAAAGTAGTTATAAAACCTAAAAACAGGGCAAAGACGCGGGTTTACAATAAAACCTATTGATTGATTGATTTTCATCCGGAGATTCAAATCCATGACATCATATTGTGAAGGATTTAGACTCAGTTCAGTCAAGTTGGTGCTAAAATCTGTATTTATAACATGTATTAAACTTAAGCATCGGTGAGTAAACGCAGAGTTAAAGCCGAGGAGGAAAGCTGTGCAGACGCGTGTCTCCTGTGCCACAAATAAACAGAATAATAAAATATTAAATAGTTTTTTTCCGCTTTGACACAGGCGGTGAAACGCAGAGACTCACCCGCCTCGTGCAGCGTTTGGCCCAAAGACATTTCCACAAACTGTCGGTGTTGTTGTTAGCTTTAGCTTTAGCTTTAGCTCCGCGATCACCTTCCCCGCGGCTCTTCCGGGTTGGTGTGTGCGCATGCGCGTCGTCTTCTTCGTCTTAAAGGATCCACATCACAAAAAATGGATTCTCTCCGAGGTCTAATGTGGTGGATGTGGTTTATTTTATTGTTTTTATGAATCATTTTGCAGATTACTCCAGGTCCATTTGATCCAGTTCTTTTACTCAAATACTTACTCAGTATCACAGTACTTTTTTACTCTTACTTGAGTCATTATTTCGGTCACTCATTTTTACTTTTCCTTGAGTAAAATTATGTCCAAGTAAAGTTGCTTTTCTTGAGTCAACAGTTCAGCCTCTGCTTATACAGTTTATCTAAATACTAGTTTATATGTTTTAACAAACCCGTTCAGAACAAACATCACCACTTTGTTGTTAGTTTCTTTATTTCTGGACAAAGAAACAAAAGCTCCACCGACAGAAACAGAAGTTAAATAATAGAAGTGCACAGGAGGCGACGCAGATGCTGTTTAAGGCGGGAATCGAACTCCAAACCAAAGAGAGAATGTTAGATGGGAGTTAAAATGGTCTCCTCAAGGTTAGGAGATGTTTGTGAAGTTCAACGTTTCACACAGAGGGTGGGGTTTAAAGCGTTGACAGAGGGGGCGGGGTTTAAAGCATTGACTGAGGGGGCGGGGTTTAAAGCATGAACTGAGGGGGCGGGGTTTAAAGCGTTGACTGGGAGGGCGGGGTTTAAAGCATGAACTGAGGGGGCGAGGTTTAAAGCATTGACTGAGGGGGCGGGGTTTAAAGCATGAACTGAGGGGGCGGGGTTTAAAGCATTGACTGAGGGGGCGGGGTTTAAAGCATGAACTGAGGGGGCGAGGTTTAAAGCGTTGACTGAGGGGGCGGGGTTTAAAGCGTTGACTGAGGGGGCGGGGTTTAAAGTGTGACCTGAAGGGGCGGGGTTTAAAGCGTTCACAGAGGGGGCGGGGTTTAAAGTGTTCACAGAGGAGGCGGGGTTTAAAACATGACCTGAGGAGGCAGGGTTTAAAGTGTTCACAGAGGGGGCGGGGTTTAAAGCGTTCACAGAGGAGGCGGGGTTTAAAGTGTTCACAGAGAGGGCGGGGTTTAAAGCATTCAAAGAGAGGGCGGGGTTTAAAGCATGACCTGAGAGGGCGGGGTTTAAAGCATGACCTGAGGGGGCGGGGTTTAAAGCATGACCTGAGGGGGCGGGGTTTAAAGCGTTCACAGAGAGGGCGGGGTTTAAAGCATGACCTGAGGGGGCGGGGTTTAAAGCATTCACAGAGGGGGCGGGGTTTAAAGCATGACCTGAGGGGGCGGGGTTTAAAGTGTTCACAGAGAGGGCGGGGTTTAAAGCGTTCACAGAGGGGGCGGGGTTTAAAGCGTTCACAGAGAGGGCGGGGTTTAAAGCATGACCTGAGGGGGCGGGGCTTAAAGCATGACCTGAGGGGGCGGGGTTTAAAGCGTTCACAGAGGAGGTGGGGTTTAAAGCATGACCTGAGGGGGCGGGGTTTAAAGCATTCAAAGAGAGGGCGGGGTTTAAAGCATGACCTGAGGGGGCGGGGTTGACGATGAACAGGATGAACCCCGCCGGGGGCCCGCCCTGAGCGCCCGCCCCCTCCCTCTGCCGGTGCGTGCTCAGGTGGGACTTGAGGTGGGCCTTCTGGGTGAAGGTCTTGTCGCAGAAGGAGCAGATGAAGGGCTTGTCCCCGATGTGGAGGCTCATGTGCGTGCGCAGGTTGGACTTGTGGTTGAAGGTCTTCTGGCACACGGAGCAGCTGAAGGGTTTCTCGCCCGTGTGGATCCTCCGATGGGAACTCAGCGACGAGCTCTGCGTGAAGGTTTTCTGACAGAGCGAGCAGCTGTAAGGTCTCTCCCCTGTGTGCGTCCTCATGTGATAATCCAGCGCCCCCTTTTGAGCAAATGTTTTCTTGCACACCGGACAGCTGTAAGGCCTCTCGCCCGTGTGAGTCCTCATGTGGGAATCCAGCACATTCTTTTGGGTGAAGGTTTTCTCACAGACCGCGCAGCTGTACGGTCGCTCTCCCACATGAACTCGGATGTGTCTTTGTAGATGCTGTTTACTCCCAAACGTCTTTCCACAAAACGGACACTCCTCTTTCTTCCCCTCCGGTCCCGGCGAGTCTCTGTCGTTGACATCGCTCACCTCGGGCTCCCAGTCGTCGTCAGTGTCGGGAAAGTGCTCAGTTTGTCCCTCACTCTCCGAGCTGACGTCCTGTCGGTGCTCAGTTTGTCTGTGTTGAAGCAGTGAGGACTCTTCGCTCTTCACACTGGACTCTGGGACCGACCTGAAGAAGGATTTAAAAGTAAAGTGAGGATTTGTCAGGGAAATGAGTGTGACGGGTTTAACCCCTTAACTCCCGCCTGAACTGAGCACATTTTCTCCAGTTTGGCTTTACCCCAATCCAAAAGCTCCTGGAAAAAAGGTGGGATAATAGTGACAGAACTGAGAAGAAAACAATGATGGAAATGTGACAAAAAAGTGACGAAAAATTTATGAAAAAGTGGCAAAAATGTCACAAGAAATTGACAAAAAATTACAAAAAAATTACCAATAAAAAAAAAAAAATGTGACAAAAAATTGATAAAAAATTTACGAAAAAATGACAAAAATTTGACAAAAAATGTGACAAAAAAATTACAAAAAATTACAAAAATGTGACAAAAAAATACAAAAGTGTGATAGAAATTTGACAAAAGAATTAAAAAAAATGTGACAAAAAATGGCAAAAAAAAAAAAAAAATGTTACAATAATGAGCTGAATACCCAACAAAAAAATGATGAGAAGAAAATCAGATGACGTGAGGAAAAAGATCCTCTCGGTTTTGGCGGGAGTTAAGAGGTTAAAGTGTTGGAGCCTACACTGGCAGCTGCTCTTCCTCCTGTTTGACGCTCTGCTCCTCTTCCTCCTCTTTCACCTGTGGAGTCTCTGGGGTTTCCTGCTTCAGATCAGGGCCAGGACTCAGCGAGGGCGTCTGAACACCTGCAGGAAACACGTGGAAACACTGTGAAGCTCTTTATGGAGGCGTTAAACATCATCAGTGGGACTGGGGTGAGGACGTTTCGCTTCTGCCTTCAGAACAACGGACTTTCTGTATTATTACTGCGACAAAACTGTTTCAACAGGGTCTGATCAGTGACATTAAAGCATAAAAGAGCCAAAGTCACCAAAAGCAGATTCATAATTGTGTTTGTTAATTAACCTCTTAACTCCCGCCTGAACCGACAGGATCTTTTTCCTCACGTCACCAGATTTTTTTTCCATCATTTTTTGTAACATTTTTGTCAATTTTTTTTGTCATTTTTTTTTTATCACATTTTGGTCATTTTTTGGCCACATTTTTTGTAATTTTTTATCAATTTTTTGTCATTTTTTGGCCACATTTTTTGTAATTTTTTATCAAATTTTGGTCATTTTTTATCACATTTTAGCAAAAAAAAAATTGTCATTTTTATCACATTTTTGTAATTTTTTTTGTAATTTTTTTATCACATTTTTGTG
This sequence comes from Gobius niger, assembly GCF_951799975.1. Lineage (NCBI taxonomy): Eukaryota > Metazoa > Chordata > Actinopteri > Gobiiformes > Gobiidae > Gobius > Gobius niger. Next base: position 29,854,872 of record NC_136866.1, read on the forward strand.
ACATTTTTGCCACTTATTCATCAATTTTTTGTCACTTTTTCATCAATGTTTTGTCTCAGTTTTGTTTCTTTTTTCACTGCTTTTTTCCAGAAGCTTTTGGATTGGGGTAAAGCCAAACTGGAGAAAATGTGCTCGGTTCAGGCGGGAGTTAAGGGGTTAAGGCCAGATGGAACTTTCTTGAGATACGGGAATTGCATTGCCAAACTCTCCTCCTCTCTGCCAAGTCCAGTCGACAATCTTTAAAGTCTCACAAACAGTAAAGAGAGATTGTGCTTCATTTATGAGTTTTTCTTGCGGAAGAATGGAGCAAAAAACAGCAAATAAGGAATAGTTTATTTGTCCAAAGTTGGTAAGAAAAAGAACTGGAGTCACAGTGACAAAAATTCAACAAAAAGTGACAAAAAATCCAGAAAAAAGTGACAAAAATTCAACAAAAATTCAAGAAAAAAGTGACAAAAATTCAAGAAAAAAGTGACAAAAATTCAAGAAAAAAGTGACAAAAATTCAACAAAAATATGACAAAAATTCAACGAAAATGTGACAAAAACCACAAAAAATGTGACAAAAACTCAACATAAAAATGACGAAAATGAAAAAAATAAAAAAAAACATACAAAAGGTGACACAACACAGCAACAATGCGAAGAAAAAGATCAGTTTTGTGGGTCTTAGCTTTCAAATAAGGTGTTACACATTCGGTTTAGGCGGGTGGTAAAAGGTTAAACAATATCAATCATCAGAGGCGGGTCGGACTCAGTTACATTTACTCAAGTGCATAATGAAGTATTTCTTACTTCTACTTGAGTAATATTAAAAAGTATCAGTTTCTTATTTGAGTAAAAGAAATAGTAAAATGTGCCACTGTGTGTTTTTATGGTGTTTCCTTTGAAAATATGACAGTTTTCACATGTGTAATGTTTTGCTCCTCATGATATATGTCACAGTACTCAAGTATTACCGACGAGTACTCAGTTACTCTTACCTGAGTAATTATTCAGGCTCCTCTACAACATGAGGCTGTGACACTAAACAGGCAGCGCTCACAGACCAAACACATGTGGGAATAAAACAGTTTAACAAACGTTTCTTCTGTGTTTGAAACGGAATAATGTGATAAACGTGTTATTGTTGAGATAAACCGTGACTCAGAGCCGCGTTTGAGCCGCGTTTCCTCTAAAAGGTTCATTAAACATGAGACTCACCCGCGCGGAGCCGCGTCTGCCCCACAGACATGTTCACTCACTGTTGTTGTTGTTGTTAGCTTTAGCTGCGAGCTAACCTCCTCCGGGACTCTTCCGGTTTGGCGTGTGCGCATGCGCCTCCTCTCCGGTGAAGCCCGCCCACAGAGAAACGTCAGTGAAATCGTTTTTATCTAGTTATTTAAAACCTGTGTTATTTTAAGTGTGTCTTTGTTGTTTTGTTTATAATAATAATAATAATATTAATAAAAAAATATATAAATAATAATAAATAAAAATCAAATACAAAAAAATACAAAAAATAACAATAATAAATAATGAAATAATAATAATAATGAATACTAAATAAAAATAATAAATAAAAATCAAATAAAAAATAACAAAAAATAATAATAATAATAATAAAAAAACAAAAATATAATAATAATAATAATAATAATAATAATAACAATAATAATAATAGTAATAATAATAATAATAATAAATAAGGTGATGTGACATTTCTCTGACAGAGACAAACACAGCCGGAGACAACGTTAATACAGACCTGGTGGAGAGTTACGCTGCTGATGTGAGGTGGAATCATCACAAAACCTGTTCATGTGAAGTTATATAAGAAATCCAAAGGAACCAAATGTATTTTATTTCTATAAGTATAAAGTCAGGCCCCGATGAAAATTTCTTAAAAATGCTCGATCTGCTCGTTTCGGATGCAGCCAATGCCTCACACAGAGCGAACATCTTTACTCCCTTAGACTAAAGGGGAATCGCCTCAAAGTGAGGTTTACCATCTTATCTGGCAACACAGACTGACACAGGCGTGGCCTAGGGGGTCGTCACCTACAGCTGTGAGTATAAGGCTCCTTCCGAAACATCAGATTGCTAAGAGCTCTTACGCCAAACCGGATGTGCGTCAGCGTCCACCATGGCAAGATGCTTCCGAATTGGTCTGTCAGTTAGGAAGTCGTTAGGAAAAGGAGCCTTGATGCTAACTATCATAGCCACTTTAGCATAGGGACCTCTGGTGCTAACTATCATAGCCACTTTAGCATAGGGACCTCTGGTGCTAACTATCATAGCCACTTTAGCATAGGGACCTCTGGTGCTAACTATCATAGCCACTTTAGCATAGGGACCTCTGATGCTAACTATCATAGCCACTTTAGCATAGGGACCTCTGATGCTAACTATCATAGCCACTTTAGCATAGGGACCTCTGATGCTAACTATCATAGCCACTTTAGCATAGGGACCTCTGGTGCTAACTATCATAGCCACTTTAGCATAGGGACCTCTGGTGCTAACTATCATAGCCACTTTAGCATAGGGACCTCTGATGCTAACTATCATAGCCACTTTAGCATAGAGACCTCTGATGCTAACTATCATAGCCACTTTAGCATAGGGACCTCTGGTGCTAACTATCATAGCCACTTTAGCATAGGGACCTCTGGTGCTAACTATCATAGCCACTTTAGCATAGTGACCTCTGACGCTAACTATCATAGCCACTTTAGCATAGGGACCTCTGATGCTAACTATCATAGCCACTTTAGCATAGGGACCTCTGATGCTAACTATCATAGCCACTTTAGCATAGGGACCTCTGGTGCTAACTATCATAGCCACTTTAGCATAGGGACCTCTGGTGCTAACTATCATAGCCACTTTAGCATAGGGACCTCTGATGCTAACTATCATAGCCACTTTAGCATAGGGACCTCTGATGCTAACTATCATAGCCACTTTAGCATAGAGACCTCTGATGCTAACTATCATAGCCACTTTAGCATAGGGACCTCTGATGCTAACTAACCAGTGATTAGGAGCTATGTGCCGTCCCATAAGCCACTGCGCCAAACCCCCCACCCCCCTCGGCCCCGCCCTCGAGTGATTCATGCGCAACCACTGTTGATTGACAGGAGCACATTTAATAATAAAAGTAATAATAATTAAAAATTAAGATTCTGCACAAGCCAAACTTTATAAAGTGATAAATCCATGTTGTCGTTCCCACAGCTCAGTCACATGTCAGTGTTAAAGAGGAAACTCAGGAAACGGATTAAATGCTTTTGTTTTCATTTAGTAGAAACTTAAGCCACATGGATCATTTGCAGAATGTAGCTTTAAGAAACAGCTGGTGAAATAAAATAACACTAAAGGGAAACGTTTGGATCATTTGGATTTATTTTTCTCCTTAAATGTCTTTGTTTGGACACTATGTTGTTGTTGGACACTAGGGGGCGACATGCACTTTTGTTTGGCCTGCACTCCACCAATAACTTTAAAGAAGAAGAGAAACAGCTTTTGGTGATGTCACTTCCCTTTCCCCTGTTTAAGGACGGACGGATTGTTCAAATGCTGCTGAAGCTCTAGTTCCGTAACTGCACAGATCTAACAGTCGACCCTATGAAAGGTTAAGGAGTTAGATGCTAGTGTTAGTGCTTAGAGGCTACAATTTGATGGTTTTGGATTGAGCCTAAGACCAGAGCTCAGACAGTTGAAACGTATTATTGATACAACATCAAATCAAGAAGAAAAGTCCAGTTGAAATATTTATTTTTTGAAGCTAAAACAATTGAATTTAAAGCAGTACTAAGTAACTCTTCCCCCTAGAGGCCATAAGCGCAACTGCAGGTGTAGTAGCAAGTTACGATTTTTTAATTTATTAATTGTCTTGGAGAGTAAATCCTACACTGACAGGAAAGGTGAAGGGACAGAGGGTTACTGTGCATCCAATTATACAATGGAAATATTTTTTTTCACTCAAACTTGGCTGTAAATACTGTTTAAAGTGGCGTTAGCCCACAGTTAGCTTTGCCCGTTAGCATGTTAGCTTCTTCTTCGTGATTCCATTAGTGTGTATTGCTTTCTCCGCACCGGGGGCAGTCAAGTTGCAAACATGGTTTTCTGGCCAGAGACACCAGGGGGCGATGAAAGACCCTCCAATCATCCAATAAACACTTGTATCACCCCCACAGGGACTACGGGGAGGGTTTATTAAGGTAACACGTTACTTAGTACTGCTTTAACATTTTGGCTTGAACTACGAGTCGAAAGTGTAAATAAATCCTGTCTGTACAGATGCAGGTGACACTGAAGAGAGGAGATCATGAGCCTCCTGTGTCTGACTGAACCGCCGCCGCCGCCGCCGCTGGGATACAGATGAGAACGGCGTGAGATCTCACGTGAGTTTGGAGCTGACTTAACTGACCGAAGGCTGCTTTACATATGGAACAGCTGTAAGGTCTGTCCTCTATGTGGAGCTTCATGTGTCGCTGCAGGACAGTTTTACGGGAATACGTCTGCTTACAGAAGGAGCAGCTGAAAGGCCTCTCCCCCGTGTGGATCCGCGTGTGGTTTTTCAAAAGGAATTTGGTCCAAAACCTCTTCTGACAGAACGGGCACTCGTGCTTCTTCCCCTCGGCCCCGCAGGCGCTCGTCTGGTGCGTCCTCATGTGCACCTTCAGGTTGTTGCTGGAGCTGAAGGTCTTGGGACAAACGGAGCAGCTGAAGGGTTTGTCTCCCGTGTGAGACCTGGTGTGTGTTTGCAGGCTGCTGTTGTGGAGGAACGTTTTGCCGCACACCGAGCACCTGTAAGGCTTGTCTCCGGTGTGGACGACCATGTGTGTGGTGAGGCTGCTCTTCCGGGCGAACGTCTCCTGGCAGACGGAGCAGCTGTACGGCTTCTCCCCCGTGTGCGTCCTCGTGTGGGTTTGGAGCTGGTTTCTCTGAGTGAAGGCTTTGCTGCAGAACTCACAGCTGAAAGGCTTCTCCCCCGTGTGAACCCGAGTGTGGTTTTCTAGAGCCCGTTTGGTGGAGAGGATCTTCCTGCACACGGCGCACTGGTGCTTCCTCAGCTCGGCGCCTCCTGACGGGCGCTCCTCGTGGACGCTGGGCTCCAGTGCAGACGGTTCCCAGTCAGTGTCAGACGAGTGCTCAGTTTGTCCCTCACTCTCTGAACTGTCCTCTCGGTGCTCAGTTTGTCCCTCACTCTCTGAACTGTCCTCTCGGTGCTCAGTTTGTCTCTGCTGAAGCGGTGAGGGCTCTTCTCTCTTCACACAGACACTGGACTCTGGGACAAACCTGGAACATCATTAAAAACATAGATTTAAAAGTGTAAAGTGAGGATTTGTCAGTGAAAGGTGAAGGGGCGGAGCCTACACTGGCAGCGGCTCCTCCTCCTCTTTGATAATCACTTCCACGACCTCCTCCTTAATCTGTGGAGTCTCTGTGATCAGACCAGGACTCAGTGAGGGGGTCTGGACACCTGCAGGAGACAAAGTGAAGGTCATAGGAAGATTAAACAGTCAACTTCTACTGTGAAGTTTACGGACATGACACACAGCGTTTTAAAATGAGGATTTATCCAAAAAGAAACAAAAGCGTCTCCACATATTTCTTTCTGTTAACCTCTTAACTCCCACCTGAACCGAGCACATTTTCTCCAGTTTGGCTTTACCCGAATCAAAAAAGCACCAAAACAGCCACAAAAACTGAGACGAAAACAAGGATGTAAACGCAAACAAAAAAGTGACAAAAATTCAACAAAAAAGTAACAAAAATTCAACAAAAAAGTGACAAAAATTCAACAAAAAAGTGACAAAAATTCAACAAAAAAGTGACAAAAATTCAACAAAAAAGTGACAAAAATTCAACAAAAAAGCGACAAAAATTCAACAAAAATGTGACAAAAATTCAAAAAAAAAGTGACAAAAATTTTTAAAAAAAGTGACAAAAATTCAACAAAAAAGTGACAAAATTTTTTAAAAAAAAGTGACAAAAATTCAACAAAAAAGTGACAAAAATTTAACAAAAAAGTGACAAAAATTTAAAAAAAAGTGACAAAAATTAAAAAAAAAATCAACAAAAATGTGACAAAAATTCAACAAAAAAGTGACAAAAATTCAACAAAAAAGTGACAAAAATTCAACAAAAAAGTGACAAAAATTTTTAAAAAATTCAAAAAAAGTGACAAAAATTCAACAAAAATGTGACAAAAATTCAACAAAAAAGTGACAAAATTTTTTTTTAAAAAGTGACAAAAATTAAACAAAAAAGTGACAAAAATAAAAAAAAAAATCAACAAAAATGTGACAAAAATTCAACAAAAAAGTGACAAAAATTCAACAAAAAAGTGACAAAAATTCAACAAAAAAGTGACAAAAATTCAACAAAAAAGTGACAAAAATTCAACAAAAAAGTGACAAAAATTTAACAAAAAAATGACAAAAATTCAACAAAAAAATGACAAAAATTCAACAAAAAAGCGACAAAAATTCAACAAAAAAATGACAAAAATTTAACAAAAAAGTGACAAAAATTCAACAAAAAAGTGACAAAAATTCAACAAAAAAGTGACAAAAATTCAACAAAAAAGTGACAAAAATTTAACAAAAAAATGACAAAAATTCAACAAAAAAATGACAAAAAATCAACAAAAAATGACAAAAATTCAACAAAAAGTGACAAAAATTCAACAAAAAAGTAACAAAAATTCAACAAAAAAGTGACACAAATTTAACAATAAAATGACAAAAATTTAACAAAAAAATGACAAAAATTCAACAAAAAAATGACAAAAATTTAACAAAAAAATGACAAAAATTCAACAAAAAAGTGACAAAAATTCAACAAAAAAGTGACAAAAATTCAACAAAAAAATGACAAAAAATCAACAAAAAATGACAAAAATTCAACAAAAAGTGACAAAAATTCAACAAAAAAGTAACAAAAATTCAACAAAAAAGTGACAAAAATTTAACAATAAAATGACTCCCACCTGAACCGAGCACATTTTCTCCATCTTTACCCCAGTCCAAAAGCTTCTGGAAAAAAGGTGGGAAAATAACAACAAAACTGAGACGAAAACAATGATGGAAATGGGACAAAAAAGTGACAAGAAATTGATGAAAAAAATTACGAAAAACATAAAAAAATGACAAAAAATTGACAAAAATGTGATAAAAAATTGACAAAAATTTGACTAAAAAAATAAAAAAATTGACAAACAATTGACAAAAATGTGATTCCAAAATTGATTCAAAATAATAACAAAAATGTGACAAAAATGAGTTGAATACCCAACAAAAAAATGATGGGAAAAAAATCTGATGACGTGAGGAAAAAGATCCTCTCGGTTCAGGCGGGAGTTAAGAGGTTAAGAGGTTTTACTTTTGAGCAGACGAGTAAAATCTAAAACAGAATAAATAAAGTGTTGTGTTTTCTTAATGGGCCTGACTAGAGCGACATTATGAATATTAATGAGCAGTTTGACTCTGAGCAGTTTTCTTCATATGAGACTTTTTAAAGTTTATTTCAAATAAAATCAATTAAAATCATGATCGTCGAAACTGAGAAAAAAAAAACAGATTTTATTCTTTGGCCACATCGCTCAGCCCTACAACAAAACAAAAAAAGTTAGGATCAGTTTTGTAGGTCTTAGCTTTCAAACGATCATCATTACACAGTTGTTCTGCAGTCGAGAAGATTTTAGATTTGGGTAAAGGCGAACTGGAGAAAATGCACTCGGTTCAGGCTCAGTAAGAGGCTCATCTTGGACTTTTTTGTGAAGTCAAAGCAGATGTAGAATGTGATTATTAGGAGGAGGAGGGGGAGGTCATGTGATAAACCAGGAAGTGAAACTACTGGATTTTGTTTTAGATCAAATTGCATTTTCTTTCAAAGCTAAGACAATGATGTGTTAAACCAGCAAACAGCAGAAAACACTCTTTAAAGCTGATGGTGGTGAACACAGTTTAACCTCTAACCCCCCGCCTGCACCGGGCACATTTTCTCCAGCTCGACTTTACCCAAATCTAACAGCTTCTTGAAAAAACGGTCAAAATGATGGACAACGCGAGGAAAAAGATCAATATAAATCAGTTCTGTGGGTCTTAGCTTTCAAATGAGGCTCTGAGCTCCAGTCCTGAAGCTTTTAGATTTGGGAAAAGCTGAACTGGAGAAAATGTGCTCGGTTAAAGGTGAAATTTGTCCGGTATAAATGTTTACTTTATGTTTTACGGACGAGAGGCGGAGCTACAGCGGTTAGCATTAGCCTTGTTAGCATGTTCAAATCTTTCAAAAACAGAAGCACTTTTAGGAAACGACCTCAGACTGGTGATTGTGCTTCTGAAAACACACGCAGAGACTCATTGTTAAGGGAAAACACCCTTTAACATTGTGTTTAACAGCGCTCGTGCTCGTGCTGTCTGTTCCTTTGAGCTTTTTAATGAATGACTTTGTGAGAATAAACCGTGACGTAAAGTCTCCGTTCAGCGTCAAAGACCGTGAAAACGCAGAGACTCACCCGCTCTGAGCCGCGCGTGGCCCAAAGACATCCTCACAAACTGTTGTTGTTGTTGTTGTTAGCTTTAGCTTCAGGCTAATGTTCTCCTCTGCGGAGCTGGGTAACGCGCATGCGCCTTCTCTCCGGTAAACCCCGCCCACGGAGGAACGTCACTCGACAGCCTCGGAAAGTGAAAAAATAAAAATAAAAAAGCAAAAAAATACAAAATGAAATAAAATAAAAAATAAAATAAAAATAAAACAAATAAATTAAAAAAAACAAATAAATAAAAAAGCAAAAATAAATATAAAAAAATAAAATAAATAAAAAAGCAAAAATAATAATAAATTAAATAAAATAAAAAATAAATAAAAAAGCAAAAAAATTAAAAATTAAATAAAATAAAAAATAAATAAAAAAGCAAAAAAATAAAAAAAAATAAAAAAGCAAAAAAATTAAATAAATAAAAAAAAAAAAAAAAATTGAAAAAGAAAAAGTGCCCCTAACCCTATGTAAAGGTGCATATATGGAATTCGTATCCATGTAAATGAAAAAAGCTGTGTTATCTTTGTCTTTTTGAACGCGATGAAAACAAAAAAAGTATCAGAACCATCATTAAATAAATGTACGACTGTTTTCGTGCACCATCTTAATAAACGGTAAATAGACTCATTTTATAAAGCACTTTTCTACCTTCTTCAGGCCCAAAGCACTTTACAGTGAGGAACCAGTCGCTCTCATTCACACACCAGTGTTCGCACCCAGTGGAGGTGAGTAAAGTGTCTTAATCCCAGATCAGAGCATTACAGGATTTCAGTCTCTGGACAAAAGAGAAATGTGTGAACTGTCCAGATGGAAACACTTTGTTGTGGCTAAACAGCTCTGAGCGAAGCCAAGGCCTTCAAAACACCGAGAGAAGTTTGACAAACGGGTTTATTCAGCTCATCTTTGCCTTTGTATCATCACACACAGAGAACTCCTACAATGGACCAGATCAATCAATCAAATAAAACATATTTCCATCAGCATATGATCAAATGTTTTATGTGTTTGCTATTTTACCAGCGCGCCATCATTTGTTTGTAGTTTCGGCCAATGTTCTAATTTCTCGCGGTGTGACCCGGGTGGGGGGTCACGAACCCTTTTAACTGTTATAATGCGGGTCGTGGCTCCAAAAGGTTGAGAACCACTGATGTAGAGGACGGTCAAAACGGCTCCTGCACACGTGAACCAAACCTTTATTTTGGTCGATTATTTCAGACTTTGCAAAGTAAAAAACATAGTTTAGGTTTTTCTCTTTATTAAACCCAAACATCTTCACAGAGAAGTGACCGCCCTCTTAGTTTACATGGTCAAATATCAAAGGAACAGGCCACCGGTTTTCCACACTGAGATGTTCTTCTCCCACTGTATTCCTATGGCTCCAAACGGGGGTGAAGTTGGACCACAAAGACCAGACAGATTCACATGAACTCGTCTAAGCTCAGGTAAGAACATGTCTCAGTCTGGAACATCGGTGAACTGTTCCTTTAAGAGGCAAAGGAGGAGATAAATATAGATTATTCAAAACTGAAGAAGCCTCAAAGTCGACCTGTCAGAGAGAAGCAACTGATAACCTGGGCCTAAAATACAGAATTTTGATTTTTGTTGCAGTGAAAGTTTTCTGTACATGAGGAACTTTCACTTCTGGCACTTTTCTATTAAATAAAACAAACAAACGACTTCACTGATGAACAACGATGATTAAATCTGATTCATCCAAATGAGTCACTATAAAAACCGTGTAAAGTCCGACAGATTCCAGTAGCCGCAGGTCAGGAGCTGGACTTCCTGTGCGCGTCCACGTGCGCGTCCACGTGCGCGTCCACGTGCGCGTCCACGTGCGCGTCCACGTGCGCGTCCACGTGCGCGTCCACGTGCGCGTCCACGTGCGCGTCCACGTGCGCGTCCACGTGCGCTCTGAAGCAGCGTTTGTCGGAGAACGTCTTGCTGCAGACTGAGCAGCTGTAAGGCTTCTCCCCGGTGTGAGTCCTGGCGTGCAGATCCAAGTGGCTCTTCTGGACGAAGCTTTTGCTGCAGACCGAGCACCCGTACGGCTTCTCCCCCGTGTGGGTCCTCTTGTGCTTCTCCAGCGCCCCCCACTGGGCGAAGGCTTTGCTGCAGACGGAGCAGCTGTACGGCCGCTCCCCCGTGTGGGTCCTCATGTGCGCCGTCAGGTGGCCGCTGCGCTTGAACGTGGCCTCGCACACGGAGCAGCTGAAGGGTTTGTCCCCCGTGTGTGTGCGCTCGTGGTTCTCCAGGGTGCTCCTGTGGGCGAAGGTGCTGCCGCAGACCGAGCAGCTGTACGGCTTCTCCCCCGTGTGGGTCCTCATGTGGACGTTGAGCTGGCTCTTCTGGACGAAGGTCTTGCTGCAGACCCCGCAGCTGTACGGCTTCTCCCCCGTGTGGGTCCTCATGTGCTGGCTCCGGGAGTTACTGTGGGCGAACGTCCTGGGACAGACCGAGCAGCTGAAAGGCCTCTCCCCCGTGTGAGTCCTCATGTGCAGGTTGAGCTGATCGTTCCGGGAAAACGCCTTGTCACACGTGGGGCAGCTGACCGTCTTCTCGCTGGCGTGGGTGCTCTCGTGCTTCCTCAGGGTGCTGATCTGCCCGAACCTTTTCTCACACGCCGCGCAGCTGTAAGGCTTCTCCCCGGTGTGGACTCTGATGTGTCTCTGTAAGCCCCGTTTGTCTCCGAAGCTCTTCTGACAAAAGGGGCACTCCCATTTGTTCCCCTCGGCTCCCTCTGCTCCCGACAGGTCCTCCTCGTGGACGGGGGCGCTGCTCTCCGGCGCACACTCCCTCTGAGGGGACAGATCTGTGCGTTTTCCATCCGAGCGGCTGAACGGCTCCCAGTCGTCACAGTCAGACGAGCGCTCAGTTTGTCTCTGAGCCTCTGAGCCGACGCCCACTCCCTCTCGGCGCTCAGTTTGTCTTTGCTGAAGCAGTGACGGCTCTTCGCGCTTCACAAGGACAGTGATAAACTCTGGGACGGACCTGAAAACGATTGGAAACATAGATTTAAAAGTGTAAAGTGAGGATTTGTCGGTGGAAGGAGGCGGAGCCTACACTGGCAGCTGCTCTTCCTCCTGTTTGACGCTCTGCTCCTCTTCCTCCTCTTTAATGTGAAGCGTCTCGGGGGTTTCCTGCTTCAGGTCTGGGCCAGGACTCAGCGAGGGCGTCTGGACACCTGCAGGAGACAGAGAGGAACAAAGGGAAGCTCTTACATTGAGGACAGGGCTGCAGTTATGTTTGGAACTGTCTCAAAATGGAGGCACTTGGCTTCTTTTTTTTACGTGCTCAATTTTAGCAACAATATAACTTTTTTATGAACATCATTTTACCTGATCATTGTAAAACTGTGCAGAATTATACATTATTAGGTCAGTTCTGAGCAAATTAAACCGTTTCTCCCAAACTTTATTAGAAAGAGAATTAAAGGGGGGGTATTCTGCAAAATCGACTTTTCCAAGCTTTACATCATGTTATTATGTCATTCCCTCATTAAAAACATGGCTGAAGTGTTGCCTTGGCACATTCACGGATTTCTGAGTAATCTGTAAAAACTCTGATGGCGGCCATTTTAGGGATAGGTTTGCCTGAGTCCTCCTAGGAACGCCCCCACCTCCTGGAGACGCCTCCGAGCTTTCGTCACCAGCCGAGTAACCAACCACTGCTCCTCAGCAGAACCCCCTCCCCACTGATGCCACAGACAGCGTGTGGAGGGGGCGTGTCTAAAGGCTCAGAGGTTCTTAAAGAGACAGAGGCCTATTTCAAGACATTCACTACAGCCATTTTGAGAGAGACATTTTATACAAGGCAGTTATTCTAATTTACTGCATTTACAGAAGGTTTGTCATCATTGTAGTGTGATATAGACTGGTGCTGTGTGATTGAAAAAAGCAGAATACGCACTCTTTAAACAAAATGTGTGTTATGCTTTGACCTGATGTCACAGGGGTCAAAGGTAAATGGTAAATGGTCTCAACTTATAAAGCGCTTTTCCACCTACATTAGGCTCAAAGCACTTTACAGCAAGGATCCACTCACCCATTCATCCTCTCATTCATACACCAATGTACGCAGACACTGGGGGCAGTGTGGGTGAAGTGTCTTGCCCAAGGACACAACGACAGTGCGCACTTTCAGGAGGTGGGATTCGAACCCCTGACCTTCCGATCACGAGACTCTACCAGCTGCACCACTGTCGCCCCATCATTAATGTGCAGCTAATAATAGTAGTGATGGAAGCGAACAGTTCAACAAATTTTCATTAAAGAATAATAATAATAAGTAAAGTTTATTGAAAAAGAGACAAAATAGTGAAGAAAAAAAAATGAAAAAGGAGAAAAAAGCTACAAAATTGGGATAAAAGAAACAATGGGAACACATTCACGTGCCAAAAAACAATGGTCTTAGCTTTCAAATGAGGCGCTGCCCCTGGCCTATAGACTGTAAGCCCCCCAGTCAGGGCCGGACTGGGACTGAAAAACGGCCCTGGACTCTGACCAGCCTGGCCCGAGCACTTCCACAAACACATACTTTAACCTCTCACCTCCCGTCTTAACCGAGCGCCTTTTCTCCAGTTCAGCTTTACCCAAATCTAAAAGCTTCTCGACTGGAAAGCAACGGGGAAACGCTTAATTTGAAAGCGAAGCCGACAAAAGTGATCGCTGCATTTTTGTCACATGTTGTGTTGCTTTTTGGCGTGATTTTGTCACTTTTTTTGACACTCTTTATTCCTTTTCCATGGCTTTTTTCATTGCTACGTCGTCATGTTTTCGTCACGTTTTTGTCACTTTTTTGTTGCTTTTCCGGCACATTTTTGTTGCTTTTCACCCTCGTTTTCGTCGCTATTTCAATGCTTCACTTTTAAGCTTTTAGATTTGGGTAAAGCTCGGTTAAGGTGGGGGGTCAGAGGTTAAGGAGAAAATGAAGAGGCCAGACCGGTGGCCCGAGAGCCAGTGGCCCCTCTGTGCTCTTCCAGAATGTACATGTGGCCAGTCCGCCCCTGCCCCCGGTCGAGGAGCTTTTAGATTTGGGTAAAGCCGTGCTTGTTCAGGCCGAGGTTAAGAGAATTTTGGAATGTTTTGAAAAATCCCCAATGAAGTCTCCGCCTCTTTGTAACTTTACCCATGAGTGCGATGAACAAACCCACAAATAAGAAGATAATAATGATCTGTTACTGTCAGTGCTGCAAGTAATCCGTACTCAAACTACTCGAGTAAAGTACAGCCCCTCAGAGACTCTACTTAAGTACTGCAGTAAATGTACTTCGTTACTGACTTCTGAGCTGACTTGATAGATTTACTGCAACTAAAGGAAGAGACGTTTAAGCTGAAGCACGTGGGACTAAAGGCGTTATTTTAAAGCCTTTGTAAATATATTTGAGTTTAAATATTCATGTTTTAAGCTCAGGTAATGGATGTAAAGCGTGTTTTGTGTCGGCCTAATGTTAAATAAACCCAGACTTGTTTGTTTCGCTTTAACACAGAGGATAAAGAAACAGAGACTCACCTAAAGACATGTTTATGTTGACAAACTGGTGTTAGCTTTAGCTCCGAGCTAACCGTCTCCAGGGCTCTTCCGGTGTGGCGAGTGCGCATGCGCGGCCTCTCGCCGTCAAATGTTTCGTTAACCTCTTCATCCCCGCTTGAACCATGGATCTATCATGGCCTGAACCGAGCACGTTTTCTCCAGTTTGGCTTTACCCCAATCCAAAAGCTTCTGGAAAAAAGCAACAAAACCGAGACGAAAACAATGATGGAAATGTGACAAAAAAGTGACGAAAAATTGACAAAAAATTACAAAAATGTGACAAAAAATGACAAAAATGTGACAAAAAAATTATAAAAAATTGACGAAAAAATGACAAAAAAGTGACAAAAAATGACCAAAATTTGACCAAAATTTGACCAAAAAATTGACCAAAAATGTGACCAAAAAATGATAAAAATGTGATAAAAATGAGTTGAATATCCAACAAAAAAATGATAGAAAAAAAATCTGATGACGTGAGGAAAAAGATCCTCTCGGTTCAGGCGGGAGTTTAGAGGTTAACCTCTTCATCCCCCGCCTGAACCGACCATGTTTTCTACAATTTGAAGAAAAAAAAAACCTCAAAATCGTAACATAAACGAAAGGAAAATTAAGATGAAAACGCCACAAAAAAGTGACAAAAAACACTACGAAAAAAGGACAAAAAATGGGTCGAAAACGCAAAAAAAAAGCAACAGAAGACTGACAAAAAAGCGATGAAAAATGGCAAAAACCTGATGGCAACAACGTATGGAAAAAGATAAATTGAGATCAGTTTTGTAGGTCTTAGCTTTCAAATGAGGCATTAGACTGACCTATAGGCTGTGAGCTTATGGGTTTGGGTTAGTGGGGGTTAAGAGGTTAAAGTTTTCCGCACTCGTCCATATAAATGTGAATATAAAAAGGTTATTGTTAGAAGGAGAAACAGTTTTGGCGTCTACGGTGGCCGAGAGACGACAATATTCATCAGGAACTGTTTTCACATTAATGACCCGTGAACAACAGCACAAACTGACCGACTCGGAAACATTAATGAGAAGCTTCTGTGAATGAAAGTTATGTAAAAACAAATGAGAAACAAAAGAGTAGAATTTATTTAACACTGAGGAAGTGCTGATTCAGTTTTAATATTCTGGATGTCCATCATTTTTCTTTACATTTGACCAAAACATACATAACAGGTGAAAACAACAATTAAAGTGAAATGCCGGTTCTTGCAGCTGATCAAAGGTTTAGGACCAGGTGCCTCTAAAAGGTCAAATCTGCTAAAATGTGGATTTAGTGTCATTGTAGGCTAGTGCTAAGCTAATGCTAGGCTAGTGCATGTCTATGGTAACTATCAACCTGCATTAAAAACCTCTTCTAAATCACGGGCTCGTCCTCCAAACGTTGCCATGTCTGATTTGTAGAAGCTCCTCTGTGAATTCCACGTGTAGTGATGGTAAACAAAGGACTGTAGATCCGGTCACCGAGCAGATCACTACGCCGCTGCGTAGCCACAACCAGGAAGCTGCTGCTGCTCTTTTAAACATGTGTCATTAGTAAGTGCCACATCACTTACTAATGACAGTGAGGCGGCGACAAAATTAACTGATCAAATGCAACAAGTGTCAAAACTGTCATTAAATAGTGACAAAACAGTCGCAAAGTCTTTTACAAATAGAGGTAAACGTTTAAATTATCCAACTATTTTTACAGATACAGACGCATCTCATCATAGAAGGGGGCGTGGCTTCGCTGAGGGGGAAAATAGAATCTTTAGAGAAACATATTTTCCCTCTTTTTTGCCATTTTCTGGTGGAATATGAACTTATCTATCACATACAAATAAAGTCAAGTGTAAATCGGGCCCATATGGATATTTTCTCACAGCAGATTGTGCAGTAGAAGTGAAAAAACGGCAGTTGTAGCAAGCGCTAGCTAACCGTTAGCATTAGCCCGTTGCTAACATATAGCATCAAGTTAGCATTCTCCGTTACTCATGTATTTATGGGCTGTTGAACCACTTTGCTCCTCCCCATGTCTTTGTATCATTATGTTCACATTTCAGCGTTTGTTAAAGTAGTTTTTGAATAATAGAGAAAATTTTAATTTTTTAAAAATTCACCCTTAACTGTTTTCAAAAATGACCATATATGGGCGATTCCAGAGATGCCGTCTGTATCTATTGATGGCAATGAAATAAAAAATGTTGATGAATTCACCTGCTTAGGCGTAACTCTGGACCCAACTCTGACTTTCAAAAATCATGTAAAAAAACTTTAAAAAAAATTCTTTAAAATGTAACTTGTCCAACTTTCGATCCATACGGGCGTCTCTTACCACAGAGGCGTCCCATTTGTACCTGAACTCCATGGTCACACTTTATGTTTTGTATATGGAGTCGGTCACAAGCTGTAAAACGGTTCTGGGGCCTCTTGAATCATGATATAAATCTGCTCAAGATCCATGATAGATACAGACGGCATCTCTGGAATCGCCCATATATGGTCATTTTTGAAAACAGTTAAGGGGATTTTTTTTTTCAAAAACTACTGTAACAAACGCTGAAATATGAACATAGTTTCTACTAAATAAAGATACAAAGACATGGGGAGGAGCAAAGTGGTTCAACTGCCCATAAATACATGAGTAACGGAGAATGCTAACTTGATGCTACATGTTAGCATCGGGCTAATGCTAACGCTTAGCTAGCGCTTGCTACAACTGCCGTTTTTTCACTTCTACTGAACAATCTGCTGTGAGAAAAATCCATATGGGCCTGATTTACACTTGACTTTATTTGTGTGATAAATAAGTTCATATTCCACCACAAAATGGTTAAAAAGAGGGAAAATTGTGTTTCTCTAAAGATTCTGTTTTCCCCCTCGGCGAAGCCACGCCCCCTTCTATGACGAGATGCGTCTGTATCTATAAGAAACCCAGGCTCTGTCACCGTTGTAAGATACTAAATAAGTCTGGAATTCTGAATTTTAAAAACCTTTTTAAAGTTATCCATGAAGTCACTGCACCTCCCCTGAGAAAATGTGTAACTCTATGTACTGATGAAATGAACGACTCGATCCAGTTCTAGAGGAGAAGCAGCGTCTCAAACTGTAAAACTGCCTTCGCTAAACCTGCCTCTCTGTGATCGGGTCAGTGGAACTCACGCCCACAGAGAAAAATATCTTCTAGAAAAACAAACTCATGACCTGTAACGAAGCCGTGAAGGAGCGACCGTTCACCCCGGAAAAGGAACGGTAGAAAATGCTCTAATGTTTCAATCTTATTTAAATTAAATGTATGTTTTTAATGATGTCAAAACGTATAAATCCAGGGTCAAGTAATTCACCTACATTTAAAATCAGTTTTTGTAACATCAACCTGCCCAGGGACGACAGGTGGGAATGAGCACTTTTTCTATAACCTGGAACAACAATCTTTCCTTTTGGTCAATGTTAAATTGTGCTCTGTCCCTGTTTAAATTAAAAACATAAAACCATTCAGTCACAGACATCACTGTGGTTAGTCTGGTGTTATGAGTGATTTGCCTCAGGTGCAGACTGTTTTTAATGCAGGCTGCTAGTTACCATAGACATGCACTAGCCTAGCACTAGCCTAGCACCGCTAAACTCTTCAGATATAAGGACTGCGTGAATTAAAAAACACTCTGGGTAACTTGGAAATGAGGCTCTGTGTCAAAAATCCTTTAAAGCCGGTTCATCTTAACATCTCCAGCTCTGCATCGCCCCATTTTCTTACTTTCTCTATGTTTATTTCCGCATAAACAAGCTTCATGATGAGGTAAGCCACTCCCACTTAGTCCATTCATAAACTACAGTCTATAGTCCAGAGCAGCAGTGCAAAAATGAGACTCTGTGCCATGTTTCGGATGAGGAACTCTGACTGAAACACTGCTCGTGGATCATCTGTGGTCGTTTTTCTTCAGCTTTGGGCTCCACGTTTCCAGATCTCCCGGGTGAAACGTTCCCTCACAGGTTGAACAGGTTCAGCGTCTCCTCGAAGCTGAAGTCTCCGTCTCGGTGCGTCCTCTTGTGAGACCTGAGGTGGTCTTTCCTGGTGAAGGTCTTGGAACAGGCCGTGCAGCTGTAAGGCTTCTCGCCCGTGTGGATCCTCATGTGCAGTTTGAGGGTGGCGTTTCGCGTGAAGGCTTTCTCGCAGATCGAGCACCTGAAGGGTTTTTCGTCCGAGTGAGTCCTCACGTGTGACTTGAGGTTGGACCTGTCGGCGAATCTCTTCCCGCAGATGGAGCACCTGAAGGGCTTGTCTCCCGTGTGGACTCGGATGTGCATTTGTAGTTCCGCTTTGCTGCCGAAGCGGTGTTGACAAAAGGGGCACTCCATGTCCTTCCTCTCGGCTGCTTCGGCTCCGGACGCCTGGGCTTCGCTGGCGGAGGCGCTGGGCTCTGGCGAGGACTTGTTTTGGGACCTTTGTGAAGCTGCTCTCCTGCCTCTGGTCCGGACTTCGCTGTGAGCCTCCGTCTCCATCGGGGCCGAGCAGCTGAACGGAGGCTCCCACTCGTCCTCGTCGTTTTCAGCATCAGCAACGTGCTCGGTTTGTCCTTCAGCCTCCGAGTGGACGTGTGCCTCAGAGCTGACGTCCTCTCGGTGCTCAGTTTGTCTTTGCTGAAGCAGTGAGGGCTCTTCGCTCTTCACACAGACACTGGACTCTGGCCTGAAACATGATTGAAAACATAGATTTGAATGTGTAAAGTGAGAGTTTGTCGGCTTGTGTGAGGTGGTGGAACCTACACCGGCAGCAGATCCTCTTGTTTGATGCTCTGCTCCTCTTTAATCTGTGGAGTCTCTGGGATGTCCTGGTTCAGAGCGAGGCCAGGACTGAGCGAGGGCGTCTGAACACCTGCAGGAGACAAACCAGACATTTGAGATAAGACTCGAGGCTCATTGTCTCCATGAGAAGGACCGGCTCATCTAAAGACCTCAAACTGTCAGACTAACAGACGCCACAGCGAGTCAAATCCAAACCCTGTCTGGTCTTTGTGCCCGTGGAAGAGCGTGGTCACTTCTGTGGTCGCTTCGGGAAAAAAGGTGTGAAAATAGCAACAAAACTGAGACGAAAACAATGATGAAGATGTGACACAAAAGTGAGAAAACTTTGACAAAAAACTGACAAAAAATTGACAAAAAAATTATGAAAAAGTGGCAAAAATGTCACAAAAATTGACAAAAAAATGACAAAAAAATCGACAAAAAATTGACAAAAAAATGACAAAAAATCGACAAAGAATTGACAAAAAAAATGATGAAAAAGTGGC
Organism: Gobius niger; assembly: GCF_951799975.1. Taxonomy (NCBI): domain Eukaryota; kingdom Metazoa; phylum Chordata; class Actinopteri; order Gobiiformes; family Gobiidae; genus Gobius; species Gobius niger. Next base: position 29,874,211 of record NC_136866.1, read on the forward strand.
AAAAATGTCACAAAAATTGACAAAAAAATGACAAAAAATGACGAAAAATGTCACAAAAAAATGACAAAAAATCGACAAAGAATTGACAAAAAAATGATGAAAAAGTGGCAAAAATGTCACAAAAATTGACAAAAAACTGACAAAAAATAACGAAAAATGTCAAAAAAAATGGACAAAAAAATGACAAAAAATGGACAAAAAATTGACAAAAAAATTATGAAAAAGTGGCAAAAATGTCACAAAAATTGACAAAAAAATGACAAAAAATAACGAAAAATGTCACAAAAAATGAAAAAAAAAAAGGCAAAAAAAAAGATTAAAAAATGATGACAAAATGATGAACATGTGACAAAAAGTGACCAAAAATGTAGTATTTGACAAAAAAAATTACCAAAAAGTTACAAAATGAGTTGAAAACACCCCCCCAAAAAATGATGGGAAAAAATATCTGATGATGTGAGGAAAAAGATCCGTTTAGATGAGTTTTGTAGCTCTTAGCTTTCAAATGAGGCGTTACACTGGCCTACAGGATTTGGGTAAAGCTGAACTGGAGAAAATGCTCTCGGTCCAGGCGGGAGTTAAGAGGTTAAAGTGAACTCAGACCGTGATGAAGGAAAGTTGGAATAGAACGAACTAAGCTCCCTGTTCCAGTGACAGCCCCCCCTGTTTGTTTGTTTGTTTGTTTGTTTGTTTGTTTGTTTGTTTGTTTGTTTACTTTATTGTCCCCTGTGGCGGCTGTAAACCCTCTTCGGATTATTCTCTGTAAATTATTCCAGATTCTCATATAAATGAATAGTGAAGAAAATCCCATGGCAGGTTCATCATGACATTAAAGTGACAGGTTTCAATACGAGGACATAATTAGATCAAATCCGCTGCATAATTATCATTTTATTTCAGTGAAGGAAACGTACCAGAGCGGTTTGAATTATTTCCCATTGACCTAACATGGTCAGCACGGCAACAGTTTGAAATCGTTTACCTTCTTCTATGTCACTTCCTGTCGGTGTCCAATAAGGAAGTGAAACTATAAATGTATAATCTTAAATATAATTGGGTTAACCATGTTTTAGCAAAGATTGCCGCCTCATTTGAAAGCTAAGACCTACAAAACTCATCTACATTGATATTTTTCCTCACTTTGTAACTTTTTTTGCATTTTCATCCTTGTTTTCGCCTCATTTTTCTCGCTATTTTGTCATTTTTTTTTAACAAGAAGCTTCTAGATTTGGGTAAAGCCAAACTTAAGAGGTGAATAGAATTTATTTTATATTTATTTGTTATATTTATAATTATTCCTCACTAGGCTTTGACATCGCGCTAACGTGGCCGATGCTTGACAACAGCGGAAAACACGTGGATCGTTATTTATCTGCGTTAGCTTATGTTGGCTAAATAAATGCTAACAGCTAAACGCTTAACACATCACACGGGTCACATGATTCCCACGTTTCCCGCGGTAGCACTTTCGTCAAATCCAATCACCGGGAACAATCCGTGGCATAATCATAAGATCGAGCCAGTTTTCTTAAAAGTACTTATTTTATTTGGAAATATTCGGAAATGCTAGCTGTTAGCCGAGCTAGCCGCTGAAGCTCCGCCTCCCGCCCTGGACCGTATATTCTAAAAACGTTTCTAAAGGACAAACTCAACAGTATTTATCACCCACCAGCATTAAAGTGATGTGAGACTCATGTTTTAATGTTAAATAAATCTTTATGACGAACAATAACAGCTGTAAAATACGAAGGGTTAGCGCTGCACATGCGCAGTGGGGCTTTTTGCCGCGGCTCCTGCTTCCGCCTCGCCTCGCGTCACCACACTCACCCGCTCTGGGCCGCGGGCTCTGGTTCTCCTGTTTGTAGAGACACAGTTCCTCCTCATACTCGGAGATTGTCCTTTCGAACAGCACGAGGATCTCCTCCGCCGCCGCAGAAAGCCGCGCGGTCACCAGAGCCCTCAGCACGTGGCCTTTGGACATGTTTACAAACTGTTTTTAGCTTTAGCTCCAAGCTAACAAGTCCACGCTTCTCCTCCGACAGTTTCCGGTAGTCTCCTCGAAGCTCCACCCCCAGAACGTGCACTTGAAGGGACATTTTTTGTGTGTGTGTGTGTTTTTTTTATGTTTTAGGGTTTGTTTGTTTGTTTGTTTGTTTGTTTGTTTGTTTTTACGTAGGAGAAAAAGAAAGTTGATTCAAGTTTTTTTTTTTATTATTATTATTATTTTTATTAACATTTACAATTAATAACAACAAAGTGACAACAAACAATAGTGCCAGGGATATATTACATTTTACCAGAGGAAGATCTGTCATTAAAGGATCTATATCCTGCTATTTTACCCATTCCAAAGTTAAGCATTGGCATTTATATGATATATTGTACCTCTACCACTATGGAGCACTCATTTTTGTGATAAATATAAGTGTTTTCTGGAGGTATTTTTCAAACCCGGAAGACACAACGCTTCGATTCAGTTAACTCCGCCCCCTCTCTCCGCACATACTTTACCGTAATATACATAAACAGCAATAAGTGAAGATACTTCACGATGCAGTTATACGGAGTTGACATCTGCAACACAGCTTCATAAATGGCTAACACACATGCTAATATGCTAACACACATGCTAATATGCTAACACACAAGCTAACACACATGCTAATATGCTAACACACAAGCTAACACACAGGCTAATATGCTAACACACAAGCTAACACACGTTTGGATTGACTCACCGCTCTGGTCCATCGCTGTTTACATTGTGGGACTCGCGTTGGTTATAAAAGTTAATCCACTTTGGTTCTGGCGAAGGTTCCCCAAACATCCATCAGAGACAGTCACAGAAAAACAACTAGAATAAGTTATAACGAGCTCCATCTTCAGCTGCAGCGCAAACATGACTGATCTGTTCAGACGCTCAGGGGATGTTTTGGCCTCAGCTGACCTGGAAGCACCTCGGGCACATCCTTTTTATTTATTTCCTTTTTATTTTCTCTTTGTTTCTCTCTTACGACAGAAATAATTAAAAAGCTTTTTCACAAATTAAAATCAGTCCGTAAGCATAGAATTAAGACATTACATTACAGACGTCGAGCACTTCCGTTCCGTTGTTACGACACAACTGAACACTCAGTCGTTCACCAGGAGAGGGCGGAGCCTCAGAGAGCAGGAGGGCGGAGCCTCAGAGAGCAGGATTCAGGAGGATTACTGAGAGCTGCGTGAATGAAGCCACAAACCACTCTGGGGGTGTTTTTGATAAGGAAATAGCATAACAACATGGCTAAAAGCTCTAAAAAGTCGATTTTGCAGGATATAGGACCTTTAAAAGAAAAACAACAACACTCATAACAAAAACATTAAGAGGAGCCAGGAGTAATATTGTACTTTTCTAGGATATACATTGTTTTACCTGCTTTTTTATTTTGTATTGAATTAATAGTAGAAATACATAGGTTCAAGTCTGCAAGGAAAGTATAGAAGTTTGTTTTTTTGTCGGCCCATTTCATTTTATGTAGGTGATACTTCCCAATTAAAAGATATAAGGTGATTTAGTTCTATGGCTATAACAGGCACGAGGTTCTTTCCCACTTCGGGTCATGCGCTGGAGTCTGGACGTAAAAGAAAACCCATTTAATTGTACAGTTGTATTGAAATCCCATTTATTTATGCAGCAGTTTTTTTTAAATATTAAAGCAGCACTACGGAACTTTACGCCCCTAGAGGCCGTAAGCGCCACTGCAGGTGCCGTAGCACGCTAGCGCTCATTAACTGTCTGAGAGTAAATACTACACTGACAGAAAAGACAAAGGGACAGAGGGATATTATTCATCCAGTTACACAATGGAGGTCAGTCTTTTCACTCAAACTCGGCTGTAAATACTGTTTAAGTGACGCTAGCCCGCAGTTAGCTGTGTTAGCTTCTTCTTCGTGATTCTATTAAAGCTGCAACTGTGGTTTTCTGTCCAGAGACGTACAGAGAAACACACTTTAGATCGGCTGTACCTGGACTTTCTGAAATCCAAGAGCCCTAAATAAGATTAGCACCTCTGGCGCCCCCTTCCTCTGGGACGGGCGGTTACAGTTTCATCTTTGTTTTCCCTTTATCTAACGTTTAATTTACTCTGTGCATAACTTCAAATCATAACATCGCCCAAGGAGTGACTTCCTGTTTCGATCCAGCTCGCCAAAATAAAAGCACCGTCTCATTCATTAGTTCAACACATCAAATGTGTGTATTTCATTATATTCCTGAACTGATCAATGAGACGAGCCGTGCTTTTATTTTGGCGAGCTGGATCGAAACAGGAAGTGACCGTTGCATTTTATTTCCGATTAAAGAACTTTAACGAGGTGACGAAGACGGTACGGTCGTCTTGGCGGTTCGAATCCCGCACTGTCATTGTGTCCTTGGGCAAGACACTTCACCCGCCCTGCCTCCAGTGTCTGTGCACACTGTTTATTTGTCCTTGTGGTTATACTTTACTTCCCCTGTGGCCCCGCCCTGATGTGTTACACCTGGGAAAAGAAACAACCACTAAACATGCAGTTCCCGCCTTAACCTCTTAACTCCCGCCTGAACCGAGAGGATCTTTTTCCTCACGTCATCACTTTCTTTTTCCATCATTTTTTTGTCAGGTATTCAACTCATTTTTGTAATTTTTTCGTCAATTTTTTGTAATTTTCTTGTCAAATTTTTATCACATTTTTGACATTTTTTTGTCACATTTTTGTCAATGTCTTGTGACATATTTGCCACTTTTTTTGGTCTCAGTTTTGTTGCTATTTTCACAGCTTTTTTCCAGAAGCTTTAGGACTGGGGTAAAGCCAAACTGGAGAAAATGTGCTCGGTTCAGGTGGGAGTTAAGGGGTTAAAGTACGGCTTAATAAAAACAACACAGAAGATTTTATTTCATCCCAACTTTAATTCAGCCTCAAACACAAGTTCCTCTCGTATAAATAAACATGTTACAAAACAAACCAGCCGTTTATCCTGAAATGAAACATCAGCTGCTCCTATAGCACAGTGTTTGTTTTGTCACCTGTCTATGATTTAAATCTTTACTAAAGTAATCAATGTTTAACTATAGGTGATTCTAGACATTTAAACAAAAAAATACATCAAATTATAACATCGACATCGGCCATGACGCCTCCTTCATGTCGGTTCCAAAAATCCACATCAGCCGAGCTCTTTCCAACGTTACAGAAGAAAATGAACTGACTGAACAGGCTCAGAGATACTGACGGATAGAATGGACCAGCTGTAAGGTCTCTCTCCTGTGTGAACTGTAATGTGTCTTTAACCTCTTAACTCCCGCCTGAACCGAGAGCATTTTCTCCAGTTCAGCTTTACCCAAATCCTGTAGGCCAGTGTAACGCCTCATTTGAAAGCTAAGACCTACAAAACTCATCTAAATGGATCTTTTTCCTCAGGTCATCAGATTTTTTTTCCATCATTTTTTTGGGGGGGGGTTCAACTCATTTTTGTCATTTTTTGTCACATTTTTTCGTCAATTTTTTTAATCACTTTTTTGTCATTTTTTCTTTCTTCACTTTTTCATAAATTTTTGTCATTTTTTGTAATGTTTTGGTCAAATTTTTGTACACTTTTTGTCATTTTTTGTCACATTTCCATCATTGTTTTCGTCTCAGTTCTGTCACTATTTTCACACCTTTTTCCCAGAGGCTTTTGAATTGGGGTAAAGCCAAACTGGAGAAAATGTGCTCGGTTCAGGTGGGAGTTAAGGGGTTAAAGCCCTGGCGCCTCTTCCCCTCAGCCTGACAGAGGGACCAGCTGTAAGGTCTCTCTCCTGTGTGAACTGTAATGTGTCTATTAACCCCTTAACTCCCACCTGAACCGAGCACATTTTCTCCAGTTTGGCTTTACCCCAGTCAAAAAGCTTCTGGGAAAAAGCTGTGAAAATAGCAACAAAACTGAGACGAAAACAATGATGGAAATGTGACAAAAAACGGACGAAAAAATGACAAAAATTTGATAAAAATGTGACAAAAAATTTACAAAAAATGACAAAAATGTGACAAAAAATCGACGAAAAAACGACAAAAATGTGACAAAAAATGACAAAAAATTGATAAAAAAAATGACAAAAAATTGATAACAAAAATGACGAAAAAATGACAAAAAAATGACAAAGAATTGACAAAAAAGTTACAAAAATGAGTTGAATACCCGACAAAAAAATGATGGAAAAAAAAAATCTGATGACGTGAGGAAAAAGATCCTCTCGGTTCAGGCGGGAGTTAAGAGGTTAAAGCCCTGGCGCCTCCTCCCCTCGGCCTGACAGAGGGATCAGCTGTAAGGTTTCACCGCTGTGTGAACTGTAACGTGTCTTTGTAAATGGTCTTTCCTCGTGAACCTCTTGGGGCAGATCGGGCACTTCTCTGGGGGAGTTCCCTCGTGTGTTTTCATGTGTTTCCTGAAGCCGGAGGGATCTGCGAAGTCTCTGGGACAGACTGCGCAGCTGTACGGCCGCTCCCCCGTGTGAGTCCTCATGTGACAGACCAGACTGTTCTTTTGGGCGAAGGCTTTGTCGCAGACGGTGCAGCCGTGCGGGCGCTCGATCCGGTGAAACCCCTCGTGTTTCTGTAACTCGCTCTCACTCACGTACGCCTTCTGACAAACTGAGCACCGGTGCCGCTTCACCGCGTGCGCCGCCATGTGCGCTTTAAAGTCATCGCTCTGCTCGAAGGTTTTATCACAAACTGAGCACGTGTAGAGCCTGTGACGCAGAACGTGTTTCTTTAGGACAGACTTGTTGAAGAACGTCTTGGTACAAAGCGGGCACTGGTGGCGCCTCCGGTCGGGTCCGGAGTGGATCCTCTCGTGCGACGCCAGGTTAGACTTCAGGGCAAATGTTTTGTCACAGACGGAGCAGCTGTAAGGTCTCTCTCCTGTGTGAACTCGAAAGTGTCGCTTTAAAACAAATTTCCTCCCAAATCTCTTGTTACAAACTGAGCACTGGTGCTTCTTCTCGGCTCCTGGCGGGTCCTCCTCGTGCACAGAGACAGAGGCGCTCGTCTCTGGTGCTGACTTGTTTTTGGGGAACAGAGCGGTGCTTCTTACAGCTGGAGGACTGGGCGGTTTCCAGTCGACGTCAGAGTCAGACGAGTGCTCAGTTTGTGCCTCACTCTCTGAACTGTCCTCGCCCTGCGTTTCCTCTCGGTGCTCAGTTTGTCCCTGCGTTTCCTCTCGGTGCTCAGTTTGTCTTTGCTGAAGCAGTGAGGACTCTTCACTCTTCACACAGACGGAGCTGGACTCTGGGACAGACCTGAGACGCCATTAAAAACAGATTTAAAAGTGTTTCTGTCAGTGAAATGTGACATGTTTAAAGTGGTGGAGCTCACACTGGCAGCGGCTCCTCTTCCTCCTGTTTGACGCTCTGCTCCTCTTCCTCCTGTTTGACGCTCTGCTCCTCTTCCTCCTCTTTAATCTGTGGAGTCTCCGGGGTTTCCTGCTTCAGATCAGGGCCCGGACTCAGCGAGGGCGTCTGAACACCTGCAGGAGACAGAGAGAAACAAAGGGAAGCTCTTGAATCACTCACAGGAGTCCAGATGAAACTCAGACTCGTCATTTTTTGGTCTAATTTTTGTCATTTTTTGGTCTAATTTTTGTCATTTTTTGGTCTAATTTTTGTCATTTTTTGGTCTAATTTTTGCCATTTTTTCATCATTTTTTTTGTCAATTTCTTGTGACATTTTTGTCACTTTTTTCACATTTTTGTAATTTTTTTGTCAAATTTTGATCAAATTTTTGTCATATTTTTTGTCTATTTTTTGTCATTTTTTCATAAATTTTTGGTCAATTTCTTGTGACATTTTTGCCACTTTTTCATCCATTTTTTGTCATTTTTTTGTCCATTTCTTTTCAATTTTTGGTCATTTTTTTGCTACATTTTGGTCATATTTTTGTAATGTTTTTGTCAGATTTTTATCACATTTGTCATATTTTTGTAATTTTTTAGTCATATTTTGTCTAATTTTCGTCACTTTTTCGTCACTTTTTCCATCATCACTTGTGACATTTTTGTGACATTTTTGCCACTTTTTCATCAATTTTTCGTAATTTTTTTGTCACGTTTTTGTCATTTTTTCGTCATTTTTTTGTCACATTTCCGTCATTGTTTTCGTCTCAGTTTTGTTGCCATTTTCACAGCTGGGGTAAAGCCAAACTGGAGAAACTGTGCTCGGTTCAGGCGGGAGTTAAGAGGTTAAAACGCTGGCGAAATGATTATGAAATATATCTAAATGTGACGGTCAGACTCACCCGCTCTGGGCAGCAGGACTCTGGGGCTGAGAACCTGGTCCAGGAGCCGCTGGTTCCTCTGATTCTCCTCTTTATAAACACTCAGCTCCTGCTCAAACTCCGCTAGAGTCTGTTCCACCAGCACAAAGATCTCCTCCGCGGCCGCACGAAGCCGCTCCGTGACCAGAGCCCGCAGAGTCCGACCCGCCTGAGCCGCCTGAGCCCTGGACATGTTTACAAACCGACTTAGCTTTAGCTCGGAGCTAGCCGCACACGCGCAGGCAGGATTGGCCCTGCGCATGCGCGACTACGAGTCAACAAAAGGAGCTTGGTCCCGCTTCTGGTCACGTGCCGAACGTTGAGTTTTCAGAAAGCAAAAAAATAAAATAAAATAAAATAATAATACCTATAATCTTAGCTTTTCTACGGCGGCGTATTAGGGACTAGGGACGAAAATAAATAAATAAAAAAACAAACAAAAAACACAAAAAAATAAAATAAAATAAAAATAAATAAATATATATATATATTAAAAATAATAATAATAATAATAATAAAAAAACGGGAAAAATGACAAAATAAATAAAATAAAATAAAAACAAATAAAAAAAATGAATTTAAAAAAAATAAAATAAAATAACAGATCTGCCTGAAAAAAAATTGCTAAAGAAAATGGCAGATGTGAGGGGGGGATAAAGTCACAGATTTGCTAAAGAAAATGGCAGATGTGAGGGGGATAAAGTCACAGATTTGCTAAAGAAAATGGCAGATGTGAGGGGGATAAAGTCACAGATTTGCTAAAGAAAATGGCAGAGGTGAGGGGGATAAAGTCACAGATTTGCTAAAGAAAATGGCAGAGGTGAGGGGGATAAAGTCACAGATTTGCATAAATTTCGCCTGTGTTGCCTCCAAAATAAAAGCAGCTGAAGTGTCGACTTACTCAGAGATGATGGTGATGTTGATGATGATGATGATGATGATGATGGTGATGATGATGATGATGATGGTGATGATGATGATGATGATGATGATGGTGATGATGATGATGATGATGATGATGGTGATGATGATGATGATGATGATGGTGATGATGATGATGATGATGATGATGATGATGATGATGATGATGATGATGATGATGATGATGATGATGATGATGATGGTGATGATGATGATGATGATGATACAACACGTCTCGTCTTGTTCATCTTCAGGTTCGAGTTATTGGAACATGAGACGATGTTCGACTGTCGCTGGTGGAGCTCGTTCCATCTGCTCATCCTGGACCTGAGCTTAGACGAGTTCATTTGTTCTCCTGGTATTATTACGCCTCACAATATAGTTCCCCCTTTGATCCACTTAGAAAATCCACAGTTTAATTTAGTGTAATTATACTTTATCGTGTAACTCTTCATGTAACTGTATTTAAACAGGGAAAACGTGGAAGAGCTCGGAAGCTTCTATCTTCACCTGGTTTGGAGATATAGAGGAGAGAGGCTAAATGCTAACGCCGTCTGTGCTAACGTGACTGAGGACACGCGTGAAGACCAGAGAGGTACACATGAACTCGTCTAAGGTAAGAACATGTCTCAGTGTGGAAAACACCTGTTCCTTTAAATCAAACTTTCCTCACAAATTTGCGACTTTTTCCGGCAGATTTGCAACATTTCTCTCATAATTTGCATGTTTAAACTCGAAAATCTTTTTTTTCTTTTACTGTTACTGCTACAGCTCTTTCTTCCTCTTCTCTTTACAATTTACAACCTGCAGGGTTACTTTTCATGGTCACTTTTCGGGGTCACTTTCACAGAAATGCCAGAAAACTTTTCTCAGAAGTTGCTTTATAATCAGATGCAGTGTTTTGCTCACACATAATATATTATATATTATCTATACAATAACCTGTGCCTTTAAGAAGCTGCTGTTCCTGCCAGAGCTCACAGTGAACACACAAACTCACAGCGCCCCCTAGAGCCCCCACAGCAGAACAACAGTGACATAGAGTTATTACAATATGAAGAAACTGCTCATTAATCTGTAGATTCTTCACACAATCATTTAACATTTACATTTATCATGATGATGATGAATCAGCTTCATTCATCTCCCTCTCATTCATTCAGCTGCTCAGATCAATACAAAACAGTTCATCCTGAAATAAACAGTGAGCGGTTCTTTGGACACAGCTGTTCCTCCAGCTGTGCAGAAAACATCTGTCTTTACTCTGGATTTATTGATCCCACTCGGCTCATCCACCGCGGCTCTGACAGAGGAGTTCAAACACTTTACTCAACATTTGATTGATTTTCCAAATGAATCTAAAATAAAAAACTCAAAACATGTGAAGTAACAACCCTCAATCACACCTTTTAGTGGTTACGCTGTGGATAAACTTTAGAAAAACTATTAAAAAAATGAAGGAACAATATTTTTCAAATCTTTTATTTTTATTTTGAAGGTCAAACTCTGCTTATCACACAAATAAAGAAAATAAAAGTAATGTTTTACTTAAATGTGTGACAGACTCGGACTTTCAAAATAAATAAAAAGTTTCAAAAAATGTCAATCCTTCATTTTTCAGAGTGTTTAAAAATGGGATAAAAACACACAGGGAGGGGCTTGTGTGTGACGGAGGCTGAGCTTTCAGATTCAGGTTTTCATGTTATTCACAGGCGTTATTGAGCCTCAATAAAAATATATAAATCCACTTTCTCCCTGTGGCGACTCGCCCTTAAAACCTTTTACTTTGGGTTTTTGGTTTTACAGATGAAGATGAAGAGAATGAGGAGGGGGGGCAGAGTAAAAACACTCTTTCAAATGTCTTTGCCGCCGTCGAGCGCTCGCCGGGGGGGGGTCACGGGGTCACGGGGTCACGGGGATAACCAGAGGCTGTATTTGGCATCAGTCTTCAGAGCCGACGGGGAGGATCGCTGAGGAGCTTGGACGGGCCCAGTATGTCCAGAGATATGAACCACAAAGCAAAGGTGCAGGACACAAGCGCACGCTGTGGTCATGGCGGCGGCTTGTGTTTTTCTTTTGTTTCACTGCCCTGTGCTGCATTTGAGGAAAACAGAGCTCGGCAAAGACTGAGTAACAGATGGGAGAACTCTGCAGGTGCACCCCGTCCACGAGTGCTGTTTACAGAAAAGTTAAAGGGGGGGGTATTCTGCAAAATCAACTTTTTCAAGCTTCCCATCATGTTGTTATGTCACTCCCTCATTAAAAACATGCCTGAAGTGTTGCCTTGGCACATTCACGTATTTCTGAGTAATCTGTAAAAACTCTGATGGCGGCCATTTTAGGGATAGGTTTGCCTGAGTCCTCCTAGGAACGCCCCCACCTCCTGGAGACGCCTCCGAGCTTTGGTCACCAGCCGAGTAACCAACCACTGCTCCTCAGCAGAACCCCCTCCCCACTGATGCCACAGACAGCGTGTGGAGGGGGCGTGTCTAAAGGCTCAGAGGTTCTTAAAGAGACAGAGGCCTATTTCAAGACATTCACTACAGCCATTTTGAGAGAGACATTTTATACAAGGCAGTTATTCTGATTTACTGCATTTACAGACCAACAGAAGGTTTGTCATCATTGTAGTGTGATATAGACTGGTGCTATGGGACTGAAAAAAGCAGAATACCCCCTTTCAGACACTTCTTATTTGAGAGAGATCGGCTTCATATTTAGTCCTGTCTAAAGTCATAACTTCACTTATGTCTGGAGTCTGGATCTCTCCCTCCAGCAGCTCACGGAGGCGGAGCTGACACGGACGGGACGAGAGGGACGAGGGAGAAGCACCAAGGATTTTGACTGTATATTAAAGAGTAGAAAATAGATTTCTGTGCTGCACAACAATCCGGAGATGGGATCCTCCCAAATAATAATGGGTATTTCGCACATTGATCACAACACAGGGCCAAACACCTGCTTTAGAAAGTTCTCCGATAGTTTCGAGTCAGTGCAAAGATCTTAGTCTATTCTGTTCTTTTCGTCTCTTTTATTGAGCTCCTCCCTCAGCTCCTCCCTCAGCTCCTCCCTCGGCTCCTCCCTCGGCTCCTCCCTCGGCTCCTCCCTCGGCTCCTCCCTCAGCTCCTCCGTCTGCGTTGTCCACGTCTGCGTTGTCCACGTTTGCGCTCTCCACGATGGCGCTCTCCGTTGTGTGTTTTAGCTTGGTGTGCAGCGTGAGAGAACTCTTCTCCGTGTAGGTTTTCTTGCAGATGGAGCAGCTGTAAGGTTTCACTCCGGTGTGGACCGTGATGTGTCCGTGTAGGAGATGTTTCCTGGTGAACTTCTTCTGACAGAAAGGGCACTCGTGCTTCTTCTCTGGAGGAGCTCCTCTGTGGTTCTTCATGTGTTTCCTGAAGCCGGACGGATCTGCGAAGTCTTTCTGGCAGACGGAGCAGCAGTACGGCCGCTCCCCCGTGTGCGTCCTCATGTGACAGACCAGACTCCTCTTCTGGACGAAGGCCTTGTCGCAGACGGTGCAGCCGTGCGGGCGCTCGATCCGGTGAACCTCCTCGTGTTTCTGTAAATCGCTCTCAGTGAAGTAGTTCTTCTGACAGACTGAGCACTGGTGCTTCTTCACGGTGGCGGCGTGCACCATCATGTGCGCTTTGAAGTCGCTGTGATGGGCAAACGTTTCGTCACACACGGAGCAGCTGTAAGGTCTGTGCAGCGACACGTGTTTCTTCAGGACATACTTGTTGGTGAATATCTTTTCACAGACCGGGCAGTGGTGGCGCCTCCGGTCGGCCTCGGAGTGGATCCTCCCGTGGGCCACCAGGTTACTCTTCAGCGAAAAGGTTTTGTCACAGACTGAGCAGCTGTAAGGCCTCTCCCCCGTGTGAACTCGAAAGTGTCTCTGCAAAACAAACTTCCTCCCAAATGTCTTTTTACAGATCGAGCACTGGTGCTTCTTCACCTTCGCCCGGGAGTGGATGTTCTCGTGTTTCAGGAGGTTCCCCTTTTGGGCGAACGTCACCCCACACACCGAGCAGCTGTAAGGTTTCTCCCCCGTGTGGACTCGGATGTGTCTTTGTAAAACGCTTTTAGCTCCAATTATCTTCTGACAAAACGGGCACTGGTGCTTCTTCCCCTCGGCCCCTTCGGCTCCTGACGGGTCCTCCTCGTGGACGGAGGCGCCGGGCTCTGGGGCAGACGTGTTTTTGGGGAACAGGCCGGTGCTTCTCGCAGCTGGAGGACTGGGAGGTGCCCAGTCGTCGTCATCGTCAGTGTCGGTTTGTCCCTCAGGCTCTGAACTGTCCTCTCGGTGCTCAGTTTGTCCCTGCGTTTCCTCTCGGTGCTCAGTTTGTCCCTGCGTTTCCTCTCGGTGCTCAGTTTGTCCCTGCGTTTCCTCTCGGTGCTCGGTTTGTCCCTGCGTTTCCTCTCGGTGCTCGGTTTGGCTCGGCGGTGACGACTCTTCGCTCTTCACAAGGACAGTGATAAACTCTGGGACGGACCTGAAAGAAATGATTCAAAACGTGTATTTAAAAAGTGAGTGTTTGTCAGTGAAACGTGAGTGTGATGTTTACACTGGCAGCTGCTCTTCCTCCTGTTTGACGCTCTGCTCCTCTTCCTCCTCTTTAATCTGCGGAGTCTCTGGGGTTTCCTGCTTCAGGTCAGGACCAGGACTCAGCGAGGACATCTGGACGCCTGCAGGAGACAACGGGAACAAAGTAAAGCTCTTTATTATCCCGTGCAGCTGAGACTCAGACACATTATTCAGATTCTGGGCTCTTCAATGTTGCTCCTATTGATACGAACACATCAGTCGTCACAAAGATCAAAACACTCCCCGGACTAAAAACACACAGTGAGTCCTGTTATCTCGACCTCCTCCAACAGTTGTGTAAGTGGGACAGTCCTGTTTGATTTGGAGGGACACATTTATTACATGATCAGCGCTGGAGAGTTTCCTTTGCTTTTTATTGCCCCAAAAACAAACAGATAGAAATGGGTCACAAAATATTCTAATCCGGAAAGTTAGGACACAGTAAACGGTTAACATAAACTTAATATAGAATCTGCAGTTACGCGTGAGACCTGAGGTGGCAGTAGCGAGTATAAAAAAATACAACTTCCATCTAGCCCGAGTATGTCCCAAAAAAAAAAAAAAGTCTCCAGCTCATTCCTGCGCAGGTTAAATGAAAGAGTTCCACAGGTGTCCAGCAGAGGGCACTGACACAACAAGAGATCAGGATATAAACGACACATGACGGCCACGTGGTAAACGAACAGTCCTGTCAGGTATAGGATTAGTGACAGTTTGTCGAAGGGCGAGTGATCAAATCAATCAAATCATGGATGTTGAACAGCGGTTTCTCTTCTGTTGGGGGACGACATATCGCCCCCCGGAGGCATCAGAGTAAAGTGCGACCGCAAGACATGGGAGTCTTTTGGACGACTCTTTTCTTCCAGAGTGAGGCGAGGTCTTCAAAACGCACACCAGGAATCTGACTCCACACTTTGACAATGTGGTTCAGACTGTTCTGATTTTTCACAGACCGGCGTCAAACCAGCAAATAAAAGAAAAGGTTAAGACACTTTCAATAAAAGAATGATAAAAGTGACTTAAAATATTTGCTGATACATTAAAATAGTTCAGTTTCCTCGTCAGGTGAACTCGCTGCTGTCCACGTTTGACACTTTGCTCTGTGTTTTTATCAAATCGTAGAGAGGAATCAAAAACAGTCCCCAAGTGCTTAAAAGAGTCGACCTTGACGCCTGACACGTTAGCGTAGCAGCGGCGCAGAGTCTCTAATCCTTTCATCATACGTGTTGTCCAGCTCTGACACGCTAATAAACTCACATGTGTCTTGTCATCATTATTCATTTATTCAAACAAGTTTCCTCACTGGCATTTTCCCAATTCAAACATATTTTACTGGCGCTTTAGTTTATGGACTCCAGCGACACCCCCCCCCCGGTACATTTGGCCCCCTGGGAAATGAACCTGGAGACCCCTGATCTAGTCCCTTTAAAGTGATAGTCTGTAAGTTTGCAAAGTAAGGAGAGATAGAGTGACATTTCAAAGTAAAGGCCTTCCTCGTTTGCAAAATGAGAAGCGCGGGGACAGAATTTTCAAAAGTGAACAATCAAGCTCCTCCCCCTCCCTCCTGATTGGACCTGACAGGCCGGTTCACAGGAGAAGCTTGTCTCATTGGTCAAAGTGGTGTCCTGCGGATTCTGATTAGTTGCTGAAATCAGCGAAGGGAAGGACTTTAGGAAAACATGATTATTTAATAATCCTTATGTTGCCTTCAGACGGTTAATTATACACAATCTATTACATTTGTGAAATATTTAGACTTACAGATTATCACTTTAACCTCTTAACTCCCGCCTGAACCGAGAGCATTTTCTCCAGTTCAGCTTTACCCAAATCCTGTAGGCCAGTGTAACGCCTCATTTGAAAGCTAAGACCTACAAAACTCATCGAAATGGATCTTTTTCCTCACGTCATCAGATTCTTTCCATCTTTTTGGGGGGTTTTCAACTCATTTGGGAACTTTTTGTCATTTTTTATATAATTTTTTTGTCATTTTTTGTTATTGTTTGTCATTATTTCATCACTTTTTTTGTCAAAGTTTTCTCACTTTTTTGTCACATTTCCATCATTGTTTTCGTCTCAGTTTTGTTGCTATTTTCCCACCTTTTTTCCAGAAGCTTTTGGATTGGGGTAAAGCCAAACTGGAGAAAATGTGCTCGGTTCAGGTGGGAGTTAAGGGGTTAAGGGGCACATATTCTCCAGTTCAGTTTTGCCCAAATCTAGAAACGTCTCACTGCCTCATCTGAAAACTCTCTGTGTGTTTATGTGTCGTCGTCGTCACTTTTTTGTTTCATTCTCATTTCTGTCGAGTTATCGTCGCTATTTTTGAAGCTTTTAGATTTAGGCAGAGGCGGACCGGCCACACGTCCATTCTGGAAGAGCGCTTTACCTCACCCTCACCCCCGGGCGTAACCGAGCTTTACCCACACCTAAAAGCTTAACCCCTTAACTCCCACCTGAACCGAGCACATTTTCTCCAGTTTGGCTTTACCCCAATCCAAAAGCTTCTGGGGAAAAGGTGTGAAAATAGCAACAAAACTGAGACGAAAACAATGATGGAAATGTGACAAAAAAGTGACGACAAATGACAAAAAAAAAGACAAAAAAAAAGACAAATGTGACTAAAAAGTTACAAAAATGAGTTGAATACCCAACAAAAATATGATGGAAAAAAAAATCTGATGACGTGAGGAAAAAGATCGTCTCGGTTCAGGCGGGAGTTAAGAGGTTAAACAACTGCTTTTCAGTGACATGAAGGCATTTTGGCAACATTGATTATTATGTAAATATGTGGGAGGGGGGTCAAAGGTCACAGGTGTTGTTAGCTTCCATTAGCATCAGGCCCAAACCTGTAAACTGAGAACTGTCTGTTCCACAAAGCAGGTAATGATTGTTTAACTCCTGATAACAGCCCGGACTTCAGCCCGGACTTGAGCCCAGACTCACCCGCCCCGGGCAGCTGGACTCCGGGCTCCTGCTTCCTCTTCTTCTCCTCTTGACAAACCCTCAGCTCCAGCTCCAGCTCCGTGATCGTGTGTTCGATGAGCGCGCAGATCTGCTCCGCCGCCGCCGAGAGCCGCTCCGTGACCACAGCCCTCACGGTCCGGCCTCTGGACATCGCGTTTGGAGCTTTAGCCGCAGCCGGAAACGCACCGCGGAGGTTCGTCACGGGACGGGGTTTGTGTTGCGCATGCGCGGACAAAACGGAAAGGACGTAAAGACAAAATACACGTTTTATTTTGATTCATTTTATTTTTTTCTGTCTCACAAAATTTGACGCATTTTTGAAATATTTTCACAAAGTTAAGGTTTGAAAAAAACAGTGAAATGTTCAGAAAACGCGGGGAAAATGTAAATTCTATTTAGACGAGTCTTGTACATTTGGGTAAAGCTGAACTGGAGAAAATGCACTTGGTTAAAGAAACAAATATACAAGACAAAATGAGCTCAAAGCAAAACAGTCCCGATTCTGCTTCAGTGGATACAAGAAGAAGAAGAAGAAGAAGAAGAAGAAGAAGAAAATAAAGAAGAAGAAGAACAAGAAAAATTTAGAAAAAATAGAACAAGAAAAAAGTAGGAAAAAAAATAGAACAAGAAAAAAGTAGAAAAAAATAGAACAAGAAAAAAGTAGAAAAAAAGTAGAACAAGAAAAAAGTAGGAAAAAAAGTAGAAGAAAAAAGTAGAAAAATGTAGAACAAGAAAAAAATAGAACAAGCAAAAAGTAGAAAAAAGAACAAGAAAAAAGTAGGGGAAAAAATAGAACAAGAAAAAAGTAGAAAAAAGAACAAGAAAAAAGTAGAAAAAAATAGAACAAGAAAAAAGTAGGAAAAAATAGAAAAAGAAAAAAGTAGAAAAAAAATAGAAAATAAAGTAGAACAAGAAAAAAGTAGAAAAAAATAAAGAAGAAAAAGAAGATAAAGAAGATCAACAGAAAAGGAGAAAAAGAAGAGAGAAGAAAAAAGTAGAAAAAATAGAACAAGAAAAAAGTAGAAGAAAAAAGTAGAAAAAAAATAGAACAAGAAAAAAGTAGAAGAAAAAAGTAGAAAAAAATAGAACAAGAAAAAAAGTAGAAAAAAATAAAGAAGAAGAAAAAGAAGATAAAGAAGAAAGACAAGAAAAAGAAGAAGAAAGAGAGAAGAAGAAGAAGAAGAAGAAAAAGAAAAAGAAAAAGAAAAAGAAGAAGAAGAAGAAGAATAAGAAGAAGAAAAAAGAAAAAGAAGAAGAAAGAGAGAAGAAGAAGAAGAAGAAGAAGAAGAAGAAGAAGAAAATAAAGAAGAAGAAGAACAAGAAAAATTTAGAAAAAATAGAACAAGAAAAAAGTAGAAAAAAATAGAACAAGAAAAAAGTAGAAAAAAGTAGAACAAGAAAAAAGTAGGAAAAAAAGTAGAAGAAAAAAATAGAAGAAAAAAGTAGAAAAATGTAGAACAAGAAAAAAGTAGAAGAAAAAAGTAGAAAAATGTAGAACAAGAAAAAAATAGAACAAGCAAAAAGTAGAAAAAAGAACAAGAAAAAAGTAGGGGATAAAATAGAACAAGAAAAAAGTAGAAAAAAGAACAAGAAAAAAGTAGAAAAAAATAGAAAAAAAGTAGAACAAGAAAAAAGTAGAAAAAAATAAAGAAGAAAAAGAAGATAAAGAAGATCAACAGAAAAGGAGAAAAAGAAGAGAGAAGAAAAAAGTAGAAAAAATAGAACAAGAAAAAAGTAGAAGAAAAAAGTAGAAAAAAAAATAGAACAAGAAAAAAGTAGAAGAAAAAAGTAGAAAAAAATAGAACAAGAAAAAAAGTAGAAAAAAATAAAGAAGAAGAAAAAGAAGATAAAGAAGAAAGACAAGAAAAAGAAGAAGAAAGAGAGAAGAAGAAGAAAAAGAAAAAGAAAAAGAAAAAGAAAAAGAAGAATAAGAATAAGAATAAGAATAAGAAAAAAGAAAAAGAAGAAGAAAGAGAGAAGAAGAAGAAGAAGAAGAAGAAGAAGAAGAAGAAGAAGAAGAAGAAGAAGAAGAAGAAGAAGAAGAAGAAGAAGAAAGAGAGGAGAAGAAAAAGCTTTGTTTGTATTTTGCGCTCTTACACTGAAAGGTCCCACACCGGAAGTTGGAGGAATTACTCGCTGTGCGGTGTTTTCCTCTAATCCTCCGCTAAATGAACGACTCTCTCCCGTCCTCTCCGGTAAAATGATCCGAGCCACGGGCAGCGGGGCCCGGAGGGAAGGAGGACCCCGCTGGAGTAACTTGTACTTCAACGGGGACGAGAGAAAATACGAGCTGTGGGAATTCAAATTCCTGGGATACTTACGGCTGCTGGGGCTAAAGGCCGCCATTTTGGGCGACGCAGACAAAGACCAAGGAGAGAGGAATAAAGAGGCTTTCGCGGAGCTGATTCAGGTGCTGGACGATAAAAGTCTGGCCCTGGTCTGGAGAGAAGCTGCGGACGATGGAAGGAAAGCGCTGAAGATCCTCCGGGAGCATTACACCGGTGAGTCCCGTTAGCCTGAGCGGACGGAGCTAACGGGACTAACGGGAGCTAACGGATAAATAAACCCATATAATAATATAATGCTAACATAGCTCTAAAAGAAAAGAGTCAGCACAGAGAGAGGAAATGCTGTTTGGGATAAAGTCACGTTATTTAAAGCCACAGTGTCTCCTTTGATTTAACCTTTGAACCCCCACGTGACCCGAGCGCGTTGTCCACGGTTTGGCTTTAAGCTTCTGGAACAAAAGTGTGACAAAAGAGCAACAAAACATGTCCGAAAAGCAACAATGACACAAGAACAAAGCGGCCAAAGAGGAGGAGACGAACACGTGACAAAACTGTGGGGAAAAAACGATGAAAAAGCAACAAAAACGCTTCTATAACGTGACAATAACGCGGCGACAGTTACGCTCAGTTCTCTTGCGCCGGGTTAAGAGGTTAAAAAACTGGTACAATGACGTCATGAATACTGTTGAAGATCAGCTTCATGTTTTAATTCACAGTTTAGCCTCTTAACTCCCACCTGAACATGTTTTCTCCTGTTCTCCAAATTCTCCAAATCTAAAAGCTTCTTCAAAATAGCGACAAAAAACGAGAAGAAAATGAGGATGTAAATTGACAAAAAGTGACAAAAATCCAGCAAAAAAATGACAAAAAATCCTGTAAAAAATGACAAAAAATCCTGTAAAAAATGACAAAAAATCCTGTAAAAAATGACAAAAATCCAAGAAAAAATTGACAAAAATCCAGCAAAAAAATGACAAAAAATCCTGTAAAAATTGACAAAAAATCCTGTAAAAAATGACAAAAAATCCTGTAAAAAATGACAAAAAATCCTGTAAAAAATGACAAAAATCCAAGAAAAAATTGACAAAAATCCAACAAAAAAGTGACAAAAATCCAGCGACAAAGTGACAAAAATTCAAGAATAAAGTGACAAAAATCCAACAAAAAATTGACAAAAATCCATCAAAAAAATGACAAAAATCCTGTAAAAAATTGACAAAAATCCAACAAAAAAGTGACAAAAATCCAGCGACAAAGTGACAAAAATCCTGCAAAAAAGTGACAAAAATCCAAGAAAAAAGTGTCAAAAATCCAACAAAAAAAGACAAAAATACAGCAAAAAAAAAAGTGACAAAAATACAGCACAAAAGTGACAGAAACACATAAGGGAAATAAAAAGTGTTGACAATGGCAAAGAGGAGAGAATGGCGAGTGGTAAGAGGTTAATCAACAACAGTGAGAAATAAAATGACTTAAAAAGCAACATTTATCCTGTAGGTGAAACACTGGTTTGAGTCGGTTCATGTTCATTTCCGGCTGAAATAACAACAGATAAAAGTTTAGTTTATTTGCTTTGCACCACAAAGGCTTCTCAACACAGTTAAAAATCAGAAACTACATCCAATATAAAAATCTGTTCAGAATAATGCAGCTCATTGTTTCTCCAGGAAAATAAAATAAAAAACAAAATAAGCCTTTATTGTGGATGGAAAAAATGATTTGATGAATGATGTCAGGAAAGACTAAAGAAATGTTTTTTGTGTAACAGAAGTTTAAAAAGAACCGTGTGTCGAGTCCACATCAGGTTAAAACCAGATAAACCAGGAAGTGTCACAAGTGATTTCTGGTCATCGCTACGGCAACACCCTGACACTTGTGGCTCGGGTGTGAATGGAATTTTCTGCCAAATTATTAAACTTTTGGTAAAACACCGACCGCCCTGTGACCCCCCCTGACCGCTCGGCCGATATCGATTAAAGGTTGTGTATTTTAATCATCAATGACTTCGGAGTAAATGAGAGACTCAGTTCTTCGTTCTGAGCTCCGGGAGCAAAGTCACAGCACGGCAGAAAAAACAGCTCCTGGATATGAAACGTCTTTGGCAAATGTTTCCTTAAAGAGGGGGTATTCTGCTTTTTTCAGTCCCATAGCACCAGTCTATATCACACTACAATGATGACAAACCTTCTGTTGGTCTGTAAATGCAGTAAATTAGAATAACTGCTTTGTGTAAAATGTCTCTCTCAAAATGGCTGTAGTGAATGTCTTGAAATAGGCCTCTGTCTCTTTAAGAACCTCTGAGCCTTTAGACACGCCCCCTCCACACGCTGTCTGTGGCATCAGTGGGGAGGGGGTTCTGCTGAGGAGCAGTGGTTGGTTACTCGGCTGGTGACGAAAGCTCGGAGGCGTCTCCAGGAGGTGGGGGCGTTCCTAGGAGGACTCAGGCAAACCTATCCCTAAAATGGCCGCCATCAGAGTTTTTACAGATTACTCAGAAATACGTGAATGTGCCAAGGCAACACTTCAGCCATGTTTTTAATGAGGGAATGACAGAATAACATGATGGAAAGCTGGAAAAAGTCCATTTTGCATAACACCCCCGAATCCACTGGTCAGTCCGATTATCAGAGCTTCTGTGAGTGAGAGGAGCCCGACCTTTAGTCAGACCCAACACCAGACCGTCCTGAGAACTGCACTCGACAAACAGGAAACAAAAAGCTGCTTCGCTCTGACGGCCGTTTGTGCCGGAGGTTTTATCTGAATCCAGACATTTGATTCTAACCAGGTTTCATTTAACACATTTAACACACATTTAAGAGCAGATATATTGCTCTTAAATATCGACTCTTGTAAAAGTCTGTCACGTGACTCACAGCCCATGTTTTAGTGACTTTGCGACAGGATAATTACTGCGTGTGATTTTAAAATGAGTTTCTTTTTCTTTGGGAAATGATTTTGAAAGTTACATCAACGTAAATCGTATTAGTCCCGTGTTGATGTTTTGGTCATGGGGATTTACCGTCACGCGCTCCCTCTGAAGTACCTCCTAAACATGAAGACACGGCGCCCCCTGCTGTCAGAGTTCAACACTGACACGTTCAGGAGCTTCACACAGGATCACAGAGCCGACACTTTCCGAACATCAGCGGAGCAGATCAGCTACGACCCATCCATGTCCCCATTTTATCTGTTTCTCTGAATGAAACTTTTACTATTTCAATAAATGATCAGCTCTTTGATAGAAAAACTAATCTAATTATATTAATATCGGCGATCGGCCAATCAGTATCGGACCCTTAATCTGAAGACCATTTTGGCTGGAGGTAGAAACATGTAAAATGGCCAAAAGGGAGCGTTGGGTCATCCGTAAACTCCGGTCACATTCAGTGAGTCGGGGGGGGCGGGGCTTGTAGGTCAGCAGTAGCATTTGCGCTGGATTTGGCAATGGCGGCGGATACGGAAGTAAAGGAAGCTCTTCAATCCGCTCCGGCTCCCGAAGATCCAGGAAGCTGAAGTCTCGCACTTTAGCGTCATGGAAACCCCAGACCAGGAAGAGCTTCTCAGAGTCTGTTGTTCTCCTGCTGTTTCCCTTTATCTGGAGGAGACGCTGACCATGGTCCATGTAATATCTGTTCAAACAGTGTTAATGCAGTTCTGGTTGTGTCCTGCAGGAGTCCACACGCCCTCGCTGAGTCCTGGCCCGGGGCTGAAGCAGGAACCCCCAGAGCCTCCGCAGATGAAAGAGGATGTGGTGGAAGTGATCATCAAAGAGGAGGAGGAGCCGCTGCCAGTGTAAGCTCTGCCTCTTTCAACATCACACGTTTCCCTGACCAAACACTGACCTTTCCTCGTGTTCCAGGTCTGTCCCCGAGTCCAGCGCCGGCTGTGTGAAGAGAGGAGGGTCCGCACTGCTCCAGCACAGGCAAACCGAGCGCCGAGAGGAACGTGCAGTGACCGAGAGACAAACCGAGCGCCGAGAGGAACGTGCAGTGACCGAGAGGCAAACCGAGCGCCGAGAGGAACGTGCAGTGACCGAGAGGCAAACCGAGCGCCGAGAGGAACGTGCAGGGACCGAGAGACAAACCGAGCGCCGAGAGGAACGTGCAGGGACCGAGAGACAAACCGAGCGCCGAGAGGACGGTGCAGGGACCGAGAGACAAACCGAGCGCTTTCCCGACACCGGCAACGGCGACGAGTGGGAACCGCCCGGCGCCGCAGCTGCACGAAGCACCGGCCTGTTCCCCCCAAACCCGTCTGCCCCAGAGCCCGGCGCCTCGGGGCACGAGGAGGACCTGCCCGGAGCCGAAGGGGCCGAGGGGAAGGCGCTCCAGTGTCCGTTCTGTTTTAAGAGGTTCCGATATAACCTGGACTTGATCAGACACGTCCGAGTTCACACAGGAGAGAGGCCGTACAGCTGCTCCATCTGTAAGAAAACCTTCTCACAAAAGAGTAATTTAAATGTACACATGAAAATTCACACGGGAGAGAAGCCGTTCCGCTGCACGGTCTGTAAACGAACTTTCGCCCTGAAGGATTTTCTGACGGATCATGAGAAATATCACACGGAGGAGAGGCCTTTCAGCTGCTCCGTCTGCAACAAAACCTTCATCACCAGCAAGAACCTGTCCGAGCACATGAAGATCCACACGGGGCCCAAACCCTTCAGCTGCTTCGTGTGTCAGAAAAGCTTCGCGAAGCAGAGCAACCTCGCGGTCCACGAGCGAACCCACACGGGCGAGAAGCCGTTCACCTGCGAGATCTGCGGGACCACCTTTAACCAGCGCTGTCAGCTGTCGGCGCACGTGAGGATCCACACCGGAGAGAAGCCGTACAGCTGTCCTCTCTGCGAGCGGGCGTTCAGGCGGAGCAGCCACCTGACCTCGCACATGAGCACCCACATCGGGTCGCAGAGCTGCTCCGTGTGTCACAAGACCTTCGTCAACAACTATGGGCTGAAGGTGCACATGAGGACGCACAAGGAGCTGGACCCTTCGGCTGTTCAGTTCACAGGTCAACCGCGGCCAGACCCTTCGGCTGTTCAGTTTCCAGACCCTTCAGCTGTTGACTTGGAGGCTCAACAACTCCCCAGTATTACTATAGATGCCACTATTTCTCAAACCGATACGAGTACTGTGACTTGAGTACTTGTATTTATTTTTCATTCAATGTTATTTTTTATTGCCCATCATTCCCTTGTTTTCTGAGACTTGTTGATTTGTTTCTTGGGTCTCACGTTGTTCATTTCTAAAGGTGTTAGACGGAGATGGTTAAAGGAACAGACCAGTGTTTCACAGACTGAGACGTTCTGACCTGAGCTCAGACCTGCCGGACACGCAGCTCCTCGCAGCCGATCATTTCACCATTTTACCCACGTCGGTCCAATCACGCACCGAGAGGCGGGACTTCATTCCCCCAAGAGGCGGAGCCGCTACCACACTCGACCCAAACATTAAAGATGGCGGCGCGGCGAGTGATGCGATGTTTTCTTCTGCTCTTTCGTCTGTTTTAAATCATTTGAAACCAAAAAATCCCTAAAACCGGAGCAGGAAGCAGCGTTGGAAACGTTCCTCGTAAATAAGGACGTTTCTGGAAAGGCTTCCTGCTGCTTGTTGCTGCGACGTATCCGGCGTTGCTCTGATTGGTTGATGCCGTTTGTCAATCACGCTCACCGGGAAATCATTGAGATCATGTTTACTCCCAGACTATATGGGCTTTTCCGAAACCATTCCCTCCCCCCTCCCCCTACACCCTCCCCCTACACCCTCCCCTCAGGCCTCAGTGAAGGACCTCCAGAGGTTCACTCATCAGAGAAACTCGAGCTGTGACTTTCAGACACCCTCTCCCCCACCGTCCTCACAGCCATAATGTGGCAAAAATCACAAGTTCAACTGATCAGACTTTTAAATAAACAAAAGGTTCTTACGAGTTTACAAAGTAATTCAGATTCAAATATGTCGTATTTACATGATATAATTTAGCTTCTTCAAACTCACAAGTAGGGCTGCAACTAACGATTATTTTGGTAATCGATTAATCGACCGATTATTTCTACGATTAATCGATTAATCGCTTGGCTGTGAAAGGTGCATGGAAATTGTATTTTTTTTCAATTTTTTGACCACATAAAGCTAAAGTGGCGCCGCTTGAGGACACGTGGATGGAGTAAACTTAAAGTAAACGTTTGTAGGAGGCTCTTTGTGCTAATTCTGCTTTGATTGGACGAGACAAAGACAGATATTTATGAAATTTACGATGTACAAAACACTGCAGACCCTCACTTTAAAAAACAAAGTAGGTTTTCATCCAAAATACATAATTATCATGTCTTTTATTGCTCTATTTTAGTCTGTGTTTACTAGAAAACGATTAATCGATTACTGGAATAGTTGACAACTATTTTAGTAATCGATTAGTTGTCGATTAATCGATTAGTTGTTTCAGCCCTACTCACAAGTGAGAACTTCTCCTCCCAATAAACTCATGTTAAGTCTCACTGTCACTTTCTTTTTCATTAATAAACGTCTATATGACGATAAAGTTGTTCAAATGAACTCTTAAGTCCGAAGTAAACGCGGAACTGAAGTTGTTTGGTGTGTTGCTCGTGGGACGGCTCTCAGTGTAACACACACCTGTTAAGTGTGGTGTCGATGCAGACTCACTGAGAAGGAGCTTTTCTCCCACCCCCCCTCCGGCAGGCGCAGACTGAGTGTTGGGGGGGGGGGGAGTGGTTTCGGAAAGGTCCTACGTCTTTGAAATATATCAGAAAAAGCCTGTAGTTTGGCAGGACAGGCAAAGCTTAGACGAGTTCATGTGTTCCTGTGTCACGTAAACGCAGACGGCGTTAGCATTTAGCCCCTCCCCCTCTGTAGCTCCAAACCAGGTGAAACGCCGTCTGTGCTAACGTGACTGAGGACACGCGTGAAGACCAGACGGGTCCACATGAACTCGTCTAAGGTAAGAACATGTCTCAGTATGTAAAACACTGGCCTGTTCCTTTAAGTCCATCCCAGACAGAACAAAACATGTCCAAAGTTACTCAATGCCTGTGCTGTATTCATGTTTCTATTTATTTAATAACATTATGGAGTTACTTAGTGTTACTGATCCAGATACGACTCTGTGGATTTCCCCGTGTGTTTGTGTCGCCCACAGAGTTTTCATTCTTTCTGCTGCTGAATTTGGGACATTACGGACACTCTTGACTCTGAGTGGGGTTTTTCGTCGCTGGATTAGTTTTCCAGATGCAATAAGAGCCGTTAGCAACATTAGCAACATTAGCAACATTAGCAACATTAGCAACATTAGCAACATTAGCCTGTGTCTCGCTGAGGAACAATGAAGACGACGTTTAGCTCCGGCGCAGACTCTGAGTCAGAGCGTTCAGTCTGTAGTAAAGTGGGCTCTGTGTGGAGTTTTGTATTTCCATGAGAGAATCCTCCAGTGTCGGGACCTCGTTACTGAGGACGAGCATGTGCTGTCGTATCGGTGCTTCCCCAGTTTCTCTGTTTCAAATGTAACGGTTTGTTCTATCGTGAAATGTGTCTTGTTTTTTTAACTTTGGAAGAATAAAGAGCTGTTAGGAACGAGAGCTCGTGTCTGACTGGAACAAATGGAACGAGCCGTGTCGGGGGATGGAGGTGTTCCTCAGGGCTCTGTCCTGGGTCCAGCCCTCTTCATACTTAAATGATACGGATACTGTCTGTTTGGGAGGGAGGGGTTATGTAGAAAGCCTACAAACAAAACCCAGCATAACTTGAACATGTTTGACCTCGTGCTGACCTTTTCTGGGGTCATAAATCTGTGAGTACGAGAAGTTCATTTTGAAAAACTCAGTTCATCAGAGGCGCAATCACACATTTAATGGTACGTTCAGATCAAATGCGAATGGAGTGGAAAAGAATCACATCTTTTCTTCAGTTTGACTCATGTTTAAAATGGTGCCACACTTTAAAACATGAGCTGTTCCCCCATAATAATAAAGTTCCCACTGTCTCCTGCAGGTGTTCAGTCGCCCTCGCTGAGTCCTGGTCCTGATCTGAAGCAGGAAACCCCAGAGATTAAAGAGGAGGAAGAGGAGCAGAGCGTCAAACAGGAGTAAGAGCAGCTGCCAGTGTAAACATCACACTCACATTTCACTCACAAATCCTCAGTTTTGGGCCAAATTGGTCTCTGAACATACAAGCTTTCACCCGGAAACAGAAAATATGCCTAATCTTCACAATAACATGTTTAAATATTGCGCTGATTCAATGTTCCCCCATAGACTGTGGCGACACTATGTCCACGTCAGTCGGACCTAAAGACTTCACATTGTCCAGCCTTGGACTGAACAAGATTTGGAAGATTTTTTCAGAGGGATTTTTTATTATTTAATCCCTTAAGCCCCATTTATTGAGTTTTAAATGTCACAAAATAAGGCAAAAATTAAATTTTTCCACAAAAAAACAGCTTATTTTAAAAATAAACAAGAAATCCAAAATCCGCTCTGAGAAAGTCTTGGTAACTCATTCATCAATAAAATGAAACTGTAAGTTTGAATGTAGCTCTGTCCATTATTCAGATTTCGTCGCCGAAAATATGGGAAATTTGGGGCATTTTTAGGCATAAAACACCTTGTTCTTATATGAAAAGATAAAATGACAGAAAACTTGCCTTGTATTTTTTTCTCACATGGTAAATGGTCTCAACTTATAAAGCGCTTTTCCACCTACATTAGGCTCAAAGCGCTTTACAGCAAGGATCCACTCACCCATTCATGCTCTCATTCATACACCAATGTACGCAGACACTGGGGGCAATGTGGGTGAACTGTCTTGCCCAAAGACACAACGACAGTGTGCACTTTCAGGAGGTGGGATTCGAACCCCTGACCTTCCGATCATGTGACGACCCGCTCTACCATCTGCGCTACTGTCGCTCACATTTATGCCAGTTAATCTACAGCAAAAGCTTCAAATTGATTTCTGTAAATATACATTTTCCCCCATTTCACCTGCAGCGTCTCGCCTTAAATCTATGCTTTCATTGTTTTTCAGGTCTGTCCCGGAGTCCAGCGCTGTCTGTGTGAAGAGAGAAGAGTCCTCACTGCTTCAACAGAGACAAACTGAGCACCGAGAGGAAACGCAGGGAGAGGACGGTTCAGAGAGCGAGGGAAACACTGAGCACTCGTCTGACACTGACAACGACGACGCCTGGGAACCGTCCAGTCCTCCAGCTGCGAGAAGCACCGGCCTGTTCCCCAAATACACGTCTGCTCCACAGCCCAGCGCCTCTGTGTACGAGGAGGACCTGTCAGGAGCTGAAGGAGCCGAGGGGAAGAAGCACCGGTGCTCAGTTTGTAACAAGAGATTTGGAACAAAACAGATTTTACAAAGACACTTCCGAGTTCACACAGGAGAGAGACCTTACAGCTGTCACATCTGCGAGCAAACATTCATCCAGAAGAGTAATTTAACTGTACACATGAGGATTCACACAGGAGGGAGACCTTACAGCTGCCCAGTCTGTGCGAAAACCTTTGCTCAAAAGGGAAATCTAACCGAACATTTGACTCTTCACACAAAAGAGAGGCCTTTCAGCTGCTCTGCCTGTAATAAAACCTTTATCCGAGAGAGTGCGCTCACTGTACACATGCGATATCACTCGGGAGAGAGGCCTTTCAGCTGCTCAGTGTGCAATAAAACCTTTGTCCAGAAGAAGAATCTAACTGAGCACGTGAGAGTTCACACGGGAGCGAAACCCTACAGCTGTACAGTCTGTAGCAGAACGTTTGCCCAGCAGAGCACCCTCGCCGAGCACGAAAGAACCCACACAGGCGACAAACCTTTCAGCTGTGCAGTCTGTGGGGCTACGTTTAAACAAAGTGGTCACCTGACGACGCACATGAGGACTCACACAGGAGAGAAACCTTACAGCTGTCCAGTCTGTAAGGGCACATTTAAAACGAGCAGTAATTTAACCTCCCATATGAGAACTCACACAGGAGAGAGGCCTTACAGCTGTACAGTTTGTGAGAAAGCCTACGCCGACAAGCGCGGGCTTAAAGCACATATGGTAAAACACACGGACTAGAACCTTTCAGCTGTTCGGAGACGGAGCCTCGAGCGACCACGGAAAGTCTCAGTCGATCCAGTTTTATACTTTGTTTAAAGGTTCTGTATCGTCATATTTAACCATGTTGTAATGATATTTCCTTTTATGCTTCATTCATCCATTCACTGGATTCACCAACGGCCTGATTTTCATTTGTAAAACAGCCTTTTCATTATTTCTGTTGTAAGAATGAATAAAAAAGGAAATGCCTGATGTGTCTGTGCTGCCCCTGCAGAGAAAACAAACTGAGTCGAACTAAGTCATTGTGAAGAAGAAGCTCTTTCTGACCTTCTGTCGGTTAGAAAATGGTTCAAGAACAGATGGTGTAAAAATGCACGTTTGGAAGCGAGAGATTTTATTCAACTTTCACCAAAATAATGTTTCTGTCTCTGATGTTTGTGAAGCTTCACCAGAATCAAAGTGGATTCACTTTTAGAACCAACGCGAGTTCCATAATGTGAACACCTGAAGGAGGTGAGTCAAAACGTCTGTTAGCGTGTGTGTTAGCGTGTGTTAGCTTGTGCGTGTTAGCGTCTGTGTGTTAGCATGTGTTAGTGTCTCTGTGTTAGCATCGCTGTGTTAGCGTGTGTTAACGCGTGTTAGCGTCTCTGTGTTAGCGTGTGTGCTAGCATGTGGGTTAGCATGTTAGCGTTTGTGTTAGCTTGTGCATGTTAGCGTCTCTGTGTTAGCGTATATGCTAGCATGTGTGTTAGCGTGTGTGTGTTAGCTTGTGTGTGTTAGCGTCTCTGTGTCAGCGTCTCTGTGTTAGCGTGTGTTAGCGTGTGTATTAGCTTGTGTGTGTGTAAGTGTGTGCGTGTGTTAGCGTGAGCGTGCTAGCGTGTGTGTTAGCATGTGGGTTAGCATGTTAGCGTGTGTGTTAGCTTGTGCATGTTAGCATCTCTGTGTTAGCGTGTGTGTTAGCGTCTCTGTGTGAGCATGTTAGCATGTGTGCTAGCGTGTGTGTTAGCATGTTAGCGTGCATGTTAGCGTCTCTGTGTTAGCGTCTCTGTGTCAGCGTGTATGCTAGCATGTGTGTTAGCGTGTGTGTGTTAGCATGTGTGTGTTAGCATCTCTGTGTTAGCGTCTCTGTGTTAGCGTCTCTGTGTTAGCGTCTCTGTGTTAGCATCTCTGTGTTAGCATCTCTGTGTTAGCGTCTCTGTGTTAGCGTGTATGTTAGCATGTGTGTTAGCGTGTGTGTGTTAGCATTTGTGTGTTAGCGTCTCTGTGTTAGCGTGAGCGTGCTAGCGTGTGTGCTAGCTGTTTATGAAGCTGTGTTGCAGATGTCAACTCCTTATAACTGCATCGTGAAGTAACTTAACTTTTTGCTGTGATGTTTATAGTTGTACTACTGCAAAAGTTGCATGAGCGGAGAGAGGGGGCGGAGTTAACTGAATCTAAGCGCTTTGTCGTCCGGGTTTGAAAAATACCTCCAGAAAATACTTGTATTTCTAACAAAATGAGTGCTCTATAGTGGTAGTGGTACAATATATCACATAATACCTATACTTAACTTTGGACACGCTGGAAATCACGAGTGTGTTGTGTTCAAGTGCTTTGTCGTACATTACATTAAAAAATAATTAAATAAAATAACGCTTATAACTTTTACTGTTTTGAATAAATCTTCAATTTAAAATGGTGTTTTTGTTCATGAATAACTAATAAGCTGTTGTTTTCTTCTTTTCAACTTTGAATATTAAGCTTTTTTTATTTTGTTTTTGTCATAGAGCTTTGCACATGCGCAGTTGTGTTTTTTGCTGAAACCACAGTGCTTTTACACTGAAAAGTCCAACACCGGAAGTGGAAGCGCGGCCCCGCAGACCAGTCACAGCAAAGTTCTTATTGTTTTTTTGTCCCTCCACTAAATATGAGCGTTATCACGGTTTTATTTAACTGAAAATGAGCCGTTTGTTCTTTAACGGGGACGAAACAAAGTACGAGCTGTGGGAAAGTACATTCTTGAGACACTTGCGGAAACTTGGGCTAAAGGGCGCCATTTTGGACGAGCCAGACGAAGAAGAGGAAGAGGAGAAATACAACGAGGAGAGAAATAAAGAAGCTTATGCGGAGCTTCTTCAAGTGTTGGATGAGAAAAGCCTTTCCCTCGTGAGGAGAGAAGCCACAGACGATGGAAGGAAAGCGCTGAAGATCCTCCGAGAGCTCTACACTGGCTCTGCACGGCTCTACACTGGCTCTACACGGCTCTACACTGGTGAGACACTACTACTCTCTACACTTTACCCAAATCTAAAGGTTGCAGCCAATAGGAAGGATCGCTGTTATTGTTTATATCTTGGCAGTTTTCATTCACTACAGCACTGGGCACTTTGTGAGATGTCACTTTAAACTATTTTTAACAATAATAATGTGTTTCCCTTTGTCTCCTGCAGGTGTCCAGATGTCCTCGCTGAGTCCTGGTCCTGACCTGAAGCAGGAAAACCCAGAGACTCCACAGATTAAAGAGGAGGAAGAGGAGCAGAGTGTCAAACAGGAGGAAGAGGAGCTGCCAGTGTAGGATCCAGCACTTTACACTGACAAATCCTCACTTTACACTTTTAAATCTATGTTTTTAATCATGTTTCAGGTCTGTCCCAGAGTCCAGCGCCGTCTGTGTGAAGAAAGAAGAGTCCAGACAAACTGAGCACCGAGAGGAAACGCAGGGAGAGGACAGTTCAGGGACTGAGGGACAAACTGAGCGCTCGTCTGACACTGACGACGACGACGACTGGGAACCGTCCAGTCCTCCAGCTGTAAGAAGCACCGGCCTGTTCCCCAAATACACGTCTGCACCAGAGCCCAGCGCCTCTGTGGACGAGGAGGACCTGTCAGGAGCTGAAGGAGCCGAGGGGAAGAAGCACCGGTGCTCAGTTTGTAACAAGAGATTTGTGACGAAACAGGTGTTACAAATTCACTTCAGAATCCACACAGGAGAGAGACCTTACAGCTGCTCGGTCTGTGGGAAGACATTTGTCCGAAATGGTAATCTCTCGAGTCATGAGAGAATCCACTCAGGAGCCGACAGGAAGACGCACCAGTGCTCAGTCTGTAAAAAGAGATTCACGACCAAATATTACTTAGAAACACACAGCAGAGCACAGCACACAGAGGGCGGCGGCGATCGGCCCGAGAAGAAGCACCAGTGCCCAGTTTGTAAAAAGAGTTTTGTGACGAAGACGGTTTTACGGAATCACATCAGCGTCCACACAGGAGAGCGACCTTACAGCTGTTCAATGTGTCATAGAAGATTCAGACTAAAGAACAATTTAGTGACACACATGAGACGACCTCACGCCTGGTCACCGGTCCACGAGGAGGAGGAGTCACCGGTCCACGAGGAGGAGGAGTCACCGGTCCACGAGGAGGAGTCACCGGTCCAGGAGGAGGAGTCACCGGTCCACGAGGAGGAGTCACCGGTCCACGAGGAGGAGGAGTCACCGGTCCACGAGGAGGAGGAGTCACCGGTCCACGAGGAGGAGTCACCAGAGGCCGGAGAGGTTTTACACAATAACGTCTGAATTCACACTTTCGATTTTTCGATTAAATGCACCGATCAGACGTGGAACTCCGCCCAGTATCACACTGTGTTGGCAGGTTTATCGGCGCCATCTGGTGGTGAGAAAGCAAAAGCAAACAAAACACTGACTGAGCTCATTTAATATCGTTCAGAAATGTGAACCAAATCGTCAGGATTGAGTGTAACCTGCTGAGAGAGATCATTTAGAAAGAGGAAAACTGCTCTGGGTGATGAGAATAGAGCTCCACAGTCCCGCCCCTTGTGGTCTTGTTGCTCCGGAAGCAAAAAACCCCCGTCTACACGACCGTCGAGTTTCCAAAAATTCAAATATTAAGAGTTTAACGTCAGCGCAAAAGCTAATCAGCTCTGTAGCAATTCGTGACCATAAAATGTTTCATTTCAATCCAAAAAGAAGACGACATGTTGAAGAAAAGGCAAAGGTACAAGGCTGTGACATCATTCACTTCCTGACTGTAGAAACTCCGTATCCCAAGAACCATTGCAACATCGCGCCCGCTGGTCAAGGCAACCAGGTTTTCAGCAAACACGGCCAGTTTCTGTTACTTTGCAGACAAAAGTTCTATATTATTTCACTATTAAACAATCTGAATCTGCTAATGTGAATAAAAATGATGGTGGTTCGTTTAATTGGATCGTTGGAACATTTTTTTTGACGTTTTTCTGACTCTCAGTGTTAGATCTGGATAAAACGTAAACTATCTGCCTGCATTATGTTTGAATACATTGTTTATAATATGTTTTCTACATTACAATAAATAAACACGTGTGGGAACGTGAAGCTCCACCAATCAAAAGCCTGGTAGTAGATCATGGGACTCCCGAGCATCCTGGGTAATGTAGTTCTAGGACGAAGGCTCGCAGTTAAACTAGATGGATCTCAGACGTGCTTTTTTCACCTGCGTCTGACTCTGCGCTCGCTTTAGAACCACAGAGCTGGATTCAGCCCGAGAGTTAAAGACTTTATTCCAAATCAATACGGTCTCAAAGCGAGAGGAGGCGGGACTGTGGAGAGGAGGCGGGACTGTGGAGAGGAGGCGGGACTGTGGAGAGGAGGCGGGACTGTGGAGAGGAGGCGGGACTGTGGAGAGGAGGCGGGACTGTGGAGCAGGAGGCGGGACTGTGGAGAGGAGGCGGGACTGTGGAGTTCTATAGAAGCAAATGAATGAATGAAGGATCGTCCTTGTGACACCAACAGGGCACCAAGTACATTTGTGATGTGGTTCCTCAGTGGATGTCAAGTCAAACGACTGAACCATCACATGTAACCCGTTCATAAGTAATAACGGTTTAATTACACAGAATTGTGTCCATACACTGTGCAGACTTGGTCCTCCAGCCACTTCTTCTATGTTTTTGTTTCTTCTTCGTTGACTTTTGAGATGCCCCTCGTATATATTCGGGGTTTGACCCTTGACCTCTGCCTCTTCCCTTTGCAAATCTGATATTGGGAAGAGGTCAGTCATCCATTGTAATCCAATGTTTTAAGAGTCCGTTTGTCAATATTTAGCATTTATTTTCTTCCTTTCTTAATTTGTATTTACGTTGATATTGAGCTTCATCCACACCCCGATGTTTTAATTTATTCATGTGAAGTAATGCGGGGAGATGCTAACATTGTCCTTTAGTTTGGGCTGGATCTTGTTAGCGGCACTTGCTGATTGTATTTTTGTTTATATTTTGCCAGAGTAAACGGAGACGCCTCCAAAAGTTACCGCTGTGTCTCCTTAACACATCACAAACTGCATGAACTACACAGCGCAGAAGTCCACCGGTCACACACAGACTCGAACTCATGACCCTCTGATCATAGACCGGACGCTCTGCTCACAGGGCTGCACAGTTTAACACCTAACTAAAGTACGAGTCTGTAACTGTGGTTTTGCTGCACTTCATTGTGGACGTGAAAGAGAAGAAACCAAAAGTGCCTAAAGATGAGGGCGGCCTGAGGAGGGCGCTCGAGAGCACTCACAGGATCGGCCATACATCCCAAGTGACAAAATGAGCCAGGTGTTGCTCTCTGGCGCCCCCTGCTGCTCGCTGCTGCTCACGACATGATACAAAATGACACAGTGGAAGTGTTGGTCACGTGACACAGCTCAGTGGTGTCGCTTTCTGTGCTTTGACGCCTCGTTTGGTCGATCACGCGGACCAACAGGAGGAGGAGGAGTCACAAACACAAAACTACAATCAGGGGCGGGGCCTGTGAAGCCCGTCTGATCATCTGCTCTTTATACTATTACATGTCTGTTCTCAAAGCGCTGCATTATTCATTCACTCCACACAGGGGCGGACCGGCCATATGTCCATTCTGGAAGAGCAGAGAAGGGCCACCGGTCCCGCCTCAACCGAGCTTTACCCAAATCTAAAAGCTAAAAAGAAAAGCATCAAAATTGCGAGAAAAAGAGGATGAAAAGTCAACAAAAACATGAGAAAAACAAAACAAAAAATGATTTAAAAAACTAACAAAAATATGACAAAAATGTGGCGACGAAAAGTTTCCGTCACTTTTGTAGGTCTTAGCTTTCAAATGAGGCGTTACATTGTTGCTCTCCAGTCGAGAAGCTTTTAGATTTGGGTAAAGCCCAGTCTAAAAAAACATGAATCTAAAAGGAATTCCGTGGAGTATGGTGCACCACAAGGTTCCATTTTGGGACCATTATTATTTATTATTTATATGAATGATTTTGCTTCTGTTTCTACGACCGCCTTTCCCGCTCTTTTTGCTGATGATACCGATCAAAAAAATAATAATAAAAAGCCGAACTGGGGAAAATGCTCTCGTTAATGTTAAGGTGGGGGGTCAGAGGTTAAATATGTATTTGTGGAAGTGTCATAATTACGCTGATTTGGGCCAGGCTGGTCAGAGTCCAGGGCTGTTTTTCAGTCCCGGTCTCCATACTCCTACTACTGCCGCCACAGCTGCCCTGAGGTAGACTGACGAAAGCAAGGCTGCCAGTCTGTGCCATCCCCTCCGACCACAACCAACCACTCACTCACTCACACTCTTTGATTCTGGCCTTTTGTACATGTTCTTAGTGATTTGGGGAAACTGAAGCGAACACGGGATCGAACCTCCACAATCCCGGATCTGAAAAGTCTGTGCATTTTACAAAGAGGAGGCGTTTAGTGTCGAGGGACATGTCTGTATCGATAACGGATGAATAAAAATATATATTTATGCAGAGTGTTGTCTAAATAATCATCATTTAACATAGACTTGTGGGGCAAAGATTTAAATGGAAGCGTTTCCTGGGCCTAAAGGCTGTAACTCCCGTCCAGACGCTTTTAGATTTGGGCAAAGCCGAACTGGAGAAAATGCACTTGGTCAACATGATGTAAGATTCATTTTTTAGATGAAAAAAACCTTAGAAACTGAAACGACCGCACTCTGTCCTTTTACGCTGAAAAGTTCAAAACCGGAAGTTGAACGTATGACGCGACTTCCGTACGAACCAGTTCCGCTGAAGTTGTGTGTTTTTGTGCGCGCGTCCGCCGCGAAATGCACGAGTTTTTAACCGTTTTCTCGCTCTGAAAATAAACCGGGACGAAACAAAGCGCGAGCTGCGGGAAGTTTTGTTCAAGGGAAACTTCCGGAAACGTGAGCGAAAGAGCGCGAGCCAGAAGAACAAGCTCTACACTGGTGAGACACAGCACGGGCTAACAGTTTGGGTGCTAGCTAGCTGCTACATCTGTAACAATAACAATAACCCCAGTGTTTTACCCTGTAGTTTAATAATACTGCAGATCCCATGATGCTTCGCTCTGTTCATCAATATTAATGTATTGGACTCAATAGTTACAAATGGTGCATTATTTTCACACTTAAAGGGGGGGTATTCTGCAAAATGGACTTTTCCAGCTTTCCATCATGTTATTCTGTCACTCCCTCATTAAAAACATGCCTGAAGTGTTGCCTTGGCACATTCACGTATTTCTGAGTCATCTGTAAAAACTCTGATGGCGGCCATTTTAGGGATAGGTTTGCCTGAGTCCTCCTAGGAACGCCCCCACCTCCTGGAGACGCCCCCGAGCTTTCGTCACCAGCCGAGTAACCAACCACTGCTCCTCAGCAGAACCCCCTCCCCACTGATGCCACAGACAGCGTGTGGAGGGGGCGTGTCTAAAGGCTCAGAGGTTCTTAACCCCTAAACTCCCACCTGAACCGAGCACATTTCCTCCAGTTTGGCTTTACCCCAATCCAAAAGCTTCTGGAAAAAAGGTGAGAATATAGCAACAGAACTGAGACGAAAACAATGATGAAGATGTGACAAAAAATGACAAATACGTGACCAAAAAAAACGGACAAAAAATTGACAAAAAAAATGATGAAAAAATGACAAAAATGTGACAAAAAAACTGACAAAAAATGGACAAAAAAATGACAGAAAAATGATGAAAAAATGATGAACATGTGACAAAA
Source organism: Gobius niger (assembly GCF_951799975.1). Lineage (NCBI taxonomy): Eukaryota > Metazoa > Chordata > Actinopteri > Gobiiformes > Gobiidae > Gobius > Gobius niger. The sequence goes on from NC_136866.1 coordinate 29,911,321, forward strand.
AGTGACAAAAATGTTACTATTTGACAAAAAAATTACAAAAAAGTTACAAAAATTAGTTGAAAACCCCCCAAAAAATGATGGAAAGAAAATCTGACGACGTGAGGAAAAAGATCCATTTACATGAGTTTTGTAGATCTTAGCTTTCAAATGAGGCGTTACACTGGCCTACAGGATTTGAGTAAAGCTGAACTGGAGAAAATGCTCTCGGTTCAGGCGGGAGTTAAGAGGTTCTTAAAGAGACAGAGGCCTATTTCAAGACATTCACTACAGCCATTTTGAGAGAGACATTTTATACAAGGCAGTTATTCTAATTTACTGCATTTACAGACCAACAGAAGGTGACATGAGTCCTTAAAGTCCACATGTAAATAAGTTCATCTGTGTCTCAGGCCACAATATACACAACACATGAAACAAACATTCATTCAAGTTCACTTCTGTTATTCAACGTAAACTGTGAAACTAATGTATGATAAAGAGTCATTCCACTCCAATGTCTTTGTTATGATTTTGTTGATTATGGTTTATAGGGCATTTCAAAATAAAACATTTTTACAATAATAATAAGAATGGAAACAAATAAAGGCTTGATATTCGTCACTTTGCCTGTAATGACTTGAGTTTATATCGTATATTAGTTTCACAGTTTAACCCCTTAACTCCCACCTGAATTGAGCACATTTTCTCTAGTTTGGCTTTACCCCAATCCAAAAGCTTCTGGAAAAAAGCTGTGAAAATAGCAACAAAACTGAGACGAAAACAATGATGGAAATGTGACAAAAAAGTGAGAAAAATGTATGAAAAAGTGGCAAAAATGTCACAAGAAATTGACAAGAAATTGACGAGAAATGAGATAAAAAAAAGACAAAAAATTGATAAAAAATGGACGAAAAAATGACGAAAAAATGAAAAAAAATTGACAAAAAAATGAAAAAAAATTGACAAAAAAATGAAAAAAAATTGACAAAAAAATGACAAAGATTTGACAAAAAAAGACAAAAATGTGATAAAAAATTGACAAAAAAATTACGAAAAATTGACGAAAAAATGACACAAATTTGACAAAAAATTGACGGAAAAAATGACAAAAATTTGACAAAAAAATTACTAAACATTCACAAAAATGTGATAAAAAGTGACAAAAAAGTTACAAAAATGAGTTGAATACCCAACAAAAAAATGATGGAAAAAAAATGTGATGACGTGAGGAAAAAGACCCTCTCGGTTCAGGCGGGAGTTAAGAGGTTAAGTTGAATTACAGAAGTAAATGCACTTTTTCATGAGATTCTAATTATATGACGAGCACCTGTGTCTTTTTACCAGAGTCTGTACAGCAATAATTTACCAACAAGTTTGTTAATGTACATTTCTGTTGTGACTTCCTGCTTCAGATAAACACAGACTCACTAATGCACTGAGAGCCCGTCAGGATCATCATCTGTTCCTTTTCATCTTCCTCATTAAACGCTGAGTTCGCCTTTTCCTTCTGACCGAGGACGACTCAGTAAAACAGTTCTTTTCCCTTTGTCTCCTGCAGGTGTCCAGATGTCCTCGCTGAGTCCTGGTCCTGATCTGAAGCAGGAAATCCCAGAGACTCTTCAGATTAAAGAGGAGGAAGAGGAGCAGAGCATCAAACAGGAGGAGGAGCAGCTGCCAGTGTAGGATCACTTTACACTGACAAATACTCACTTTACACTTTTACATCTATGTTTTCAATCATTTCTCAGGTCTGTCCCAGAGTCCAGAGTCTGTGTGAAGAGAGAAGAGTCCAGACAAACTGAGCACCGAGAGGAAACGCAGGGAGAGGACAGTTCAGAAAGTGAGGGACAAACTGAGCACTCGTCTGACACTGACGATGACGACGACTGGGAAACATCCGGCGCTCCAGCTGTAAGAAGCACCGGCCTGTTCCCCAAATACAAGTCTGCCCCAGAGCCCAGCGCCTCCGTCCACGAGGAGGACCTGTCAGGAGCTGAAGGAGCCGAGGGGAAGAAGCACCGGTGCTCAGTTTGTAACAGGAGATTTGCCCGGAAGAGTTCGCTCTCGAATCATGAGAGAGTCCACTCTGGCGCTGAGGGGAAGAAGCACCAGTGCTCGGTTTGTAAAAGGAGATTCACGGATAAATGTCGTTTAGAAATACACACTCGAGTCCACACCGGAGAGAAACCTTACAGCTGCTCAGTCTGTAATAAATTATTCTCACAAATAGGTAATTTCAAGAGACACGAGACGATCCACACAGGAGAGCAACCTTACAGCTGTTCAATGTGTAATAAAAGATTCAGACTGAAGCACAATTTAGTCAAACACATGAGACGACCTCACGCCTGGTCACCGGTCCACGAGGAGGAGTCACCGGTCCACGAGGAGGAGTCACCGGTCCACGAGGAGGAGTCACCGGTCCACGAGGAGGAGTCACCGGTCCACGAGGAGGAGGTTTTACAGAAGAACGTCTGAGTTCACACCGGAGACGTCTGTAACTGATCTTTACAGCTGTTCACATCTGTCTTTCAGAAGATAAATGTGGCCACACAGCAGCTCCGTGTACTGTGTGTGTATCCCTCCACGCCCGGCGGGTCTACTTTTCTCTAGACTAAAACATAACGGAGGTTCATGACCATAAAGGATTTGTGTGTGTGGGACAAACAGGAGGAGATACAAACACAAAACAGGGCTGGGAAAAAAATCGATTTGATTTAAAAATCGTGTTGGTCAAATCGATTCATATTAGATAGATTTTTAAAAAATATTTTTAGCTTAGAGCAGGGTTGCCCAAAGTGGGGCCCGCGAGCCAAATTTGGCCCACCAGAGAGTGACCTACTTGTGCGCCTGGTCAACACTAAGGCTGCGTCCGGAACGAGCAGACTGGTCAGAGCTCTTACGCCAAACCGGATGTGCGTCAGCGTCCGCCATGACAAGAAGCTTCTGAATTGGTCTGTCAGTTAGGAAGGAGTTAGGAAAAGGAGCCTCGATGCTAACTATCATAGCCACTTTAGCATAGGGACCTCTGGTGCTAACTATCATAGCCACTTTAGCATAGGGACCTCTGATGCTAACTATCATAGCCACTTTAGCATAGGGACCTCTGGTGCTAACTATCATAGCCACTTTAGCATAGGGACCTCTGATGCTAACAATCATAGCCACTTTAGCATAGGGATCTCTGATGCTAACTATCATAGCCACTTTAGCATAGGGACCTCTGATGCTAACTATCATAGCCACTTTAGCATAGTGACCCTGATGCTAACTAACCGGTGATTAGGAGCTATGTGCCGTCCCATAAGCCACTGCACCAAACCCCCCCACCCCCCTCGGCCCCCCCCCTCGAGTGATTCATGCGCAACCACTGTTGATTGACAGGAGCACATTTAAAGGAATAGGCCACCGTTTTTACATACTGAGATATGCTCTTACCTCACTTTAGTCGAGTTAATATATCCCCGTCTGGTCTTTGTCCGTGCGCTCACACATACGCAGCCTCTCCCACATGTCACATAGCTCCAAAAAAAGCTCACGATAGAAGCTACCAAGCTCTTCCACATGTTCCCTATTTAAATAAAGTTACGTGAAGTGTTTTCATGCAAAGTATATTTACACAGAAATGTAACATGTCGATTTTATAAGCAGATAAAAAGGGGAACTATATTGTGAGGCGTAATGATACGAGGAGCAAAACGTCCGCGCAGTAACTCCTAAAGGTTATTGACGGAAGTGAGCGGGGGAAGTCTTTAGGAGTTAACTCTCTCCATGGATCTATTATATTAAACTCTCTCCCATTCATTCTCAATGGTTAACATGGATGCAGTACACTTTTTGGCCACCAGCGGCTAATTGGGGGCGCTGTTTCACTCCGTTTGCAAAGTTTAGGAAACACTTGTGTCTTGTTTATCTCAGAGCGTCGCAGCATCAACTTTCCCATTTTTCCAACTTTTATTACAAAGGTCGTCGTTGTTGTTGTTGTTTACATTTTGCACTCTATTGCTACAATCATTGATTTTCTTCTACTAAAACTCACATATATGTTTCTAAAATATATTTACAGTTCAGTTACTTTGTTTTAAATGGGGTGAATTGAGTTTTTTAGACACAAATCGCAGATGTTTTGGGAGGAAAGTCACCCAGCTCTAGCACGAAACTGGTGTATGAAAAGTGTTGGAAAGTCCGAGCAGAGGCCGGGTCTGTGAAGTCTCTTGTTTCGCTGAGAAAATGAGCTCTTTAGTGCTTCACTAAATGGTGAAAGTAAAATGTGTCTGTTTGGCTCCTCACGTGGCCGTCTCCGAGTGCAAGTTTTCTTCTCTTTATAATAAAAATACCTAAAATAATCCAGCTGTTTGTTCTTTGCATGAAAAGTTCAACAATGCAGCTTTAACCCCTTAACTCCCACCTGAACCGAGCACATTTTCTCCAGTTTGGCTTTACCCCAATCCAAAAGCTTCTGGGAAAAAGCAACAAAACTGAGACGAAAACAATGACGGAAATGTGACAAAAAAGTGACGAAAAATTGATGAAAAAGTGTCAAAAATGTCACAAAAATTTGACAAAAAAATTACAAAAATATGACAAAAAATGACAAAATAAAGACCAAAAAATGACCCCAAAAAAAAAAAAAAAAAATGTGACAAAAATGAGTTGAATACCCAACAAAAAAAATCTGATGACGTGAGGAAAAAGATCCTCTCGGTTCAGGCGGGAGTTAAAAGGTTAAACAATAATCTCACATTCAGAAGTCCAAGTCAGCTGTTTTCCACCATCTTTTACACTGAAAAGTCTGACACCGGAAGTTAAACATGCGCACTGCCTTCTGGGACATTTAACTCGTGTGTGATTTCTCCTCCGCTGAAGGCAGAGTTATCGCCGTTTTCTCGTCCTTAAAAAGATGGACGGAGGAAACCGGAGGAGCCGTTTGTTCTTTAACGGGGACGAAACAAAGTACGAGCTGTGGGAAAGGACATTCTTGGGACACTTGCGGAAACTTGGGCTAAAGGGCGCCATTTTGGACGAGCCAGACGAAGAAGAAGAAGAAGAGGAGAAATACAACGAGGAGAGAAATAAAGAAGCTTATGCGGAGCTTCTTCAAGTGTTGGATGAGAAAAGCCTTTCCCTCGTGAGGAGAGAAGCCACAGACGATGGAAGGAAAGCGCTGAAGATCCTCCGAGAGCTCTACACGGGCTCTACACGGCTCTACAATGGCTCTACACAGCTCTACACTGGTAAAATAATGAAAAAGTGACAAAAAATTATAAAAAATGTATGGAAAAAATGCTGAAAAAATTGCAAAAAAAGTGACGAAAAAATTGCAAAAAAATATGAAAGTGATGGAAAAAAAGGACAAAATATGGACAAAAAAATTCTGAAAAAGTGACGATTTTTTTTTTTTTAAACTGATGAAAAATTTACGAAAAAATGATGAAAAAAGGACAAAAAAACTGCAATTAAGCAAAAAAAAGTGACGAGAAAATGTATGAAAAAATTATTTAAAAAGTGACAAAAAAGTTATGAAAAAAATACAAAAAAGTGACGAAAAAACTATGAAAAAGGTGACGTTTTTTTTTTAACTGATGAAAAATTACCTAAAAAAGTATGAAAAACTACAATTAAAAAAAAAATGACAACAAAATTCTGAAAAAGTGACAAAAAATGTACAAAAAAGTGACGAAAAAATATGAAAAAACTATGAAAACGTGATGAAAAAAGGACAAAATATGGACGAAAAATTAAGAAAAACTGAAGAAAAAAAATGATGGAAAATGTACGAAAAAATTATGAAAAAAGGCCAAAAAAAAATACAATTTAAAAAAAAAAAGTGACAAGAAAATGCATGAAAAATGTATGAAAAAAGTATGAAAAAATTACCAAAAAGTGACGAAAAAATATGAAAAAACTATGAAAAAGTGATTGAAAAAAAGGACAAAAATTCTGAAAAAGTGACGTTTTTTTTCAACTGATGAAAAATTACCAAAAAAAGTATGAAAAACTAATTTTAAAAAAAAATGACGAGAAAATGATGAAAAAATTCTGAAAAAGTGACAAAAAATTTACAAAAAAGTGACGAAAAAATATGAAAAAACTATGAAAACGTGATGAAAAAAGGACAAAATATGGACGAAAAAATTATGAAAAAAGGACAAAAAAACCTACAATTAAAAAAAAAAAAAAGTGACAAGAAAATGCATGAAAAATGTATGAAAAAATTACCAAAAAGTGACGAAAAAATATGAAAAAAACTATGAAAAAGTGATTGAAAAAAGGACAAAATATGGACGAAAAAATTCTGAAAAAGTGACAAAAAAAATATGAAAAAACTGAAAACGTGATGAAAATAGGACGAAAAAATTAAGAAAAACTGAAGAAAGAAAATGTACGAAAAAATTAGGAAAAATTAGGAAAAAGTGACAGAAAAGGTTTAAGAATTTCAACGGTTTAAAGGCATTTCCGTGGATTATAAGTTCTAGTTTAAACTCTGGGTCAGTTCTTCACAGCACGATTCTTCCCGATCCGTGACCCACAGCGTCGTCAGAACATTTGCAGGTTGATTTCGGGACATGCCCCGATATATCAGAGCCGATACTGAAACAAGACGATATCGGGGATCGGCTTAGGGTACAGATATCTGACACTGAACCAATACTACATTTGGCTTCCACAGCTTTAAAGGAATAGGCCACCGTTTTTACATACTAAAATATGTTCTTACCTCACTTTAGACGTGTTAATATATCCCCGTCTGGTCTTTGTCCGTGCGCTCACACATACGCAGCCTCTCCCACATGTCACATAGCTCCAAAAAAGCTCACGATAGAAGCTACCAAGCTCTTCCACGTGTTCCCTATTTAAATAAAGTTACGTGAAGTGTTTTCATGCGAAGTATATTTACACAGAAATGTAACGTGTCGATTTTATAAGCAAATAAAAAGGGGGACTATATTGTGAGGCGTAATGATACGAGGAGCACAGCGTCCGCGCAGTAACTCCTAAAGACTTCCCCCGCTCACTTCCGTCAATAACCTTTAGGAGTTACTGCGCGGACGCTGTGCTCCTCGTATCATTACGCCTCACAATATAGTCCCCCTTTTTATTTGCTTATAAAATCGACACGTTACATTTCTGTGTAAATATACTTCGCATGAAAACACTTCACGTAACTTTATTTAAATAGGGAACACGTGGAAGAGCTTGGTAGCTTCTATCGTGAGCTTTTTTGGAGCTATGTGACATGTGGGAGAGGCTGCGTATGTGCTCCGTTTGCGTGACAGAGCGCACGGACAAAGACCAGACGGGGATATATTAACACGTCTAAAGTGAGGTAAGAACATATTTTAGTATGTAAAAACGGTGGCCTATTCCTTTAAAACACAACTTTCACCGACTAAAACTGTGAGAGTCTGGACCGAGCTCCAGGACGGGTGAAAATACGGTCGTAACAGGAACAAAAAGAAACAGGAAAGTCTCTTGGTATCGGTTAATATCGGATATCGGCAGATACTCAAACCCTCAGTATCGGTATTGGAAGCAAAAAAGCTGGATCGGTGCCTCTCTAAACTAAAGAGAGCGGGACCCAGGATTGTTCCTTGGGGAATTCCAGTTTGAATTTTCTGAAAAGATGATTTACAATTATCGAGCTGTGAGAAGGTGAAGGCGCAAACACGTGCGACTAATTACTGCAACTTAAAGAGGGGGTGTTCTGCTTTCTTCAGTCCCATAGCACCAGTCTATATCTCACTACAATGATGACAAACCTTCTGTTGGTCTGTAAATGCAGTAAATTAGAATAACTGCCTTGTATAAAATGTCTCTCTCAAAATGGCTGTAGTGAATGTCTTGAAATAGGCCTCTGTCTCTTTAAGAACCTCTGAGCCTTTAGACACGCCCCCTCCACACGCTGTCTGTGGCATCAGTGGGGAGGGGGTTCTGCTGAGGAGCAGTGGTCGGTTACTCGGCTCGGAGGCGTCTCCAGGAGGTGGGGGCGTTCCTAGGAGGACTCAGGCAAACCTATCCCTAAAATGGCCGCCATCAGAGTTTTTACAGATTACTCAGAAATACGTGAATGTGCCAAGGCAACACTTCAGCCATGTTTTTAATGAGGGAATGACAGAATAACAGGATGGAAGGCTTGAAAAATTTTGCATAATACCCCCCCCCTTAACCCCGCCCCCTCTCTCTGAGCGGATCCGCCCATGCGTCATTAGCAGTTAAAGAAACACAAATATCACGGTAATGAGTGGAGTCATTGACCTCAGGCCTTTTTCTGACCGACACTTAGAGAACTGGCTTTTATTGTTTTACTGTCAATGTTGCTTTAGTTCTCCCGTCCTCAGCGGTGCATCATGGGAAATGTAGTTCTAACATGTTTAACCTCTTAACTCCCGCCTGAACCGAGAGGATCTTTTTCCTCGCGTCATCAGATTATTTTTCCATCATTTTTTTTTTGGGTATTCAACTAATTTTTGTCATTTTTGAGTTAATTTTTTTGACATTTTCTGATAATTTTTTTGTCAATTTTTTGTCATTTTTTGTCACATTTTATGTAATTTTTTCGTCATTTTTTAATAATTTTTTTGTCATTTTTTGTCAATTTTTTGGTCATTTTTTGTCACATTTTTGTCATTTTTTGTCATTTTTTCGTCCATTTTTATCAATTTTTTGTCACTTTTTTCGTCAATTTTTTATCATTTTTTTTGTCATTTTTTGTCACTTTTTTTGTCCATTTTTTATCATTTTTTTTGTCATTTTTTGTCAATTTCTTGTGACATTTTTGCCACTTTTTCATCAATTGTTTCTCACTTTTTTGTCACATTTCCATCATTGTTTTCGTCTCAGGTTTGTTGCTATTTTCCCACCTTTTTTCCAGAAGCTTTTGGATTGGGGTAAAGCCAAACTGGAGAAAATGTGCTCGGTTCAGGCGGGAGTTAAGGGGTTACGAAGGCCCAGCAGAGGATGTTCTTCCACCTGCAGCAGCTCAGGAAACTTAAGCTGCCGACGGAGACGCTGGTGCAGTTCTACACGGCCATCATCCAGTACATCCTCACCTCCTCCATGTTTTGAATGTATTTGTTCTCGTCTCCATGTTCCTGCTCCCACTCAGTCTTCCTCTGCAAACCCAACGAGCTGAACCTTTGAAGTTTTGCCTTTTCCTTCTGACTGAGACACATGAGTCTTTTCCCCATAATAATGTAGTTCCCTTTGTCTCCTGCAGGCGTCCAGTCGCCCTCGCTGACTCCTGGCCCTGATCTGAACCAGGAAACCCCAGAGATTCCACAGATTAAAGAGGAGGAAGAGGAGCAGAGCGTCAAACAGGAGGAAGAGCAGCTGCCAGTGTAAACATCACACTCACGTTTCACTGACAACAAATCCCAGGCTGGAAATCCTGGAAAAGTCGTGCAATTTTATAACCAAACTTATTTAGAAATCCTAAAATATTATAGAAAATGTGTATGTGTGTATTTACAGTGCCTCTCGTAGGTATTCATACACCTTGAACTTGCACATTTTGTCATGTTTACAACCCTAAACATAAAGATTTAATTTAGATTTTTTTACTGAACGTTCACACACAAGTAACAGACAACTGTGAAGTGAAAGCAAAATGATACATGATTCTGTTATTTTTCAGAAAATAGAAAAGTGAAAAGTGGGGCTTGCATAAGTATCATACAGCATTTTCTGAGTGCATTAAATTGCCTTTAAAACATTCCTAATGACTCCAGAATGTTCACACCTTGGCCTAACGGTTAAATAGAGGCACCTGTGTGTAATCTACTCTCAGTATAATTTCAGCTGTTCTTTTAGGCCCTCAGAGCTGTGGTCGGAGTGTGTTGGTCACTAAACAACATCATGAAGGTCCAGGAGCACCAGAGAGGTCAGGGATAAAGCTGTGGAGAAGTTTAAAGCAGCATTAAGTTATACAAAGATTTCCCAAGATTTAAACATCTCCAAGAGCAACTGTTCAATCCATCGTTCAGAAATGGAAAGAGTAAAGCACCACTGCAGACTTACCAAGACACGGCCGTCCACCTAAACTAACAAACTGAACAAGGAGACACTGGTCAGAAATACAACCAAGTGCCCCAAGATAACTCTGGAGGAGCTGAAGTCCTGCGGCTGAGCTGGGGGAATCTGTACATGGGACAACTATAAGTCGTATCTACACAAATCTGGCCTTCATGGACGAGTGGAAGAAGAAAGCCATTATTGAAAGGAGAACATAAGAAATCCTGTTTGAAGTTTGTAGAAGTCATATGGAGGACACAGCTCCATGTGGAAGAAGGAGCTTTGGTCAGATGAGACAAACGTTATGTATGGAGCAAACCTAACACTGCTCATGGTCCTGAGTGCACCATCCCCAGTGTCAGATATACGGGGGGGAGCATCATGCTGTGGGGCTGCTTTTCCTCAGTGGGGACTGGGGAGACTGTAAGAATAGTTTTGAAGATGGATGGAGCCAAATATAGAGACATTTTGGAGGAAAACCTGCTGGAGTCAGAAAGAGAACTGAGGCTGGGGCGGAGATTCACCTTCAGCAGGACAATGACCCGAAACACAAAGATAAATCTACAATGGAATGGTTCAATAAAAACATATTAATGTGTTAGAATGGCCCAGTCAAAGTCCTGACCTAAATCCTATTGAAAATCTGTGGAAAGACCTGAAAACTGCTGTTCACAAAACAACTCAAGCTTTGTCACACACACTTTTCACTTTTCTATTTTCTGAAAAATAACAGAATCATGTATCATTTCACTTTCACTTCACAGTTGTCTGTTACTTGTGTGTGAACGTTCAGTAAAAAAATCAAAATAAAATCTTCATGTTTAGGGTTGTAAACATGACAAAATGTGCAAAAGTTCAAGGTGTATGAATACTAACGAGAGGCACTGTATATGTGCATATATATATGGAGTTTTTGTGCCACTGATGAACTCTTTTTTTTTTATATATTTAAAGGGGGGTATTATGCAAAATCGACTTTTTCAAGCTTTCCATCCTGTTATTCTGTCATTCCCTCATTAAAAACATGCCTGAAGTGTTGCCTTGGCACATTCACGTATTTCTGAGTCATCTGTAAAAACTCTGATGGCGGCCATTTTAGGGATAGGTTTGCCTGAGTCCTCCTAGGAACGCCCCCACCTCCTGGAGACGCCTCCGAGCCGAGTAACCAACCACTGCTCCTCAGCAGAACCCCCTCCCCACTGATGCCACAGACAGCGTGTGGAGGGGGCGTGTCTAAAGGCTCAGAGGTTCTTAAAGGAATAGGCCACCGTTTTTACATACTAAGATATGTTCTTACCTCACTTTAGACGTGTTAATATATCCCCGTCTGGTCTTTGTCCGTGCGCTCACACATACGCAGCCTCTCCCACATGTCATATAGCTCCAAAAAAGCTCACGATAGAAGCTACCAAGCTCTTCCACGTGTTCCCTATTTAAATAAAGTTACGTGAAGTGTTTTCATGCGAAGTATATTTACACAGAAATGAAACATGTCGATTTTATAAGCAAATAAAAAGGGGGACTATATTGTGAGGCGTAATGATACGAGGAGCACAGCGTCCGCGCAGTAACTCCTAAAGACTTCCCCGCTTCCGTCAATAACCTTTAGGAGTTACTGCGCGGACGCTGTGCTCCTCGTATCATTACGCCTCACAATATAGTCCCCCTTTTTATTTGCTTATAAAATCGACACGTTACATTTCTGTGTAAATATACTTCGCATGAAAACACTTCACGTAACTTTATTTAAATAGGGAACACGTGGAAGAGCTTGGTAGCTTCTATCGTGAGCTTTTTTGGAGCTATGTGACATGTGGGAGAGGCTGCGTATGTGTGAGCGCACGGACAAAGACCAGACGGGGATATATTAACTCGGCTAAAGTTAGGTAAGAGCATATCTCTGTATGTAAAAACGGTGGCCTATTCCTTTAAAGAGACAGAGGCCTATTTCAAGACATTCACTACAGCCATTTTGAGAGAGACATTTTATACAAGGCAGTTATTCTAATTTACTGCATTTACAGACCAACAGAAGGTTTGTCATCATTGTAGTGTGATATAGACTGGTGCTATGGGACTGAAAAAAGCAGAACACCCCCTCTTTGATATATATATTTAAAATAAAATAAAACTTAAAATAATGTATTGAATTAAATATAATATAATTTCATTTAATTTTATGAAACATAGGATTCTCCCTGTCTGTGCCGCTCCCAGAACCAGAGCAGTTCACACGTCAGACGAGCAAACTTAACTAAACTCAAACATACAGTGAGCTGAAGGAAACCCGCAGAGGAGGATAAAAAACAACGTAGCAGCTGTGTTTGTCTCAGGGCTCATTGGTCTTTCTCAACGCCTCCTACAAATCCCAACCAAAAACAGATGCTTAATGTAAATGTGGCTGATAAATCTGTACGAACCCTGCACAACATCACACTTTTAAATCTATGTTTTTAATCATTTTCAGGTCCGTCCCAGAGTCCAGCACTGACTCCGTGAAGAGAGAAGAGTCTGACACTGACAATGACGACGACTGGGAACAATTCAGGTGTTCAACTGCCAAAAGCACAGCTCTGTTCCCCAAAAACCAGTCTGCACAGGAGCCCAGCGCCTCTGTGAACCACGAGGACCTGTCAGGACCTGAGGGGAAGAAGCACCAGTGCTCAGTTTGTAACAAGAGATTTGGGACGAAACGGGTTTTACAGAATCACCACCAAGTTCACACGGGAGAGAGACCTTTCAGCTGCTCAGTCTGTGGGAGAACATTTGCCCGAAATAGTAATCTAACGGCACACATGAAAGTTCACACAAGAGGGAGGCCTTACAGCTGCTCAGTGTGTGAGGAAACATTTGTGAAAAAGCCAAATCTAACTGAACACATGAGGACACACACAGGAGGGGGCGCTGGTGAAGCGGCCGGGAACAAACACCAGTGCTCAGTTTGTAACAAGACATTTAGGAGGAAATACGTTTTAGAAAATCACATCAGAGTTCACACAGGAGAGAGGCCTTTCAGCTGCACAGTCTGTAATAAAACATTTTCCCATAAGTGTAATCTGTCTGCACATATGAGGACTCACACAGGAGGGGGCGCTGGTGAGGCGACCGCGAAGAGGCACCGGTGCTCAGTTTGTAACAAGACATTTGGGATGAAATCAGTCTTACAAAGCCATATCAGAGTTCACACAGGAGAGAGGCCTTTCAGCTGCTCAGTCTGTGGGAAACCATTTGCCCAAAAGAGTTCTCTCTTAAGTCACGAGAGACTCCACTCAGGAGCCGAGGGGAAGAAGCACCAGTGCCCAGTTTGTAACAAGAGGTTTGGGACGAAATACGTTTTACTGAATCATATGAGAGTTCACACAGGAGAGAGGCCTTTCAGCTGCTCAGTCTGTGGGAAAACATTTGCCCGAAAGAGCTACCTCTGGAGTCATGAGAGACTCCACTCAGGGGCCGAGGGGAAGAAGCACCAGTGCTCCGTTTGTAAAAAAAGATTTTGGTCAAAATACATCTTACAAACTCACATTCGAGTTCACACAGGAGAGAGACCTTTCAGCTGCTCAGTCTGTGGGAAAACATTCTCTTATAATAACACTCTCACTGCACATATGAAAATTCACTCAAGACAGAGGCCTTACAGCTGTTCACTGTGTCAGGAAACATTTGCTAAACGTAATGAGCTGACTGCACATATGAGGACGCACACAGGAGGGGGCGCTGGTGAGGCGGCCGCGAAGAGGCACCGGTGCTCAGTTTGTAACAAGACATTCGAACGTAAAGATGTTTTACAAAGACACATCCTTATTCACACAGGAGAGAGACCTTTCAGCTGCTCCGTCTGTGGGAAGACATTTTGCCTTAATAGTAATCTAACGGCACACATGAAAATCCACACAGGAGGGAGGCCTTACAGCTGTTCAGTGTGTGAGGAAACATTTGTGAAAAAGCTAAACCTAACTGAACACATGAGGACTCACACAGGAGGGGGCGCTGGTGAGGCGGCCAAGAAGAAACACCAGTGCTCAGTTTGTAACAAGACATTTGGGAGGAAATACATTCTAGAAAATCACATCCGAGTTCACACAGGAGAGAGGCCTTTCAGCTGCTCGTTTTGTGACAGAACATACAAGCAAAAGAATCAGCTCACGACACATTTAAAGATCCACACGGGGGAGCGGCCGAACAGCTGCTCAGTCTGTGGCAAAACATTCACACAGCCGAGTAACCTGACTGCACACATGAGGATGCACTCGGGGGAGAGGTCTTTCAGCTGCTCACTGTGTGACAAGACGTTTTACAGAAAGGATAAACTCACTGTACACATGAAGTATCACTCTGGAGAGAGGCCTTTCAGCTGCTCAGTCTGTAATAAAACCTTTGTTGAAGAAAGGAGTTTAGTTTTACATATGAAATATCACTCAGGACAGAGGCCTTACAGCTGCTCAGTCTGTGATAAAGCCTTTGTTGAAGAGAAGAGACTAAATGTACATATGAAATATCACACTGGAGAGAGGCCTTACAGCTGCTCAGTCTGTAATAAAACCTATGTTGAAAAGGCGTGTCTTAAAAAACATGAGAATTTACACAGGACAAGAGCCTTACAGCTGCTCAGTTTGTGACAGCATGTATTAACGGGCGCAGGCTCAAAGCACAAGGACTAAAACCTTCCAGCGTTTCATCAGATGCTGAAGCCTTGTACTTCAGTGAAACTGTACTAAAGTAAAGTGTTACTTTACTCAGAGCGTCTCAGTGCAGGGACTAAAGAAGCACTTTTAAACAATATTAATTAGCAAATGTAAAACATTAAAGTGAAACAGTCACATCCACTTCTACCGGCCGTGTCCGAGTCGGGACGTAAAAAATCACATTTATCTTTAGCATCAAATATGAAAGAGTTTTAAACCACAGCTCTGTGTGAACTCATAAAACACTTTAAGTGTTTACTCTCTTGTAAAACATCCGCGCACTTGTTGCTCGTTCGCACAGATGATCCGGCGTCGAGCTCTGAATCTATAAATATTTAAAACATTTAAAACAATAATGCTAAAAATGAACGGGTTTGTTTCAGCCTGGACTCGAGACTCGAGAGGCGACTTCATTGATCCAAAGCAGCAGCAGTTTCAGACCCTGAGAACAGCTGCAGGAGCTCCAGCTTTATGTTCTTCCTTTACTAATGTGCGTCACATAAAATGTGTTTAATGATTAGTTACAATTATACTGTTTTAATATTCATAATGCAAAATAATCATCTTATAAATGTGCGTTGATATGATGTGAATGTATCTATTAAGAAAGGGCGGTTCTGTCCATCACTGTCTCAGTGATGTTTGTATGTAACAAATGTAACATTTAACCTCTTTAAAGCTACACTGCGTAACATTTTGGACTAAACAAAACATGCTCCTAATGATACAGAAAATGCTGTTTTTGCCGTGTGTGATAAAAGAATGGATTTGGATGAAAAACTCACCTGTTTAAATCCCATATTCCACTTCCTTTCGTCACGTCTCCATGGAGACGAGCTGGAGACGAACCAGCTCCCGGTAAAGTTTACAGTCGTATCTGAGGAGGGCGGAGCCTCACGAATGCTTGTTTGTACATTTATGAGGTGTTTTTCAATGATGAAAATATCTGTCATAAAATAAATGCTTGTATTTCAATTGTATTTATTGGATGAAATTCTACGCGGTGCGGCTTTAAATCTAGTTTTTTGTTTGTTTGCCTGAATTAAAAGCATAAAGAGGAAACCATGTGTGTCCTTGTTAGGAGTTGTTTTTCTGACTTGTTCACTCCACACACGTTTATCTGTCGATGAAATGGAAAGAGCCGTGTCAGGTGATGGTGTTCCTCAGGGGTCTGTCCTGGGACCAGCCCTCTTCATCGTCTTTATAAATGATACAGCCTTTTATACTCAAGAGTCAGTCCTGGTTTATTTAAACAGAGCCTCACAAAACATCCATGTCTTTGTTGGTTTGGGGGAGACGGGGGAGGTTTGTTCATCTCTAAAAGTACAGATAACTTAACCATATTTAACCAAGTGCCGACTTCTTTTGGCATCAGCGTCATATTACGTCATCGTTATGAAATGAATGTTGAGTAATAATATATAATAGGGCCGTGCAATTAATCGAAATTCGATTACGATTTCGATTACAACAGTAAACCATTACAAAACCAGCATAATCTAAAAAAATCAATAATATTATTTTTTTCACCTTTTTTTTTCCAATTTTTTTTCAATTTCTTTTTTTTTTTTTTCAAAGCAGACTTGCGTTATTTCACGGCGCTGGGATTATTTTCCCTTCGCTTTCACGAGCCACGGCTCCTGCTTTTGCCTGACGTAAAAACAAACAGCGCTGTGTGATGATGTCATCAGGCCGCGCTGCTCAGTGTGCTTGCGCAGGTGTGAGGGCTGGCCAGCAGGGGGCAGGTGTGAGGGCCGGCCAGCAGGGGGCAGGTGTGAGGGCCGGCCAGCAGGGGGCAGGTGTGAGGCCAGCAGGGGGCAGGTGTGAGGGCCGGCCAGCAGGGGGCAGGTGTGAGGGCCGGCCAGCAGGGGGCAGGTGTGAAACAGGGACCTCTCTTTAATCGAGGCAAACTTGAAATCATTTGTACTTTTATGACTGTCCAGAAAACATAAAATATCATCAGAGTGTTTTGATTAATAAATAAATCAAATAAAGATAGACTTTTATTTAAAGGCAACAAAGAATCGTTTGGATAATCATGATTTTAATTATGACAAAAATAATCGTGATTATTATTTTTTCAATAATCGAGCCGCCCTAATATATAATAATGTATTTTTATATTCGTCACGGTGCCCTCGCTCGCTCACTCGTAACATTGTGTTTATGGGGCATGTACTTTTTAATTAACCAGAACTGGCTCAATTCATTTCCAACGGTTTGGTTTGTTTACGTCAGAGGTGTCGGTATGACGCTGCAAACATATGGATAAAAAAGAAAATCTGCTTTTTCAACATGTTCAACATTCAGAATTATAGCCACGTTTAAACAATAATCATTTCTCATTCACATCTGTCCTGAATCTGTCAGAGGCACATTCGTAAGTCACAGTCAGATGTTTTCCGCATCATCCTCTTTTACACTGAAAGGTCCGACACCGGAAGTGAAACACTGCCCTCTGGGACAGTCACGCTGAACTGTGATGTTTTTCCTCCGCTAAATATACGAGCTTTTACAGTATTTTACAGGCGAAAGATGGACGGAGGAAACCGGGGGAGGGATTTGTTCTTTAACGGGGACGAAACAAAGTACGAGCTGTGGGAAAGGACATTCTTGGGACACTTGCGGAAACTTGGGCTAAAGGGCGCCATTTTGGACGAGCCAGACAAAGAAGAAGAAGAGGAGAAATACAACGAGGAGAGAAATAAAGAAGCTTATGCGGAGCTTCTTCAAGTGTTGGATGAGAAAAGCCTTTCCCTCGTGAGGAGAGAAGCCACAGACGATGGAAGGAAAGCGCTGAAGATCCTCCGAGAGCTCTACACTGGTGAGACACGGCTCTACACTGGTGAGACACAGCTCTACACAGCTCTACACTGGCTCTACACGGCTCTACACTGGCTCTACAGGGCTCTACACTGGCTCTACACGGCTCTACACCGGTGAGACCGAGCCCGGGGTTAGCCTGACCTGGAGCTAACAGAGCTAACGGCACTGTTAGCTTGCGAGAGCGTTGTTTTTCATTCATTTATATATATATACTTCTAGTTTACAGAATCCTAAGTGTCAGTGTTGACGTTTGAGAAGAAGAAAAAAGGAAAAGTGAAGTAACAACATTACGCGGTGTCACAGTTTGGGCGCTAGCTTGATGCTACTTAAGGCACAACAACAACCCCAGAGTATTTTACCTTTTAGTTTGATACTACTGCAAATCCCATGATGCTTAGCGGTAGGAAATCATGATATTTAAAGTAGCATCCGATTACACAATGAAGATATTTTTTTTTCACTCAAACGTGTCTGTAAATACTGTTTACGTGGGGCTAGCCCGCAGTTAGCTTTGCCCGTTAGCCCGTTAGCTTCTTCGTGTTGATTTAATTAGTGTGTGTTGGGGCCTCCGGGTCGGTACACCGTGTGCTTTTCCGGGCAGAGACACCAGGGGGCGATGAAAGACCCTCCAATCATCCCATTAACACTTGTATTACCCCCAGAGGGACGACGGGGAGGATTTATGGGGCTCTTCCAGCATCCGGGTATCTCAGTGCGCCGCAGATGTGGAGGTGAAAACAACGGCGGTTTTAAACAGATGAATGTAGTTCTTCTCAGTAAATCCTGCCTAAAAGCTGGTGTGCAGTTGGATGTTTCATCTTGTCGGAACTACAGCTTCAGTCTTGTAAACGGAGTAAGTTTTATCATTAGAATCAATGTCATTTGCTTTGCTTTAAACATAGAATAAATTGCTAATCAAATGTTTAATGTCATGACATGTGTTAGCGAAGTCACGCTTTAGCTAAATCTAAAGATGAGTCAGAACAAGAGCTTCTAAAACATGTTCTCATCAGCATCACGTTAGGGTTAGATTATGATTATTTACTGAAACACAAAGTTACGATGGATTATTGACGTGTACTCGGCGACCTCTGTTTGTACAAACATCCATCGAGACCAATTCATTTCTTTTTCAGACTTTTGCCTCAGATTATCCTGAGAATCAAATGACATTTCATCACAATCTGACAATAAATCCTCTCAAACAACCACCCAGTATCAGCGACGTTTTCACCTCCGCTTCATCTGTGGCGTGAGAGCGTTGACACCAAACTCGATTTGGGCGTCAAAAACGCGCGTCACGCCCGTTGTTGGACGCCTGTGCTTATTGAAGTCAGACGCTCGTCACCAAGCGTCAAGACGCTCTCGATGCGCGTCAAGAGCGTCGTCGTGGAGCGCGTTGGGAGGAGCATCTCTGTTGCCGTTGTCAGTTATCAGTTATCAACATGGATGACATAGAGAGAGTGGCTTGGCTGTTATTGCTTCATAAAGCCAGACAACGTCGTCTACGGGCTCGTCGGCGCCGTGTCTTGATTCATGAGATCGTCCGAAGGCGTTCTCAGTTTGGCGAGTTTCACCATTTGCTCCAGGAGCTGCGCTCGCACGAGAGTCGCTTTCAACGGTACTTCCGCCGCTTTTAATCCTGGTGTTTAGATAAAGAAGCACTGATGTGTCTTTCTAAAAAAAAAAAAGTCCTAGAGCGGCTGTAGCTCCGGTTCACAAAGAAGCTAAACGTCCGTGACTTGTGACTTGTTTACATCTGTGGGGCCGGCGTAGAATCTGCCCCGGTGGCTCAGCTACAACGTACGTCACTGTGGGAGAAAGCTCCTGATTGGTCGACGCTCGCGAATTTCGCCAAAAAGTGCAACATTTCCCAACTCGAGCGTCGGCCGCGCTCGACGCCCTGGAGGCGTCAAACGCTCGCCAAGCGCGAAAAACCTCAAAACGCGCCGCGGAGGAGGCGCGTGACGCGCTGCGGGACATCTTGACGCCCCCCGGAGGCGCGTCCTCCATGTATTTTAAATGTAAACCTTACGCTTTGGAGGCGCCAAAACGAGTTTGGTGTGGACGGAGCATAATCCATTCTTTATTTATTTCAGTGCTCACAAATCACGACCACATCCACCAGCACAAGTTCACAAAACAAAACTCATTTTAACAAATATCGTTTCAGTAAAGGAAGAACCTTTTTTCAAAAGCAAGTTTAAAAAATACTTTTTCACTTTCATGTTGCATCAGTGAAATAAGTTTGAACATAGACGTGAGTTCTCTGTGAACGACGGCTTCAGCGTTCGAACATTCAAACAGGAAATGAAACTCACGACCAACAACATCAGTTTGAATTCATTTAAGAAGTCACTGAAGTCGTGGCAGCAGAGGTCGTGTTGTTTCTGTAAATTAAAATCTGTTTAATATGTGATTGCACTGTAGTCATTTATTACATTTTATTTGTACTTTTATTCCTTATGTTTTGTAAGTTTTGTTTTATTCTAACATTTTAATGGGAGAAGTTTCTCGACCACTATGGTGGAAGCGAATGGGGTTTCCAATAACAAACAAACATCATCAGTGCAGAGATTACAATTACATTTTCTGTCAGTAGCTTTATATATTGGGCCGCGATTTTTGCCGATTATTTCCATTTCCAGTTACTGTTTTCAAACAACAAACCCACAAAGGATTTAACCTCTTAACTCCCGCCTGAACCGAGAGGATCTTTTTCCTCACGTCATCACATTTTTTTTTCCATCATTTTTTTGTTTGGTATTCAACTCATTTTTGTCACTTTTTTGTCATTTTTTTGTCACATTTTTATCACATTTTTGTATCATTTTTTTGGTAATTTTTATATCAATTTTTTTGTGTCATTTTTTATCAAATTTTTGTCATATTTTGTCACATTTTTGTCACATTTTTTCGTCAATTTTTTGTCGATTTCTTGTGACATTTTTGCCACTTTTTCATCAATTTTTCGTCACTTTTTTGTCACATTTCCATCATTGTTTTCGTCTCAGTTTTGTTGCCATTTTCACAGCTTTTTTCCAGAAGCTTTTGGATTGGGGTAAAGCCAAACTGGAGAAAATGTGCTCGGTTCAGGTGGGAGTTAAGGGGTTTAAAGCCATTGAAAATTAGAATAAAAATCGCTGTTTTTCTAACCTTTTCTAACCAGCTTTATACTTCTCAATAACTTCATCCCGGACCTGTCTGTGCTCTTGGACTTCATGAAGCTTCTGCTCCACAATCGTCTCTAACAGACCTGAGACCATCATCACAGACCTGAGACCAGCACAGACCTGAGACCAGCACAGACCTGAGACCATCACAGAGCAGCTGCATCTGACCTGACATTAGAAACACACACAGCAGTTCTTTCCCCATAATAATGTCTTTCTCTCTGTCTCCTGCAGGTGTTCAGATGTCGTCCCTGAGTCCTGGCCCTGATCTGGAGCGGGAAACCCCAGAGTCTCCACAGATTAAAGAGGAGGAAGAGGAACAGATGGTCAAACAGGAGGAAGAGGAGCTGAGAATCAAACAGGAGGAGGAAGAGGAGCAGAGCATCAAAGAGGAGGAAGAGGAGGAGCAGAGCGTCAAACAGGAGGAGGAGCAGCTGCCAGTGTGAGCTCCGCCGCTTTAACCTCTTAACTCCCGCCTGAACCGAGAGCATTTTCTCCAGTTCAGCTTTACCCAAATCCTGTAGGCCAGTGTAACGCCTCATTTGAAAGCTAAGATCTACAAAACTAAATTGAACTTTTTCCTCACTTTTTTTGTTGGGCAGTCGTCGCATTTTTGTCAAATTTTCGTGACTTTTTTGTCCCTTTTTCGTCAAATTATTCGAATTTTTTTTGTCAAATTCTTATCACTTTTTTGTCCATTTTTTTGTCACTTTTTCGTCCATTTTTCTCTATTTTTCGTCAAATTTTTCTCACTTTTTTGTAGAATTTTTGTCATTTTATTGTACATTTTATGTCAATTTTTTGTCACATTTTCGTCAAATCTTTCTCATTTTTCGTCCATTTTTCTCTATTTTTTTATCAAATTTTTCTCACTTTTTTGTCCATTTTTTTCTCCATTTTTTGTCAAATTTTTCATCAATTTTTTCTCATTTTTTGTCACTTTTTCGTCAAATCTTTGTCAATTTTTTTTCCATTTTGGTAATTTTTTTGTACATTTTTTGTCACTTTTTTGTCACTTTTTTGTCAAATTTTTCTCACTTTTTGTAGAATTTTTGTCATTTTATTGTACATTTTTTGTCCATTTTTTTGTCACATTTCCGTCCATTTTTTCTCAATTTTTCGTCTTTTTTTTTCTTTCAATTTTTTATCAAATTTTTCTCACTTTTTCGTCCAATTTTTCTCCATTTTTTTCTCCATTATTTGTCAAATTTTTTGTCACATTTTTTGTCACTTTTTCGTCAAATCTTTCTCACTTTTTCGTCACTTTTTTGTACATTTTTCTCTATTTTTCGTCAAATTTTTCTCACTTTTTTGTAGAATTTTTGTCATTTTATTGAACATTTTTTGTCCATTTTTTGTCACATTTTCGTCAAATCTTTGTCAATTTTTTTTCCATTTTGGTAATTTTTTTTGTCACTTTTTTGTCACTTTTTTCACATTTCCATCCTTGTTTTCGTCTCAGTTCTGTCGCTACTTTCACACCTTTTTCCCAGAAGCTTTTGGATTGGGGTAAAGCTGGAGAAAACGTGCTCGGTTCAGGTGGGAGTTATGACACTTCACTGACAAACCCTCACACTTCTCCTGTTTCCAGGTCTGTCCCGGAGTTCAGCACCGTCTGTGTGAAGAGAGACGACTCCGACACCGACGACGATGACGACTGGGAACTCTTCAGGAGCTCAACCACCAAAAGCACCGCCCTCTTCCCCCAGAACCAGCCGGCCCAGGAGCCCGGCGCCTCTGCCAACGACGAGGACCTGTCAGAAACCGACTGGGCCGAGATGAAGAAGTACCAATGCTCCGTTTGTTACAAGAGATTTGACCGGAAAGATGGTTTACAAAAACACATTCGAATTCACACGGGAGAGAGACCTTTCAGCTGCTCCATCTGCAATCAAACATTTGCCCAGAACAGTAATCTAACCACACACATGAAAATCCACTCAAGAGAGGGGCCTTACAGCTGCTCACTGTGTAAGGTCGTGTTTGCCAAGGAGTATCTTCTAACCGCGCACATGAAGACGCACACAGGAGGGGGCGCTAGTGAGGAGGCCGAGAAGAAACACCTGTGTCCCTTTTGTAACCGGGGGTTCGGGACCAAACTGATCCTACGAAACCACATCCGAGTTCACACCGGAGAGAAACCTTTCACCTGCTCCATCTGCAAGCAAACGTTCACCCAAAACAGCAACCTCACGGCGCACATGAAGAAGCACACGGGGGGGCGGCCGTACAGCTGCTCCCTGTGCGAGGAAACGTTTGCCAAGAAGAAGGATTTGACGGAGCACGCGGGGACGCACGCGGGGGAGGGCGCCGGCGAGGCGGCCGAGAAGCAGTGCTCGTTCTGCGACAAGGTCTTCCTGACGAAGCACAAGCTGCAAAATCACATCCGAGTTCACACGGGAGAGCGGCCGTTCGGCTGCTCGTTCTGCGACCGCACGTACAAACAGAAGAACCACCTCACCACGCATTTGAAGATCCACGCGGGGGAGCGGCCCAAGTGCTCCATCTGCGGCAAGACCTTCTCCCAGCAGAGGAGCCTCACCATCCACATGAGGAGGCACACGGGCGAGAAGACGCACAGCTGCTCCGTGTGTCACAAAATCTTCTGCCGGAAGGATTCCCTCACCGCGCACATGAAGCAGCACACGGGGGAGAGGCCTTTCAGCTGCACGTCCTGCTATAAAACCTTTGTGGAGAAGAGGAGTTTGATGTTGCACATGAAATACCACACGGGAGAGAGACCTTACAGCTGCTCCATCTGCAACAGCACCTTTGTCCACAAGAGTATCCTGAAAAAACACGAGAATCTACACAAGACGAGAGTCTGCGTGAAGCCGAACAGGGAGGAGTTCTTTTGTATCACCGCGCCGTCAGACGGGGAAACTAAAGCGGAGGAAACTGCATGAACGTAGCGGTCGTTTAACCTCCTGTAGTCAGTGTTTCTTGTTCTTTAAGTGAAATCTTCCACATCAGAGTTGTTCAATAACTAGTTACGATGATTCTGTTTGTAAAATAGTTAGTTTATGAATGTATATTGATCGGCCCATCTGATTGAACAGTATTCGTGCGGTTCTGCCCGTCTTTTAATGTCGCATTTAATGTTTAATCTTGAAATGTTTTTTTTTTTTTTACTTGCTTGAATGAAAAGAATAAAGAGGAAACAATGTGTGTCCTTGTTGGGAGTGTTTTTTCTGACTGGTTCACCGCACACACACACACGTTTGTTTTAGAAGAAGGGAAAGAGCTGTGGTGTTCCTTTTTTTTTTTCATTTTTATTGTTTTTTTTATTAATTTATTTTTTTCAATTTTTAGTATTTTTTTTTGTCAAATTTTCGTAATTTTTTCGTCAAATTTTTGTCATTTTTTCCCCCACATATTTGTCTTTTTTTTGTCTTTTTTTGGTCATTTTTTTGGTCATTTTTTTGTCAATTTTTAGTCATTTTTTGGTCAAATTTTTGTCCTTTTTTGTCATATTTTCGTCAAATTTGTGTAATTTTTTCGTCAAATTTTTGTCACATTTTTGTCATTTTTTTGTCACACTTTTGTCAATGTTTTCTCACTTTTCTGGGGTAAATTTTGTCCCTCAGCGCCCCCTAACTGAAACATCTTTTCACGGCTATGCAAAAAAGTGACGAAAACACGACGACAAAGCGATGAAAAAAGCAACAAAAGAACAGACGAAAACACACGAAAAAGCCACACGAAAAAAGTCATGAAAAAGCAACAAAAAACATGACAAAAATGCACCGACAACGAGTCAAAAGGTTTCAGTCACATTTGTATGTAGGTCTTCGCTTTCAAATCAGGCATCACACTGC
The DNA here is from genome assembly GCF_951799975.1 of Gobius niger. NCBI lineage: Eukaryota > Metazoa > Chordata > Actinopteri > Gobiiformes > Gobiidae > Gobius > Gobius niger. The sequence continues at coordinate 29,935,810 of NC_136866.1, forward strand.
AGCTCTTCGGTCAAGAAGCTTTTAGATTTGGGTAAAGCCGAACTGGAGAAAATGTGCTCGGTTCAGGTGGGAGTTAAGGGGTTGAATGATGATATCCCACAAACATTGACCTCTCAAGTCCTTAACCTCTCAGTTAAGGTGATGTTGAACCAAACTTTCTCGTGTCTTTGGCCATTTTTCAACAGCTCTTAACCTCTTAACTCCCACCTGAACGGATCCCATTTTCTCCAGTTCAGCTCTACCCAAATCCTGTAGGCCAGTGTAACGCCTCATTTGAAAGCTAAGACCTACAAAACTAAATTGATCTTTTTCCTCACTTTTTTTGTTGGGCAGTCGTCTCATTTTTGTCACATTTTCTTGACTTTTTTGTCCCTTTTTCGTCAAATTATTCGCATTTTTTGTGTCAAATTCTTATCACTTTTTTGTCCATTTTTTTGTCACATTTTCGACAATTTTTTCTCAATTTTTTGTCAAATTTTTCTCCATTTTTTCATCAAATTTTTGTCACTTTTTCATCAAATCTTTGTAAAAAAATTCCCATTTTGGTAATTTTTTTGTACATTTTTTGTCACTTTTTTGTCACTTTTTAGTCAATATTTTTTGGTACATTTTTCTCTATTTTTCTCACTTTTTTGTACATTTTTTGTCAAATTTTTTGTCACATTTCATCAAAAAGATTCTTGGGAAAAAAGCACCAAAACAGCCACAAAAAATGAGAAGAAAACAAGGATGTAAACGCAAGAAAAATGGCAAAAATTCAACCAAAAAGTGACAAAAATTCAACAAAAATGTGACAAAAATTCAACAAAAATTTGACCAAAAAAAAAAAAAAAAAAACATTAAAAAAAAGGTGACACAACACAGCAACAACACGAGGAAAAAGATCCGTTTTTTGTTTGTTTGTTAACTTTATTGTCCCCGTAGGGAAATTTGTCCTCTGCATTTAACCCATCCTTCGATGCCGCTGGGGCAACCCGTAAGGAGCGGTGGTCGACGGCAGTGCCGCGCCCGGGGACCCATCTCCATGATGTGGAGCCAGGCTGATGGTCAGAATCACCTGGCTGGAGGATTCACCTATTGCACATGTTTTTAGTGGTAGGGGAAACCGGAGTACCCGGAGGAAACCTACGCAGACACGGGGAGAACATGCAAACTCCACACAGAAAGGCCCCGTCCTTGGTGGGAGTCGAACCCGGGACCTTCTAGCTGTGAAGCGGAGGCGCTAACCGCTGCGCTACCGTGCCGCCTTTTGTGGGTCTTAGCTTTCAAATGAGCTGTTACACAGGCCTATATAACAGCCAAAGAGGACAGAATGCATTTGGTTCAGGCGGGAGGTAAGAGGTTAAAACTTATGTAGTTTTTAAAATGTATTTCTTTTACACTGAAAGGACCAACACCGGAAGTTGAGGAAATGACGCATTATCCCTTTGACCCAGATGCTGCTAAGTTGCGCCGCTAAATATACACGTGTTTTCACAGTTTTCTCGCTCTTTAAAGATGGACGGAGGAGAAAAGCCACAGACGGTGGAAGGAAAGCGCTAAAGCTCCTCCGAGAGCTCTTCACTGGTGAGACACAGCCCGGGGTTAGCCTGAGCTGACACGGAGCTAACAGCTAACAGCACTGTTAGCTAGCGGGAGCTTTGTTTTGTTCTTTATGTATACTTAAGGTTACATTTACAAGATTATAAGAGTCAGAATCGACAGTTGAGAATGAAAAACAAATGATAAATGGGTGCTAGCTAGGTGGGTGCTAGCTAAGTGCTACATCTAAGACACAACAACAGTGTTTTGATGGGAGCAACATCCGGGAACGTCCCCTTTTGAGAGTTAAAAATTGCATTAGTGTTTATATATATGTGGAAAAAGGAACGTTTCTTGTCCTGGGGATAAAGTTTTCCAAACCAGAGTCAGAAACATTTTGTGGAAACTTATATCAGTGAGTTTATTGAAAGCGAACATCCGTCAGGGCTCATTACTGAGGAAGCAGCTCCCCCTGGTGGCCGTGGATCATGCACTTTGAATCGGTGAATATTCAAACTCATCAAACATGTTCAGGATTAGATCTAATGAATGATTCTCTGGGTTTTAAAACAAACATTATCGTTAGCGTTAGCAGCGGTAGCTTAGCTGCTGAATGAACCATGTGCCATTTGCTCATAAGCTGCAAAGCTACATGTTGGGCTGCAGGATTTTCATTTAATAACAATATAAAAGCGACAGGATAAAAGTTGAAGCTGTAGTAGCAGAAAAAAGCAAAAAGTTACACAGGTAAATGTCACAGTGGGTTTAGCAGCTCAGTTTAACCTCTGACCCCCCGCCCAAACCAAACCCATTCTCTCCTCTTTGCCATTGTCGTCACTTTTTATTTCCCTTTTGTGATTTTGCCTCTTTTTTATTACTTTTTTGCTGCTCTTTTGTCATTTTTTTGTTGGATTTTTGTTATTTTTTCATCTTTTTTTGTTGGATTTTTGTCTTTTATTTTTGTCTTTTTTTGCTGGATTTTTGTCTTTTTTTTTGCTGGATTTTTGTCTTTTTTTGTAATTTTTTGCTGGATTTTTGTCATTTTTTTGTCATTTTTTTGCTGGATTTTTGTCTTTTTTTTGTTGGATTTTTGTTATTTTTTCGTCTTTTTTTGCTGGATTTTTGTCTTTTTTTTGTCTTTTTTTGCTGGATTTTTGTCTTTTTTTTGCTGGATTTTTGTCTTTTTTTTGTCTTTTTTTGCTGGATTTTTGTCTTTTTTTTGCTGGATTTTTGTCTTTTTTTTGCTGGATTTTTGTCATTTTTTGCTGGATTTTTTTTGCTGGATTTTTGTAATATTTTTTGTCTTTTTTTGCAGTTTTTTGTCATTTTTTGCTGGATTTTTGTCATTTTTTTTGTCATTTTTTGCAGGATTTTTGTCATTTTTTTTGTCATTTTTTTGCTGGATTTTTGTCACTTTTTTGTTTTGTTTTTTTAGATTTGGAGAATTTGGAGAAAACATGTTCAGGTGGGAGTTAAGACGTTAAAACCGTCTCCTCTGTGAAGCTGAAGTAACTGGTGTCACTTCTGTCGTTTCCTTTTCACGTTCGAAACAAAGAAAATGTTTTGTTCACGTGTAGATTAAAAGTTCTCAGACGATCTTCCCTCATTCATTCCACTTTTGGTTGAATGGCCTGAAAATGGACGCCCTGATTTTTCCACCGTCATAAACCTTATTAAACAAAGTCACGTACGTGGTTTGAGAACAGGTTCACAAAACACAGAAACTGGATCAAAATAAGCTGCACAATTTGAAACTATGAGGCTTCAGGGCCACACAGGAGAATGTTCAATGAATAAGATGAATAATAAAAGGTAAAATATGGAACAACAGCAGGATTGTATTTACAGATGTGTAGATGTGTTAAGTGATAAGGTTTCATCTGCTTCAATAAACCCACTGATCTGAACCTTTGGAGTTTTGCCTTTTCCTTCTGACTGAGGGAGACTCAGCTGACGAGCGATCTGTAAAACAGTCTTCTTCAGAACTTAAGTCTTCTTTTCCATCATAATGTAGTTCTCTCTGTCTCCTGCAGGCGTCCAGATGTCCTCGCTGAGTCCTGGTCCTGATCTGAAGCAGGAAATCCCAGAGACTCCACAGATTAAAGAGGAGCCAGAGGAGCAGAGCATCAAACAGGAGGAAGAGCAGCTGCCAGTGTAGGATCCAGCACTTTAAACTGACAAATACTCATAACACTTTTAAATCAATGTTTTTAATCATTGTTCAGGTCTGTCCCAGAGTCCAGCGCCGTCTGTGTGAAGAGCGAAGAGCCCTCTCTGCTTCAGCAAAGACAAACTGAGCACCGAGAGGAAACGCAGGACAGTTCAGAGAGTGAGGGACAAACCGAGCACTCGTCTGACACCGACGATGACGACGACTGGGAACCGCCCAGTCCTCCAGCTGCCAGAAGCACCGGCCTGTTCCCCAAATACAAGTCTGCTCCAGAGCCCGGCGCCCCTGTGGACGACGAGGACCTGTCAGGAGCTGAAGAGGCCGAGGGGAAGAAGCACCGGTGCTCAGTTTGTAACAAGAGATTTGTGTTGAGACATCATTTACAAAATCACATCCGAGTTCACACAGGAGAGAGACCTTTCAGCTGCTCCATCTGTAATAAAACATTTGTCCAAAACAGTCATCTAACTACACACATGAAAACCCACTCACAGGGGCCTTACAGCTGTTCTCTGTGTGAGGAAACATTCGCCAAAAGTAAGAATCTGACTGTGCACATGAGGACGCACACACCAGGGGGCGCCGAGAGGAAGCACCGGTGCTCAGTTTGTAACAAGACATTTGGGAGGAAACAGAACTTACAAAATCACATCGGAATTCACGCAGGAGAGACGCCTTTCAGCTGTTCTGTGTGCGAGGAAACGTTCGCCACGAGGAAAGACCTCACTGCACACGTGCGGACTCACACGGGAGAGAATCAGTGCTCGGTTTGTCACAAGACGTTCGCGACGAAGCAGGTTTTACAGAATCACATCCGCGTCCACACAGGAGAGAGGCCTTTCAGCTGCTCGTTCTGTCAGGTCGCGTATAAACAGCAGAGTCAGCTCACCACGCATGTAAAGATCCACACGGGGAAACTGCCCACGTGCTCCATCTGCGACAAAACATTCACCCGACAGAGGACTCTGGACATGCACATGAGGAAGCACTCACAGAGGTCTTTCAGCTGTTCACTGTGCGAGGAAACGTTCGCCGAGAAGAAGAATCTCACTGCGCACATGAAGACGCACAGAGGAGAGAATCAGTGCTCGGTTTGTAACAAGACGTTTGTGACGAAGCAGGTTTTACAGAATCACATCCGCGTTCACACAGGAGAGAGGCCTTTCAGCTGCTCGTTCTGTACTAGAACATATAAACAGAAAAGTCAGCTCACCACACATGTAAAGATCCACACGGGGAAACTTCCCACGTGCTCGATCTGCGACAAAACATTCACCCGACAACGGAGTCTGAACATACACATGAGGAAACACTCGGGACAGAGGCCTTACAGCTGTTCACTGTGCGAGCAAACTTTTTTCCGAAAGGGTTCTCTAAACACACACATGAAACAACACTCGGGAGAGAGGCCTTACAGCTGCTCTGATTGTTATAAAACTTTTGTTGAAGAGAAGAATTTGCTTTTACATATGAAATATCACACGGGGGAGAGACCTTACAGCTGCTCAGTCTGTGACAAAACCTTTGTCCACGAGAGCGTTTTAAAAAAACACGAGAATTTACACAAGACAAAAACCTTTCAGCTGAACGTTTGTAATGTTTGATCCGTAAATGTTGTTGTTTTTAAATGTCTGAATGAAAAGAATAAAATGTGTGTCCTGGTTGGGAGTGTTTTTTTTTCTGACTGGTTCACCTTAAACACGTTTGTTTTTAGTGGAAAGAGCTGTGGTTTTCCTCAGGGGTCCGTCCTGGGCCCAGCGCTCTTCACGCTCTGCTTAAATGATAAAAACCCACAGACTTTTAAACACAAGAGTCCGGCCTTAAACAGAGACATGTCACCAAAACACGACAAAAAGTGACACAAAAAAAAAAGCAAAAGTGAAAAAAGCACAATAAAAAAGTGACAAAAAGGACAAAAAAATTAAATAAAAAAAAATGTTTACAAAAAAAACCCACAACAAAAAGTGAGAAAAAAAAAAGTAAAAACGACCAAAAAAAAGTGAAAAAAAGCACAAAGAAAACACAACCAAAAGTAACGAAAACACGACAAAAAGTGACAAAAAAAAGCAAAAGTGACAAAAAGGACAAAAAAATGAAAAGAAAAAAAAAAAGTACAAAAAAAAAAAAAAAAAAAAAAAAGTAAAAACAAAAACAAAAAGTGAAAAAAAGCACAAAGAAAACACAACCAAAAGTAACGAAAACGCGACAACAAAATGTGACGACAATGTGACCAAAAAGTTCTGATCACTTTTGTAGGTCTAAGCTTTCAAATGAAGCGTCGCTCTGGCCTTCAGGCTGTAAACGTTTAGATTTGGGTAAAGCTGAACTGGAGAAAATGCGCTCGGTTGAGGCGGGGGGTAAGAGGTTAAAACGTATGTAGTTTTTACAGTTCTGTCTTTTACACTGAAAAGTCCAACACCGGAAGTTGAACACATGACGCACTGCCTTGTGGGACAGTTACGCAGAGCTGTGATGTTTCTCCTCCGCTGAAGGCAGAGTTATCGTCGTTTTCTCGTCCTTAAAAAGATGGACGGAGGAAACCGGAGGAGCCGTTTGTTCTTTAACGGGGACGAAACAAAGTACGAGCTGTGGGAAAGTACATTCTTGGGACACTTGCGGAAACTTGGGCTAAAGGGCGCCATTTTGGACGAGCCAGACGAAGAAGAAGAAGAGGAGAAATACAACGAGGAGAGAAATAAAGAAGCTTATGCGGAGCTTCTTCAAGTGTTGGATGAGAAAAGCCTTTCCCTCGTGAGGAGAGAAGCCACAGACGATGGAAGGAAAGCGCTGAAGATCCTCCGAGAGCTCTACACTGGCTCTACACGGCTCTACACTGGTGAGACACGGCTCTACACTGGCTCTACACGGCTCTACACTGGCTCTACACGGCTCTACACTGGTGAGACACGGCTCTACACTGGTGAGACACGGCTCTACACTGGTGAGACACGACCATTTTGAAACTGCGGTCAAGTGAGCCGTAACGTTGTTTTGTAGTGCGCGCTTATTGCCACTAACACGGTCGGCCAATGCGCTCAGGCTTAGGGACCGTCAACAATGTGTTGTACGTCCTTTTAAGCGTCGATTATCACCACGACTGCATGAGGCCAATGCACTGAATAATAGGGACCGTCAACAACATAATGTACGTGCTCTTAAACGTAGACTACGGTGAATGCGCGAGACGAATGTACGGAGAATTAGGGACCGTCAACAATGTGATTTCTCCTCTAAAATGGAATCTTTCCGACATTTCGGATGGTATTAAAGAGTCCTTTGAAAGGTTTCACTCATTTCTCAGTGGGTTATTATTACTCACCTCTCACTCTCACTATGTGCCTAATTTGACCCAATTTCACGGTCCTTTTTCCGTTTACATATATAAAAAAATATATACAAAAAACAATCAGCAAGTGCCGCTAACAAGATCCAGCCCAAACTCTTCCCAATATCAGATTTGCAAAAAAAAAGTCCTTGCGTCCGGAGTTTTGTTGCTACATTTGGCCGAAGCAAAATGAATCCGGCTCTGTGGGCTCTGAGCGCGTGTATTTGAGCAACCCCGTGAACTGCTGCCTTAACGTGGGGTTGTTTGAGTGCCCGAATGATCCGAGGAGCTCTGTTGTCTGGGGCTTTATGCCCCTGGTAGGGTCTCCCATGGCAAACAGGTCCGAGGTGACGGGTCAGACGAAGAGCAGTTCAGAAGACCCTCATGGACGTACGACATTCAAGGACCGAGACGTCGCCCGGCATGGCGCAGCCGGGGCCCCACCCTGGAGCCAGGCCTGGGGTTGGTGCCCGAACGCGAGCGTCTGGTGGCCGGGTCTCTGCCCACGGGGCCCGCCCTCCTGTGGACTCACCACCCGCAGAGGGATCCGTAGGGGTCGGGTGCGGAGAGGACTGGGTGGCGGTCAGAGGCGGGTGCCTCAACGACCTGGTCCACATGCGCAGCTTCTGGCGTTCGGGACATGGAACGTCACCTCGCTGGGGGGAAGGAGCCTGAGCTTGTGCGGGAGGTTGTGCTGGGGGGAGGAGCCTGAGCTTGTGCGGGAGGTTGAGAGATACCGACTAGATATAGTCGGGCTCACCTCCACGCACAGCTTGGGTTCCGGATCCCAACTCCTGGAGAGAGGCTGGACTCTCCATTTTTCTGGAGTTGCCCGCGGGGAGAGGCGGCGGGCTGGGGTGGGTTTGCTCATATCCCCCCAGCTCAGCCGTCACGTGTTGGAGTTCACCCCAGTGGACGAGAGGGTCGCGTCCCTACGCCTTCGGGTCGGGGACAGGTCTCTCACCGTTGTTTCGGCCTACGGGCCCAACATCGGTGCAGAGTACCCGGCCTTCTTGGAGTCCCTGGGAGGGGTACTAGATAGTGCTCCGACTGGGGACTCCATTATTCTGCTGGGGGACTTCAACGCCCACGTGGGTAACGACAGTGAGACCTGGGAGGGAGTGATTGGGAGGAACGGCCTCCCCGATCTGAACCCGAGTGGTGTTCTGTTATTGGACTTCTGTGCTAGTCACAGTTTGTCCATAACGAACACCATGTTCGAGCACAAGGGTGTCCATAAGTGCACGTGGCACCAGGACACCCTAGGCAGGAGGTCGATGATCGACTTTGTAGTTGTGTCGTCTGATCTCCGGCCGCGTGTCTCGGACACTCGGGTGAAGAGAGGGGCTGAGCTGTCAACCGATCACCACCTGGTGGTGAGCTGGATCCGCTGGCAGGGGAGGAAGCCGGTCAGACCTGGCAGGCCCAAGCGTGTTGTGAGGGTCTGCTGGGAACGTCTGGCGGATCCCTCTGTCAGTGGGGTCTTCAACTCCCACCTCCGGAAGAGCTTCACCCAGATTCCGAGGGAGGCTGGGGACATGGAGTCCGAGTGGACTCTGTTCTCCTCCTCCATTGTCGATGCGGCTGCTCGTAGTTGTGGCCGTCAGGTCTCTGGTGCCTGTCGCGGCGGCAATCCCCGAACCCGGTGGTGGCGCCCGGAAGTTAGGGATGCCGTCAAGCTGAAGAAGGAGTCCTACCTGGCCTTGTTGGCTTGTGGGACTCCTGAGGCAGCTGAGAGGTACCGGCAGGCCAAGCGTGCTGCGGCTCGTGCGGTCGCGGAGGCTAAAACTCGGGTCTGGGAGGAGTTCGGGGAGGCCATGGAGGAAGACTATCGGTCGGCCTCGAGGAAATTCTGGCAAACCATCCGGCGCCTCAGGAGGGGGAAGCAGTGCTTCACCAACACTGTGTACAGTGCGGGTGGGGAGTTCAATTCGCAATTGCCGGCAGTAAATCAGACCTGTTCCCGGTGCGTGTTGGTCTCCGCCAGGGCTGCCCTTTGTCACTGGTTCTGTTCATTACTTTTATGGACAGAATTTCTCGGCGCAGCCAGGGGCCGGAGGGTGTCCGGTCTGGGAGCCTCAGAGTCTCATCTCTGCTGTTTGCGGATGATGTTGTTCTGTTGGACCTTCAGCTGCTCTGGGGCGGTTTGCAGCCGAGTGTGTAGCGGCCGGGATGAGGATCAGCACCTCCACATCTGAGGCCATGGTTCTCCTTCCCCTCTACAGGTCGGTGGGGAGTCCTTGCCTCAAGTGGAGGAGTTCAAGTATCTCGGGGTCTTGTTCTCAGTGAGGGACGGATGGAGCGTGAGATGGACAGACGGATCGGTGCGGCGTCAGCAGTGATGCGGTCGCTGTATCGGTCTGTCGTGGTGAAGAGGGAGCTGAGTCGGGGCAAAGCTCTCGATTTACCGATCGATCTACGTTCCCGCCCTCACCTATGGTCATGAGATTTGGGTCATGACCGAAAGGACGAGATCGCGAATACAAGCGGCCGAAATGAGTTTCCTTCGCAGGGTGGCTGGGGGTGAGGAGCTCAGTTACCCGGGAGGAGCTCGGAGTAGAGTCGCTGCTCCTTCACGTCGAAAGGAGCAGCTGAGGTGGCTCGGGCATCTGTTCCGGAGCCTCCTGGTCGCCTCCCGCGGGAGGTGTTCCAGGCATGTCCTAGTGGGACAAGGCCTCGTGGAAGACCCAGGACACGCTGGTGGGACTATGTCTCCGAGCTGGCCTGGTGCCGCCTCGGGGTCAGAACAGCTGGAGGAGGTGTGTGTGGATCGGGAAGTTTGGGCATCTCTGCTGAGACGCTGCCCCCGCGACCCGGCCCCGGATAAAGCGGAAGAAAATGGATGGATGGAATGTATTTGAGTTCTGCTTTTAATGTTGTGTCATGTATTTATTTTATTCACAGGCACATTGAATCTGTGCTGGCCACAAGAAATGTGCTTTATGAATGATTAAACAAAAAGTTATTTTTATGACCAGAATTTCGAGGCGCAGCCAGGGACCGGAGGTGTCTGGTTTGAGAGCCGAGTGTAAAGCGGCCGAAATTATTTCTAATTTCTAATTTCTAATTTATTTCTAATACTAATATTATAATTCTGTCGGCGTACTCGTTTGTAGAGGAAAAGAAGACAGAGGCCCGTTTTGTAAAAATCAATCAAAATGTATTCCCTCACAGGTACAATTGTAAACACAACTTATCCGAGTGCTTTATTTATTTATACATAGTGAGTGTGAGACGTCAAAATGACCAAATAGTCATATTGGTTGTGTATTTATTCATAAATTCTACAGTGAAATTGGGTAAAATTAGGCACATAATGAGTGTGAGAGGTGAGTAAAAATAACCCACTGAGAAATGAGTGAAACCTTTCAAAGGACTCTTTAATACCGTCCGAAATGTCGGAAAGATTCCGTTTTTAGAGGCGAAATCACATTGTTGACGGTCCCTAATTCTCCGTACATTGGTCTCGCGCATTCACAGTAGTCTACGTTTAAGAGCACGTACATTATGTTGTTGACGGTCCCTTTTAATCAGTGCATTGGCCTCATGCAGTCGTGGTAATAATCGACGTTTAAAAGGACGTACAACACATTGTTGACGGTCCCTAAGCCTGAGCGCATTGGCCGACCGTGTTAGCGGCAATAATCGCGCACTACAAAACAACGTTACGGCTGGCTTGACCGCAGTATTTTGAAGGGCAGGTGCTCATCCAAGCAACCCCCCCCTAGTGACACTAACAGCCCAGTGATTAACATGTAATTATTTGGACCTAATAATAATAATAAACTATAGACGTTGGAGGGACTAACTTTTCCACATTTGCGGAAACAATAAACGATTTGTTTTGTATAAAAAACTGGTTCAAATCCCTGAGGTGAGTCCGGTCAGAACTCAGAAAGGCGTCTTGGATGATTTTGTTGTAGGTACTTTAATGCAGCTTGACTTCAGTTCTTCCTTTACACCTTGATGACAGTGAGTGTGGTCTAGAACTAGGGATGCACCGATGCCACTTTTTCTATAACCGATACGAGTACGAGTACTTGGATTTAAGTACTCGCCGATACCGAATACCGATACGAGTACAAGGCATTTTCTTCATTCTTACTTTTTTCACAGCAGATTGGTTTGTAATTAGTTCATTTACTCATGTACATTTCCTTAAGTAAAGTAGGCGACACATTTAAGAGCAGTTATATCAGAATTGTGCTGATGCCATTAATTTATTTTCATTCAATATAATTTTTTATTTTTATGCCTCTGTCCATCACAGACAGAAAAGCCCATGTCCTAAAGCTCCCAATGCCTGAGCTTTATTCATTTATGTGTTTTTATTTAACAATAGTATTGAGATGTTGCTTAAATGGTCTCTTTTCGTCTTTACTTCAGCTCCTGTAGATTTTCTCGTGTGTTTGTAGTAACTTAGCGAGTAGCTACAGCGTTTTCATTGTTCTGCTGCAGCTCATTTTCCCTCAATATAAACATGCTGTATGTCTTTAATTTGGATTTTCTGAGGACTTTTTAGTCGCTGGGTTAGTTTTTCAGATGAATAAACCCCTGGGCATAAAACGGCATCAGAATGGCCAAAACTGCTAGCAGCGAGTTAGCAACGTTAGCCTGTATGTTGTAAACACTGCAGACGCTGCAGCACTAACAACATTTAGCTCTGGTTAAATCCAGCTCAGACTCTGGTTTAGAGAGCGCAGTCTGTAATAAAGTCAGCTCTATGTGGATTATTGTGTTTACACTAAACTATTCTCCAGTTTGTTGCTTCTTCTCTCCTCAGCTGAGAGCTGCGCCTCGTAGCTGCACTGGCCGCACGTCAAATGTTGTCGGTTTCTGGTATCGGGACCTCATGATTGAGTACGAGTATGTGGTATCGGCCTGATACCCGATACTGGTATCGGTATCGGTGCATCCCTAACTAGTGTCCTTTAAAAACATGAGCTGCTGCTTCTAATAATGTATTTCCCTTTGTCTCCTGCAGGTGTTCAGACGCCCTCGCTGAGTCCTGGTCCTGATCTGAAGCAGGAAACCCCAGAGACTCCACAGATTAAAGAGGAGGAAGAGGAGCAGAGCGTCAAACAGGAGGAAGAGGAGCTGCCTGTGTAGGATCCAACACTTTACATTATTGATAAAGGTTCTTGAGTCACTTCACTCTTTTAAATCTATGTTTTTAATAATGTTTCAGGTCTGTCCCAGAGTCCAGCACTGTCTGTGTGAAGAATGAAGAGCCCTCACTGCTTCAGCAAAGACAAACTGAGCACCGAGAGGAAACGCAGGGCGAGGACATCGGCTCAGAAAGTGAGGGACAAACTGAGCACTCGTCTGACACGGACGATGACGACGACTGGGAACCGTCCAGTCCTCCAGCTGCGAGAAGCACCGGCCTGTTCCCCAAATACAAGTCTGCTCCCGAGCCCGGCGCCTCTGTGGACGAGGAGGACCTGTCAGGAGCTGAAGAGGCCGAGGGGAAGAAGCACCAGTGCTCAGTTTGTGAGAAGAGATTCATGACAAAACAGATTTTACAAATTCACATTCGAGTTCACACCGGAGAGAGACCTTTCAGCTGTCCCATCTGTAAGAGGACATTTGTCCAACGCACTAATTTGTCTCGGCATTTAAAATGTCACACTGGGGAGAAGCCATACAGCTGTCCAGTGTGTGAGAAAACAGTCACCCGAAAAAGTAGCCTCACTGATCACATGAGATTACACACAGGAGAGAGACCTTACAGCTGCTCAGTCTGTGATAAAACCTTTGTTGAAAAGACTAGTCTAACGATACACATGAGAAACCACACGGGAGACAGACCTTTCAGCTGCTCACTGTGCGAAAAGTCATTTTGCAAAAAGTCTGCTCTAAATCTGCACATGAAATATCACTCGGGAGAGAAGCCTTACAGCTGCTCAGTCTGTGAGAAACGTTTTGTCGAAAAGAAGAATCAAATTCTTCATATGAAATATCACACAGGAGAGAGGCCTTTCAGCTGCTCAGCCTGTGATAAAACCTTTGTTGAAGAGAAGAAACTAAACGCACACATGAAGCATCACACGGGGGAGAGGCCTTTCAGCTGCTCGGTCTGCGATAAAACCTTTGTGGAAAAGAAGCATCTAAACGCACACTTGAAGCATCACACGGGGGAGAGGCCTTTCAGCTGCTCGGTCTGTGAGAAAACCTTTGTCCACAAGCACGGCCTAAAAAGACACGAGACTTTACACAGGAGGGAAGACTTGTGAGGGTTAGTCTGGAATCCATAGAAGAACACGCAGTTGTTCAGTCTGTGGGATGTTTTATTCCCCAGTCCTCGCTGAGGAAAAGCAGCCCCACAGCATGATGCCCCCCCCCCATATTTGAACATTATAATATACGTATACTTAAGGGGAGACACTACAGGCAAAACTACATTTTTTCAGGTTTTGGGCCAAATTGGTCTCTGAACATATAAGCTTTCACCCGGAAACAGAAAATATGCCTAATCTTCACAGTAACATGTTTAAATATTGCGCTGATTCAATGTTCCCCCATAGACTTATATGGGAGAACGCAATTTCAAGGGCCTTTTTCTCAAAACACATTTTTCTGTCATTGTGGCGACACTATGTCCACGTCAGTCGGACCTAAAGACTTCACATTTTCCAGCCTTGGACTGAACAATATTTGGAAGATTTTTTCAGAGGGATTTTTTATTATTTAATCCCTTAAGCCCCATTTATTGAGTCTTGAATGTCAAAAAATAAGGCGAAAATTACATTTTTACAAACTTTTCCACTAAAAAACAGCTTATTTTAAAACTAAACAAGAAATCCAAAATCCCCTCAGAGAAAGTATTGGTAACTCATTCATCAATAAAATGAAACCATAAATTTGAATGTAGCTCTATCCATTATTCAGATTTCGTCGCTGAAAAGATGGGAAATTTGGGGCATTTTTAGGCATAAAACACCTTGTTCGGATATGAAAAGATAAAATGACAGAAAACTTGCCTTGTATTTTTTTCTCACATTTATGCCAGTGATCGACAGCAACAGTTTCAAGTTGAAATCTGTAAATATACATACATCCTATTCGCCTGCTGTGTCTCGCCTTAAACTGGCTCATTACATTTTCCACACAAGATAAAAAAGCTTCCAGTCTCCTTCTGACAGTGAGTCGATGTGTCTGTATCGCATCTGTATCACATCTGTATCACATCTGTATTACATCTGTACATCTCACATATTCAGTTTGTCCTCTAGTATTTTACACCTGGTTAATGTATGTATAAATGTTTGTAAATTAAAAAAAAAAACTAAATAAAAATGGGATTAGTTCATGAAAAACGGGAGGAGGCACCTGTGAAAGGTTTGCCACAAGGATCATTCTTGGGGCCAAAAGTGTTGTTACTATTTTTAAAAGGTCTTTGTCAAAGTTCTACCAAAATGAAATTCATATTATTTACTGATGATACGACGCTTCTTTGCTCAGGAAAGGATTTACAAACAAACTCAACAGAATTTAGTCAAGACTGTGGTTTAATAGTAACAAGTCCATGAATATTGTGAAAGCGGATTTTTGGGAAACGAATTAAAGAGGGGGTGTTCTGCTTTTGTCAGTCACACAGCACCAGTCTATATCTCACTACAATGATGACAAACCTTCTGTTGTAAATGCAGTCAATTAGAATAACTGCCTTGTATAAAATGTCTCTCTCAAAATGGCTGTAGTGAATGTCTTGAAATAGGCCTCTGTCTCTTTAAGAACCTCTGAGCCTTTAACCTCTTAACTCCCGCCTAAACCAAATGCATTCTGTCCTCTTTGGCCATTATATAGGCCTGTGTAACACCTCATTTGAAAGCTAAGACCCACAAAACTGATCTTTTTCCTCGCGTTGTTGCTGTGTTGTGTCACCTTTTTTATGTTTTTTCTTTTTTAGTTTAGAGCTTAGAGTTTTTGTCACATTTTTGTTGAATTTTTGTCACATTTTTGTTGAATTTTTGTCACTTTTTTGTTGCGTTCACATCCTTGTTTTCTTCTCATTTTTTGTGGCTGTTTTGGTGCTTTTTTCCCCAAGAAGCTTTTTGATTAGGGTAAAGCCAAACTAGAGAAAATGTGCTTGGTTCAGGTGGGAGTTAAGGGGTTAAGTCTCCAGGAGGTGGGGGCGTTCCTAGGAGGACTCAGGCAAACCTATCCCTAAAATGGCCGCCATCAGAGTTTTTACAGATTACTCAGAAATACGTGAATGTGCCAAGGCAACACTTCAGCCATGTTTTTAATGAGGGAACGACAGAATAACATGATGGAAAGCTTGAAAAAGTCCATTTTGCATAATACCCCCCCTTTAAAGATATTGAAGTAAAAACTAAAATGTAGAATAAGTCATAATTTAAGACGCACACCTCATGTAACGAGCGTATTTGAGTTGTATATAGGAGCATATATACTATACGTACTACTGCATTGAGGTTTGTGGCAACACCTGTAAAAAGTCTGAAGAATATTGTTCATAAAGATTCTTAACATCTCACATACATTTAAAACCCTTGTAGTTTATTTATGTATTTCACTATAGAGTAAAGGATGTATGTGGAGTCACTGAGGAGCCGAAACAGGAGATAAACGCGTCTCTTCTTTAACCCCTTAACTCCCACCTGAACCGAGCACATTTTCTCCAGTTTGGCTTTACCCCAATCCAAAAGCTTCTGGAAAAAAGGTGTGAAAATAGCAACAAAACTGAGACAAAAACAAAGATGGAAATGTGACAAAAATGTCCCAAAAAATGACAAAAATGTGATACAAATTTAACAAGAAAATTACAAAAAATGACAAAAAATTGATAAAAAATTGACAAAAAAATGGACGAAAAAATGACAAAAAATTGATTTAAAAAAAATGACAAGAAAATTATAAAAAATTGACCAAAAAATGACAAAAAATTGATAAAAAATTGACAAAAAAAATGACAAAAAATTTACGAAAAAATTACAAAAAATTGACAAAAAAATTACAAAAAAATGACGAAAAAATTTACGAAAAAATGACAAAAAATTGATAAAAAAATTGACAAAATTACAAAAAAATTACGAAAAAATGATAAAAAATTGATAAAAAAATTGACAAAAAAATTACGAAAAATTTACGAAAAAATGACAAAAAAATTATAAAAAATTGACCAAAAAATGACAAAAAATTGATAAAAAATCGACGAAGAAATTACGAAAAAATTACGAAAAAATGATAAAAAATTGATAAAAAATTGACAAAAAAATTACGATAAATTTACGAAAAAATGACAAAAAATGAATGAAAACGATATACAGGTGAAACTCGGGAAACTACTTTTATTCACTTCTGTAATTCAACTTAAAATGTGAAACTAATACATGATATAGACTCATTACAAACAAAGTGACACATGTCGAGCCTTTGTTACAGTTTACAGTAATAAGAAACAAATAAAATATCTCAGAAATTTAGAATATTGCGAAAATGGACTGTAAACCATAATCATCGACATCATAACAAAGGCTCGACATGTGTCACTTTGAGTCTACGTCATATATTAGTTTCACATTTTAAGTTGGAATACTGAAATAACTGAACTTTTGAAGGATATTCTGTTCCTCCGAGTTTCGCCTGTACATGAGGTGTATTTGTATCACGAAACTGTAAAAGAAATAACAGCCTCGATCAGGTTTTCAAACGTAGCTTTTACGCTGAAAAGTCCAACACCGGAAGTTGGACGAACGTCTCCATTTGACGTTACCGCTGGTGTGATTTCTCCTCCGCTGAAGGCAGAGTTATCGCCGTTTTCTCGTCCTTAAAAAGATGGACGGAGGAAACCGGAGGAGCCGTTTGTTCTTTAACGGGGACGAAACAAAGTACGAGCTGTGGGAAAGGACATTCTTGAGACACTTGCGGAAACTTGGGCTAAAGGGCGCCATTTTGGACGAGCCAGACGAAGAAGAAGAAGAGGAGAAATACAACGAGGAGAGAAATAAAGAAGCTTATGCGGAGCTTCTTCAAGTGTTGGATGAGAAAAGCCTTTCCCTCGTGAGGAGAGAAGCCGCAGACGATGGAAGGAAAGCGCTGAAGATCCTCCGAGAGCTCTACACAAATGACAATAGCCGTATGTGTCTCCATTTACTGTGTTTATGACCAGAGAGCAGTGAACAGAATTGCCCATTGGGATGAATAAAGGTGTTTTGATTTGATTTGATTACACTGGCTCTTCACTGGTGAGACTACCAGGTGTTTTCAGGCTGTGGAGCGTCCCGTCCAAACACCAGAGGGCGCTGCAGACCGGGGAGCTCGTGAACATCATCATCACCAGGCCTGGACTGAGCTCAGGGAGATGTTCCTCTCGTATGTGGAGTCACTGAGGAGCCCAAACAGGAGATAAATGTGTCTCTTCTTTAACCCCTTAACTCCCACCTGAACCGAGCACATTTTCTCCAGTTTGGCTTTACCCCAATCCAAAAGCTTCTGGAAAAAAGCTGTGAAAAGAGCAACAAAACTGAGATGAAAACAATGATGGAAATGTGACAAAAAAATGACAAAAATTTGATAAAAATTGACAAAAATGTGACATAAAATGACAACAAAGTTACAAAAATGAGTTGAATCCCCAACAAAAAAATGATGGAAAAAAATCTGATGACGTGAGGAGAAAGATCCTCTCGGTTCAGGCGGGAGTTCAGAGGTGAAGCATATTTGTCTGGATTAGTAAAGTCAAACATAAAAGTTTGAGTTGGGGGGGCCCAGGTGTGAGCGACTCCACCGCAGCTGTTTCCATAAACAGTTGAGCTGGTTGAGCTAGCTAGCTTTAGCTTCAGGTTAAACAGCGTAAAAGGTAAATAACTCCTGCCCACGAGTGCCGCATAAAGTGTTTCCGGGTTAGTCCTGTTGTGTTGTGATTCTGTGCTGATGTTGTGTCGTTGAGCCTGACTGAGATCCTCGTAATAGCTGCGGAGAATGACTCGCTCTGAGACCAGCCTTCAGTGACCGGCTAATAACCCACACAAAATAGTCCCGTAGTCTGGCAGATTTAGTGACTTTAGTCAATGAAAAACACATTTATTATAAATGTTAGGTTTGTGGGACCCTGGTATAAGCGGATTAAACAACGAGGAGCCGCGTTAGACGTTATAATGCAGGAGGAACAACACTGTGTCGGGCGTTAGAACCGACTAACGCGGCTCCGAGATGTTTAGTCCTTACTTAAAACAATGATGTTCATTTTGAGACGTCGTTTTACAGGCAGAGAGAGAGAGAGTAAAACGTGTTCCTCTTGGCACCAACAAGTTCATTCATATTTATTTCATTGTTTCTGTTTCAGATAAACATTCTGACTCAGTGATGCAACAATAGCCCGTCTGTATCGTCTTCATCATCTTCCTCACTGAACTGAACCTGTGACGTTCTGACAGAGGAAGATTCAGACGAGTCATCTGTAAAACCCCCATAATGATGTAGTTCTCTCTGTGTCCTGCAGGTGTCCACACGCCCTCGCTGAGCCCTGGTCCTGACCCGGAGATCCCAGAGATTAAAGAGGAGATCGTGGAAGTTCTGATCAAAGAGGAGGAAGAGCAGCTGCCAGTGTAAACATCACCGTGAACATCACAAATCCTCACTTTACACTTTTAAATCCGTGTTTTTAATCATGTTTCAGGTCAGAGTCCAGCTCCGTCTGTGTGAAGAGCGAAGAGCCCTCACTGCTTCAGCAAACCGAGCGCCGAGAGGAAACACAGGACAGTTCAGAGACCGAGGGACAAACCGAGCGCCGAGAGGAGACGCAGGGAGAGGACGTCAGCTCAGAGCCACATTCAGAGACCGAGGGACAAACCGAGCACCGAGAGGAGACGCAGGGAGAGGACGTCAGCTCAGAGCCACATTCAGAGACCGAGGGACAAACCGAGCGCCGAGAGGAAACGCAGGACAGTTCAGAGACCGAGGGACAAACCGAGCGCTCGTCTGACACGGACGATGACGACGACTGGGAACCGCCCGCTCCTCCGGCTGCACGAAGCACCGGCCTGTTCCCCAAACACAAGCCCGCCCCAGAGCCCGGCGCCTCTGTGCACGAGACACGCCAGAACGATGGAGCTGAACACGTGAGGAAACGCACTTGCGACGGAGCCGAGAAGAAGCACCAGTGCTCGGTTTGCAACAAGAGGTTTGTGTCGAAACCGGTTTTGCGAAATCACATCCGAGTTCACACGGGAGAGAGACCTTTCAGCTGCTCGGTCTGTAGTAAAACATTCACCCAACAGATCAATCTCTCGACTCATGAGAGAAGCCACTTGGGAGCCGAGGGGAAGAAGCACCAGTGCTCGGTTTGTAACAAGAGGTTCGTGTCGAAGCAGGTCCTACAGAATCACGTCCGGGTTCACACGGGAGAGAGACCCTTCGGCTGCTCGGTTTGTGAGAAGGCGTTTTCCCATAAGTTTGATCTCGGCCGCCACATGAGGCTTCACACAGGAGAGGCCGCCCGGGACAAAGCGGAGAAGAAGCACGAGTGCGTCGTTTGCCATAAAAGATTCGGGACGAAGAGTGTTCTAGAAAGCCACGTTCGAGTTCACACCGGAGAGAGGCCTTTCAGCTGCTCAGTCTGTAACAAAGCGTTCCCCAGAAACAACCGGTTAACTGCACACATGAAGCTTCACACAGACACGACGCCATTCAGCTGTTCCGTCTGTAAGAAAACGTTTAGTCAGAAACGTTATTTACAAGCACACATTCCAGTTCATAAAGGAGAGAGACCATTCAGCTGTTCCATCTGTAACGACACATTTAGACTAAAGGACACGTTACAGAAACACACACACAGACGACACCCAGAGGAGCCGAGCTCAGTCTGACACTTTCATTTAGTCTCTTAACAAAATGTCTTTTCATTTTAGTCGAGGTTTATTTGACTTAAAGAGGGGGTATTCTGCTTTTTTCAGTCCCATAGCACCAGTCTATATCCCACTACAATGATGACCAAACCTTCTGTTGGTCTGTAAATGCAGTAAATTAGAATAACTGCCTTGTATAAAATGTCTCTCTCAAAATGGCTGTAGTGAATGTCTTGAAATAGGCCTCTGTCTCTTTAAGAACCTCTGAGCCTTTAGACACGCCCCCTCCACACGCTGTCTGTGGCATCAGTGGGGAGGGGGTTCTGCTGAGGAGCAGTGGTTGGTTACTCGGCTGGTGACGAAAGCTCGGAGGCGTCTCCAGGAGGTGGGGGCGTTCCTAGGAGGACTCAGGCAAACCTATCCCTAAAATGGCCGCCATCAGAGTTTTTACAGATTACTCAGAAATACGTGAATGTGCCAAGGCAACACTTCAGCCATGTTTTTAATGAGGGAGTGACAGAATAACATGATGTGAAGCTTGAAAAAGTCCATTTGATGTATCTGATGTATCGTCTATGTTGGTCATTTTTATGCAAAAACGGCTGATTTTTATATGAAAACATAAAAAGACCGAAAACGTGCAATAGCTTTTCTTCTCATATTCATGTCAGTAATGCTCAGCAGAAGTTTCAAAATGAAATCTCTACATTCATTGTTTTCCCCTTTTCACCTGCAGCGTCTCTCCTTAAGGGGAGACACTACAGGCAAAACTATGTTTTTCAGTGTTCAGGTTTTGAGCCACATTGGTCTCTGAACATATAAACTTTCACCCGGAAACAGAAAATACACCTAATCTTCACAATAACATTTATAACGTTTTATAACCTTTAAATATTGCGCTGATTCAATGTTCCCCCATTGACTTAACTGGGACAATGCCATTTCAAGGCCTTTTTCTCCAAACACATTTTTCCGTCATTGTGGCGACACTTTGTCCACGTCAGTCGATCTAAAGACTTCACATTTTACACACGTGACCTGCAAACACATTGTTTGTACTGATGATTCACAGGAAAACCACTGAGGATATACTTTAGAATATGCCCCTATAGCAGATCAACCAGATATAGTAGGTTCATTCTGGCTACAGTCGCTTCTACAAACCTCCACATGGTTTAACATCTTGAAAAGCTGCGTCTAAACAGGCGTCAGCCCTCTCCTCACTGACCACACGGTCCACCTGAGAGGTCAGCCCTCTCCTCACTGACCACACGGTCCACCTGAGAGGTCAGCCCTCTCCTCACTGACCACACGGTCCACCTGAGAGGTCAGCCCTCTCCTCACTGACCACACGGTCCACCTGAGAGGTCAGCCCTCTCCTCACTGACCACACGGTCCACCTGAGAGGTCAGCCGTCTCCTCACTGACCACACGGTCTCCTCACTGACCACACGGTCCACCTGAGAGGTCAGCGCTCTCCTCACTGACCACACGGTCCACCTGAGAGGTCAGCCCTCTCCTCACTGACCACACGGTCCACCTGAGAGGTCAGCCCTCTCCTCACTGACCACACGGTCCACCTGAGAGGTCAGCGCTCTCCTCACTGACCGCCATCGAGCATCAAACGGGAGCAGAGCGCGCACGGAGCCGCTCAGTTTAGCCTCCGACACACAGCACATTCTAGCTATACGTTAGCTTTATAGGCTAGCTATACGTTAGCTTTATAGGCTAGCTATACGTTAGCTTTACAGGCTAGCTATACGTTAGCTTTACAGGCTAGCTATACGTTAGCTTTATAGGCTAGCTATACGTTAGCTTTACAGGCTAGCTATACGTTAGCTTTATAGGCTAGCTATACGTTAGCTTTATAGGCTAACTACACGTTAGCTTCATAGGCTAGCTATACGTTAGTTTTATAGGCTAGCTATACATTAGCTTTACAGGCTAGCTATATGTTAGCTTTATAGGCTAGCAATACGTTAGCTTTATAGGCTAGCTATACGTTAGCTTTATAGTCTAGCTATTTATAGGCTAGCTATATGTTAGCTTTATAGGCTAGCTATACGTTAGCTTTATAGACTAGCTATACGTTAGCTTTATAGGCTAGCTATATGTTAGCTTTATAGGCTAGCTATACGTTAGCTTTATAGGCTAGCTATACGTTAGCTTTATAGGCTAGCTATACGTTAGCTTTATAGGCTAACTACACGTTAGCTTCATAGGCTAGCTATACGTTAGTTTTATAGGCTAGCTATACATTAGCTTTACAGGCTAGCTATACGTTAGCTTTATAGGCTAGCAATACGTTAGCTTTATAGGCTAGCTATACGTTAGCTTTATAGTCTAGCTATTTATAGGCTAGCTATATGTTAGCTTTATAGGCTAGCTATACGTTAGCTTTATAGACTAGCTATACGTTAGCTTTATAGGCTAGCTATATGTTAGCTTTATAGGCTAGCTATACGTTAGCTTTATAGGCTAGCTATACGTTAGCTTTATAGGCTAGCTATACGTTAGCTTTATAGGCTAGCTATACGTTAGCTTTATAGGCTAGCTATACGTTAGCTTTATAGTCTAGCTATATGTTAGCTTTATAGACTAGCTATACGTTAGCTTTATAGGCTAGCTATACGTTAGCTTTATAGGCTAGCAATACGTTAGCTTTATAGTCTAGCTATACGTTAGCTTTATAGGCTAGCTATATGTTAGCTTTATAGGCTAGCTATACGTTAGCTTTATAGTCATGTCGAACTCAGACTCCTGCACATTCACACAGTGTTGGCGTAACTTTGCAGACTGATGCTGAAGCTGAACTGAAGCTTTCCTCAGCACTGGGTCTGCACTGTTTACAAGCCATAGGCTAATGTTGCTAACGAGCGGCTAGCTAGCGGCTAACGGCTATGGCGATTCTGAAGCGGTTTTATGCCCAAAAGCTTTATTAATGTGTAAAACTAACCCAGCGTCTAAAGATAAAGACACACAGCAGGTCCACACGGAGCGAAATGTAGCTGCAGAGAAAATAATCAAACTGCTGTAGCTACTGGCTAATGTTGCTAATGTTGCTAATGTTGCTACTGTTGCTAATGTTGCTAACGCCCCTCACAGCTAATGCACTCTCGTGTGGATTTGTAACATTATTTATGAGATTGTAAATATAACCACACTGTTCAGGTTTATTAAAGTTAGGGCCGTATTATATTGGACTTTT
Source organism: Gobius niger (assembly GCF_951799975.1). Lineage (NCBI taxonomy): Eukaryota > Metazoa > Chordata > Actinopteri > Gobiiformes > Gobiidae > Gobius > Gobius niger. The sequence continues at coordinate 29,958,849 of NC_136866.1, forward strand.
ACCAGCGTCGTGGCTTAAATGATTGTGTTTTTGTCGCGTTTCTATTTTTAAATGAGGCTTTTAGATTTGTGTAAAGCCACACTGGAGAAAATGTGCTCGGTTCAGGTGGGGGTTAAGAGGTTAATTCATCTGAGCGACTACAAACTCCTCAGAAAATACAAAGTAAAGAGATATATTTACTACACAGTTGTAGTGAGGCTAAAAGAGGCCACAGTCATATCAATAAGAAACATCTCAATACTATTATGAAGAGAACAGGTCTACAGCACAGGCAGCGACTTGAGGAACATCAAGAGCTTATTCAAAAGTTAAACACAATTCAAAATTCCCTCAGAAAAAAAAGAGTAACTAAAATGTGACGAAATAAACCCATACATTTAAATGTGACATTATTTAGACGTTGTCGGTGAAATAACACCTTATTTTGACAAAACATAAAATGACAGAAAACCTGCAATACATGTTTTCCTCATATTCAGGTCAGTGATCGACAGCAGGAGTTTCAAATCCATATCTCTGGATTTCATTTTCCCCCATTCACCCGCCATCTTCCATTGACGCGGCATGGTCGGCACGGCAACGGTTTCAAATGGTTTGCCTTGATCGATGTCACTTCCTGTCAGTGTCGGATAAGGAAGTGAAACTAAAGAAAACTGGGCCAAATGTGTTGTGCGCACTTTAAGGACAGTGGAGTTTACGAAAGAGTCTTTAAATAAATGTCACGGAGATGATGTCATCGTCATGTGACTCTAGAAGAACACACCACATTCCAAAGTTCCTTCCTGCTGTGGGCGGAGCGTGCCTTATATGGTAGTGGTACGGAATGCTGTGCGTAACCTGGCAACAAGGCGCCTTCTGTGATTGGCCCGTGGGATGTTGACATTATCGTTCGTCGTGCTGTCTCTGGGATCTTAAGATAATACTCACTCTGACATTTACGCACAGAGGTGTTCGAGAAACGACAGATTACCGCCGATAAACAAGGCAAAAGTCTTTGAGAAACGCAGACATGGAGCAGATGATGGACTCGCGCTGGAAGGAGCTGTGGGCCGGGAGTTACTGTCAGGCCGAGGTCGACCCGGACGACAACGACAACTTCGGCCCTGATCTCAGAACGTGGTATTCTCGCAAGCCGGAGGACGCACGGAGCCAAACTGATGAGATGGAACTGCTCAGAGAGCAGCTAGCTGAGGCAAACCGCAAGCTAGCATTCAAGGAACAGCAGGTTCAGAGCTGGAGACAGGGGTACGCCCAGACTCAAGAAGAGCTCGAATTAGTAAAATCCCAGCTCGCAAAGAAAGAGGACCAGGTCACACACTGGCAGGCATGGTACCAGTCTCTAAGGGCGGGCAAAATAGATGTCGAGGGGATGAAGGTCCATCAGGTCAAGTTTTTGAAGCGACAGCTCGCCGAGGCTAGAGAGGTTCTTGCCGAAGCTACTGAGAAGCTCAAGGAACAAGACAATCAAATCGAATCCTGGAGGCTCTGGTTTAAGTCTCTGGCAGCTGGGAAAATCGATGTCCAGGGATTGAAGACGGACGAGATCAAATTGTTGAAAGACCAACTCACGGATGCTAAAACAAAGCTCACTGACAGAGAAGAGGAACTCGCCAAAGCTAATGAGAAGCTCGCGGACAAAGAGAATCAAGTCCAATCCTGGAGGGACTGGTTTGAAGCGACGGGGAAGACGGACAAGAGTAAATTGTTGAAAGACCAACTCACGGACGACACAAAGCTCAGGCAGACAGAGGTCTCTGAGCGGGAGCTGCAAGACTTACACAATCCCAGATTCAAAAGGTCTGTCGCTGAAATCAGGGAGGTGCCAAAGAACGACGAGGAGCCCGAGACCGAGACGCCGGAGACGCCCAAGAGGAGGCGGAGGAGACACACCGGGGACAGACACCACACAGAAGAAAAGAGGCAGTGGGAGAGGCAGACAATGCGAGGGACGGGTTTGTCCGAACGCTAAAAACATGTAGATCAGGAGAAACTGTGATGGGGCAGGACTACAGGCTGACAGAGCGTGTAGGCCTGCCCTGAAAACCGACACGTCCCTCGTAAAGCGCGGGACGATAGGATAACACACAAGCTAACACACACCTTCACACCGACACGTCCCTCGTAAAGCGCGGGACGGTTCTGTGATGGGGCAGGACTACAGGCTGACATAGGATAACACACAAGCTAACACACACACGCAAACACACACACGCAAACACACACCTTCACACCGACACGTCCCTCGTAAAGCGCGGGACGGTTCTGTGATGGGGCAGGACTACAGGCTGACATAGGATAACACACAAGCTAACACACACACGCAAACACACACACGCAAACACACACCTTCACACAGACACGTCCCTCGTTAAGCGTGGGACGTTTCTGTGATGGGGCAGGACTACAGGCTGACAGAGCGTGTAGGCCTGCCCTGAACACGGGAACGTCCCTCGTAAAGCGCGGGACGTGTCCGTGATGGGGCAGGACTACAGGCTGACATAGGATAACACACAAGCTAACACACACACGCAAACACACACACACTAACACACACCTTCACACCGACACGTCCCTCGTAAAGCGCGGGACGTGTCCATGATGGGGCAGGACTACAGGCTGACATAGGATAACACGCAAGCTAACACACACACGCAAACACACACCTTCACACAGACACGTCCCTCGTAAAGCGTGGGACGATAGGATAACACACAAGCTAACACACACTTTCACACCGACACGTCCCTCGTAAAGCACGGGACGTGTCCGTGATGGGGCAGGACTACAGGCTGACATAGGATAACACACAAGCTAACACACACACGCAAACACACACACGCAAACACACACCTTCGCACCGACACGTCCCTCGTAAAGCGTGGGACGTGTCCGTGATGGGGCAGGACTACAGGCTGACAGAGCTTGTAGGTCTGCCCTGAACACGGGAACGTCCCTCGTAAAGCGCGGGACGATAGGATAACACACACACTTTCACACCGACATGTCCCTCGTAAAGCGTGGGACGATAGGATAACACACATGCTAACACACACACGCAAACACACACACACTAACACACACCGACACGTCCCTCGTAAAGCGCGGGACGTGTCCATGATGGGGCAGGACTACAGGCTGACATAGGATAACACGCAAGCTAACACACACACGCAAACACACACCTTCACACAGACACGTCCCTCGTAAAGCGTGGGACGATAGGATAACACACAAGCTAACACACACACGCAAGCTAACACACACTGACACGTCCCTCGTAAAGCGTGGGACGATGGGATAACACACAAGCTAACACACACTTTCACACCGACACGTCCCTCGTAAAGCGCGGGACGTGTCCGTGATGGGGCAGGACTACAGGCTGACATAGGATAACACACAAGCTAACACACACACACTAACACACACCTTCACATCGACACGTCCCTCGTAAAGCGCGGGATGATGGGATAACACACAAGCTAACACACACACGCAAACACACACACGCAAACACACACCTTCGCACCGACACGTCCCTCGTAAAGCGCGCGACGTTTCCGTGATGGGGCAGGACTACAGGCTGACAGAGCGTGTAGGCCTGCCCTGAACACGGGAACGTCCCTCGTAAAGCGTGGGACGATAGGATAACACACAAGCTAACACACACACGCAAACACACACACACTAACACACACTTTCACACTGACACGTCCCTCGTAAAGCGCGGGACGTTTCCGTGATGGGGCAGGAGTACAGGCTGACATAGGATAACACACAAGCTAACACACACACGCAAACACACACACGCAAACACACACCTTCACACAGACACGTCCCTCGTAAAGCGCGCGACGTTTCCGTGATGGGGCAGGACTACAGGCTGACAGAGCGTGTAGGCCTGCCCTGAACACGGGACAGATCGGAAAGACAGATGAGATGATCACGGGAGTGTTGACCTCGCCCCACGCCTTCCTCCTCCCTCTGCGCCTCCCTCTGCGCTTGTTAGGACATGAGTAACTTCAGTTATTCATTCACAAGAACACCCAAAACACCCAAACATGTGACACAAACACACATGTGCAGGTCTTAGCTTTCAAATGAGGCGTCACACTGTTGCTCTCCAGTCCAGAAGCGTTTAGATTTGGGTGAAACTGACCTCGGTGAAGGTTAAGGGTGAGAGGTTCAAATGTAGGTGAAACTCAGAGAATGAGAATGGGTGAAAGTGTTTTTGTTTCTGTCGCTCGATCTGAGACTCGTGTGTGACTCAGACTCATGACATAAGTCACGTATGTCAAGCCTTCGTCATCATTTGATTATTAAGTGTAAAAAACACAGTTAAAAATCTCATAAAATTAGATTAACGGCTCATTCATCCTTCACAAGATGCAAGAACCTGCTGTTCTTGCGCCCTGAGCTGCAGAACAAAATGGAGTCACTTTTGTCTTGGAAACGTTAGTTATAAAACGTTTCCAAAGCTAAAGTGACTTCATTTTGTTCTGCAGCTCAGGGCGCAAGAACAGCAGGTTCTTGCATCTTGTGAAGGATGAATGAGCCTTAAACATAATAATGTAACTGATACAAACGTCCGTCTGCAGGTCCTGAGTCTGGTCACACTTTAGTTTCACCGGTGTCTCTGTGTCGCTTTTAAAATATACCATAAAATAAACCATCGTCTCGTATTTAAGGTTTAATCTCTCGCCACCTGAACCCAAACGCTTCTGGAAAAAGCAACAAAAACATGTCACAATAAGGGGATAAAAACAGACCAAAACATGACAAAAATGGGATAAAAATGCAGCAATAACTTTTGTAGGTCTTAGCTTTCAAATGAGGCACTGGATATGTGGACAACACTATAGGACATTAATTTATACAGTTTATCAGCAAAAAAAAAGTGGCTTTGAGGGTGAGTTGCTCTTTAAAAAGGAATACCTTACCCCAAACAAAGCTACACAGTCATAATATCAGTCTGTTTGTCATCGCCGACCTCCTTACACTGTAAATGTTTGACCTTGGAAAGTAGTCCATGTGGGGACCGTATGAATGATATACTGCTCAAGAATCCAAGGTTATTCTCCAAAAATACCATTATGGTCCAAGTATATTTATCCTCTCCAGCACGTAGTCATAGGTAAATGTGCAGTGTGAGAAACATCCATGTCTTTAACAACATGGGACACTGGCAACATTTAGTATCAGCTGCATAGAAACCTCAGGAAGGGCTTTTTCTTCTTGTCTCACATTGTTAGCAGATTCTTCTTCCTGCACCCTCTGCAGGCTTGACCTTGTGCTTGTCATGACATGGACAGGATCTACGTCCTTTTTAAAAAAACGCATTCAGTTCAAAAGACAAAGCTGGTGATGTGATGTGTTGTATGTTCAACATTTGGACATGTGCAACGTGCACCATAATACATACATATATATATATATGCATATATGCACACACACTCAAATCCAATAGTAACTGGCCAAATACTTTTGGCCCTCTGTATGTTCTAAAAGCAGACAGTACAGACCGTCTCGAAGCTCTCTGTCCTGGCCTGGACTGGTTTTAGAGTCTTTAGTCGGTGCCCGACTAAAAGAGGTCCTTACTGCGTCTGATCGTCCTTTGCAATCAGGATTTGGAAAGCAGCACAGCACTACAACAGCAGCCATGAAGGTTTTACATGACATAATGGAATCTTTGGATAAAAAGCAACATTGTGCCGCCCTCTTTGTTGACCTCTTTGTTGACCTCTTTGTTGACCTCTTTGTTGACCTCTTTGTTGACCTCTCGAAAGCTTTCCACACAGTGAATCACTCGGTACTGAGCGAGAAACTACAGACAATTGGATTGTCAGGCCACACTGTTGGATGGTCTGAAAATGATCTGGCAAGAAGGACACAATGTGTAAAGGTCCAAAATAAAAAATCCTTTAACAGTATCTTCCGGTGGACCCCAGGGTTCGATCCATCTTATCTTGTCTTATCTTATATCTTGGAATTTTCATTGATGATTGTTTATCTGTTAAGCCCCATATTAAAAAACGGAGACACTGATTAAAATGAAATCTCGGGTTCTACTTTGTATTAAGTCTTGCTTATCATTTGAAGCCTGAAAGAAACTTGTGATGCTGCTTTTAAGCCTGTTTTGGACGATTGTGACGTTATATTCGTGACGTTATATTTATGACGTTATATTCGTGACGTTATATTCATGACGTTATATTCATGACGTTATATTCATGACGTTATATTCATGACGTTATATTCATGACGTTATATTCGTGACGTTATATTCGTGACGTTATATTTGTGATGTTATATTCGTGACGTTATATTCATGACGTTATATTCATGACTTTATATTCATGACGTTATATTTGTGATGTTATATTCGTGACGTTATATTCATGACGTTATATTTATGTTATATTTATGACGTTATATTCGTGACGTTATATTCATGACGTTATATTCATGACTTTATATTCATGACGTTATATTTGTGATGTTATATTCGTGACGTTATATTCATGACGTTATATTTATGTTATATTTATGACGTTATATTTGTGACGTTATATTCGTGACGTTATATTCGTGACGTTATATTTATGACGTTATATTCGTGACGTTATATTCGTGACGTTATATTCGTGACGTTATATTTATGACGTTATATTCGTGACGTTATATTCGTGACGTTATATTCATGACGTTATATTCATGACGTTATATTCATGACGTTATATTCGTGACGTTATATTCGTGACGTTATATTTGTGATGTTATATTCGTGACGTTATATTCATGACGTTATATTCATGACTTTATATTCATGACGTTATATTTGTGATGTTATATTCGTGACGTTATATTCATGACGTTATATTTATGTTATATTTATGACGTTATATTTGTGACGTTATATTCGTGACGTTATATTCGTGACGTTATATTTATGACGTTATATTCGTGACGTTATATTCGTGACGTTATATTCGTGACGTTATATTTATGACGTTATATTCGTGACGTTATATTCGTGACGTTATATTCGTGACGTTATATTCGTGACGTTATATTTATGACGTTATATTCGTGACGTTATATTCGTGACGTTATATTCGTGGCGTTATATTTATGACGTTATATTCGTGACGTTATATTCATGACGTTATATTTGTGACGTTATATTCGTGACGTTATATTTGTGACGTTATATTTGTGACGTTATATTCATGACGTTATATTTATGACGTTATATTCGTGACGTTATATTTATGACGTTATATTTATGACGTTATATTTATGACGTTATATTTATGACGTTATATTTATGACGTTATATTCATGACGTTATATTCATGACGTTATATTTATGACGTTATATTCGTGACGTTATATTCGTGACGTTATATTTGTGATGTTATATTCGTGACGTTATATTTGTGATGTTATATTCGTGACGTTATATTCGTGACGTTATATTCATGACGTTATATTTATGACGTTATATTCGTGACGTTATATTCATGACGTTATATTTATGACGTTATATTCGTGACGTTATATTCGTGACGTTATATTCGTGACGTTATATTCATGACGTTATATTCATGACTTTATATTCATGACGTTATATTTGTGATGTTATATTCGTGACGTTATATTCGTGACGTTATATTCATGACGTTATATTTATGACGTTATATTTATGACGTTATATTTGTGATGTTATATTCATGACGTTATATTTATGACGTTATATTTATGACGTTATATTCGTGACGTTATATTCGTGACGTTATATTCGTGACGTTATATTTATGACGTTATATTCGTGACGTTATATTCGTGACGTTATATTCGTGACGTTATATTTATGACGTTATATTCGTGACGTTATATTTATGACGTTATATTCGTGACGTTATATTCATGACGTTATATTTGTGACGTTATATTCGTGACGTTATATTTGTGACGTTATATTCATGACGTTATATTCGTGACGTTATATTTATGACGTTATATTTATGACGTTATATTTATGACGTTATATTTATGACGTTATATTTATGACGTTATATTTATGACGTTATATTCATGACGATATATTCGTGACGTTATATTCGTGACGTTATATTCGTGACGTTATAACATTATATTTATGACGTTATATTTATGACGTTATATTTATGACGTTATATTTATGACGTTATATTAGTGACGTTATATTCGTGACGTTATATTCGTGACGTTATATTCGTGACGTTATAACATTATATTTATGACGTTATATTTATGACGTTATATTTATGACGTTATATTAGTGACGTTATATTAGTGACGTTATATTCATGACGTTATATTCGTGACGTTATATTAGTGACGTTATATTCGTGACGTTATATTCGTGACGTTATATTCGTGACGTTATATTCGTGACGTTATATTTATGACGTTATATTCATGACGTTATATTTATGACGTTATATTTATGACGTTATATTTATGACGTTATATTTATGACGTTATATTTGTGACGTTATATTCATGACGTTATATTTATGACGTTATATTCGTGACGTTATATTCGTGACGTTATAACATTATATTTATGACGTTATATTTATGACGTTATATTCGTGACGTTATATTTATGACGTTATATTTATGACGTTATATTTATGATGTTATATTCGTGACGTTATATTTATGACGTTATATTTATGACGTTATATTTATGACGTTATATTCGTGACGTTATATTCGTGACGTTATATTCATGACGTTATATTCGTGACGTTATATTTATGACGTTATATTTGTGACGTTATATTCATGACGTTATATTTGTGACGTTATATTCGTGACGTTATAACATTATATTTATGACGTTATATTTATGACGTTATATTAATGACGTTATATTCGTGACGTTATATTCGTGACGTTATATTCGTGACGTTATATTTATGACGTTATATTTGTGACGTTATATTCATGACGTTATATTTGTGACGTTATATTCGTGACGTTATAACATTATATTTATGACGTTATATTCATGACGTTATATTCGTGACGTTATATTCGTGACGTTATATTCATGACGTTATATTCGTGACGTTATATTTATGACGTTATATTTGTGACGTTATATTCATGACGTTATATTTGTGACGTTATATTCGTGACGTTATAACATTATATTTATGACGTTATATTTATGACGTTATATTCGTGACGTTATATTCGTGACGTTATATTCGTGACGTTATATTCGTGACATTATATTCATGACGTTATATTTATGACGTTATATTTATGACGTTATATTCGTGACGTTATATTTGTGACGTTATATTCGTGACGTTATAACATTATATTTATGACGTTATATTTATGACGTTATATTTGTGACGTTATATTCGTGACGTTATATTCGTGACGTTATATTTGTGACGTTATATTCATGACGTTATATTCATGACGTTATATTCATGACGTTATATTTATGACGTTATATTTATGACGTTATATTTGTGACGTTATATTCGTGACGTTATATTCGTGACGTTATATTCGTGACGTTATATTTATGACGTTATATTTATGACGTTATATTTGTGACGTTATATTCGTGACGTTATATTCGTGACGTTATATTCGTGACGTTATATTCGTGACGTTATATTCGTGACGTTATATTCGTGACGTTATATTTATGACGTTATATTTATGACGTTATATTTGTGACGTTATATTCGTGACGTTATATTCGTGACGTTATATTCGTGACGTTATATTCGTGACGTTATATTCATGACGTTATATTCATGACGTTATATTTATGACGTTATATTCATGACGTTATATTTGTGACGTTATATTTATGACGTTATATTTGTGACGTTATATTCGTGACGTTATATGACGTTATATTTATGACGTTATATTCATGACGTTATATTTATGACGTTATATTCGTGACGTTATATTTATGACGTTATATTTATGACGTTATATTTATGACGTTATATTTATGACGTTATATTCATGACGTTATATTCGTGACGTTATATTCGTGACGTTATATTCGTGACGTTATATTCATGACGTTATATTCATGACGTTATATTTATGACGTTATATTCATGACGTTATATTTGTGACGTTATATTTATGACGTTATATTTGTGACGTTATATTCGTGACGTTATATGACGTTATATTTATGACGTTATATTCATGACGTTATATTTATGACGTTATATTCGTGACGTTATATTCGTGACGTTATATTCGTGACGTTATATTCGTGACGTTATATTTATGACGTTATATTCGTGACGTTATATTTATGACGTTATATTTATGACGTTATATTTATGACGTTATATTCGTGACGTTATATTCGTGACGTTATATTCGTGACATTATATTCATGACGTTATATTTGTGACGTTATATTCATGACGTTATATTCATGACGTTATATTCATGACGTTATATTCGTGACGTTATATTCGTGACGTTATATTTATGACGTTATATTCGTGACGTTATATTCATGACGTTATATTCATGACGTTATATTCGTGACGTTATATTTATGACGTTATATTTATGACGTTATATTTGTGACGTTATATTCGTGACGTTATATTTGTGACGTTATATTTATGACGTTATATTCGTGACGTTATATTCGTGACGTTATATTCGTGACGTTATATTTGTGACGTTATATTCGTGACGTTATATTTATGACGTTATATTTATGACGTTATATTTATGACGTTATATTTATGACGTTATATTCGTGACGTTATATTTATGACGTTATATTTATGACGTTATATTTATGACGTTATATTCGTGACGTTATATTCGTGACGTTATATTCGTGACGTTATATTCATGACGTTATATTTGTGACGTTATATTCATGACGTTATATTCATGACGTTATATTTGTGACGTTATATTCATGACGTTATATTCATGACGTTATATTCATGACGTTATATTCGTGACGTTATATTTATGACGTTATATTTATGACGTTATATTCGTGACGTTATATTTGTGACGTTATATTTATGACGTCATATTCGTGACGTTATATTCGTGACGTTATATTCGTGACGTTATATTTATGACGTTATATTCGTGACGTTATATTTATGACGTTATATTTGTGACGTTATATTCGTGACGTTATATTTGTGACGTTATATTTATGACGTTATATTCGTGACGTTATATTTATGACGTTATATTCATGACGTTATATTTATGACGTTATATTTATGACGTTATATTTATGACGTTATATTTATGACGTTATATTTATGACGTTATATTCATGACGTTATATTCGTGACGTTATATTCGTGACGTTATATTTATGACGTTATATTCGTGACGTTATATTTGTGACGTTATATTCATGACGTTATATTTATGACGTTATATTTATGACGTTATATTCGTGACGTTATATTTATGACGTTATATTCGTGACGTTATATTCATGACGTTATATTTATGACGTTATATTCATGACGTTATATTAATGACGTTATATTTATGACGTTATATTTGTGACGTTATATTCGTGACGTTATATTCGTGACGTTATATTCGTGACGTTATATTTGTGACGTTATATTTATGACGTTATATTTATGACGTTATATTTATGACGTTATATTCGTGACGTTATATTTGTGACGTTATATTCGTGACGTTATATTCATGACGTTATATTTATGACGTTATATTTGTGACGTTATATTCGTGACGTTATATTCATGACGTTATATTCATGACGTTATATTTATGACGTTATATTCGTGACGTTATATTTATGACGTTATATTCATGACGTTATATTTATGACGTTATATTTATGACGTTATATTCGTGACGTTATATTCATGACGTTATATTTATGACGTTATATTCGTGACGTTATATTTGTGACGTTATATTTATGACGTTATATTTATGACGTTATATTTATGACGTTATATTCGTGACGTTATATTTGTGACGTTATATTCGTGACGTTATATTCATGACGTTATATTTATGACGTTATATTTGTGACGTTATATTTATGACGTTATATTTATGACGTTATATTCGTGACGTTATATTCATGACGTTATATTCATGACGTTATATTTATGACGTTATATTCGTGACGTTATATTTATGACGTTATATTTGTGACGTTATATTCGTGACGTTATATTTATGACGTTATATTTGTGACGTTATATTCGTGACGTTATATTCATGACGTTATATTTATGACGTTATATTTATGACGTTATATTTGTGACGTTATATTCATAATTGGCTCCACAGATTCTTTGCTTTGAACACTGTGTGTCCTGGAGCTTTATTACAAACATGAGGTCCCAGGACCTCCTCCTCCTCTCAGGACCTCCTCCTCCTCTCAGGACCTCCTCCTCTCAGGACCTCCTCCTCCTCTCAGGACCTCCTCCTCCTCTCAGGACCTCCTCCTCTCAGGACCTCCTGCTCCTCTCAGGACCTCCTCCTCTCAGGACCTCCTCCTCTCAGGACCTCCTCCTCTCAGGACCTCCTGCTCCGCACTCATGAGCTACAGAAGGAGTTTCAGTTAAAAGAACTTCATACTTTGAAATCACTATTGAAAAATCTAGAAACAAAGTCTTTTACTTGTCGCTGTTTTATCTGAGTCATCAGATATTTTCCCATCATTTTTTGTGGGGGTTTCAACTCACTTTTCTGTAATTTTTTTGTCAAATAGTACATTTTTTGTCACTTTTTATCTTTTTTTTTGTCAAATTTTTGTCAATTTTTTGTCATTTCTTTGGGTCATTTTTTGTTAAAAAAAATTGTCCTCTTTTTGTCAATTTTTTGTGACATTTTTGCCTCTTTTTCTAACCTGGCTAACGCCCGGCTGTTGTGAGCGCTCGAATCATTTGGATCTGCACAACAGCCTGGGGACCATGGCCGAAATGTTCGCATGGATTTGGGAACCAATCACAGAGCGAGGAGGGACGGCGAGACGATGACGAGCTGTTCCATATACGGAAGCTTGTAGTTTATCAAACATAGTAGATCCAACATGGCAGCAGCAGACACGATGGTGTTTTTCGATCGAGCTTTAGGCCGTGTTCTAAATAGTTTTGTCGAAAGTTTACAAGTTTTCATACGATGATACGATTGGCTGTGGCCTCATGCAGACGCATGAATGCGCCCAATAAACGACTGTGGACCATCGTAAACCACACCTCTCCTACGGGAATATGAATTGGTGACGCCAGACGAAATATCACTTGTGATTTTTGTCAGGTGTTAGCCAGGGTACTCTTTTTCATAATTTTTCCGTCAATTTTTTGTAAATTTTTCATAATTTTTTGTCACATTTTTGCCTTTTTTTTTTGTCATTTTTTTTGTCATTTTTTTGTCACATTTTTGTCTTTTTTTTTGGTCATTTTTTTTGTCATTTTTTCGTCATTTTTTGCCACTTTTTCATCATTTTTTGGTCAATTTCTTGTCAATGTTTTGTCGTTTTTTTGTCACATCTTCATCATTGTTTTCGTCTCAGTTCTGTCACTATTTTCTCACCTTTTTTCCAGAAGCTTTTGGATTGGGGTAAAGCCAAACTAGAGAAAATGTGCTCGGTTCAGGTGGGAGTTAAGGGGTTAAACAATAATACTTTCTCGTCCAAACCATCCTCTTTTACACTGAAAAGTCCAACACCGGAAGTTGAACACATGACGCACTGCCTTGTGGGACAGTTACGCAGAGCTATGATGTTTCTCCTCCGCTGAAGGCAGAGTTATCGCCGTTTTCTCGTCCTTAAAAAGATGGACGGAGGAAACCGGAGGAGCCGTTTGTTCTTTAACGGGGACGAAACAAAGTACGAGCTGTGGGAAAGGACATTCTTGAGACACTTGCGGAAACTTGGGCTAAAGGGCGCCATTTTGGACGAGCCAGACGAAGAAGAAGAAGAGGAGAAATACAACGAGGAGAGAAATAAAGAAGCTTATGCGGAGCTTCTTCAAGTGTTGGATGAGAAAAGCCTTTCCCTCGTGAGGAGAGAAGCCACAGACGATGGAAGGAAAGCGCTGAAGATCCTCCGAGAGCTCTACACTGGCTCTGCACGGCTCTACACTGGCTCTACACGGCTCTACACTGGCCCTACACGGCTCTACACTGGCTCTACACGGCTCTACACTGGTAAAATAATGAAAAAGTGACTAAAAAATTATTAAAAATGTATGGAAAAAATGCTGAAAAAGTGACAAAAAATTGCAAAAAAAGTGACAAAAAAATATGAAAAAAATATGAAAAAGTGACGATTTTTTTTTTTAAACTGGTGAAAAATTTACGAAAAAATGATGAAAAAAGAACAAAAAAACTGCAATTAAAAAAAAAAAAGTGACGAGAAAATGTATGAAAAATTATTTAAAAAGTGACAAAAAAATATGAAAAAGTGATTGAAAAAAAGGACAAAATATGGACGAAAAAATTCTGAAAAAGTGACGTTTTTTTTTTTAACTGATGAAAAATTACCAAAAAAAGTGTGAAAAACTGCAATAAAAAAAATGAAGAGAAAATGATGACAAAATTCTGAAAAAGTGACAAAAAATTAAGAAAAACTGAAGAAAAAAAATGATGGAAAATGTACTAAAAAATTATGAAAAATTCTGAAAAAGTGAAAAATTTACGAAAAAATGATGAAAAAGGACAAAAAATCTGCAATTAAAAAAAAAAAAAGTGACGAGAAAATGTATGAAAAAATTATTTCATAAGTGACAAAAAAGTGACGAAAAAAATACAAAAAAGTGACGAAAAAATTCTGAAAAAGTGACGTTTTTTTTTTAACTGATGAAAAATTACCAAAAAAAGTATGAAAAACTAATTTAAAAGAAAGAGAAAATGATGAAAAAGTGACAAAAAATTTACAAAAAAGTGACGAAAAAATATGAAAAAACGATGAAAACGTGATGAAAAAAGGACAAAATATGGACGAAAAACTGAAGAAAAAAAATGATGGAAAATGTACGAAAAAATTATGAAAAAAGGCCAAAAAAACTACAATTCAAAAAAAAAAAGTGACAAGAAAATGCATGAAAAATGTATGAAAAAATTATGAAAAAGTGACGAAAAAATATGAAAAAACTATGAAAACGTGATGAAAAAAGGACAAAATATGGACGAAAAAATTAAGAAAAACTGAAGAAAAAAATGATGGAAAATGTACGAAAAAACTATGGAAAAATGATGAAAAAATGATGAAAAAATAACAAAAAAGTGAAGAATTGCGTGTTGACAATCATGCGTGTTGATACAAATAAAGAGAGAACTGAAGTTTGAATCAATACAACAATAGCTTAAAGGAACAGGCCAGTGTTTCCACACTGAGACATGTTCTTACCTTAGACGAGTTCATGTGTATCTGTCTGATCTTCACGCGTGTCCTCAGTCACGTAAACACAGGCGGCGTTAGCATTTAGCCTCTCCTCCTCTATAGCTCCAAACCAGGTGAAGACAGAAGCTACCAAAGGGGGAACTACATTCTAAGGCGTAATAATACCAGGAGTAGTTCTACATCCGCGCAGTAATATCTTCACTTTACTGTGTGGATGTTGAACTACTCCAGGTATTATTACGCCTTAGAATATAGTTCCCCCAATTCAGTTCAGCAGGTTTAAGAATTTCAAAGGTTTCAAGGCGTTATCAAGGATTTCAACAGTTTCAAGGCATTTCCGTGGATTTTAGTTCTAGTTTAAACTCTGGGTCAATCAATCAATCAATCAAAGTTTATTTGTATAGCACCTTACAACAACACAAGGAAGACCAAAGTGCTTCACAGACAGATAAAACAATATTAAAAAATCAATCAATAAAACAAGTGCGATCTAAGTCTTAAAAGCTAGTTTGAAAAGATGTGTCTTCAATCTAGACTTAAAGAGGGACAGCTCAGTGAGAACACGCAGACTGAGGGGCGGCTGTTCCACAGTTTTGGCGCTACAACCCTGAAAGAACGATCGCCCCACTGTTTGAGGTCAGTTCTTCACAGCACGATTCTTCCCGATCCGTGACCCACAGCGTCGTCAGAACATTTGCAGGTTGATTTCGGGACCGACCTGAGGGAGATTATTCATGCCCCGATATATCAGAGCCGATACTGAAACAAGACGATATCGGGGATCGGCTTAGGATACAGATATCTGACACTGAACCGATACTACATTTGGCTTCCACAGCTTTAAAACACAACTTTCACCGACTAAAACTGTGAGAGTCTGGACCGAGCTCCAGGACGGGGGAAAATACGGTCGTAACAGGTAAAAAAAAGAAACAGGAAAGTCTCTTGGTATCGGTTAATATCGGATATCGGCAGATACTCAAACCCTCAGTATCGGTATTGGAAGCAAAAAAGCTGGATCGGTGCATCTCTAAACTAAAGAGAGCGGGACCCAGGATTGTTCCTTGGGGAATTCCAGTTTGAATTTTCTGAAAAGATGATTTACAATTATCGAGCTGTGGGAAGGTAAAGGCGCAAACACGTGCGACTAATTACTGCACATTAAAGAGGGGGTGTTCTGCTTTTTTCAGTCCCACAGCACCGTCTATATCACACGACAATGATGACAAACCTTCTGTTGTAAATGCAGTAAATTAGAATAACTGCCTTGTATAAAATGTCTCTCTCAAAATGGCTGTAGTGAATGTCTTGAAATAGGCCTCTGTCTCTTTAAGAACCTCTGAGCCTTTAGACACGCCCCCTCCACACGCTGTCTGTGGCATCAGTGGGGAGGGGGTTCTGCTGAGGAGCAGTGGTTGGTTACTCGGCTGGTGACCAAAGCTCGGAGGCGTCTCCAGGAGGTGGGGGCGTTCCTAGGAGGACTCAGGCAAACCTATCCCTAAAATGGCCGCCGTCAGAGTTTTTACAGATTACTCAGAAATACGTGAATGTGCCAAGGCAACACTTCAGCCATGTTTTTAATGAGGGAGTGACAGAATAACATGATGGAAAGCTGGAAAAAGTACATTTTGCATAATACCCCCTCTTTAATGTGTTTCCCGTTGTCTCCTGCAGGTGTTCAGACGCCCTCGCTGAGTCCTGGTCCTGACCTGAAGCAGGAAACCCCAGAGACTCCGCAGATTAAAGAGGAGGAAGAGGAGCAGAGCGTCAAACAGGAGGAAGAGCAGCTGCCAGTGTAAACCTCACACTCACACTTCACTGACAAACACTCACTTTACACGTTTAAATCTGTGTTTTTAATCGTTTCTCAGGTCTGTCCCGGAGTCTGTGAACAGTGAAGAGCCCTCACTGCTTCAGCAAAGGCAAACTGAGCACCGAGAGGGGACGCAGGGTGAGGACGGTTCAGGGACTGAGAGACAAACCGAGCACTCGTCTGACACTGACAACGACGACGACTGGGAACCGTCCAGTCCTCCAGCTGCACGAAGCACCGGCCTGTTCCCCCAAAGCAAGTCTGCCCCAGAGCCCAGCGCCTCTGTGCACGAGGAGGACCCGCCAGGAGCCGCAGGAGCCGAGAGGAAGAAGCACCGGTGCTCAGTTTGTAACAAGAGATTCCCAATGAAATGTGGTTTAGACAATCACATCCGAGTTCACACCGGAGAGAGACCTTTCAGCTGCTCCGTCTGTAACAAAACGTTTTCCCAGAACAACAACCTCAGGTCACACATGGAAATCCACACAGAGCTCAAACCTTACAGCTGCTCCGTCTGCAACAAAGCGTTTTCTAAGAAGAGTTACCTGAAGACGCACACGACGGTCCACACGGGGGTCAAACCTCACGGCTGCTGCGTCTGCGACGGCCGGTTCAGACTCAAGAGTCATTTACGAACTCACGTGAAGCGGCGGCACCCGGAGCAGCGCGGGGACGAAGCGCCGGAGAAGCAGAAGAAACACCAGTGCCCGGTTTGCACCAAGAGCTTTGAGGCCAAACGGCTCCTGCAAAACCACATCCGGGCGCACGCGGAGGAGAAGCCCTTCAGCTGCCCCGTCTGCGCGGCCACGTTCGCCCTGAAGTTCGTCCTCGCGCGTCACATGAGGACGCACGAGGGCGGAGCCGCCGGCGCCGAGAAGAAGCACGAGTGCCCGGTGTGCAAGAAGAGGTTCGGGATGAAGCACGTGCTGAAGATCCACGTCCGAGTCCACACGGGGGAGAGGCCGTTCGGCTGCTCCTTCTGCGGCAAGACGTTCGCCCACAAGAGCAACCTGACCACCCACACGAGGAGCCACACGGGGGAGCGGCCGTACAGCTGCCCCATCTGCGGGAAAGCGTTCGTGTACAGCGGCCACTTAGACGCGCACATGCTGTCGCACACGGGGGAGCGGCCGCACAGCTGTGAGCGGTGTGAGAAAACCTTCGCTCTGAAGTGCCAGCTCACGGTTCACATGCGGCGCCACACGGGGGAGCGGCCTTACAGCTGCTCGGTCTGCGACAAAACCTTCCTCCAGAGCTGCCATCGAGACTCGCACGCGAAAACCCACACGGGGGCGAAACCTCACGTGTGTTCGGTGTGCGGGAAGGCGTTCAGCAAAGCGAGCGGGCTGAACGCGCACGCGAGGAGCCACACGGGGGAGCGGCCGTACAGGTGCTCGCGCTGCGACAAGGCCTTCGCGCACCGCTGCCTCCTGGAGTCGCACGCGCTCACCCACACGGGGGAGAAGCCGTGGAGCTGCGGCGCGTGCGGGAAGGCGTTCACCCTGAAGAGGAACCTGACGGTCCACGCCAGGCACCACACGGGGGAGCGGCCGTACAGCTGCCCCGTCTGCGATAAGCGCTTCATCGGGAGCTTCCACCGGGACTCGCACGTGAAGACGCACACGGGGGCGAAGCCTCACCTCTGCTCGGTGTGCGGGAAGACGTTCAGCAAGAAGGGCGATCTGAACATTCACCTGAGACGCCACGCGGGGGAGAGGCCTTACAGCTGCTCCGTCTGCGGCAAGACCTTCATCGAGAGGTGTGACCTGCAGACGCACAGGAAGACGCACACGGGGGAGAAGCCTTTCAGCTGCTCCGTGTGCGAGAAGGCGTTTGTGAGGAAGGCGGGACTCGCTGCGCACGAGCGGTATCACTCAGGGGAGAGGCCTTTCAGCTGTTTGGTGTGCGGTAAAAGGTTTGTGCAGGTGAGCGACCTGAACAGACACATGAGGACTCACAGCGGAGCGTTCAGCTGCGCCGTCTGCAAGAAAACCTATGTGGAGAAGTACAAGCTGAACAAACACATGAGGAAACACGCGGAGCCCGAACCTGTGACGAGCCCGAACCTGTGACTGCGGAGGCGGAGTCTGGATCCTGATCATCACATCTACAGTGAAACAGTTTTATTGTTCTGGGGGCGGTGACCGGATAACACGTGACGCACACCGCGGGTCTGAGCTCCTCACCGTCATCACCGCCAAAAACAAAAAATGCCTTTAAAGGGGGGGTATTATGTAAAATGGACTTTTTCAAGCTTTCCATCATGTTATTACCGTAAATTCTCTAATACTGCCCTGTATTCCATTAGGGGCCGGGTCTCCGACAGGGGCCGGGTTTGCGGCTGGCGGAGGCAAATTAAAGCCGGTCTCTAAAACAGGCCGGGGCTTTTATTAGAAACTATAGCAGTAGAAATATTCCCCATGTTAGGAGTTTGTCTCACACTGGTGTAAATGAAAACTCACGTGCAGGAAGTAACAAACTGAACCCGGGCCGAGGGAGACGCTGCGGAGGAGCTGATCCCAGCGTAACTTTGACACAGATTTAGCCACTTTTCAAACCTCCTGTGACCATATTTGGAAACAGGGCAAATGTTGTGTGACCCTCCAGGGTTTTAATAAAGTCTCCATCGCGTCTTCAAAGCACGTCCAGCTGCTCCGTGTGCAGGTCAGTCCCACGCCTCAAAATAACTCCTCCCATCAGCGCGAGCGTCTCGTCTTCTCTCGGGTCAGTCTCATGATCGATCACAAACACAAACGCTCCGTCTAAACTCGCCTTTTACACGAGATAACAACAAATAATCCGGTCCGGTAAAAACGAAACAGAAACCTGCAGTGACACTGATGTCAAAGCTCTGCTAACAGCAACGAAACACTTCCTGTTGTCCCGACAAAATAAAAGGCGTCAATGTTCCAGCCGCTGGGAGAGGGTTTGAAATGTTCATTAATAAACCTAATATTTTAGGTGCAAATGGAAACAAATCTCGTTTTTCTTCGTTTTCCTGGTCGTCCGTTTTGCTCTAATAGAAATAAAGGCCTGTCTCTAATTGTGGCCTGGTTCCAATAAAGGCCTGGTCCAAGATGCCCTTGAGTAAATAAAGGCCCCGGCCTATATTAGAGCATTTACGGTATGTCATTCCCTCATTAAAAACATGGCTGAAGTGTTGCCTTGGCACATTCACGTATTTCTGAGTAATCTGTAAAAACTCTGATGGCGGCCATTTTAGGGATAGGTTTGCCTGAGTCCTCCTAGGAACGCCCCCACCCCCCGGAGACGAACACATGACGCACTGCCTTCTGGGACAGTTAACAGCTAAAAAGAAAAGCTGCAAAATAGCGAGAAAAAGAGGATGA
Organism: Gobius niger; assembly: GCF_951799975.1. NCBI lineage: Eukaryota > Metazoa > Chordata > Actinopteri > Gobiiformes > Gobiidae > Gobius > Gobius niger. The sequence goes on from NC_136866.1 coordinate 29,979,445, forward strand.
AAAGTCAACAAGAACGTGAGAAAAACACAACAAAAAATGATAGAAAAAAACAACAAAAATATGACAAAAATGTGGCGACGTGAAGAAAAGTTTCCATCACTTTTGTAGGTCTTAGCTTTCAAATGAGGCTTTACATTGTTGCTCTCCAGTCGAGAAGCTTTTAGATTTGGGTAAAGCCCAGTATAAAAAAACATGAATCTAAAAGGAATTCCGTGGAGTATGGTGCACCACAAGGGTCAATTTTGGGACCATTATTATTTATATGAATGATTTTGCTTCTGTTTCTACGACCGCCTTTCCCGCTCTTTTTGCTGATGATGCCGATCAGAAAAATAATAATAAAAAGCCGAACTGGGGAAAATGCACTCGTTAATGTTAAGGCAGGGGGTCAGAGGTTAAAACATGTATTTGTGGAAGTGTCACAGATACGCTGGTCAGAGTCCAGGGCTGTGTTTCAGTCCCAGCCCGGCCCTGCAAAACACTGAACAAAAGCAAACAAATGTTAAAGAAACACAAAACTCAAAACAAATCCCCCCCCCTGCACATGGACTGGTCAATGGGACGCCCCGAGATTTTAAAATGGCTGCCAAACGAGGCCACACCTCCTCTTTGTGACCAGGTGGTAAGTATGACCCGTTTGATGTGTTGCACAAACTAAACATTTTACACAAAATAAAGATTTTAAACTAAATCGAGTGTGTGATGCTTAAATGAAAATGTCAAACAAACAAAACAAACCCGGGATAGTTTAGCTTCACTGTTTAGTAAAGGACAAATGTGGAAACAATGAACACCTGAACATAACTAAACGTGACAGAATAAACTAAGGGAACAAAGCGACCTCGTACTTTGTCACAGCGAAAAATCTGATTTATTTTCAACGAATTGTGTGAAACAAAACATTGTGAAAATCTCAAAAAACTTCAGAGAAAACAGAATAATTCTATAAAGAACAAGGAGCGCGAGATGTAAAAAACTGGATTTACGATTCGATCCGATTTTTTTCCCTCCATTTAAAACAAAATAAATATATTTTGAATATTTATATTTGGTGTATTTGATTAAAGAGCATCAACATAAACAAAAGTGCAAAGGAAAATCCTGTCTCTGACTGAAAAGTCACTGAGCAACAAAGATGAAAAAACATCCAAATGATTGAGCAACAAAACTGGCCATATGTCCTGTATTCTGGAAGAGCACAGAAGGGCCACTGGTCTGGCCTCTCACTTTACCTCACCCTCACCCCCGGGCGCAAACGAGCTTTACCCAAATCTAAAAGCTGAAAAGAAAAGCATCCAAAAACAAAAATGTGCTGGAAAAGCAACAAAAAAGCAAGAAAAAAGTGACAAAAACACAACAAAATGTGACGAAAACGTTACGACAAAGCAATGAAAAGAGCGATGAAAAAACATGTAAAAAAAAGAAAAACAAGAGACGAAAACACAACGAAAAAGTGACGAAAACACGCCAAAAAGCCACAAAAAAGTAATGAAAAAGCAGCAAAAACATGACAAAAATGCAGCGACAACGTGACAAAAAGTTACCGTCACTTTTCTAGATTTTATCTTTCAAATGAGGCGCTACAGTGTCGCTCTCCAGTCAAGAAGCCTTTAGATTTGGGTAAAGCCGAACTGGAGAAAATGCTCTCGGTTAAAGCGGGGGGTCAGAGGTTAACATGTATTTGTGGAAGTGTCACATTTACGCTTATTTGGGCCAGACTGACCAGAGTCCAGGGCTGGGTTTCAGTCCCAGTCCCGCCCCTGCACGACAAGTACAGCAAGTGAGCACGACCCGTCTGTCTCTTTTTATCTCTTTTTTTCTTTGCTTTTTCTTCACTCTTAGGTCGTGTTTTTGTCGCTCTTTTTTCATTCTTGTTTTCGTTGCTATTTTATCAGATTTGGGTAAAGCTAGACTGGAGTAAATGTGTTCGGTTCAGGTGGGAGTGAAGAGGTTAAGTAACAAAGTACTTTTTTACTTTTTCCTTGAGTACCGTTACTCTCACTTGAGTAAATATTTTGGCTCCTTTACCTCCTCTGATTATTATTATTATTATTATTCCTGATGTCATGGCCTCGCGCATGCGCAGAGCCGCTCCTGTCCCCTGACAAACCCGCAGCAGCTGTTAGCTCCGAGCTAAAGCTAAAAACAGTGTGGTAAACATGTCCAGGGGTCAGACTCTCAGGGCTCTGGTCACGGAGCGGCTCTCGGCGGCGGCGGAGGAGATCTTTGTGCTGTTTGAGAGGACAATAACGGAGTACGAGCAGGAGCTGAGCCTGTATAAAGAGGAGAAGAACCAGAGGAACCAGAGGAACCAGCGGCTCTTCGCGCTCCTGCAGCCCGCAGCGGGTGAGGGTCCCCGGGGTTTAAGTGCCGTGTGTTCAGGACCGAGGCCACAGCAGGAAACGTTTAAATAACACCAGATAATTCCACTGTAACAGGGAAAAACAAACCGGGCTAATCCAAGATGGCGGCGGCTAGCTTCGGCCTGCGCTCCGTGTCAGTGCGCGATCTGCATCCCTGCCCGATTAGAGTCATGCTAATCCGTTAGCCTGACTCTATTTCGTTATTATTTGACTCTTTAGAAAGTGTTTAACCTCTTAACTCCCACCTGAACCGAGCTCATTTTCTCCGGCTTTACCCCAATCCAAAAGCTTCTGGAAAAAAGGGGTGAAAATGGCAACAAAACTGAGACGAAAACAAGGACGGAAATGTGACAAAAAAGTGACGAAAAATTGATGAAAAAGTGGCAAAAATGTCACAAGAAATTGACAAAAAATGGACGAAAAAATGACAAAAATGTGATTAAAAAAATGACGAAAAATGACAAATGTGACAAAATGCTACCAAAAAATTACAAAAATTTGACAAAAAAATGACAAAAAATTGACAAATGACAAAAGTGTGATAAATATTTGACCAAAAAATGACAAATGTGACAAAATGCTACCAAAAAATTGCAAAAATGTGATAAAAAATTGATTAAAAAAAGTACAAAAATTTGACAAAAAATTACAAAAATGTGATAAAAAAAAATATGAAAAATTGACAAAAATGTGACAAAATGTGATACAAAATTACAAAAATATGATAAAAAAAAATTAAAAAAAATTTGACTAAAAATTACAAAAATGAGCTGAATACCCAACAAAAAAAGTGATGAAAAAAAATGTGATGACGTGAGGGAAAAGATCCTCTCGGTTCAGGCGGGAGTTAAGAGGTTAAGACGCTCCCTGTCGGTTGTAGCTTTGGTTTGTTTCTGTTTGAGGGTTAAAGTTAAAGTTTATCTAAAGCTTCTGCGCTAATCACGATCACATAATGCTCTGCTGTTTTTTTTTTGTTTTTTTTTAACTTTTGCTTGTGGATAAAACAAGATGGAAAAAAAGTAAAATATCTAATAATAGCTCTTGATGCCTCAGTCCCTCCACACTTTTGAATGGCCTTTTCCTGACCGTCCTCTCCAGCACTTTGAGAACATCTAACTTCTTTTGCTTTGACCTTTTAGAGGCTTTTGTCAGAGATGGTTTGTCAGGTCAGTCTTTAGTAATGTTCAAAGTGACTGAAGCCGACCAGACGGCGATTATTACAATGTACAAAACACTAACGGACACTCATTATAAAAACAAAGTAAGTTTCCATCAAAAACACAACAGTTTTATGTCATTTTTGCTCAGCTTGAGTCTGTGTTTACGAGAAAACGATGAATTATTAATCGATTAGTTTCAGCCTTAATCAAACTGTGTCAAAACAAGATTGAAAGATTTTAAATTAGCAACAGAACGAGGCTATAATTGACTCTGTGCATCATTTCAAAGCATAACAACACAGCCCAAGAAGTGACTTCCTGTTTCGATCCAGCGCGCCAAAATAAAAGCACAGCTCGTCTCATTCATCAGTTCAGCAGGTTCTTACGACATCACAGGAATATAATTAAATCACACATTTTAAGCGTTTTGTCTGTTAATAATTAGACAGAAAGACAACTTTTTTGGGGGGGGGGGGGGGGGGGCGGCGGCACGGTGGTGCAGCGGTTAGCGCTCACGCCTCACAGCAAGAAGGTCCCGGGTTCGATTCCCACGAGGACGGGGCCTTTCTGTGTGGAGTTTGCATGTTCTCCCCGTGTCTGCGCAGGTTTCCTCCGGGTACTCCGGTTTCCCCTACCACTAAAAACATGTACAATAGATTCTCCTCTGGGGCCAGGACTCCCCTGAAAAAGAGATTCTTAATCTCAGTGGGACTATCCTGGGTAATTAAAGATCAATAAAATAAAATACATTTTATTGGAAAAGTATATGAATATACAGAGTACAGAGTATGCCAGGGGGTAACAGAATTGTACAATACAATTATTCAGTTACAAATATATTGTATTTTGAGCAAATACTGACAGTTTTTAGAGCCTTTTTGTTTTCAGAACCTTCCAAAATCTTAATATATGAGAGTATCACTAAAAACATGTGTAAAGTTGGGTTTCTGCTTAGAATATTTACATTGTGAATATAACATTTGGACAAAAGGATAAGCAAATTAATAACAAAATGGAACTGAACTAATGAATAAGATGCTTTTATTTTGGCGTGCTGGATCGAAACAGGAAGTCACTTCTTGGGCGGCGTTGTTATGATTTAAGGTTATGCACAGAGTCAATTAAGTAAAACACAGACTGTCATAGAATCTCTTTCCTGTCGTCTCCTGCAGGTGTCCAGTCGTCGCCGTCGCTGAGTCCTGGCCCTGATCTGAACCAGGAAACCCCAGAGACGCCACAGATTAAAGAGGAGGAAGAGGAGCCAGAGGAGCAGAGCGTCAAACAGGAGGAGGAGCCGCTGCCAGTGTAGGCTCCGCCCCTTCACACACGTCACACTCACTTTACACCTTTAACCTCTGAACTCCCGCCTGAACCGAGAGGATCTTTTTCCTCACGTCATCACATATTTTACTTTTTTTTTTTTTTGTTCATTTTAATCACATTTTGGTCATATTTTTGTAATTTTTTTTGTCACATTTATGTCCTTTTTTTCATCAATTTTTCGTCACTTTTTTGTTTTGTTTTTTATCACATTTTTGTCATTTTTTTGTCATTTTTTTTGTCCATTTTTTGTCCATTTCTTGCGACATTTTTGCCACTTTTTCATCAATTTTTCGTCACTTTTTTGTCACATTTCCGTCATTGTTTTCGTCTCAGTTTTGTTGCTTTTTCACACCTCTTTCCAGAAGCTTTTGGATTGGGGTAAAGCCAAACTGGAGACAATGTGCTCGGTTCAGGCGGGAGTTAAGAGGTTAAATCCTTGTTCTCCTCATGTTCCAGGTCCGTCCCGGAGTCGAGCGCCGTCTGTGTGAAGAGCGAACAGTCCTCACTGCTTCAGCAGAGACAATCTGAGCACCGAGAGGAGTCGCAGGGGGAGGACGTCAGCTCAGAGCCTGAAGGCCAGACCGAGCGCTCGTCTGACTCGGACGATGACGACGAGGACGACTGGGAGCAGTTCAGATGCTCCTCCTCTCAGATGGAGACGGAGGCTGAAGGAGAAACCTACGGCACAGCGGCAGAGCGCCCGGCGGCCGAGAGCGGCTCCTCCGGCCCGGCGCCGGCGTCCGAGGGCGGGAGGCAGGAGTGCCCCTTTTGTCAGAAGTGCTACCGGAGCAAACGGGACTTACAGAAGCACATCCGGATCCACACGGGGGAGAGTCCGTACTGCTGCTCCGTCTGCAACAAGACCTTCGCCCAGAACTCCCACCTGTACACGCACATGAAGACGCACACGGGGGAGGGGCTCTACGGCTGCTCCATGTGCGACAAGACCTTCGCCCAGAACAGCCACCTGACGGCGCACATGCGCTTCCACACGGGGGAGCGGCCCTTCAGCTGCTCCGTCTGCAGCAAGTCGTACTCGCAGAGCAGCCACCTGACGGCGCACCTGCGGACGCACACGGGCGAGCGGCCGTTCAGCTGCCCCGTGTGCGCCCGGCGCTTCGGCCAGAACAGCCACCTGACGGCGCACATGAAGACGCACTCCAGCGAGAAGCCGCACGTCTGCCCCGTGTGCGAGAAGAGCTTCGCGGGGAAGCGGAACCTGCGGGCGCACATGGGGAAGCACCGCGGGGGGGGGCCTTACGGGTGTTCGGCGGCCGCGGGGTCAGAGCAGTGTCCGCTCTGATTCACCGCGCAGAGACACACGGACTCATGTGACCAGATAAAACCAAAGCCACTGAAGGATCCGACTCACACGGAGCTGGTTTAACAATGCCAGGAACCCAAAGAACTGAAGTATCAAAGCAGGAACCGAAAGAACTGAAGTATCAAAGCAGGAACCGAAAAGAAATAAAAGATCTTCATATTTAACTCTTGGTGCTTTTGGTCATTGAAATTTAAAAGGGGAAAAAAGTGAAAAGTGGAAGGGGGTGTACATGTTTTTAACCTCTTAACTCCCGCCTGAACCGAGAGGATCTTTTTCCTCACGTCATCAGATTTTTTATTGGGTATTCAACTCTTTTTTGTCACTTTTTTGTCATTTTTTTGGTCAAATTTTTGTCATTTTTTTGTCCAATTTTTGTCATTTTTTTGTCACATTTTTGTCAAATTTTAGAAATTTATCACATTTTTTTCTCATTTGTCATTTTTTTTGTCAATTTTTTGTAATTTTTTTGTCACATTTTTGTCATTTTTTGTAATTTTTTTGTCAAATTTTTGTCACATTTTTGTAATTTTTTTGTCACATTTGTCATTTTTTCACAATTTTTTGTCAATTTCTTGTGACATTTTTGCCACTTTTTCATCAATGTTTTCATCACTTTTTTGTCACATTTCCATCATTGTTTTCGTCTCAGTTTTGTTGCTATTTTCTCAGCTTTTTTCCAGAAGCTTTTGGATTGGGGTAAAGCCAAACGGGAGAAAATGTGCTCGGTTCAGGTGGGAGTTAACGGGTTAATTTGGGAAGAAGTGGGAATGTTTGGGGCAAAATTGGGGAAAGAAATTGGGGAAGAAACACAAGCAATGGGGGGAAAAAATAACATTTTTGGGAAAATTGGTTAAAATGGAGGTAAAAATAAGAAAGTGTTTTTACTTCTCTTTTGTAGTGATGATCTGAAAGTCTAAAAGTTTTACAAATGTTATAAAATGTGTGAAATCGACTTCCTGGTTTTGCATTTTGATTAAGACTAGACTGATTAGTTTTGTAACTCCTCCCACTTTGACCAATGAGACGAGCTCTTCCTGTGAACCAGCCTGTCAGGTCCAATCAGGAGGAGGGGGAGGAGCTTGATCGTTAACTTTTGGATATTCTGCTCTGGTTCTCATTATTTTTTGCAAACTAAGAAGTGCTTTCTGGTTTTAGACTTAGGCACTTCTTATCTTAACCCCTTAACTCCCGCCTGAACCGAGCACGTTTTCTCCAGTTTGGCTTTACCCCAATCCAAAAGCTTCTGGAAAAAAGGTGAGAAAATAGCAACAAAACAGACGAAAACAATGATGGAAATGTGACAAAAAAGTGAGAAAACATTGACAAAAAAGTGATGAAAAATTGATAAAAAAGTGGCAAAAATGGCACAAGAAACTGACAAAAAATTGAAGAAAAAATGTGACAAAATGTGATAAATATTTGACCAAAAAAATGACAAAACTTTGATAAAAAATTGACGAAAAAATGACAAAAATTTGACCAAAAAATGACAAAAATGTGACGAAATGTGATAAATATTTGACGAAAAAATTACAAAAATTTGACCAAAAAATTGAAGAAAAAATGAGACAAAATGTGATAAATATTTGACAAAAAAATGACAAAAATGTGACAGAAAAATGACAAAACTTTGATAAAAAATTGACGGAAAAAAAAAATGAAAAAAATGTGACGAAAAATGACAAAAAAATGACAAAAATGTGACAAAATGTGATAAATATTTGACGAAAAAATTACAAAAATGTGACAAAAAAATGACAGAAAAAATGACAAAAATGTGACGAAAAATGACAAAAAAAAAATGACATAAAAGCTACAAACATGAGTTGAACACCCAACAAAAAAATGATGGGAAAAAGATCTGATGACTTGAGGAAAAAGATCCTCTCGTTCAGGCGGGAGTTAAGAGGTTAAAGTATTGAAATGTTTTAGTGGTGCCTGGTCCTTCTCACAAAGTATTCCAATGTTTTTGTTCTTCCCGTCCAGTTTACTCAGATCTGAGGACAGAAAAGATCACGATTCTTGGGTCACAAAAGGTCACTCTGGAAATCCTAATAAAGTCTGTTTAAAAAGGTGACGGTAAAAGCTCTTCTGGAGACGAGAGAGGAGTTCATGTGAATAAAACCTGCTGTAAATGATCAGGTTTATTTCAGTGAAGCAGAAACGTCATGAAGAGTTGGAAAGTCGACTTGTAGCAGCTGATGTTCGCCGGATGCATAAGAAATTTAGATCGTGGTTTTAAGGTACTGCCAGTTCTATTCTGTCAATCCAACCATGACCCTGAAGACCTTTAGCTTCTGGTGCAGACCATCAAACTGTATGAACTCTCTCAGTCTCGTTGCATCTGCCACAGGCCTGGTTCAAACTTAAACAGAACCTCGTGGTGCGTTCATGAACTGAAGAGCTCGTTTTTCCCAGTTTGTCTCACGCTTAGGCTGAAATGTGGGGACTTTGATTTGGGAAAATATAATAGTATTTTGGGACTGATTAGTGTTTAGGTGTTAGATTTAATTGTCCTGGCAGGAAGTTTGTTTTCACAGCCTGTCAAGTCAACATCAGTCAGTATTTAACGGAGGCAACCAGTTATTTAACCTCTTAACTCCCGCCTGAACCGAGAGGATCTTTTTCCTCACGTCATCTGATTTTTTTTCCATCAGTTTTGTTGGGTATTCAACTCATTTTTGTAGATTTTTTGTCTTTTTTTTGTGTCTTTTTTCGTCACATTTTTGTCATTTTTTCATATTTTTTTTGTAGCTTTGTCATTTTTTCGTCAATTTTTTATCACATTTTTTGTCATTTTTTTGTCACGTTTTTCTCAAATTTTTGTTACATTTTCGTAAATTTTTTATCACATTTTTGGTAAATTTTTGTCATTTTTTTGTCACATTTTTTGGCCATTTTTGCCACTTTTTCATCAATGTTTTCTCACTCTTTTGTCACATTTCCATCATCAGTTTTGTTACTCTTTGCCAGAAGCTTTTGGATTGGGGTAAAGCCAAACTGGAGAAAATGTGCTCGGTTCAGGTGGGAGTTAAGAGGTTAAAGGGACTATATGACTGTTAGCATTAGGCCTCTCCTAATGTATTCCTATGGCTCCAAAGGGGTGAAGTTAGAAGCGACCGAGCTCTTCCACGGACACAAATCAACTCGTCTAAGCTCAGGTAAGAACATCTCAGAGGAGACACGGTTCCTGTTCCTTTAACCTCTTAACTCCCGCTGTCATGTTCAGCTTTCCCCAAATTTGAAAGCTTGACTGGAGAGTTATCACGGTCACATTTTTGTTGCATTTTTCCAGCTTTTTGTTGGGTTTTAGTTGCTTTTTGGCAATTGTTTCCGCTTTTTTTCTCGTTTTTTCTGCTTTTTTGACAATTTTTTCTGCTTTGCCAATTGTTTTTTGCTTTATTTTTTTACCAGTTTTTGCCACTTGTAAGTTCTATGGCCTTTTTGTAACTTTGTTTACATCTCGTTTTCATTTCTATTTTGGCGCTTATTTTTAAGCTTTTAGATTTGGGTAAAGCCAAACTGGAGAAAATGTGCTCGGTTCAGGTGAGACTGAAGCTTCTCAAAAGCCAAGTTTAACCCCTTAACTCCCACCTGAACCGAGCACATTTTCTCCAGCTTTACCCCAATTCAAAAGCTTCTGGAAAAAAGGTGTGAAAATGGCAACAAAACTGAGACGAAAACAATGATGGAAATGTGACAAAAAAGTGACGAAAAATTTATGAAAAAATGGCAAAAATGTCACCAAAAAATGACCAAAATTTAACCAAAATATACAAAAAATTAGACGAAAAAATGACAAAAATGTGACGGAAAATTGACCCCAAAAAAATGAGATGAAAATGATTTGAACGCCCAACAAAGAAATGATGGAAAAAAATCTGATGACGTGAGGAAAAAGATCCTCTCGGTTCAGGCGGGAGTTAAGAGGTTAAATAATCACATAAATGTTCTGTTTGGAAGCATGAAACCTCAGACGTCTCACAGTAAAGTTCAGAAAGTGTTTGAGGAACTAAAAAGCTCACATTAGAGACGAAGCTCCCGTCGGTCCCTCAGAAAACACGGATTGTCAAAACTAAAAACCGTTTGGACAAAGTGAATGAAGAGCGGACGACAGATTAACAGTAAACAAATTTATTCGGCCTTTTCATTTACAGCTGGAACTCGGGGAACTCGAACACCACGTCCTTCCCCGTGAGCTTCTTGTAGACGCCGGAGAACGTCTCCACCTGAAACACAAGGTCAAACACGAGGTGAAACACAAGGTGAAACACAAGGTGAAACACAAGGTGAAACACAAGGTAAACCGTGTCCGAGCTGCACATGCTCAGAACATTCAGTCATGAGTTTGTTTCCCGCATGGTCGTTCTGCCCAGTCACGGCCCAAAGGACTCTGGGAGATGTAGGAATATGCAGGCGCCGCCTCCAGCCGGGGCCGGGGCAGCTCAGTGTGGGACGTCGTGGAAGGGGACCTGTACGTCTGCGCCCGAGAGCTACGCGCCCAAACGCCACTCGGGGGCCGGAACTGTCGGCAACACCCACGTCCAGGAGGTTTCATCACACACACACACACACACGTAAAGCAGTTACTTTGTGTTCCACGTTGTTCTGCTGAGCCTTGTCCAGGTGCACTTTGATGAGGCGACTGCTGTCCAGCTTCACTCGGATCCTCTTCCCCACGATCTCACTGGGGAACACCAGGTCCTCCAGGATGGCGTCGTGCACGGAGGTCAGGGTACGACTGGAAACAGACCACACACACTTAAGGACTTCAGGAAACATGGGATAAACTTGGTACTAGAAAAACCCTGACATGTATTCAGATTAGAAAGTATTGTTCAAGGTCTTCTCTCTCAAACTTATGCAACTACAGGAGAGCAATGCCGTCATTTCCCCCCAAAAATGTGTTTAATGCCAGTTTTATTTTAACCTTTTAGCCCCTGCATTTTCTCCAGTTTAGCTTTACCCAAAAAGTTTAGACTAAAGTAATTTTTGTTGTTCCTAAAAACCATGAAAAGGCAACAGTGATAAAAAAAAGAAGCAAAAAACATGTGTTTCTTTTATGCAGCATTTTCATTACAACAAAGCTAAAAAAGTGACAACCCCAAACATAAAGCCACGAATTCTGACAAAACGGATTAAAAATAATGAAGAAAAAACATCCTTTTAGATTTGGACAAAGGGAAAACGCACTTGGTTAAGAGGTTAATGCTCAATATTGGCACAATTCCTTTAATTTTGCGATATAAAGTCATGACCTACTGCATACTTGATCTCAGAGGTCACATCAAGGCCTATTGTCCCGTTCACCTGCCGTTTCTTTAACATGAACGTTAACATCAGCTCCACTTTACATTTGTATTCGTGTGATCTGAGCCCTGATATTGAGGAGCAGCGTGTTCCAGGACTCAGATGTTTAGTTTAACTCCATTTATCCAGCGATCTTACATTTTCCCCTGACATACACGAAATGCTTCCAATGCGTGATTCATTCATGAAGGACAATGATAGGAGGATATGATCCCAGCGAAACCACTGCTTCACTTGTACATTTCCTTTGGTGTAAATGCATCAGATTTAACCATGAGCCTCGTTAATCCTCATTTAGATACAGAACAAACTGGGTCTCAGGCTCCGAACATTCAGGATCTTCTACAGCCTCTACAAAATGTTTATTTGCTATTTTCCTTCTTTGAAATGGGGCTGGTGGTGTTAAAAGTTTTATAGGTATGAAAATAAAGTTTGACAAATAGATACAGACGGCATCTCTGGAATCGCCCATATATGGTCATTTTTTAAAACAGTTAAGGGGGAAAACAATTTTGAAAAAATGAAAATTTTCTCTAATTATTCAAAAACTACTGTAACGAATGCTTAATTATGAATATAGTTTCTACTAAATAAAGATACAGAGACATGGGGAGGAGCAAAGTGATTCAACAGCCCATAAATATATAAATATATAAATAACAGAATGCTAACTTGATGCTACATGTTAGCATCGGGCTAATGCTAACGGTTAGCTTGCTCTAGCTACAACTGCTGTTTTTTCACTTCTACTGAACAATCTGCTGGGGGAAAATATCCACATGGGCCCGATTTACACTTGACTTTATTTGTGTGATAAATAAGTTCATTTTCCACCAGAAAATGGCAAAAACAAGTGGAAAATTGTTTCTCTAAAGATTCTATTTTCCCCCTCGGTGAAGCCACGCCCCCTTCTATGACGAGATGCGTCTGTATCTATAGAACAATGAAACAATATTCTATAAGACCATTTTGTTTTAACCTCTCGACCTCCACCTGCACCGAGCACATTTTCTCCCGTTTAAACTTGTCTTATATTTGAGCTGAAACCAAAGTCAGTCCCTGAACTTCTCCCCCCGATAGACCCCACTTATATTCATCGTGTCAGTCGGTATGTGGATCACGGCAAACGAACTAAACCAGAGCCATGTCGTGTTTACAGTAGGTTTGTTTCCCGCATGGTCGTTCTGCCCAGTCATGGCCCAAAGGACTCTGGGAGATGTAGGAATATGCAGGCGCCGCCTCCAGCCGGGGCCGGGGCAGCTCAGTGTGGGACGTCGTGGAAGGGGACCTGTACGTCTGCGCTCGAGAGCTACGCGCCCAAACGCCACTCGGGGGCCGGAACTGTCGGCAACACCCACGTCCAGAGGAAACCAGAGCTGGAGTCATGTGACCTACCTCCGGGGGCGCTTCTGCTTGTTCTTCGTGCGACTTTTCCGCGTGGGTTTGGGAAGGATTCTCCTCTGGAACCAAAGGAATAAAAACTGTTATTCAAGTTTAAGTCAAAAGGACAAATAAAACATCTGTATCGAGCTTCATTAGAACGACTTTAGCTTCTCTCGCAGTAAGTTCCACGTCCGCGCAGGAACATCACAGCTCCAGGTGTTCATACGCCTCACAATATAGTTCCTTTTTATCCACACGTTTCATGTGTGACTAGACTTGGAGCTTAAACACTCCTGTAACTGTTTAACTCACCCCAGTTTGGAGCTTTACCTTTGCTGAGGCTAAACGCTAACCTTCACATGACTGACAGATACACATCAACTCGTCTAAGCTCAGGTAACATCTCAGTATGGCCTGCTCCTTTAACCGGGCACACTTTCTCCAGGTCGGTTTTACCCAAATCTAAAAGCTTCACAGCTATGGGTGAAACAACTAATCGATTAATCGATTACTAAAATCTTTGTCAACTATTTCAGTAATGGATTAATCGTTTTCTAGTAAACACAGACTAAAATGACATGACAGTTATGTATTTTGGATGAAAACCTACTTTGTTTTTAAAGTTTGGGTCTGCAGTGTTTTGTACATTGTAAATTTCATAAATATCTGTCTTTGTGCTAATTCTGCTTCTGATTGGACGAGACAAAGAGCCTCGTACAAACGTTTACTTTAAGTTTACTCCATCAACATGTCCTGAAGCGGCGCCACTTTAGCTTTATGTGATAAAAAAATGGAAAAAATACAATTTGCATCTTTCACAGCCAAGCGATTAATCGTAAAAATAATGTGTAGATTAATCGATTACCAAAATAATCGTTATTTGCAGCCGTATTCACAGCCTACAGGCCAGAGAAACGCCTCATTTAAAAAACCTTCGAAACTGATCTAAACGGATCTGTTTCCTCGCCGCGTTGTCCGGTTTTGTTGCTGCTTTGTTAGCCTTGATTTTGTTGCCATTTCAACACTTCTTTCAAGAAGCTTTTAGATTTGGGTAAAGCCAAACTGGAGAAAGTGCTCAGTTCAGGTGGGGGTTAATCAGACATTCGTGTGGAAAACCTTGCCTGTAATAAACCAGGTATAGAGTTTACATTAGACTCATCCAAACCCTCTGCAGTGTCTGAAGCTCCTCTTGTTTCTGTGTAATCAGAGTTTTAATGTTCAAAGACCAAACCCGCAGCTGGATTTGAGAAACTCACGCAGTAAAAAGTCACAATAAGAAATGTATATTAAAGCTCACTGCAAAAAGTCATTAACTAGATCAGTATAAACCTCTCAATTTGAGCACAATAATCCACATTTTAGTTGTTTTGACTAGTTAAGAAGTTGTTGGGCATTTGTCCTGGATTATTTCACTTGTTCTGAGATGTTTGACTCGTTTCGATACATTTCGTCCTCATTTCAGGTCATTTTCTTTGCCAATGGGGAAAGAAAATTGGTCTTATCTCATTGGCAATTTTACTTTCTTATTTCAAGCGAGATTTACCCTAGAACTGGTCTGAAATGTCCTCAAACAAGCAAAGCAAACTCGGTCCGATCAGGAAAAGTGTCTAAATGAGTGAAAACCGCTCAAAACAAGAAACATTTCCTCAATTCCAGTCATTTAAGCCAATGCTTGATATTGATTTTTTGCAGTGCTGGGATTTAGTTTTGGCCCACACTCATTTCTAGCTCTCACAATCCCTTCTGCATATCAGAAGAGTTCAGGCAAAGGAATTCAAAGTCAGTTGTGGGAAACTTTAAGGTTAAGTATTAAGAGTTACGAGCTTATGTGTAGTTTTAAATCAAAGTTTGAGCCTCTTCCTCACAATCACAAACACAACAAAGACATGTGTTATTTGGTTTGTTTCCCGCATGGTCGTTCTGCCCAGTCACGGCCCAAAGGACTCTGGGAGATGTAGGAATATGCAGGCGCCGCCCTCCAGCCGGGGCCGGGGCAGCTCAGTGTGGGACGTCGTGGAAGGGGACCTGTACGTCTGCGCTCCAGAGCTACGCGCCCAAACGCCACTCGGGGGCCGGAACTGTCGGCAACACCCACGTCCAGAGGAACCACCATCACGTTTGTTCAGGGCCATGGATCTCGTAACCGTCCCACTCACCTGAGCGATGAACACCACGTGCTTCCCGCTGAACTTCTTCTCCAGCTCCCTCACCAAACGCACCTGGATCTTCTGGAAGGACTTGAGCTGAGGCACCGGCACGAAGATGATGATGGCCTTACGGGCGCCGCTCACCTCGATCTCCTGGAAACACAGACACAAGGATCGTTCACAGCTCACAGGGTCACAGTCTGTGGTCTGCTTCTACTGTGAGGTTTAGAGCCAAGTGTGTCCAGAATGTAGGACAGATCAAAGCTATGACTGGATTATTCAGGCGAGGGCTGGAAAATGGAACCTAAAAAAGTAAACTTAAAAGTAAAAGATCTACTCATGAACATTAGCAAAAGAGCTACTCATGTGCAAAAATTTAAGACACAGTTTTGACGCTATTGGTCCAGGGACAGCAGTAACAGGGACTTGATTGTTTCCCTTTTGCTTAATATTTGCCCAATTTTCTATTTTACATATGTTCCCCTTATTTAAAAAGAAAATATAATCCCCATTTTATGCCAGTTTCTCATTATTTATATTTCCCTCTTTCAGATTTTTTTGCCCCATTTTTTCTCCACACACAATTTTTCCTTATTTTTTGTCAGTTTCCAAAATTATGCTAATTTTTCCACATATTTCTCAATATTGGAGATGAACCCTATAGACACAGACGGCATCTCTGGAATCGCCCATATATGGTCATGTTTGAAAACAGTTAAGGGGGAAAACAATTTTGAAAAAAAATGTAAACTTTCTCAAATTATTCAAAAACTACTGTAACAAATGCTGAATTATGAATATAGTTTCTACTAAATAAAGATACAAAGACATGGGGAGGAGCAAAGTGGTTCAACAGCCCATGAATACATGAATAACGGAGAATGCTAACCTGATGCTACATGTTAGCATCGGGCTAATGCTAACGGTTAGCTAGCGCTTGCTACAACTGCCGTTTTTTCACTTCTACTGAACAATCTGTTGCGACAAAATATCCATATGGACCTGATTTACACTTGACTTTATTTGTGTGATAAATAAGTTCATATTCCACCAGAAAATGGCTAAAAAGAGTGGAAAAATTGTGCTTCTCTAAAGATTCTATTTTCCCCCTCGGTGAAGCCACGCCCCCTTCTATGACGAGATGCGTCTGTATCTATATCCCCCTCCTGGAGCCGCCTTTACGTGGTGGAGGGTTTGGGCCTGAATGTGCCCCTGTAGGGTCTCCCAGGGCAAACAAGTCAGAAGCCCCTTATCAAAGCCCGGCCCGGCCAGAGCCACGAGGCCGTCCTGTGGACCCACCACCTGCAGGAGGCGCCATCAGGGCAGGTGCAATGTGACCACGACCCGGAAACGGACAAGTGGAAGAAAATAGATGAACCCACATTGTGAGCTTTGAGTAAAGGTATCGGAGAAGGGAACGAAAACCAAATATCATTTTCTCCTATACCCATATTTGTCGTCTTAAACCAGAGACCTGAATAAAGTTTGGAAGATCTGAAATGTACAATATCGGGTTCATCCCCAATGTCAAGAGATGTGGGGAAAATGGGGGAATATTTAGGGAAAGGAATGGGGGAAAACTGGGAGAAATTGTGGCAATAAAAGCAAAAGTGTGGGAAAGAAAATGTAAAAATAAACAACTTGGATCTAAATATGTTTTTTTGTGTCTGCAGTTTTTTCCCTGACACCAAACCGATATCGTTTAACGGCACTAACAATAAGATCAAAGTTTCAGGAGTTTTCAGAGTTAAACATCAACAGAAAAACTACAGTCAGAGTTATAAGGTTTGTTTCCCGCATGGTCGTTCTGCCCAGTCACGGCCCAAAGGACTCTGGGAGATGTAGGAATATGCAGGCGCCGCCCTCCAGCCGGGGCCGGGGCAGCTCAGTGTGGGACGTCGTGGAAGGGGACCTGTACGTCTGCGCTCGAGAGCTACGCGCCCAAACGCCACTCGGGGGCCGGAACTGTCGGCAACACCCACGTCCAGGAGGTTTGAGTAAGAGCGGGAGGACGAGGACAAACCTTCGCTGCGGTGATGTTCAGCTCCCTCAGCTGAGCCTTGAGGTCGGAGTTCATCTCCAGCTCGAGCAGAGCCTGGAACACAACAGTCCGGATCAGTGAAAACAGTCATTCATCTTTAACAGCGGGAACAGATAAACCTGACAATTTAATCTATGTTTGATTCAAGCAGCAGATTTTGGTGAAATTAACCCAATCAAAAAAACAGTAACCAGATTTAAATGTTTTGCACCGAAACCTCTGAACCCCCGACTGTCTTTCGTCGTATTTGATACCTTTTCTGTGCTTTGTCACATTTTAGTTTCATGTTTTGTTGTATTTTGTGGTGTCTTTGTTAACAAAAACACTCTCCTAGTCCAGCTGCATTTGTGGTTTCTGTTCCATATTGCTTTTCTGGATACTTTTGATGGATTTATTTACTTTCAGAGTCCACAATGGTCCTGTAGAAGCAGGTTTTTAAAGGTAAACAAAAGCTAGCTCATCAGCTAAACCCATTAGAGACACTGAAGAGGCACCGAGAGCCCCCACACCTGCAGCACAGGAGGAGGAGCCACAAGAGGAGCTACAGGTACAAGGAAGGGACAAACGAGGAAATGGGGAAAGACTTGTGGAGCTGCAGGAGGACGAGCTGACCAGTGCAGGACACCACGCTCTGAAACAGGGACAAACCCAGGAGGTGCTGCTTCATTTCAGAGGATTAGAGGAGGCAGAGGCAGCCAGGTTAAGGTCATGACCCTCAGTCGCAGCGGCTCAGGACGGACACCTGAACACTTGCCAGTTTTAGTTAAGTTTTGTACAGTTTTTGAGGCTTTCCCCAAGAAGCTTTGAGATTTGGGAGAAAATGTGCTCGGTTCAGGTGGGAGGTTACGTTATGAATGCTAACGCTAACGGGCTAACATCGGCCTAATTATCCGGCCATGTGAGTCACAAATTGAACTTCTGATTTTGTTAGTGACTTTTCATCTTAAGCAGCGTTCGACCCAAACAATTTAAAACACGCTGGTCAAATGCTGAAACGTGTGGCTTTAGTTCGATATAAAGAAGCTCCATCACATTAATCTGGACCAAACATTACTTTAGTTCAGTGACTATGATCAAAGTTTGAGCCTCTTCCTCACAATCACAACAAAGACATGTGTTATAAGGTTTGTTTCCCGCATGGTCGTTCTGCCCAGTCACGGCCCAAAGGACTCTGGGAGATGTAGGAATATGCAGGCGCCGCCCTCCAGCCGGAGCCGGGGCAGCTCAGTGTGGGACGTCGTGGAAGGGGACCTGTACGTCTGCGCTCGAGAGCTACGCGCCCAAACGCCACTCGGGGGCCGGAACTGTCGGCAACACCCACGTCCAGACAAAACCAGAGATGGAGACGGCAAAATGTGACCTGAACTAAAGATCATGCTAGTTTTACTGGGAATAACTCATACATTTAACCGATAACTCAAATATGTCATTCTTAAACACTTTCATGAACTAAAACAGGTCAGAGAAGTCAGAAATTGACATAATATATAAATAGATGCACAAACTAAAGGCTTTAACAGACTAGTCAACATCATTCTAGACCAGGGGTGTCCAAACTTTTTTCATGGGGGGCCACATATTGAAGCATACACGGGGTGAAGGGCCGTAGATCAGTAGTTAGTGCCGCAAAACCTTCGACTAGCAGAGGTTTAAATTGTGCCCCATACGTCTATTTAAGCTTCAAACCTTCATGCCAGCTCTGTCTCACAATACAATGTTAGTTGTTAGGTTTGAATTGTATAGAATTATTACATTTCAAATAAAAAAGGTCCATCTCTGGTGATGTGTACTGATACAGCAAGAGGCCGAGGGCCACCATAAATTGGTCTGAGGTCCGCACTTTGGACACCCCTGTTCTAGACTGTGGAAACCCTGAGCACCACAGTTGTGAGAAACACTGTAATGACTCCATAGTTCGCACACTTTAGTTCAGTTTAAATGTGTTTCGGTGCAAACTCACCTGGGAAATCCCAGACTCGAACTCGTCCGGCTTTTCGCCATTAGGCTTCACTATTTTGGCGCTTGTACTGAACATGGCCTTTGTCTCTGGAGAGAAAAGATACAAAAATATGAGTAAAAACAGGAAACACATGGGTCAAGATGAACCAAGAGATGGTTGTGCTTTAAGTGGCATAAGTTCTGAGTGCATTCCCTAAACCTTGAGACACAAATTTAACAGTAAATCTATAATAATACTTACAGATCAGTTTCAAAATAACTTTAACAGAGAAGCTAAGCACTGACAACCACGTTAACCTACTTCTGCAAGTCTCCCTTTACTGCACAAGCAAATAAAGCACATTTCCCAAAGTAAAAAAGCATAACAGATCACATTTTAACAACCAAAACTGGAAGAAACCCGCATTAGGCACAAAACACCCTGAAAACAGAAGTTAGCATGACTTTCCACGGGCTGCTAACTCAAGGCTAACACATCGCACTCCGTTTTCCTGGGTTTGTAAACATTTCTCTACATTTTTCCAAGCCTGATATCCTCTTTGCGGGTGTTAAACACACACAGAGGGCGAGTATTGCGGTAAAAGTCAGCGCTAGCCCCGGTGCTAACACATGTCCGGCCTGTTATACGAGCGGTTAACGGCTAACACTCCACACACCGCCGCGCTGCTACTACGGCGAAATTCAACCACTTTTAAAAGCCATCGGTGTCATTTATCCGCTCAATCTAACGTATCAAAGCCTTATCTCGGGTTCCGATGCAGAAATGGCGGGATATAAAGGTTTTAAAGTGACTTTTTGAGCAGAAATGCGAGCGCTGGGCGAAATGTCACGACTAACCTCAGTCTACGACGGCCAAGGAAGAGACCGGATCATCGCGAGAGTTGCGTTAATCATAGCGGAGAGGCAGGAGAGGTCTCGCGAGATTCGGAAACGGCACATACAGAAAGGTGCGTTCATATGACACAGGAAAAGTTGATAATTATTAACCTCTTACCCACTTATAAGACCTACAAAACTCATCTAAACAAAAAGATTTTTTCCTACCATTTTGTCACCTTTCTTTTGGTGACTCTTAGGGTGTGTATGTTGGGTTTTTTTTGGGTTTTTTTTGCATTTTTGTCACATATATGTCACTTTTAGTCACTTTTTCATCACCTTTTTATCAAAATTTTGTACCTTTTTTGCCATTTTTTTGTCATATTTTCATAGATTTTTTGTCACTTTTTTTGGTCATTTTTTCATCACTTTTTTATCACATTTTTGTCACTTTTTCATCACTTTTTCATCACATTTTTGTCACATTTTTGTAATTTTTTTGGTCATTTTTTCCTAAAATTTTGGTCACCTTTTTATTACATTTTTGTCACTTTTTTGTCATTTTTTCTTAAAAGTTTTGCCACTTTTTTGTCATTTTTTCATCACTTTTTCATCGCATTTTTGTTACCTTTCTGTTTCTCTTTTGTGTATTTCTTTTTGCATTTTTGTCACGTTTTTGTCGCTCTTTTATTGCGTTTTCATCCTTGTTTCCATCCATTTTTTCAAGAAGCTTTAGATTTGAGTAAAGCTGAACCGGAGAAAACGTGCTCGGTTCAGGGGGGTTAAAGCCAATCCAGCAAAATGATGGAAAACATGGCCTTTTGTTTGTTTTTTGACAAAGTAAATATACTTATAAATACAACGATGGCACAAACGTAATAATAATAATAATGCTATACATTCATAATCAGCTTATGTCCGATGTAAAATTTTAGGTAAATGTATGATTTTTTTGCTGAATAAATAAAATTCTGTGTCTCGCGAATGCAACGTTTAGAGTCATCGCGAGATTTGCCAAGGTTGACAGAACTGCGCTGCTGTTGACAGGGTTGCTCTGACTTCTTTTGGTCTTTTCTTCAACATTTTCCCGCTTTATATCATCAGTTTGAGCGCGGTTTGATCACAGTGTTTGTCAAAGATGTAATGAACGTTTGTCAAGTCGCGTAACAATCTTGTTTTTGATTCGAAAAGGTGAGATTACTTCAGTGACTTGCATCCGCTAGCACCTTTTCCGTTACAATTCACCTTTTTCATTCAGAATCATCATTTAAATACGTTTACCAATCAAGCCGAATCAGACGTATCTTTCGTCTGAACGTCGTGGCCGCAATGTTTCGGAGCTCGGGTTTGCCGCTGTCGTTTTAACCCCGGTTATGTTCAGACTGGGCGGGTTTTTCAGAGCAGTTCGGAAGACGGTCTGGAGCGGCGCTGACGTCATGGCGAAGGGAAAGTGTTACTACGCGGTGAGGAAAGGGTTCAAGCCCGGAGTCTACAAAACGTGGTAAAAACACCTTCCAGTTTGTTATCCGCACATTTGTGGTGATTGAAATTGTATTTAACGAGCTTTGCCTGTTGCCATTCCAAACCTCCTTCACAATAACCTCCATTTAAGCATTTGTTGTTGTCTGAATGCTAACCACGCACTAAATTGTGGTTTTGGGATGGAGAAATAACAAATGTGTTACTTAGCTGGAGTAAAATAGAAAACTTAAGAGTTGTTCATTAAGGAGGGGTTGGTTCTAATTTGTTTTCTCTCTCTAATGCTGATGTTTTGTTTTGTTTTGTTCAGGGACGAATGCAAAGCGCAGGTGGATAAGTTTCCCGCTGCTGTTTATAAGAAGTTCGGTGCAGAGAAAGACGCCTGGGCCTTTTTCAGAGGAGAGAACGCCTGTGCAGCGCCCCCTACAGTGAAAACGGGTGAACTGGGTTTTTATTTTCTTTAGATATAGTTTTTATTTTGAACACGTCAACATATGTAAGTCAGTGAGTGTTTTTTGAGGTCGGGGAAACTCGTATTCCACGTCTTTGGGATGATTTTTCAGCCTGGATTTATTCTTCTCAGCCCAGAGCTCGGAGCCGTCCCCAACGCTTCTCCCCAAACGAGGCCCGGAGCCGCTGGAGTACATCCCCCTGGGGCCGAAGCGGCGCCACGTGAAGGAGGAGGAGCCTGAGGAAACGCCCTCCAAACGCCTGAAGCAGGAGGCCCAGAGCGCGGACGCCTTCACCTACATGGGTAAGGTCTGGGGGCTGAGGTCCAGGGCTAAGGTCCTGGGCTCAGGTCCGGGGGCTCAGGTCCGGGGGCTAAGGCCCGGGGGCTAAGGCCCGGGGGCTAAGGTCCTGGGCTCAGGTCCGGGGGCTCAGGTCCGGGGTTTAAGGTCCGGGGGCTAAGGTCCGGGGTTTAAGGTCCTGGGGCTTAGGTCCGGGGGCTGAGGTCCGGGGGCTAAGGTCCGGGGGTTAAGGTCCGGGGGCTAAGGTCCGGGGGTTAAGGTCCGGGGGCTAAGGTCCTGGGGCTTAGGTCCGGGGGCTTAGGTCCGGGGGCTAAGGTCCGGGGGTTAAGGTCCGGGGGCTAAGGTCCGGGGGTTAAGGTCCGGGGGCTAAGGTCCTGGGGCTAAGGTCCTGGGGCTAAGGTCCTGGGGCTAAGGTCCGGGGGCTAAGGTCCGGGGGCTAAGGTCCGGGGGCTAAGTTCCTGGGGCTAAGTTCCTGGGCTAAGGTCCTGGGCTAAGGTCCTGGGCTAAGGTCCTGGGCTAAGGTCCTGGGCTAAGGTCCTGGGCTAAGGTCCGGGGGTTAAGGTCCGGGGGTTAAGGTCCGGGGGCTAAGGTCCTGGGGCTCAGGTCCGGGGGCTAAGGTCCGGGGCTAAGGTCCTGGGCTAAGGTCCTGGGCTAAGGTCCTGGGCTAAGGTCCTGGGCTAAGGTCCTGGGCTAAGGTCCTGGGCTAAGGTCCTGGGCTAAGGTCCGGGGCTAAGGTCCGGGGTTAAGGTCCGGGGTTAAGGTCCGGGGGTTAAGGTCCGGGGGCTAAGGTCCGGGGGCTAAGGTCCGGGGGCTAAGGTCCGGGGGCTAAGTTCCTGGGGCTAAGGTCCGGGCGACTCTCTGGTGGTAACTCTCCCTGCGTTTCCCCCTGTGGCCTGCAGGGGACAGCGTGGTGGTGTACACAGACGGATGCTGCTCATCCAACGGGAAGAGTTCGGCTCGGGCCGGGATCGGCGTTTACTGGGGCCCACGTCACCCGCTGTCAGTATGAACCTTACTGTGGTAACTATGGTGACGGTGAAAACGCTCCGGCGTGCAGGATTAAACGATGACGTTGTTCTGAGTTTTCTTTGTGAGGTGTTCGTGATGGATTCTTCTCCTTCAGGAACGTGGCGGATCGGCTGGATGGACGACAGACCAATCAGAGAGCGGAGATCCAGGTCAGGCCTCATTAACGACTTTCCCCTGATCTGGCTGGTGTTTATGCAGCTGAAGTGTGGAGTTGAACCCGTGACTCTCTGTGCTCAGGCCGCCTGCAGAGCTCTGGAGCTGGCCAAGGAGAACAACATCCACAAACTGGTGCTGTACACGGACAGCAAGTTCACCATCAACGGTACGAGCCTCGTTTATTCACAAATACTAAAAGACAGGTTTGGTATCCACGTGTAGCACGAAAGGCTGTGACAGAGGTCATCCAGTAATGGGATTACAGGTTGTGGGAGACGGTTTGGAACAGATTTAGAAAAAAAATTAAGTTTGGAAATTTTGGGAACATTAAAAAAATATATATATATTTGGAACGTTTGGAAAATAAAAAAAAGTTTGGAAATTCTGGGAACATTTTGAAAAATAAAACGTTTGGAAAATATTGGAACAGTTTGGAAATGTTGGAAAATGTTTAACATTTTGAAAACGTTGGGAAAGTTTGGGAAAATTTGGAAAAATTATTAACAAGTTTTGAAAATTTTGGACAATTTTGAAAAAGTTCTGAACATTGTGGGGAAATTTTGAAAAAGTGTTTAAAACATGTCTGTCGCTCCCTGGTCGTTCCCGCACTTATTCATTCACGAATACTGACAGTGACACTGACAGTATCCCCGTGTAGCACGAAAGGCTGTAATCCAAATATGGTCATTTCCTCTGTGGGAGACAGCAGCGGCTACAGACTGGAGGAACATGCACATATCCATCAGACTCCACTAGAGGGCGATGTCTCCCATGTGTCTGATAATAAAGCCGGGCTCCTCCTCAGGTGTGACCAGTTGGGTGAAGACCTGGAAGCTGAACGGCTGGAGACTCAAATCTGGAGGAAACATCATCAACAAAGACGACTTCATCAAACTGGACGCGCTGAACGCCGAGCTGCAGGTCACGTGGGTAAGAACCGTAGAACCGAACCACAGAACCACTGAATCACAGAACCACAGATCCACAGACCCACAGAACCAACCACTGAACCACAGAACCAACCACAGAACCACAGAACCAACCACAGACCCACAGACCCACAGACCCACAGACCCACAGACCCACAGAACCACAGAACCACAGAACCACAGAACCACTGAACCACAGAACCACAGAACCACAGACCCACTGACCCACTGACCCACTGACCCACTGACCCACAGACCCACAGACCCTCAGACCCACAGAACCAACCACTGACCCTCAGACCCCACAGAACCACTGACCCACAGACCCACAGAACCACTGACCTTTAAACCCGCGGCCGTTTCAGATGCACATCCCGGGACACGCCGGTTACCACGGGAACGAGGAGGCGGACCGCTTGTCTCGAGAGGGAGCGGCTAAAGCGGCGCCGAGCGAGGACTGAGGAGGAGCCGCTGTTTATGTTTGTCTGAAGAACTTTTATTTTCTGATTTTATTTGTATTTTGATAATAAAGTTTAAAAATCCCCTGCGGTCGTCTGTGATTCCTGCTGTCGGCCACTAGAGGGCGCTGCAGGAGAAGACTGCGTTTATCACAACACCAACAACTCTTTTATTTCAGGAACTATGTTGGAAAGGTCAGGGTCGAGTCTGACATTTATTTATCATATTATTCAGAATAGTATCATAGAAAATACACACAATATGCAGAGTCGGTTTAAGTACAGATACTTCTGGTCAAATATTACTCCAATAAAATTATAAACCTTCATCACCTTTAAAAACTCTGGGCCCGTGGGCACAAAAATATGCTTGAAACTTTAGAAAGAAGGTTTGACTCCTCTATATGCATATAAAAAATATAACATTTTTAACCCTTTCATTGCCAACTCTCTGTTGCAAAGTTACTACAGTCCATTGTCCAAAAACACACACAAAAAAAAAATTTTTTATGTCGCAGCATTTTTTGCAAAACAAAAAAAATAAAGTGCTTGAAACTTTAGAAGGCTATGAAAAAATGAAGGATTGATAATTTTTGAAACTTTTATTTTATTTTGAAGGTCTGACTCTTCACATGTATGAAAATAACATTACTTAAAGCCAGAGCCGTTGGAAGATGTTTTAGTTAGGGGGCGCTGAGGGACAAAATTTACCCCCGAAATACTTTTTCTGTGCATAAATCCTGTTTATTAACCTCTTAACTCCCGCCTGAACCGAGAGCATTTTCTCCAGTTCAGCTTTACCCAAATCCTGTAGGCCAGTGTAACGCCTCATTTGAAAGCTAAGATCTACAAAACTCATCTAAATGGATCTTTTTCCTCACGTCATCACATTTTTTTTCATCACTTTTTTTGTTGGGCAGTCGTCTCATTTTTGTCAAATTTTCGGGACTTTTTTGTCACTTTTTTGTCAAATTATTAGAATTTTTTTGTCAAATTCTTATCACTTTTTCGTCCATTTTTTCTCACTTTTTTCACATTTTCATCATTGTTTTCGTCTCAGTTTTGTCGCTATTTTCACACCTTTTTTCCAGAAGCTTTTGGACTGGGGGTAAAGCTGGAGAAAATGTGCTCGGTTCAGGTGGGAGTTAAGGGGTTGATATTGCCTGCAGTTCACAAACTATCCACCAGGGGGTGCTGCAGCGCCCTCAGCACCCTGGGTTCCCCTTGCTTAAAGCCACACCGCGTAGAATTTTACCCCAAAAATAAAATTGAAATACAACCTTTTATTTTACCATAGATATTTTCAGCATTGAAAAATACCTCAAACAAACATGTGATTATGCTGTGAGCGGCTCAGCTCTCAATTTTCTCCTTAATCTCCAATTTATCGCCTTAACCGAGCTTTGCCCAAATCTAAAAGCTCAAAAGGAAAGCGCCAAAACAGAAAAACGAAAACGAGGATGAACACGGGACAAAAATATGCCGTAAAAAACAGCAACAAAAACGTGACAAAAAAACAACAGCAAAAAAGAGACAAAAACACAACAACAAAGCAATGAAAAAAGCAACAAAAAAGTGATAAAACACAATGACAAAGCCACAAAAGTCATGAAAAAACAACAAAATCATGACAAAAAGTTGCAATCGCTCTTGTAGGTCTTAGCTTTCAAATGAGGCGTTGCACCGTTGCTTCTCCAGTTCAGGAGCTTTTAGATTTGGGTAATGTCAGTATGTATTTGTGCTGTGTGCATTTACGCTCATTTGGGCCACACTGGTCAGAGTCCAGGGCCGGTTTTAAGTCCCGGTCCGGCCCTGCTAAGAGATGACATCACTTTACCGGGAGTGGGTGCGTCTCCGGCTCGTCTCCATGGAGATGTGACGAAAGGCAGTAGAATATGGGATTTAAACAGGTTGGTTTGAAAAAATGTTAACGCAGTGTACCTTTAAAAAAAATGAAACTCAAACCTTTCTGACCCAAAGTTACCGTAGTGCAGGTTCCAAAAATGTTCTGGTCGGGCTGAGTCGACAAGTTGACAAATTTTAACTTTGAAACACATCCCGCGGGTCAAAGTTCACAGACCTCAGGCCGCACCAGCCAGACCTGAAACCTCCCATTTTGCCTTTGACACTTTGGAAATATTTCATTTTTTGGGTCCGAAAGTTTGCAATTAAAGGGTTAAGATGTTTAACCTCTTAACTCCCGCCTGAACCGAGAGGATCTTTTTCCTCACGTCATCACATTTTTTTTTCTCCATCATTTTTTTGTGGGGTATTCAACTCATGTTTGTAGCTTTTTTGTCATTTTTTTAAATCACTTTTTTGTCAATTTTTTGTCATTTTTTTGTCCATTTTTTAATCAAATTTTAGTCATTTTTTGTCACATTTTTGTCAATTTTTTGTCATTTTTTTGTCATTTTTTTTATCAATTTTTTAATCGTTTTTTTGTCATTTTTTGTCACATTTTTGTCATTTTTTGTCAATTTTTTAATCAATTTTTTGTCCATTTTTTTTATCAAATTTTAGTCATTTTTTGTCAATTTTTTGTCAATTTTTTGTCAATTCTTTGTCAATTTTTTTATAAATTTTTTGTCATTTTTTGTCAATTTTTTGTCTTTTTTTTGTCATTTTTTTTGTCATTTTTTGTCACATTTTTGTCAATTTTTGTCAATTTTTTGTCAATTTTTTAATCAATTTTTTGTCATTTTTTTGTCACATTTTTGTCATTTTTTTGTCACATTTTTGTCATTCTTTGGTCATTTTTTCATCCATTTTTCATCACTTTTTTGTCACATTTCCATCATTGTTTTCATCACAGTTTTTTTTCCAGAAGCTTTTGGACTGGGGTAAAGCCAAACTGGAGAAAATGTGCTCGGTTCAGGTGGGAGTTAAGGGGTTAAAAAGTCTGATTATTTTACATGTGTGGAAAGAGGAGAGTCAGAGCTTGAAGATGAGGAAGTATTTCAAGTAAAAAGTACAAATCCTTTTAAGCTCTTTGTTTTTCAGGATCTCTTAACCTCTGAACCTCCACCTGAACTGACCACAACAGTTCAGCTTTACCCGATTCTAGAAGCTCCTTGTAAAGGCGACATAAAGAGAAGGTCCTGCTCTGTCACAGTGATGTTCCTCGGTGAGATCTTCAGAGGAACGTCCTTCCCTCCTGTGCGTAAACATGGTCTCAGGCCCTCGGGGAAAGACTCCGTGAAGCTGAGGAGGTCTGTGTCTGAGTCGGGGTCGCTGAAGGTCAGTGTGTTTGTGCCAAAGTCCAGCTTCACTCGGACTCTCTGCAGCTTCTCCTTCACTGAGAGACGTCTGATTCTGTCTGAGGGAGTAAAGATCAAGTATGTACCTGAAGAGCAACGTATGAACCAGGCTCCCTCCACAGTCTCCTCTCCGCTCTGAACGAACCCGCTCACGCCCACAGACCAGTCCTCGGCCCCCCCGACCTCCACGTCCCAGCTGCGAGTCCCGGAGCAGAACCTCTCAGATCCATCCACACCGTATCTCCTTCTCTCTGGGTTCTGTGGGACCTCCTGCTCCTCTCCTGCTCTCACGGAGCTCAGATCTTCAGACAGGACCAGTGGAGAGGCTGCGGTGTTTGGATCCAGAATCACAGGGTAGAACTGCACCAGGCTCTCCATGTTCCTCCAGATGTTGAAGCCCAGGTTGCCCAGATGTTTGGCCTGGTCTATCAGAGCTCCTGGTCCCATCTGTGGCTCCTCCACCAGGGGGCAGCGCTGCAGCCTCTTGTACTGGAGCAGGAAGGAGGCGTCTGCGGCTCTCAGCAGCTCCTCTGGCTCTGAGACGCTCTGGGACACGGCCTCCATGTCTCTGCTCACGGCCGCCATCATGTCCTTCATCCTCTGAGTCTTCTGCTCCTCTTCCTCCCTCAGAGCCTTCATCCTGGACTCTTCCTCCTCCCTCAGGAACCGGTGCAGCTTCTCAAACTGAGCTCTGATCTGTGTCTGAGCGCGTCGGGCCTGGGCCGTGATATGAGCCTCTGAAGACTCCAACTGTGCTCTGCTCCGATCCAGGACCTGAGGAGAAACATCAGAGAGAGTTAGAAAGAACCAGGACCTGAGGAGAAACATCAGAGAGAGTCAGAAAGAACCAGGACCTGAGGAGAAACATCAGAGAGAGTTAGAAAGAACCAGGACCTGAGGAGAAACATCAGGGAGAGTTAGAAAGAACCAGGACCTGAGGAGAAACATCAGAGAGAGTCAGAAAGAACCAGGACCTGAGGAGAAACATCAGAGAGAGTTAGAAAGAACCAGGACCTGAAACATCAGAGAGAGTCAGAAAGAACCAGGACCTGAGGAGAAACATCAGAGAGAGTTAGAAAGAACCAGGACCTGAAGCATCAGAGAGAGTTAGAAAGAACCAGGACCTGAAACATCAGAGAGAGTCAGAAAGAACCAGGACCTGAGGAGAAACATCAGAGAGAGTTAGAAAGAACCAGGACCTGAAGCATCAGAGAGAGTTAGAAAGAACCAGGACCTGAGGAGAAACATCAGAGAGAGTTAGAAAGAACCAGGACCGGAGGAGAAACATCAGAGAGAGTTAAAGAACCAGGACCTGAGGAGAAACATCAGAGTTAGAAAGAACCAGGACCTGAGGAGAAACATCAGAGAGAGTTAGAAAGAACCAGGACCTGAGGAGAAACATCAGAGAGAGTTAGAGTTAGTTACCTTCAGGTTCTCCTGTACAGGTGTGAGGTCTCTTACCTTCAGGTTCTCCTGTACAGGTGTGAGGTCTTACCTTCAGGTTCTCCTGTACAGGTGTGAGGTCTAACCTTCAGGTTCTCCTGTACAGGTGTGAGGTCTCTTACCTTCAGGTTCTCCTGTACAGGTGTGAGGTCTCTTACCTTCAGGTTCTCCTGTACAGGTGTGAGGTCTCTTACCTTCAGGTTCTCCTGTACAGGTGTGAGGTCTAACCTTCAGGTTCTCCTGTACAGGTGTGAGGTCTTACCTCCAGGTTCTCCTGTACAGGTGTGAGGTCTCTTACCTTCAGGTTCTCCTGTACAGGTGTGAGGTCTCTTACCTTCAGGTTCTCCTGTACAGGTGTGAGGTCTCTTACCTTCAGGTTCTCCTGTACAGGTGTGAGGTCTCTTACCTTCAGGTTCTCCTGTACAGGTGTGAGGTCTCTCCTCAGCTGCTCTCTCAGCTCCTGAGCCGCCTCCTCGATGGGTCTGAAGCTGTGGTCTTTGTGAGTCCTGGAGTCTCTGCAGACCTGGCAGACCAGCTCCTGATGGTCCTCACAGAAGAGCCGCAGCTCCTCAGAGTGAAGACTGCACTCAGGCAGAGCTGGAGGTGGAGATGTTTGCCTTCTCTCCTCTGTGAACGTCTCCACCAGGTTCAGTGGAGGATCCATGTAGATATGGTCCTTACAGACTGGGCAGGTCCTCAGACAGGTCTTCAGGGGGTTGTTCTCCAAACAGACCTTATAGAAGCTGTGGCTGCAGCTCAGAAGAACAGGATCTCTGAGGAGCTCACAGCAGATGGGACAGTTCAGGTCCTGCTCCAGCCCAGACGCCTGATGATCAAACTGAGACCACAGACAGAGGAACATTTACGGAACAGAGAATCTCATGATCCTCCTCACACGTGTGGACTTTAGAGGAAAACATGTAAATGTATGAATCTATATTCACTTAATCGTCTCTATGAAGTCTGATGGTTTTGTTTTGAAAAAGAGCAGAAGAACAGCTGCAGAGCATTTGACTCGAGACTCACCTCAGTCCAGTCGCAGCAGAGTCTTCAGTCTTCAGAGTCTTCAGAGTCTTCAGAGTCTTCAGAGTCTTCAGTCTTCAGAGTGAGTGCTGAGTCCTCACAGTCGTCAGCAGCAGCTCTCTCTCCGTCTCTGTCTCTCTCTCCGTTTCCTGGTCTGGGAGGGGGCGTGTCCACAGACTGGGGGCGTGTCCACAGACTGGAGGCGTGTCCAGTGACTCAACACAAACCTCTGGCACAGCTGTTTTTTTAAAGACACAGGTCCCATGTGTAGTTCTGTGGCAGATTCAGGGCCGTCGTGCTGCTGTCCGTCCACCAGGGGGAGACTGGGGCCTGTGGTGACGCTGCCTTCACGTGCAGTGGGAATGTTCTGTTTCTGTGAGAGCAGATGCTTCTGTCGCCGTGGGAGACGAGCTGTGATGGATGGGTTTCTCAGTTTCCACGACGACTGCCCGACATCCCATAATAACACTGAGATCCTCCAGCAAAGACAAGCCTCCACAGTCAAAGTAAATCTACTCCAGTACTTCAGTAGAGACTTTACTCGAGTAGTATTACTAGGTCCAGTCTAAGTACAAACCTGTGGGGAATACTTTTACTTTTACTCTTTGCTTATTAAGTACATTTGAGAGTAATAGAATTTTAATGTGACACTTTTACTTTTGAATACTTGAATACCAGTGTTGTTGGGATTACTGCATAAAAGTAACTTCTGTCCAAACTCTTCTCCTGACCCAGGACTGTCCAAACTGATCTATGAAACATCACATACATGACACACGTGAGTCTTTTATGTCTAATAACATGAGAGAAAAGCCTCATGAGGACCAGAGAAACATGATCCAAAATGACTGGAAAATTAGGAAAACTGTGATAGTGAAGATGTGAAGATGTTTCCTGGATGTGTGAGACGTCTCTGGTGAAGCTCAGTGTCCTTCAGGAGAGAGAAATCTAAATCTAAATAACTCTGTGTTCCTCACTTACTGTTACAGGAGCAAATAAATAAATAAATACACTAACGACCTTCATCACTATGGAAACATGAGGCTGTAGGAGAAACACCCAGGCCTCAGAGATGTTCCAGACCCAGGACACTCAGATCAGGAACATCACACGTGTGAAAACACCGGCTCCTCAGCATCGGCTCCTCAGTATCGGCTCCTCAGTATCGGCTCCTCAGTATCGGCTCCTCAGTATCGGCTCCTCAGTATCGGCTCCTCAGTATCGGCTCCTCAGTATCTGCTCCTCAGTATCGGCTCCTCAGTATCGGCTCCTCAGCATCGGCTCCTCAGTATCGGCTCCTCAGCATCGGCTCCTCAGCATCGGCTCCTCAGCATCGGCTCCTCAGTATCGGCTCCTCAGTATCGGCTCCTCAGCATCGGCTCCTCAGTATCGGCTCCTCAGTATCGGTTCCTCAGTATCGGCTCCTCAGTATCGGCTCCTCAGCATCGGCTCCTCAGCATCGGCTCCTCAGTATCGGCTCCTCAGCATCGGCTCCTCAGCATCGGCTCCACAGCATCGCGGCTCCTCAGTATCGGCTCCTCAGTATCGGCTCCTCGGCATCGGCTCCTCGGCATCGGCTCCTCAGTATCGGCTCCTCAGTATCGGCTCCTCAGTATCGGCTCCTCAGTATCGGCTCCTCAACATCGGCTCCTCAGTATCGGCTCCTCAGTATCGGCTCCTCAGCATCGGCTCCTCAGCATCGGCTCCTCAGTATCGGCTCCTCAGCATCGGCTCCTCAGCATCGGCTCCTCAGTATCGGCTCCTCAGTATCGGCTCCTCAGCATCGGCTCCTCAGTATCGGCTCCTCAGTATCGGCTCCTCAGCATCGACTCCTCAGCATCGGCTCCTCAGTATCGCCTCCTCAGTATCGGCTCCTCAGCATCGACTCCTCAGCATCGGCTCCTCAGTATCGCCTCCTCAGTATCGGCTCCTCAGCATCGACTCCTCAGCATCGACTCCTCAGTATCGCCTCCTCAGTATCGCCTCCTCAGTATCGGCTCCTCAGCATCGACTCCTCAGTATCGCCTCCTCAGTATCGGCTCCTCAGCATCGGCTCCTCAGTATCGGCTCCTCAGTATCGGTTCCTCAGTATCGGCTCCTCAGTATCGGCTCCTCAGCATCGGCTCCTCAGCATCGGCTCCTCAGTATCGGCTCCTCAGCATCGGCTCCTCAGCATCGGCTCCACAGCATCGCGGCTCCTCAGTATCGGCTCCTCAGTATCGGCTCCTCGGCATCGGCTCCTCGGCATCGGCTCCTCAGTATCGGCTCCTCAGTATCGGCTCCTCAGTATCGGCTCCTCAGTATCGGCTCCTCAACATCGGCTCCTCAGTATCGGCTCCTCAGTATCGGCTCCTCAGCATCGGCTCCTCAGCATCGGCTCCTCAGTATCGGCTCCTCAGCATCGGCTCCTCAGCATCGGCTCCTCAGTATCGGCTCCTCAGTATCGGCTCCTCAGCATCGGCTCCTCAGTATCGGCTCCTCAGTATCGGCTCCTCAGCATCGACTCCTCAGCATCGGCTCCTCAGTATCGCCTCCTCAGTATCGGCTCCTCAGCATCGACTCCTCAGCATCGGCTCCTCAGTATCGCCTCCTCAGTATCGGCTCCTCAGCATCGACTCCTCAGCATCGACTCCTCAGTATCGCCTCCTCAGTATCGCCTCCTCAGTATCGGCTCCTCAGCATCGACTCCTCAGTATCGCCTCCTCAGTATCGGCTCCTCAGCATCGGCTCCTCAGTATCGGCTCCTCAGCATCGGCGTAGGACATGGAGCACCTGGAGAAACCCCCCTGTGCCACCGTGCTAACCGCCGTGCCCCGTGACCTCCCCATGACCCCGTGACCTCCCCATGACCCCGTGACCTCCCCATGACCCCGTGACCTCCCCATGACCCCGTGATCAGCCCCGCCCCCTCCTGACCCTGAAGGACGAGGCCAGGCTGAGGTTTGAAGAGCGTTTATTGACAGCAGCAGTGTTTTCACAACAAACAAAAATCCACTGGTATGAGTTTAAACGGAAACATGCCCCGGTCACAAAGTACTGGCCCCCAAAAGTACTGCAGTACGCGCAGCAGGAAAAGTCCCAGTACTGCGCGGTCGTCGTCGGTGAGTACTTCAAAAATGGCAGAAATTAGTTTGTGCTTTATTCATTTCAAAAAACATCAAGGTCGGTCGAAATGTACAGGAAATAAAAGGAAAGCTTCTCAGGAAAACTCCTTCAGGTTCACGCCGCACATTTCCAACACATAAATAAATACAAGAAATAAAAAAATATGTCGTCATTTTGGATAAATATTGTAAAAAAAACACTTAAAAATGATAGTCAACTTTTAAAAAAATGATAGAATAATCCGCAGCTGTTCCTTATGGCAACGTATTACATTCACTTGAATAATGAAAGTTTCTGTTTTAATGAGAACATGTTAGGGACCGTCAACAAATTACTTAACTCTATGGAAAAACATCCCCCATAACCGCCATAACCAGGAACATTTTCTCCAGTTCGACTTTATTTTTATGAGGAATATAATCCTGTTTGTACTCGGGACAGTGAGGATATTTTTGTATTTTTTTTGGTAAATTTTTGGTAAATTTTTGGTCAAATTTTTTGTCACTTTTTTGTCATTTTTTTGGTCATTTTTTTTGGTCATTTTTGTGACATTTTGTGACATTTTTGCCACTTTTTCATCAATTTTTCATCAATTTTTTGTCAAACTTTTCTCACTTTTTTGTCACATATTCATCATTGTTTTCGTCAACTTTTTGTCAATTTTCTATCACATTTTGGTCGTTTTTTCGTCTAATTTTTGTATTTTTTTGGTCATTTTTTTGTCAATTTTATGCCACTTTTTTGTCACTTTTTTGCCACTTTTTTATCCATTTTTCATCAATTTTTTGTCACTTTTTTGTCAAACTTTTCTCACTTTTTTGTCACATTTTCATCATTGTTTTCGTCAACTTTTTGTCCATTTTCTATCACATTTTTGTCATTTTTTCGTCTAATTTTTGTATTTTGTTTTTCAATTTTTTGTCACTTTTTCATCCATTTTTCGTCACTTTTTTTGTCACATTTCCATCATTGTTTTCGTCTCAGTTTTGTTGCTTTTTCTCACCTTTTTTCCAGAAGCTTTTGGATTGGGGTAAAGCCAAACTGGAGAAAATGTGCTCGGTTCAGGTGGGAGTTAAGGGTTAAAGGGGTTAGATGCAAGTTGGCTATTTTATACTCACTACTGCCACCTCAGGTCATACGTGTAACTGCAGCTTCTACATTAAACTCGTGCATGACGGCACTTCAGACCAGAATTAACACCGTTTTGAGTGACAGGGCAGGATTTTAGAGGCAGTTGTGGTGAACAGGTCTGAGCTCATTCTACACATGAGGACATGGAGGAACATGTCGGGGAGGAAAATACTTAATTTAACACTTGTGACGAAAAGTGACGAAAAATTTACAAAAAATGACAAAAATATTACGAAAAAATTACAAAAATGAGACAAAAAATCAACAAAAAATGAAGAAAAAAAAATTACAAAAAAGTTACAAAAATGACTTGAATACCAATTTTTTTTTTTAACACTTGTGACGAAAAGTGACGAAAAATTGACAAAAAATGGACAAAAAATGACAAAAAAATTACGAAAAAATGACAAAAATCTGACAAAAAATGACAAAAATGTGACAAAAATGAAAAAAAAAATGAAGAAAAAAAAATTACTAAAAAGTTGCAAAAATGAGTTGAATACCCCCCCAAAAAAGGATGGAAAAAAATCTGATGACGTGAGGAAAAAGATCCACTTAGATGAGTTTTGTAGGTCTTAGCTTTCAAATGAGGCGTTACACTGGCCTACAGGATTTGGGTAAAGCTGAACTGGAGAAAATGCTCTCGGTTCAGGCGGGAGTTAAGAGGTTAATATCAGTCACCGGGTCCAGGATCTTTCTGTTCTAGACCAAAAATGTCCTCAAAAACAAAATTATTTTTCCTCCATACAATAGTATTGGCCTTTAGAACGCTGTGATGTCATCTGCCACCCAGTGAAACGTCTCATTTGAAAGCTAAGACCTACAAAACTCATATAAGCTACTTGGTTTGGGGTCACTGGGTCAAATGTCCCTCCAGATATTGATGTAAAATGACTTTGTTTCCCATTGAGTTGCTGGTATGGTTATTTGTTTACGGTCCCTAACCCCAGCACAAAGCACAAACATTTGTTGACGCTCCCTAACCCCAGCACAAACCTGCTCAGAATCTCCCGGTGCTGGAATCTAGGGCATAAAAACAGAAGCTTAAATGAGCCAAACGAATGCAGTACGTTGACGTAGTTTCCAAACTGAACTGGGATTTGAAAACTTCTCCGATTCTTCCAGGATTCTCCGCATTGACTTTTGATTTTTCACAGTTCGAGCTTCACAGATTTCTGACAGATAAAGTGCATGCATTTCCTCCGAGGCCGCGCGCCGCTCGCCTCCGTCCAAAGGAGGGACTTTTTTTCTTTTCTTTTCTTTTCACTTCCTCCAGAAACGACGGAGTAAAAGGTTTGAGGCGTCGCCGCGTGGCTCAGGTTCACATTCAGAACGACAGGTTTGTACAGTTTACCACAAAAACACGCTGGACACAGACTGAGAGGGGGCGGGGCTTCATTACGTTTACTTCTGGGGTTAGAATAACGGATAAAACGTGATTATTTTCTTAATTGTGTGGAAAATAGCACTTAAAATATGAGGATGTGACTTTTTGTCAGCATTGCCCTGATGGTCGGCTCCCGTTTGGGTTTGTGCTTATTGGAGAAGACGACGTGTTTTCTGAAGCTCCTGGGTGGACCTGGAGTAGCCCCGCCCACCTGGCCCAGAGGGAAACAGGGAGGAGCAGCAGAGGGTAGAGTTAGGGGCCGGGTGGGGCCCCGGGGCCTGTGGTACCATTAAGCTGGGCCTGAGCTTCGAGCTGCACATTTTGGCAAAACGTTCAACAGTCCCGACCAGGGCCGGATTTAAGTCGAATGGGCCCCGGGGCTAAAGGTTTTCGGGCCCCCATATCGTCTATGACTTAAACATGTTCAAGTAACTAATTGAACATATTCTAGTTTAAAAATATAAACATAATGACCCCAGTTTGAGCTCCGTGGCCCTCGCGGAAGAACCTTTGCTACGGCCAGACTGGAGGGGGGGCTCATTTAAGAGCGGGGTCTGGGGGTCCTCCCACAGAGATCCTGTTTATTTTAATGGTGCAATTTGGTGCATTCTCGTGCAGTTTAACAAACCAATAGGTGCATTTACTTTGAGAAAATGGTTCAGACCTGGTTTAGGCTTAGTTTAGACCTGGTTTAGACTTGGTTTAGTCTTAGTTTAGTCTTAGTTTAGTCTTAGTTTAGTCTTAGTTTAGTCCTGGTTTAGACCTGGTTTAGACTTAGTTTAGTCCTGGTTTAGACTTGGTTTAGTCTTAGTTTAGTCCTGGTTTAGACTTAGTTTAGTCTTAGTTTAGTCCTGGTTTAGACCTGGTTTAGACTTAGTTTAGTCTTAGTTTAGTCCTGGTTTATACTTAGTTTAGTCTTAGTTTAGTCCTGGTTTATACTTAGTTTAGTCTTAGTTTAGTCCTGGTTTAGTCCTGGTTTAGTCCTGGTTTAGACTTGGTTTAGTCTTAGTTTAGTCCTGGTTTAGACTTAGTTTAGTCTTAGTTTAGTCCTGGTTTAGACTTAGTTTAGTCTTAGTTTAGTCTTAGTTTAGTCCTGGTTTATACTTAGTTTAGTCTTAGTTTAGTCCTGGTTTAGACTTGGTTTAGTCCTGGTTTAGTCCTGGTTTAGTCCTGGTTTAGTCCTGGTTTAGACTTGGTTTAGTCTTAGTTTAGTCTTAGTTTAGTCCTGGTTTAGACTTGGTTTAGTCCTGGTTTAGACCTGGTTTAGACTTAGTTTAGTCTTAGTTTAGTCCTGGTTTAGACTTGGTTTAGTCCTGGTTTAGACCTGGTTTAGTCCTGGTTTAGACCTGGTTTAATCCTGGTTTAGACCTGGTTCAGTCTTAGTTTAGACTTAGTTTAGTTCTGGTTTAGTCCTGGTTTAGTCCTGGTTTAGACTTAGTTTAGTCCTGGTTTAGTCTTAGTTTAGTCCTGGTTTAGTCTTAGTTTAGTCCTGGTTTAGTCTTAGTTTAGTCCTGGTTTAGTCTTAGTTTAGTCCTGGTTTAGTCTTAGTTTAGTCCTGCTTTAGACCTGGTTTAGTCTCAGGTACATGTGAGGGAGTCTGCAAAGGGAGAGGGAACTCTCTTCTTTTCTCCTTATGTCCAGGGGCCCCTCAGGCTGCCGGGCCCCTGGGCTTGGCCCCTGTAAGCCCTGCATAAATCCGGCCCTGGTCCCAGCTCTAGAGTCGGACG
Source organism: Gobius niger (assembly GCF_951799975.1). NCBI lineage: Eukaryota > Metazoa > Chordata > Actinopteri > Gobiiformes > Gobiidae > Gobius > Gobius niger. The sequence goes on from NC_136866.1 coordinate 30,017,147, forward strand.
TGTTCGAGGCGCTGGAGGCATTGGAGGCGCTGGACGTGTGTCCAAAGCTTGAAAAGAGTTTCAGATCTTGCTACGAGACCTAGACGCTCCTAGAAGCTGGTCCAGCACAGACTAAAGCACACGCCTTTGACGTGTTTGGTGCACACGCCTTTGACGTGTTTGGTGAGAACATGCCGGAGGTTTACAGCCTCCATGTTTACGGCGTCAGTGAGGCCCGGGTTTAAACACACTGTGTCTGTGGAAACGTTGGTTCTGGAGCTCGTCCCGTCTCAGTCTGTGTCTGACCCTGTAAAGTCTCCAAGAAAAACCTCCACAATCTACGTATCTACAAACACCAGCTTCACTTTTCTCGTTAAAACCAACACCGAGATCGGAAAAAAAAGCACCAAACTCGCGCCGTCTGTGCAAATCGTCGTCCGCGTCCCGTTGATTGTAGTAAAACATTTGTACAAAACGCATTTGAGTAAAAACCTCCTCGCACTCGTCTTTAAGAAATTGCATATTCCCCGAAAACGCAAATCCTAACCGAGCTAATATTGCTAACGCTAAACCGCTAACGCAATTCAAAATGGCGGATTGTCTCCTTTTCTTTTCCCGCTGGTCTTTTCCTCCAAACGCGTGAACACAAAGTCGAAGCACCGTAGAAAATGATGGTCACGTTTACACCAACACAGAGTTTTAGAGTCCGTCAGACTTTAAAGCCGTAAAAAAACCTCTTGGATTTTTCCCAGTGATTGCCCTTCAGGTATTTTTGTCTTTTTTCATAATAAATTAATAAATAGGAAATGGAGCGAGCGGTAGATACAGATATACAGATGTACAGATGTAAACACACGGTGCCAAAGTCGTATGAAGATTTACAAAATGTTCTTAAAGCGTGAAAAAAATCAATAGAAAATGGTTTCACAGTAAGGCTGCCTCACACGCGTGTTCTCCTCGTCACGGGAATCATCACGGGAATCACAGACACGGCAGTTCTTTAGGCACAAACTCAGGTTTTAGCTCAATCGTTTGGTGACGCTGAGACGCTGCAGGTGAAGACGGGAAACTGAATCATCAGTGACGTCAATGTGAAACGTCTGTATGAAGATAGAGCCTCAAAGCTTAACGTTTGTGAAGCGGTGACGTCACAGATGTGCGAGAAACTGCAAAAAACTTTAAAACCACAATCAATATTTGTGAAACTCCACAGAGAGTTACTGAACCTACTTATTTCTCAGACTCATTAGCCAAACATGCTGAACCTACTGCTATAAAAGTCATATTTACCTAAATCTGTACTTCCGGGTTAGGGGAGATAAATGCTAACGCTGCTACGCTAACCTAGGAAGTAGTGACTTTAGTAAATAATACTTTTTAGCAGTAGCTGCGGCATTTTTGACTCACGAGTCTCAGAAATAAGTTGGTTCAGTAACTCTCTGCTGAGTTTCAGAAATATTGATTATTGTTTTCAAGAGTTTTTAATGTTTTTTTCTCGCATATTCACACTTAAAGGGGGGGTATTCTGCAAAATGGACTTTTTCAAGCTTTCCATCCTGTTATTCTGTCATTCCCTCATTAAAAACATGGCTGAAGTGTTGCCTTGGCACATTCACGGATTTCTGAGTAATCTGTAAAAACTCTGATGGCGGCCATTTTAGGGATAGGTTTGCCTGAGTCCTCCTAGGAACGCCCCCACCTCCTGGAGACGCCTCCGAGCTTTCGTCACCAGCCGAGTAACCAACCACTGCTCCTCAGCAGAACCCCCTCCCCACTGATGCCACAGACAGCGTGTGGAGGGGGCGTGTCTAAAGGCTCAGAGGTTCTTAAAGAGACAGAGGCCTATTTCAAGACAGTCACTACAGCCATTTTGAGAGAGACATTTTATACAAGGCAGTTATTCTAATTTACTGCATTTACAGACCAACAGAAGGTTTGTCATCATTGTAGTGAGATATAGACTGGAGCTATGGGACTGGAAAAAGCAGAACACCCCCTCTTTAACAAACGTGTGGTACTGTTTTTATGTTGTTGTTTATTTAAAGCAGTACTAAGTAACTCTTGCCCCTAGAGGCCATGAGCTCCACTGCAGGTGTCGTACATGTTGTGTTTTTTACTCATTAATTGTCTGTGAGAGTAAATACTTCACAGAAAAGACAAAGGGACAGAGGGAAATTGTTCATCCAGTTACATAATGGAGATCATTGTTTTTCTCTCAAACTTGGCTGTAAATACTGTTTAAGTGGCGCTAGCCCACAGTTAGCTTTACCCGTTAGCCTGGTAGCGTCTTTTTCATGATTCCATTAGTGTGCATTGGTTGTTCCGGTATTATTCTGGCCAGAGACCCCCCAGTCATCCCATTAACACTTGTATTACCCCCACAGGGACTTCGGGAAGAATTTATTAAAGCAAACAACTTACTTAGTGCTGCTTTAAGGGTCTTAGTTGGAATTTGCAATATTTACGGCGATTGCAGTGATTGAGTTGTGTATGAACTTGTATCACAAGTGCAAACTGAAGCTTATGTGAAGGATAAGTACGTTAAATAACTTTTGATTCCACACTTCTGTAGATCATTTTCACCAGGTTAACTTTGGAGGAAACAGGACAGGAAATGGGACGTTCGGGTCATCGCTACGGCAACACCGTGAAAAATACGGCCCGGGTGTGATTGACTTTTTTGATCGAAACGACCAAATGAAATTTTGTGCCAAATTATTACAATTTTCGTAAAACTAAAATTTGAACCCTCCATAGACGTGCACTTAAACCTGCACACATTCAAATCCTCCTGGAGAAAACGACCGTCACCACTGAGTGAAAAGTCTGTATTTTCACCTGCAGAGTCTGGCCTTCAGCAGGCCTGGCCTTCAGCAGGTCTGACCTTCAGCAGGTCTGGCCTTCAGCAGGTCTGACCTTCAGCAGGTCTGACCTTCAGCAGGTCTGGCCTTCAGCAGGTCTGACCTTCAGCAGGTCTGACCTTCAGCAGGTCTGGCCTTCAGCAGGTCTGGCCTTCAGCAGGTCTGGCCTTCAGCAGGTCTGGCCTTCAGCAGGTCTGACCTTCAGCAGGTCTGGCCTTCAGCAGGTCTGACCTTCAGCAGGTCTGGCCTTCAGCAGGTCTGACCTTCAGCAGGTCTGGCCTTCAGCAGGTCGGGCAGAGATTTGCTTTGCGTTGTAGTGAAATTGTCTGGATCTGTGGCTTGTAGAGTTTGGCACATGCTCTGTGGATCAGGGCTTGTTTTGTAACTAAAAAGACGTGATGATGTAGAGACAGCCTTACTGTAAAGTAAAAACTATAGACTCCAAAGAACCCCGAGGAATGAGACCACCTGCAGGGGGCGCTACACCAGAGAGTCGTGGAGCAGAACCCTGAAACCTGGGCTCCAGAGTGCTGTTCCTCTAATGCGCTACACCTGTATGTCCTCCTCCAGGGGGCGCTACACCTGTATGTCCTCCTCCAGGGGGCGCTACACCTGTATGCCCTGCACGGCCTGGCGGATGCTCTCCAGCAGGGCCTTGTTCTCCGGAGTACTGCAGTACTGCTCATGGTGCGTGTACATGTCGGTCAGCGTGGTCACGTACGCGTCGAAGTTCTGCTCGTTCATCGGCTCCTGCGGAGACACAAGAGAAAGAGGTTAGAGTACGAGTACGAGTAAGAGTACAAGTACGAGTACGAGTAAGAGTAAGAGTACGAGTACGAGTACAAGTACAAGTACAAGTACGAGGAAGAGTACGAGTAACAGTAACACAAGAGAGAGAGAGGTAAGAGTACAAGTACAAGCACGAGTACAAGTAACAGTAACACAAGAGAGCGAGAGGTAAGAGTACGAGTACGAGTACGAGTACGAGTACAAGTACTAGTACGAGTGAGAGTACGAGTACAAGTACAAGTACGAGTACAAGCAACAGTAACACAAGAGAGCGAGAGGTAAGAGTACAAGTACAAGTGACAGTAACACAAGAGAGCGAGAGGTAAGAGTACGAGTACAAGTACAAGTGACACAAGAGAGCGAGAGGTAAGAGTACAAGTACAAGTACAAGTGACAGTAACACAAGAGAGCGAGAGGTTAGAGTACGAGTACGAGGAAGAGTACGAGTACGAGTAAGAGTACGAGTACGAGTAACAGTAACACAAGAGAGCGAGAGGTAAGAGTACAAGTACGAGTAAGAGTACGAGGAAGAGTACGAGTACGAGGAAGAGTACGAGTACGAGGAAGAGTACGAGTACGAGTACAAGTAACAGTAACACAAGAGAGCGAGAGGTTAGACTACAAGTACGAGTAAGAGTACGAGTACAAGTACAAGTAACAGTAACACAAGAGAGCGAGAGGTAAGAGTACGAGTACGAGTACAAGTACGAGTACGAGTAAGAGTATGAGTACGAGGAAGAGTACGAGTACAAGTAACAGTACCATGTGTGGCAGTTGGATGTTGACACAGTATACAGATATAGTATAAAGTACCATGTGGGGCAGTTGGATGTTGGTGCAGTATATAGATATAGTATAAAGTACCATGTGTGGCAGTTGGATGTTGACACAGTATATAGATATAGTATAAAGTACCATGTGTGGCAGTTGGATGTTGACACAGTATACAGATATAGTATAAAGTACCATGTGGGGCAGTTGGATGTTGGTGCAGTATACAGATATAGTATAAAGTACCATGTGTGGCAGTTGGATGTTGGTGCAGTATACAGATATAGTATAAAGTACCATGTGTGGCAGTTGGATGTTGGTGCAGTATATAGATATAGTATAAAGTAGCATGTGTGGCAGTTGGATGTTGACACAGTATATAGATATAGTATAAAGTACCATGTGTGGCAGTTGCATGTTGGTGCAGTATATAGATATAGTATAAAGTAGCATGTGGGGCAGTTGGATGTTGGTGCAGTATATAGATATAGTATAAAGTAGCATGTGTGGCAGTTGGATGTTGACACAGTATATAGATATAGTATAAAGTACCATGTGTGGCAGTTGCATGTTGGTGCAGTATATAGATATAGTATAAAGCACCATGTGTGGCAGTTGGATGTTGACACAGTATATAGATATAGTATAAAGTACCATGTGTGGCAGTTGGATGTTGGTGCAGTATACAGATATAGTATAAAGTACCATGTGTGGCAGTTGGATGTTGGCGCAGTATACAGATATAGTATAAAGTACCATGTGTGGCAGTTGGATGTTGACACAGTATACAGATATAGTATAAAGTACCATGTGTGGCAGTTGGATGTTGGTGCAGTATATAGATATAGTATAAAGTACCATGTGTGGCAGTTGGATGTTGGCGCAGTATACAGATATAGTATAAAGTACCATGTGTGGCAGTTGCATGTTGGTGCAGTATATAGATATAGTATAAAGTACCATGTGTGGTAGTTGGATGTTGACACAGTATACAGATATAGTATAAAGTACCATGTGTGGCAGTTGGATGTTGACACAGTATACAGATATAGTATAAAGTACCATGTGGGGCAGTTGGATGTTGGTGCAGTATATAGATATAGTATAAAGTACCATGTGTGGCAGTTGGATGTTGACACAGTATACAGATATAGTATAAAGTACCATGTGGGGCAGTTGGATGTTGGTGCAGTATATAGATATAGTATAAAGCACCATGTGTGGTAGTTGGATGTTGACACAGTATACAGATATAGTATAAAGTACCATGTGTGGCAGTTGGATGTTGGTGCAGTATATAGATATAGTATAAAGTACCATGTGGGGCAGTTGGATGTTGGTGCAGTATATAGATATAGTATAAAGTACCATGTGGGGCAGTTGGATGTTGACACAGTATACAGATATAGTATAAAGTACCATGTGTGGCAGTTGGATGTTGACACAGTATACAGATATAGTATAAAGTACCATGTGTGGCAGTTGGATGTTGACACAGTATACAGATATAGTATAAAGTACCATGTGTGGCAGTTGGATGTTGACACAGTATACAGATATAGTATAAAGTACCATGTGTGGCAGTTGCATGTTGGTGCAGTATATAGATATAGTATAAAGTACCATGTGTGGCAGTTGGATGTTGACACAGTATACAGATATAGTATAAAGTACCATGTGTGGCAGTTGGATGTTGACACAGTATACAGATATAGTATAAAGTACCATGTGTGGCAGTTGCATGTTGGTGCAGTATATAGATATAGTATAAAGTACCATGTGTGGCAGTTGGATGTTGACACAGTATACAGATATAGTATAAAGTACCATGTGTGGCAGTTGGATGTTGACACAGTATACAGATATAGTATAAAGTACCATGTGTGGCAGTTGCATGTTGGTGCAGTATACAGATATAGTATAAAGTACCATGTGTGGCAGTTGGATGTTGGTGCAGTATACAGATATAGTATAAAGTACCATGTGGGGCAGTTGGATGTTGGCCAGGCTGGTGATGAGCGTCTGGCTGAGGTTGGCCAGTTCGTGCAGCAGTGAGTCGTTCTGCTGTTCGATCACCTTGTTCTCCTCCTCCAGAGACTTCAGGCTGGTCTCCATGGTGGTGATCTGCACACGTCAGAACACGTCAGAGTCAGAGTCACACGTGTCAGAGTCAAGGCACACGTGTCAGAGTCACACGTGTCAGAGTCACACGTGTCAGAGTCACACGTGTCAGAGTCACACGTGTCAGAGTCATGGCACACGTGTCAGAGTCACACGTGTCAGAGTCACACGTGTCAGAGTCACACGTGTCAGAGTCACACGTGTCAGAGTCATGGCACACGTTTCAGAGTCACACGTGTCAGAGTCATGGTACACACGTGTCAGAGTCACACGTGTCAGAGTCACACGTGTCAGAGTCATGGCACACGTTTCAGAGTCACACGTGTCAGAGTCATGGTACACACGTGTCAGAGTCACACGTGTCAGAGTCACACGTGTCAGAGTCATGGCACACGTGTCAGAGTCATGGCACACACGTGTCGTATGTCGGTAAGTCCGTGTTCAGAGACGGCACCTGAGTCCGGAGCTTGATCATGTCGGACTCCACTCGACCGTTGGACTCGCTCAGGTCTTTGATCTCCTCGTCCAGCTGCTTGATCTCCTCGTCGTTCTCGATCCCTGGGAGACGTTAGCATCAGGAACGTTAGCATCAGGATCATTAGCATCAGGAACGTTAGCATCAGGAACATTAGCATCAGGAACATTAGCATCAGGAACATTAGCATCAGGAACAATAGCATCAGGAACATTAGCATCAGGAACGTTAGCATCAGGAACGTTAGCATCAGGAACATTAGCATCAGGAACGTTAGCATCAGGAACGTTAGCATCAGGAACATTAGCATCAGGGACGTTAGCATCAGGAGCGTTAGCATCAGGAACGTTAGCATCAGGAAAATTAGCATCAGGATCATTAGCATCAGGATCGTTAGCATCAGGAACGTTAGCATCAGGATCATTAGCATCAGGAACATTAGCATCAGGAACATTAGCATCAGGAACGTTAGCATCAGGAACGTTAGCATCAGGAACGTTAGCATCAGGAACATTAGCATCAGGAACATTATCATCAGGATCATTAGCATCAGGAACATTATCATCAGGAACGTTAGCATCAGGAACGTTAGCATCAGGAACATTAGCATCAGGAACATTAGCATCAGGAACGTTAGCATCAGGAACATTATCATCAGGAACGTTAGCATCAGGAACATTAGCATCAGGAACATTAGCATCAGGAACATTAGCATCAGGAACGTTAGCATCAGGAACATTAGCATCAGGAACATTAGCATCAGGAACGTTAGCATCAGGAACGTTAGCATCAGGAACATTAGCATCAGGAACATTAGCATCAGGAACATTAGCATCAGGAACGTTAGCATCAGGAACATTAGCATCAGGAACCTTAGCATCAGGAACATTAGCATCAGGAACGTTAGCATCAGGAACATTAGCATCAGGAACATTAGCATCAGGAACATGAGCATCAGGAACGTTAGCATCAGGAACATTAGCATCAGGAACATTAGCATCAGGAACGTTAGCATCAGGAACGTTAGCATCAGGAACGTTAGCATCAGGAACATTAGCATCAGGAACATTAGCATCAGGAACGTTAGCATCAGGAACATTAGCATCAGGATCATTAGCATCAGGAACATTAGCATCAGGAACATTAGCATCAGGATCATTAGCATCAGGATCATTAGCATCAGGAACAGTAGCATCAGGAACATTAGCATCAGGAACATTAGCATCAGGATCATTAGCATCAGGAACGTTAGCATCAGGATCATTAGCATCAGGAACATTAGCATCAGGATCATTAGCATCAGGATCATTAGCATCAGGAACTCTCTGTGATGAAGGTAAACATGAACAGACCTTTGCTGGCTCTCTGCTTCAGCGTGATCATGTCCATCCCGGTCAGTCTGGACTTCTTCATGGCCGACGAGGCGCGAGGGCACCCGGATAAGCTGCAGACACAGTATTAGCATTATGTATCCAGGGACTACTGAGGATATGTCGCTATAATGTGGTGCAGTATATCTGATGATTTGATCATTACAAATATGAGCAGATCAGTGACTTCATGAACTAAAACACAAACACTTGACCACTCCAGCAGTCGCACTATTTCTATCATAGCTTCTGTCCCCACTGTGATTAGTTGACGTTAGCATTAGCATACTTCCTCTAGCTTTAACATACTGTTGTGGAGGTTTAAAACTAACTCAGCGATGGAATTCTCCGGGTTCCTGAACTTCATAATGACGTACATCATTTCCGTTCACTTAGATTTGTGTTTTTCAAGCGGTAAGAGCCAAAACTGGCATCGATTCAGTATTTGTGGTATATTTGTAGCCGACACCAGTATCAGATTGGTGCATCCCTGTCGCCTTTTTGTGTCACAGAGAAGTTTGTATATTTTTCTGGTTCGTTGATAAAACAGTGAGCAGCGTGTTTAGCTAAGTTAGTGTGAGGGATAAAGCCAAATGTAGAGTTTAATAACTCAAATACACAGTGATATCCAGCCGGTGACACTCGGCCAATCACAGCGCTCCTAGTGCGGCGATAGGGAGACCAAAAACCTGGCCTCACCGACTCCACAGACGGCGTCACCAAACACACGTGTGCAGACCAGAACCTGCTCCACCAGGACCTTCTGGACATTATCACGCTGGTGTCAAAGGGTTTGTGAGCTTCATGTCCTGTAAATCCAGATTAACTAAATAGGCCACAACAACCAGTCGTCCCGGATTATTCCATGGTAGATTTCTGGGTTGTTTTAGGTTTTGCTTCTTCTCGCTCGTCTAAAAACCGACCTTGAACCCTCGCCCACGACCACGTTTCGGTTGGAGGGTTGTCGTACCTGCGGTGCGTGAGGAAGCTGCCGCTGACGTGGCCCGACCCGTCGCAGCCCGGCGTGGGGCACGTCATGCCGTCGGTTTTGCCCGACTTCCAGCTGAACTGGGAGCCGTTCATGTAGCTGTCCTTCTGCCGTTTGGCCGCCAGAGGGCAGCCCGACGCACTGCGGTGAGAGGCGTACTTCCCCGTCACATGACCCTGACCGTCACACCCCGGGACCGGACACCTGCAAGGACAGAGAGTTAACCAGGACCGGACACCTGCAAGGACAGAGAGTTAACCAGGACCAGACACCTGCAAGGACAGAGACTTAACCAGGACCAGACACCTGCAAGGACAGAGACTTAACCAGGACACCTGCAAGGACAGATACAACCGGGACCGGACAGAGACTAAACCAGGACACCTGCAAGGACAGAGAGTTAACCAGGACCAGACACCTGCAAGGACAGAGACTTAACCAGGACCGGACACCTGCAAGGACAGATATAACCGGGACCGGACAGAGACTAAACCAGGACACCTGCAAGGACAGAGGGCCAGATCTTGTGGTTCATAGGGCAGGCTGTAGAGCAGACGACTGCGCAGACGGTGGCGCTCCTTGCAATCTTCAGTGTCATACCTGGCGCAAAAAGTGGGCAGGACAGGAGGGGGGACAGACTCGCATTGCGATGTTGTGGTGCCGGCCCCTCCCCATACTTTCCCCAGACCTGCGGGAGGCGGTGGTTTGCGAGGGGGGGTTCTCTTGTACATGCGTAACATTCTGATGCAGCGCAATGTTTAATAAAGATTAAAGAAATAAAAGTGTCCCTCCGCTGCTGCAGATCGAAGGTGAGCGGGCGGGACAGAGAGGTACCGCCTCGCGCTGGACACCGTTCGAATGCGCAAAGTTACCAAATGTACAGGATTGAACTGATCAGAAACTGTCATGTCGGCTGCAGAGGAGTTGCAGAGTTATGCAGCAGTTACAAGAAAACTGTAGCGAATTGGAACATTTCTTGGAGCGGCTGAATTAGAAAAGTAACAAAAAGTTGCTCTGCGCCCTGTAAAATGCGCTTCTTTCTTTTGGACTGAGCTGTGGCTCCACAAGGAGCAACATCAGGAGGTAAAGACTGACACACGATGGAAACGTTTCCTTAAACTCAGATCAGACCTGGTGTTGTGGCACTTAAGGCATGTGTGGTTTATTTATGGAAAACTGTTGTTTTGGTGTTCGCGTTGATCTACTGTATCAAAGTCAGCCCGTGCGTAACCGACGCTCAGACTTTTCAAGGCAATTTCACTTTTGTTTTCAATTTGACGTCGATTCTAAGGAAGAAGACGAGGCAGCGCGATGTAAAGAGGAACATAATGTGAAGGTGCCACAGAAGAGCAGCGCGAGTGCTGCTTGTATTGAACCACGCCTCAGTCGGCCTCTGTTTCTTAAATAACGCCCTCTCCCGTGTGGCGCCGCCTAAACCTGCGCCACATGCAACATCACGCGTGTGCCACGTTGCGTTTAGAGTTACGCACGGACTGAGCCAGTCACAAGATCTGGCCCAGAGAGTTAAAGCAGTACAAAGTAACTCTTCCCCCTAGAGGCCATAAGCGTAACTGCAGGTGTAGTAGCAAGTTACGATTTTTTAACTTATTAATTGTCTTGGTGAGTAAATACTACACTGACAGGAAAGGCGAAGGGAGAGAGGGTTACTGTGCATCCAATTATACGGAAATATTTTTTTTCACACAAACTTGGCTGTAAATACTGTTTAAAGTGACGTTAGCCCGCAGTTAGCTTTGCCCGTTAGCATGTTAGCTTCTTCTTCGTGATTACATTAGTGTGTATTGCTTTCTCCGCACAGGGGGCAGTCAAGTTGCAAACATGGTTTTCTGGCCAGAGACACCAGGGGGCGATGAAAGACCCTCCAATCATCCCATTAACACTTGTATTACCCCCACAGGGACTACGGGGAGGATTTATTAAGGTAAATAAGTTACTTAGTACTGCTTTAACCAGGACTGAATACCTGCAAGGACAGAGACTTAACCAGGACCGGACACCTGCACTGACAGACAGACATGAAGACGTTTGTACAAGACCGCCTTCTGCACACACAGCCTTTCCCGCACTTCTTACAGTTCCTTTTTAAACTCATATTTACAGAGTAATCTACAGCAAAGGTTTCAAATTGATTCCTCTATACTGAACCTGGACACCTGCATGTTTGTGTGTGACGGTAAATGTGATTCCCACACGTGGAGCTCTTACTTGATGGGCTCCTGCTCGTCCTTGTCGTCTTTGCAGTGCAGGATCTTGATGCCGCTCTTCTTGGCTCGAGGGCATCCGGACAAACTGTCTCAGAGACACAGAGAAGACACGGTCAGTACGCCCTGATGTCCTCCTAACGCGGCAGAGAGCGAGCCCCCGATGGCGGACCTGCGGTGCGACGCGTAGTTCCCCGTGATGTGTCCGGAGCCGTCGCAGCCGGGAGTGGGACACCTGAGCCCAGAGAGAGGACAGAGTGAACGGGGAGCTCCACAGGCACAAGGAGGGGGAAGAGAAGCACTCACTTGAGCTCCGGGGCGTTGGACGACAGCAGGTTCCTCTGGCCTTTATCTGCCATCGGACAACTGGGCAGCCTGCAACACACGGAGGGCACGAGGAGTAAGAAACACAAAGACACTTCTCATTCACAGCCTGGAGATTCAAGACACACAGCTCTCCATCGTCAGCAGAATAACATGTTTATTAGTAAATAACATGGGCCCCAGTACAGAGCCTTGCGGAGAGCCTTCATTCATTCCGGTCTTACCCGAGGAGCTCCCTCTTGGGCTCTTTGCAGGAGCCGAAGCGATGTTTGGAGCCGGGCGCCAGGTCGTCATGGAAACGGCTCTCCTCGTCCAGGTCCGCGAACGGGTCCAGGTCCTCGCCCTGAAACGAGCCAGACCGGGACTGAACGAAAAACAAAAAGAGTTGAAAGCAGGTTTTGTAATAGTTACGCAGATAGAAAGTTGAACTTATGAACTGCTGAAATAATGAATACGATGGTGCTTTTATTTTGGTGCGCCGGATCGAAACAGGAAGTCTCTTAAAGGAACAGGCCACCGCGTCTCCAGACTGAGATCTGTTCTTACCTGAGCTTAGACGAGTTGATGTGTGTGTGACCCGCATTTCCTGAAGCAGTTTTAATGTTGCGGGTCTGCTTCCCGTACAGCCCTGTTTCCTTTTACCTGTGGGGTTAATCCCAGGTCACTTCCCCCCCCCCCCCACTCCTCCCTGTGACTGTGGCTGGTGGCGAATGGCAGGGAACGCTTTCTTTTACTAGAAGCGACCCTTGGCTTTGCGCTTTTGCACCGGTTTTGTGCTTGTGATTAAAGCGGCTGTGAGTTTCTGTTTTATTTACTTTTTGGCTTTTCGACGTAGCTTTGTGTTTTTTTTCCTATTGTTGCGCAACTTTATAGACCTGAGAATCTGAGTATTTTAATCCCTACTCAAGTAATTTTATTTATTCTTGGATTTCTTGAGTATTCTGAACCTTTGAAGTGCACTTGATTTGAGACATGGTTTTCTAATGTAATGAAACTGTATTGTACAACTATTTAGCAGTTAAATAGTTATTTTCAATGTAATTTATGGTTATAAATACCGTAAATAAATCACATGATTGTAAAATATCTGTAAAATCTACAGAGGTAAATGTAGATAATTTAGCTTAATGATACATCTGCTCATTTGTTTCATTCTTTCCAGGTCGGGTTTTTTGTAAAGAACTGAATCGAACCATCAGACCTTTTCGAATCGCAACCTTTCAACATTCTCCTCTTGATGGCGAGCTAATGACCTGCCAAACGAACCTGAACTGAACTGAAAACTCAAAGAAAAACAGCCTCTTTGAAGTGCATTCTGCACCGCATTGTTTTTGATTTGTATTTGTTGTATTTATTTGTATTTGTATATTTATTATGTGGCCACACAGCCTTTGCTCTGCCCGATCCCGTCAGACCTTGGAAGCTAATCAGGGAAGGGCCTGGTCGGTATTTGGATGGGAGACCGTTTAGTAACACCAGGAAGCCTGAGCGAATGTAGTGAGTGAGTGAGTGGTTGGTGGTGGTCGGAGGGGCCGATGGCGCAGACTGGTTGCCTCGCTTCCATCAGTCTACCCCAGGGCAACTGTGGCTACAATAGTAGCTTACCACCACCGAGTATGGAGTAAATGAATAGTGCAATGTCAAGCGTCTTTGAGTGTCTAGAAAAGCGCGATATAAAACCGATGCATCATTATTATTATTATTATTTATTTTATTTTTTGAAACATTCCTTCCTGTATATGTGTTTTATTCACACACTCTGGCTCCGTGGCCGAATCTTCTTCTGGCACAGGTTGGTTACAGTCGACCCTTCTAGTCATAAAGCGTTACATGCACCTGCCTGGTCTTTGTGTGTGCGCTCAGTCACGCAAAACGACCAAAGATGTCGTTTGCATTTGGCCTCTCCCAGTGTATTCCTATGGCTCCAAACAGGGTGAAGTTAGAAGCGAAAGAGCTCTTCCACGGCACAAAGACCAGACAGGTACGGATCAACTCGTCTAAGCTCAGGTAAGAACAGATCTCAGTGTGGAAGAACGGTGTCCTGTTCCTTTAAACGTCCTCTGATGGCGTTCACGGCGGCGGCGAGGATGAGGATGAGGGCGAGGATGAGGAGCGTTACTCGTACCTCCTTGTCGGTCTTGATCTTGCTGTAGTCCAGGGGCAGCTCCCAGGACTCCGTGTCCAGGCCGTAGCAGCGCTGACTGTGCAGGACCTGGCGCTGGGGCGACATGGGCTGAAGGGGCGTCAGGACGGTCCCACTGCCCTCCGGATCCTCGGGCCCCTCGGCGGCCCCCTGGAGGCCCCCCACGTCCAGAGACACGCTGTCCTCCGGGTCCCCCACCGGGCTCTGGGTTAGACAGGCGACAGAAAGACAATACTATGTTTTCGGATTCTAACAAAAGAATGTCATGAAAATCTGCATTGAGGAATAAGAAGGAGAAAAGAGGAAAGGGGAAAAAAGGAAGAAAAAAAATGTGGGGAAAAGAAACGGACGTGTTGCCCAGACTCAAAGCTGGTGCTGACAAAGTTAGTCAAGTCAAATTTATTCATATTTTCAGAAAATCTCTCTTTATTTTTTTTAGTTTAAAAATCTTGCTACAAACTGCATAGTGACATTTATGCATTTATTTTTTCCGTGAATGTCTTTGCTATTTTTGGGTTTGTGTGTGCACTTTAACAAAAAACAATAAAAATGGGGAGGGGGGGGGGTTACTTGTATGAGGTGGGGTGTGGTACCTGTGTGAGGAGGGCGTGGCTGCGTCTGAAACCATCACATCACAGCCTCTAAGCACTAACACTGACCTCTGACCCTTAACCTTTCAGGGGTCGACTGTTAGATCTGTGTTAGGGAACTAAACCTTCAGCTGCATTTGAACAATCCGTCCGTCCTTAAACAGGGGAAAGGGAAGTGACATCACCAACAGCTGCTTTTCTTCTTCTTTAAAGTTATTGGTGGAGTGCAGGCAAACAAAAGGCGCAGTGGCTTATGGGACGGCACATAGCTCCTAATCACCGGTTAGTTAGCATCAGAGGTCCCTATGCTAAAGTGGCTATGATAGTTAGCACCAGAGGTCCCTATGCTAAAGTGGCTATGATAGTTAGCACCAGAGGTCCCTATGCTAAAGTGGCTATGATAGTTAGCACCAGAGGTCCCTATGCTAAAGTGGCTATGATAGTTAGCACCAGAGGTCCCTATGCTAAAGTGGCTATGATAGTTAGCACCAGAGGTCCCTATGCTAAAGTGGCTATGATAGTTAGCACCAGAGGTCCCTATGCTAAAGTGGCTATGATAGTTAGCATCAGAGGTCCCTATGCTAAAGTGGCTATGATAGTTAGCATCAGAGGTCCCTATGCTAAAGTGGCTATGATAGTACCTGTATGGAGCGGGGCGTGGTTACCTGTGTGAGGCGGGCGTGCTCGGCGCGACACCTGGTGGACAGGTTGAGGATGGCAGTCGCAGCCATGTGAGCCGCCTCCATGTCGTGGTTGTAGTCGAAGCTGCTGCAGGTGGAGGAGGCGGAGGACGAGGTGGACGGGGCGTAAGAGCTGGAGGGGCTGGAGCGGCCCGGGCGCTTCACTGACCACACGGAAGAAAGTGATCAGTCAGGACAGACATGTGACCCCCCCTCCTCTACATGTGACCCCCCCCTCTCACTGATACAGGAACAACAGGCAGACATGTGACCCCCCCTCCTCTACATGTGACCCCCCCTCCTCTACATGTGACCCCCCCTCCTCTACATGTGACCCCCCCTCCTCTCACTGATACAGGAACAACAGACAGACATGTGACCCCCCCTCCTCTACATGTGACCCCCCCTCCTCTACATGTGACCCCCCCTCCTCTCACTGATACAGATCCAAATGAGACAGACATGTGACCCCCCCTCCTCTACATGTGACCCCCCCTCCTCTACATGTGACCCCCCCTCTTCTCACTGATACAGAACCAGATGAGACAGACATGTGACCCCCCCTCCTCTCACTGTCGTAGTGCCGGGGCGAGCCGTCTCGGGGGCCCCGGGTCGGGCCCCTCCTGTAGGCCCCGTCGTAGCTGTAGTCGTAGCTGCTCTTGGAGTACTTCTCCAGCTCCTTGGCCAGGTTGGAGCGCGGCGTGGTGGTCGGGACGTTGGTCTTGAAGCCGTACTGAGGGATCTCCAGCTGCTTCACGAAGCACATGGGTCTGAGGAGCAGAAGGTCAGAGGTCAGGGAAAGTGCCCCGCCCTGGAGTGGCTCTGTTTCTCCCGTTCTTCACCTCAGGACTCGGTCTGACGTCTGGCTCTTGCCTCCTCCTCCTCCGCCGCCGCCGCCGCTCCCGCTGCTGCCGATGTCGCCGCAGTTGGATTTCTCGTGGACTTTGGCCATTTTCTCCGCGGCAGCGATGGGACATCCCGACAGACTGAGGGCAGAGAGGACACAGTCACTATCCCACAGAGAAGATCAGAACGAAATACAGATCAGAGCTAATCAGACTGGAGTTTATATGAGATCAGTCAAAAACTACATATATATATATTCAGAAGGTGGCGCTGTTTCTCTGCCCTCTGTGTCGTGCGAGCTCTGCCGGTCATGTGTTCGAGCCTCACCTTCGATGTGAGTTCCTGTTGCTGTTGACGTGTCCGCGACCGGAGCAGCCCGGCGTCGGACATTTCAACACGTTCTCGTACATCGCAAGGACTTCAGGAGCGAGGAGGCGGGGTCAGGGGGGAGTAGGCGGGGTCAAGGGGGGGGGAGTATACAGGCAGGAAGCGAGAGAGGAGGTCCGGAGAAGCAGTAAGGAAGACAACACGAGGTTAGAGGCTAAAGAGGAACTAGGAAACAGAAAATCTGAGTTAAAAGGTTCGGAGAGAAAGAGAGAAGGATCTAAGGAGAAAGGAGAGAAGGAGAGAAGGATCTAAGGAGGCAGGAGAGAAGGAGAGAAGGATCGAAGGAGGCAGGAGAGAAGGAGAGAAGGATCTAAGGAGGCAGGAGAGAAGGAGAGAAGGATCTAAGGAGGCAGGAGAGAAGGAGAGAAGGATCTAAGGAGGCAGAAGAGAAGGAGAGAAGGATCTAAGGAGGCAGGAGAGAAGGAGAGAAGGATCTAAGGAGGCAGGAGAGAAGGATCTAAAGAGAAAGGAGAGAAAGAGAGAAGGATCTAAGGAGGCAGGAGAGAAGGAGAGAAGGAGAGAAGGAGAGAAGGAGACAGGAGAGAAAGAGAGATGGGTCTAAGGAGGCAGGAGAGAAAGAGAGAAGGGTCTAAGGAGGCAGGAGAGAAAGAGAGAAGGGTCTAAGGAGGCAGGAGAGAAGGAGAGAAGGATCTAAGGAGGCAGAAGAAAAAGAGAGAAGGATCTAAGGAGGCAGAAGATAAAGAGAGAAGGATCTAAGGAGGCAGGAGAGAAGGAGAGAAGGATCTAAGGAGGCAGAAGAGAAGGAGGGAAGGATCTAAGGAGGCAGGAGAGAAGGAGAGATGGATCTAAGGAGGCAGGAGAGAAGGAGAGAAGGGTCTAAGGAGGCAGGAGAGAAGGATCTAAAGAGGAAGGAGAGAAGGAGAGAAGGATCTAAGGAGGCAGGAGAGAAGGAGAGAAGGTTCTAAGGAGGCAGAAGAGAAAGAGAGAAGGATCTAAGGAGGCAGGAGAGAAGGAGAGAAGGATCTAAGGAGGCAGGAGAGAAAGAGAGAAGGATCTAAGGAGGCAGGAGAGAAAGAGAGAAGGATCTAAGGAGGCAGGAGAGAAGGAGAGAAGGATCTAAGGAGGCAGGAGAGAAGGAGAGAAGGATCTAAGGAGGCAGGAGAGAAAGAGAGAAGGATCTAAGGAGGCAGGAGAGAAAGAGAGAAGGATCTAAGGAGGCAGGAGAGAAGGAGAGAAGGATCTAAGGAGGCAGGAGAGAAAGAGAGAAGAATCTAAGGAGGCAGGAGAGAAAGAGAGAAGGATCTAAGGAGGCAGGAGAGAAGGAGAGAAGGATCTAAGGAGGCAGGAGAGAAAGAGAGAAGGTTCTAAGGAGGCAGAAGAGAAAGAGAGAAGGATCTAAGGAGGCAGGAGAGAAGGAGAGAAGGATCTAAGGAGGCAGGAGAGAAGGAGAGAATGATCTAAAGAGGCAGGAGAGAAGGAGAGAAGGATCTAAGGAGGCAGAAGATAAAGAGAGAAGGATCTAAGGAGGCAGGAGAGAAGGAGAGAAGGATCTAAGGAGGCAGGAGAGAAGGAGCGAAGGATCTAAGGAGGCAGGAGAGAAGGAGAGAAGGATCTAAGGAGGCAGGAGAGAAGGAGAGAAGGGTCTAAGGAGACAGGAGAGAAGGAGAGAAGGATATAAGGAGGCAGGAGAGAAGGAGAGAAGGATCTAAGGAGGCAGGAGAGAAGGAGAGAAGGATCTAAGGAGGCAGGAGAGAAGGAGAGAAGGATCTAAGGAGGCAGGAGAGAAGGAGCGAAGGATCTAAGGAGGCAGGAGAGAAGGAGAGAAGGTTATAAGGAGGCAGAAGAAAAAGAGAGAAGGATCTAAGGAGGCAGGAGAGAAAGAGAGAAGGATCTAAGGAGGCAGGAGAGAAAGAGAGAAGGATCTAAGGAGGCAGAAGAGAAGGAGAGAAGGATCTAAGGAGGCAGGAGAGAAGGAGAGAAGGATCTAAGGAGGCAGGAGAGAAGGAGAGAAGGATCTAAGGAGGCAGGAGAGAAAGAGAGAAGGATCTAAGGAGGCAGGAGAGAAAGAGAGAAGGATCTAAGGAGGCAGGAGAGAAGGAGAGAAGGATCTAAGGAGGCAGGAGAGAAGGAGAGAAGGATCTAAGGAGGCAGGAGAGAAAGAGAGAAGGATCTAAGGAGGCAGGAGAGAAAGAGAGAAGGATCTAAGGAGGCAGGAGAGAAGGAGAGAAGGATCTAAGGAGGCAGGAGAGAAAGAGAGAAGAATCTAAGGAGGCAGGAGAGAAAGAGAGAAGGATCTAAGGAGGCAGGAGAGAAGGAGAGAAGGATCTAAGGAGGCAGGAGAGAAAGAGAGAAGGTTCTAAGGAGGCAGAAGAGAAAGAGAGAAGGATCTAAGGAGGCAGGAGAGAAGGAGAGAAGGATCTAAGGAGGCAGGAGAGAAGGAGAGAATGATCTAAAGAGGCAGGAGAGAAGGAGAGAAGGATCTAAGGAGGCAGAAGATAAAGAGAGAAGGATCTAAGGAGGCAGGAGAGAAGGAGAGAAGGATCTAAGGAGGCAGGAGAGAAGGAGCGAAGGATCTAAGGAGGCAGGAGAGAAGGAGAGAAGGATCTAAGGAGGCAGGAGAGAAGGAGAGAAGGGTCTAAGGAGACAGGAGAGAAGGAGAGAAGGATATAAGGAGGCAGGAGAGAAGGAGAGAAGGATCTAAGGAGGCAGGAGAGAAGGAGAGAAGGATCTAAGGAGGCAGGAGAGAAGGAGAGAAGGATCTAAGGAGGCAGGAGAGAAGGAGCGAAGGATCTAAGGAGGCAGGAGAGAAGGAGAGAAGGTTATAAGGAGGCAGAAGAAAAAGAGAGAAGGATCTAAGGAGGCAGGAGAGAAAGAGAGAAGGATCTAAGGAGGCAGGAGAGAAAGAGAGAAGGATCTAAGGAGGCAGAAGAGAAGGAGAGAAGGATCTAAGGAGGCAGGAGAGAAGGAGAGAAGGATCTAAGGAGGCAGGAGAGAAGGAGAGAAGATTATAAGGAGGCAGGAGAGAAGGAGAGAAGGATCTAAGGAGGCAGAAGAGAAGGAGAGAAGGATCTAAGGAGGCAGGAGAGAAGGAGAGAAGGATCTAAGGAGGCAGGAGAGAAGGAGAGAAGGATCTAAGGAGGCAGGAGAGAAGGAGAGAAGGATCTAAGGAGGCAGGAGAGAAGGAGAGAAGGTTATAAGGAGGCAGAAGAAAACGAGAGAAGGATCTAAGGAGGCAGGAGAGAAAGAGAGAAGGATCTAAGGAGGCAGGAGAGAAAGAGAGAAGGATCTAAGGAGGCAGGAGAGAAAGAGAGAAGGATCTAAGGAGGCAGGAGAGAAGAGGGAGGGTTTAGAGAAGCTGATAAACATGCTCCAATGGCACAGGATGGAGGGATGGAAAAGGAAGGAACGGAAAAGTCACAGAAGCAGCAGAACGTCGCGCGATGAGTTCGAGTACGTCCTGGTTATTCGCCTCCGCATCTACAGCCTTTTACAAACAATGCAATACAGTGAGTTGATATTTATGCATATCTGACATGACAGTGACCCAGCGGATGTATGGGTGGTTAGCATTAGCATTATCTCCATGGCCTGTATGACGCTCCAGGATCTATCGTTTTGTTTAAGGTTTTTTCTGCTGATCCATTCCGAACACCTACCAGAAACCCTAAAATACCACCTGAAGCATCATAGGAGTCACCAGGATGGGAAGTGAAGGCACCAAGCTAACCACCCATACAGCCGCTGGGTCACAGAAAGGTCAAATACTCACTGAGCACCTTTAAGGAAGTCTCTTGGTATCGGTTAATATCGGCCAACACCCAAACATCCCATATCAGTATCGGAACCAAAGAAGCTGGATCAGTGCATCTCTAATTCTTACATCAAAAATCTGTGAAGCTCCGTGTAGCACAAAGCTAATAATAATAATAATAAATAAAAAATAAAAATGAATGGTGTGTGCGTGCGCGTGTGTAATAATAACAATAATAATCTATAAGTACCGTTGTTATGCAACTACTCGTTTAAATAACACTTTCTCGTTTATTCCCATTCAATTTTTTGTTTGTTTTTCTTTTCTTTTCTTTTCTTTTCTTTTTTTGTTTTGTTTTTTGTTTCTTTTTCTTCATTTCTGGAATGCTTTGTGCTGAAGTGTATGTTTATTGCATTTGTTGTACTGCCTAATTGTTTTGTTTTGTTTTGTTTCATTCTGTCTTGTCTTGTCTTGTCTTGTCTTGATAATACTGACAGTCGAAGTATTGTCACTGTTGTTAATGTTGTCTTGGTTTTAGTCTGTCACAAGTATTGTCATTGTTGTAAATGTCACCTGTTTGTGGTGTCTCTGTCTTCATTAAAGTTTAAATAAAAAAAAAAATAATAATAAAAAAAATAAAAAAATTAGCACAAAGCTAACATTAGCATTATGGTTGGCATTCGTAGTTATTTCCGTATCTCCTTGAATGAGCCGCATGTTTGTAAAAGGCTTTCAGTTCATCAGAAACAGGGCCCTGCGTTTACACGGACACGGGCGAAACCAGGACGCGAAAAACGGATCATCCCTGGACGAATGAGAGCGCGGCGACCGCAGACGCCCAGAGCTGAACTTCCTGAATCACAGATGTCACGTACAGACCATTTTAGCCAGAACAGAGGCTCGTTTTAGGACTTCTGTTTCTAGTGAATGGCATGCACACCGTAACAGACACAGTTTGAGTGCAGAAATGTCCAGGTCTGGTGATGGTTTGGGGGCTGTAGGGCCGTCGAGTCGCCTCAGACAGGGGTTGAAAACATAAAGTGCCTGACCACGGACAGATGTGTAAATAAAGGTGACGGGCGGCGGGCGGAGCAGCCGGAGGCACTCACTCTCGGGGGGAACCCGGTCTTTGTGGGGGCACCCGGACAGACTGCGGTGGTGCGGGTACAGCCCGGTCACGTGACCCGTCCCGTCGCAGCCCGGCGTGGGACACTTACTCTCCTTCTTCTCCCGGGACTCTGCGGAGAGAACACATCAAATATTACTCCAATACAAGTAAAAGTTACAATGATTATTACTCTAGTGAAAGTACTGAAGCATTTGCTGTAGAAAATGCTTCTAGTATGAGGTGTGACAGTATTTTGAGATATATCGTACCACACCTTTCCCGTAGTATCCTCTCTGGCCGCTCTCGTAATTCCTCACCTTTCCCGTAGTATCCTCTCTTGCCGCTCTCGTTCCTCACCTTTCCCGTAGTATCCTCTCTTGCCGCTCTCGTTCCTCACCTTTCCTGTAGTATCCTCTCTTGCCGCTCTCGTTCCTCACCTTTCCCGTAGTATCCTCTCTTACCGCTCTCGTAGTTCCTCACCTTTCCCGTAGTATCCTCTCTTGCCGCTCTCGTAATTCCTCACCTTTCCCGTAGTATCCTCTCTTGCCGCTCTCGTTCCTCACCTTTCCCGTAGTATCCTCTCTTGCCGCTCTCGTAGTTCCTCACCTTTCCCGTAGTATCCTCTCTTACCGCTCTCGTTCCTCACCTTTCCCGTAGTATCCTCTTACCGCTCTCGTAGTTCCTCACCTTTCCCGTAGTATCCTCTCTTGCCGCTCTCGTAGTTCCTCACCTTTCCCGTAGTATCCTCTCTTAGCCCCTTAAGGTCCCTCACCTTTCCCGTAGTATCCTCTCTTAGCCCCTTAAGGTCCCTCACCTTTCCCGTAGTATCCTCTCTTAGCCCCTTAAGGTCCCTCACCTTTCCCGTAGTATCCTCTCTTAGCCCCTTAAGGTCCCTCACCTTTCCCGTAGTATCCTCTCTTAGCCCCTTAAGGTCCCTCACCTTTCCCGTAGTATCCTCTCTTAGCCCCTTAAGGTTCCTCACCTTTCCCGTAGTATCCTCTCTTGCCGCTCTCGTTCCTCACCTTTCCCGTAGTATCCTCTCTTGCCGCTCTCGTTCCTCACCTTTCCCGTAGTATCCTCTCTTGCCGCTCTCGTAGTTCCTCACCTTTCCCGTAGTATCCTCTCTTACCGCTCTCGTAGTTCCTCACCTTTCCCGTAGTATCTTCTCTTAGCCCCTTAAGGTTCCTCACCTTTCCCGTAGTATCCTCTCTTGCCGCTCTCGTTCCTCACCTTTCCCGTAGTATCCTCTCTTGCTGCTCTCGTTCCTCACCTTTCCTGTAGGATCCTCTCTTGCCGCTCTCGTTCCTCACCTTTCCCGTAGTATCCTCTCTTGCCGCTCTCGTAGTTCCTCACCTTTCCCGTAGTATCCTCTCTTGCCGCTCTCGTTCCTCACCTTTCCCGTAGTATCCTCTCTTGCCGCTCTCGTAGTTCCTCACCTTTTCCCGTAGTATCCTCTCTTGCCGCTCTCGTTCCTCACCTTTCCCGTAGTATCCTCTCTTGCCGCTCTCGTAGTTCCTCACCTTTCCCGTAGTATCCTCTCTTGCCGCTCTCGTTCCTCACCTTTCCCGTAGCATCCTCTCTTGCCGCTCTCGTAGTTCCTCACCTTTCCCGTAGTATCCTCTCTTGCCGCTCTCGTAGTTCCTCACCTTTCCCGTAGTATCCTCTCTTGTCGCTCTCGTTCCTCACCTTTCCCGTAGTATCCTCTCTTACCGCTCTCGTAGTTCCTCACCTTTCCCGTAGTATCCTCTCTTGTCGCTCTCGTTCCTCACCTTTCCCGTAGTATCCTCTCTTGCCGCTCTCGTAGTTCCTCACCTTTCCCGTAGTATCCTCTCTTGCCGCTCTCGTAGTTCCTCACCTTTCCCGTAGTATCCTCTCTTGCCGCTCTCGTAGTTCCTCACCTTTCCCGTGGTATCCTCTCTTACCGCTCTCGTTCCTCACCTTTCCCGTAGTATCCTCTCTTGCCGCTCTCGTAGTTCCTCACCTTTCCCGTAGTATCCTCTCTTGCCGCTCTCGTAGTTCCTCACCTTTCCCGTAGTATCCTCTCTTGCCGCTCTCGTAGTTCCTCACCTTTCCCGTAGTATCCTCTCTTACCGCTCTCGTAGTTCCTCACCTTTCCCGTAGTATCCTCTCTTGCCGCTCTCGTAGTTCCTCACCTTTCCCGTAGTATCCTCTCTTACCGCTCTCGTTCCTCACCTTTCCCGTAGTATCCTCTCTTGCCGCTCTCGTTCCTCACCTTTCCCGTAGTATCCTCTCTTGCCGCTCTCGTAGTTCCTCACCTTTCCCGTAGTATCCTCTCTTGCCGCTCTCGTTCCTCACCTTTCCCGTAGTATCCTCTCTTGCCGCTCTCGTTCCTCACCTTTCCCGTAGTATCCTCTCTTACCGCTCTCGTAGTTCCTCACCTTTCCCGCAGTATCCTCTCTTAGCCCCTTAAGGTTCCTCACCTTTCCCGTAGTATCCTCTCTTGCCGCTCTCGTTCCTCACCTTTCCCATAGTATCCTCTCTTGTCGCTCTCGTAGTTCCTCACCTTTCCCGTAGTATCCTCTCTTGCCGCTCTCGTAGTTCCTCACCTTTCCCGTAGTATCCTCTCTTGCCGCTCTCGTAGTTCCTCACCTTTCCCGTAGTATCCTCTCTTGCCGCTCTCGTAGTTCCTCACCTTTCCCGTAGTATCCTCTCTTACCGCTCTCGTTCCTCACCTTTCCCGTAGTATCCTCTCTTGCCGCTCTCGTAGTTCCTCACCTTTCCCGTAGTATCCTCTCTTGCCGCTCTCGTAGTTCCTCACCTTTCCCGTAGTATCCTCTCTTGCCGCTCTCGTTCCTCACCTTTCCTGTAGTATCCTCTCTTGCCGCTCTCGTTCCTCACCTTTCCCGTAGTATCCTCTCTTGCCGCTCTCGTTCCTCACCTTTCCCGTAGTATCCTCTCTTGCCGCTCTCGTACAGCCCTCGCCGTCGCTCCGCCCCTCGCTCCTTCAGCCCTTGCGCCCTCTCCGTCTCCATGGCGATGGCCTTCTCCAGCAGACTCAGGTTCCCTTTGCTCATGTCGAACGTCTCGTCCGACCGGTCCGACGCCGCAGACGTGGTGTCCTCGTCGGGCTCCGGGCTGTACCCGCTCGCGCTGCCCTGGTCGTCCAGCAGGGGCGCCATCTCGCAGTACTCCCCCACCCCCACGCCGTCCGGGACGTCCGGGCAGCCGTCGTACCTGCGGACGGACACGGAGACAATGACATCACTGTGAACAGATGTTTCTTCTTCTACTGCGTCAGCGCCTCGCTCTGCACAGATCCAGCTTTGTCGCAACAACATGGCGACATATGTGTAGCTTTAGCTTTTGATAGCTTTAGCATGCTTTTGATAGCTTGTTAGCCCGTGTCTCACCGCAGATGCTCCAGCGGCTGGTGCAGGGTCTGGTGGAGGTTCTGGTGGAGGTTCTGGTGGAGGTTCTGGTGGAGGTTCTGGTGGAGGTTCTGGTGGAGGGCCAGGGAGGGGCTGGCGCTCAGTTTGGGGCCCAGGTCGTAGCACTGGTTTCTGAGGCACTCCAGGCTGCTCCGCCCCTCCTCCTCCGGGTAACCGTCATCCGCCATCACCGCCCCGTGCCCCTGAGCCAGGAGCTTCAGGGAGTCCACCTGCGGACCGGGCAGAGGGTCAGAGGTCAGAGGGGGAGGAGGTCAGTGGAGAGGCTCAATTGTATCTTAAAGGAACAGGCCAACGTTTTTCCATACTGAGATATGTTCTTACCTGAGCTGTGACGAGTTCTTTAGGACCTGTCTGATCTTCAGTCACGTAAACACAGCGCAGACGGCGTTAGCATTTAGCCTCTCCCTCTCTCCTCTATAGCTCCAAAACAGGTGAAGATAGAAGCTACCAAGCTCTTCCACGTTTTCCCTATTTAAATATGGTTACGTGAAGTGTTCCACTACAAAGTATAATTACACACAATTAAACAATGTGGATTTTCTAAGCGGATAAAAGGGGGAACTATATTGTAAGGCGTAATAATACCAGGAGTAGTTCAAAATCCGTACAGTAAAGTGAAGATTACTGTCTATCTTGACCTGTTTTGGAGCTATAGAGGAGAGAGGGAGAGGCTAAATGCTAACGCCGTCTGCGCTGTGTTTACATGACTGAAGGCACGGGGGAAGATCAGACAGGTCCTAAAGAACTCGTCAAAGCGAAGGTAAGAACATATCTCAGTATGGAAAAACGCTGGCCTGTTCCTTTAAGAGGTTACCTTTGAGTGGAGGTTTTAGAAACAGTGATATTTATGAATAAACATGTGAAATATCCGGAGGCCTCACCGTCTCTCGGACCACGTCGCTGTTGAGGTCCAGACTCAGTCCTCTGCGCTCCTCCTCCTCCTCCTCCTCCTCCTCCTCCTCGTCGCTGTGGGACGACTCGGACACAGAGTCGGCCATCTTGCCCAGGTTAAGCAGGGACTTGGCCACCAGCTGGTCGTAGTCCTCGTAGTCCTCCCGGGCCCTGCTCCCCGGGGGGGCCGGGGCCAGTCCGAGGGTGAGACCGGCGTGTGGTCCCGACTGTGGTCCCGGGTTCAGCCCAGGACTCGTGCGGTCCTCGTTCAGGAGCGCGGCCGGCCTCGCCGCGGGACTCAGGCGATACAGACTCTCGGCTGAAACCAAGGAGGACAAGCAGGTGAGACGTTTGTACCTGGAGAGAAGAGCCTGGAGACACTGAAGAACATCTCAGTGTTTATGAGAGAAGAGCCTGGAGACACTGAAGAGAAGAGCCTGGAGACACTGAAGAACATATATATATATATATATATGCAGTATATATATATATATATATATATATATATGCAGTATATATATGTTTTATTATTATTATTATTCAGTTTAATTGGTAAATTCTTAGTGGACAATGAAGCTACAACATGTAACATGTGCAATAATCTCTGTATCAGCTGCACTTTATTAACTCTTCTCTTGAACGCCGACTCCTCAATCAAGGTTTATTTTTATCTTCTCTTATCTTATCTCATCAAATATTCAATTGCATTTGTGTTAATTTGGTAAATGAATCATGTGAATAAGATTGTTTTAGGAGCTCATTTGTAGTTAAAAAACTCCACATTGTGTCTTTATGTAAATGAGCACACGCGGAGCAGAGGAGTTTGGAGCCACAGACGTTACAAAAGGGAAACTCGCTTCGTAGCCTCACACTGTGTCTGCTGTGGCATCGTGCGGACCCGCGGGTCACCGGTGCCAGGGCCTGTGCCAGGGCCATAAACAGCAGAGTCACCGCCACAGGACTGGACACTTTGGGCGCGGGGGCGGAGCTTTCGCGAGCTACACCGAGGACCCGCCAGAGTTTAGACCCGCTGGTAAACTTTGACGGCGCTGCGAGGTTTTATATTCACAGATATAAGAAATCTGGCACCAAATTGAACAAACGTAAATAGAACGGGAAATGCCGTTCACAGACACCAGAATGAACGCGCTCATGGTTTCCTTCATCAGGCAGTAACACTGTTCAGTTCACGTTCGGCTAAAATATTATAAAAATAATATAGTTCAATGAACGCGTTCAGGTGCATCACTGACAATAAGAGATCAGGGAATAAACACATTACAGCCACGTGGTAAACGGTCAGTCTGCCCTACAGTCTGACCACTGACACTGACACTAAATAATGACCTCAGTGAAGCACAGGCTTGTAAAGCACAAGAGTAAGCCGTTGTTATTCTTTCAGTCGGAGCAGGTGCAGCTCTCACATTATACTGATTCTTCTCATGTTTGTGAACATCGTCTCCACTTTCCGACGCCTTAATGAGGAAATAATGAGACCTCAGTTCATCTGGGCTGAAGAGAGGACTCTGAACTTCGGGACAGTTTTTGTTTCGTGTGAATCGGCCCAAGAATTACAGAGAAACGAGCAACAAACTCAGACTGGAATCTGCATAGAGACAGTTGCCATGGTTACGCCTCCATTTTGAACCACAGGCCCTTTAGAAGGAGGCGTCTGTAAACACTCACCTGGCTGCACCCTCTGCTCCTCCTCCTCCTCCTGCTCCTCCTCCGTCCTCTCCTCCGGCTCCTCCTCCACTTCCTGCTCGTCTTCTACGTCCTGTTCGTCCCCCTCCACTTCCTGTCCGTCGCCGTCCACATCCTGTTCCTCCTCCGGGTCGGAGAACTCCTCCCGCCGCTCGCCTTCTAACCTTTAAGAGACCGACAGAGGTTCGATTCCCACAGAGGTTCGATTCCCACTTTCGCTGTAAAAGTCACTCGTGTGCGACTGACCTCTCGCTTCCGAAGCCGCCATCTTGTTCCTCCTCCTCCTCCTCCTCCTCGTCGGGACAGGAAGTGATGAAGTGGCTCCTCTTCGGGGCGGGTTCCAGCGGCTGCTTCTCCAGAGCTTTCCGCTTTTTGGCCAGAGGGCAGCCGTAAACACTGGAACACAGAGGCAGACACGCTTATAAACTGGACATACACAAAGACGTGTTTCTGAGGGGCGGGACTGACGGGCGCATGAACCAATCAGAGGAAACTAAACCAGGAAGTTGATGGTTTTATGGAGCGGAGACTAATGTGAACGAAGGATACAAAGAGTCCTGAGCAACTGTTCACATTTTAACCTCTTAACTCCCACCTGAACCAAGCACATTTTCTCCAGTTTGGCTTTACCCTAATCAAAAAGCTGCTTGGGAAAAAAACACCAAAACAGCCACAAAAAATGAGAAGAAAACAAGGATGTAAACGTGACAAAAAAGTGACAAAAATTCAACAAAAAAATCGACAAAAATTCAACAAAAATGTGACAAAAATTCAATAAAATTCAACAAAAACTCAACAAAAAAATGACAAAAAATCAACAAAAATTCAACAAAAATTCTACAAAAAATCAACTAAAACTCAACAAAAAAATGACAAAAAATCAACAAAAATTCAACAAAAACTCAACAAAAAATGACAAAAAATCAACAAAAATGTAACAAAAATTCAACAAAAAAATGACAAAAATTCTACAAAAAATCAACAAAAATTCAACCAAAAAGTGACAAAAACTCAACAAAAATGTGACAAAAATTGAAAAAGAAAAAAAAAACATACAAAAGGTGACACAACACAGCAACAATGCGAGGAAAAAGATCAGTTTTGTGGGTCTTAGCTTTCAAATGAGCTGTTACACAGGCCTATACAACAGCCAAAGAGGACAGAATGCATTTGGTTCAGGCGGGAGGTAAGACTTTAACAAACGCAGAATTATGAACATAGTTTCTACTAAATAAAGAAACAAAGACATGGAGAGGAGTAAAGTGGTTCAACAGCCCAGAAACACCTAAATAACAGAGAATGCTAACCTGATGCTTCATGCTAGCATCGTGCTAATGCTAACGCTAGCTAGTGCGAGCTACAACTGCCGTTTTTTCACTTCTACTGAACAATCTGCAGTGAGAAAACATCCACATGGGCCTGATTTACACTTGACTTTGTCTGTGATAAATACGTTTATATTTCACCAGAAAACGGATAAAAAGAGAGAAAAACTGTGACGCCCCCGTGACGATTTGCTGTATATCTCTCTATTTTAAACTGTTGCCGTGACGACCGTGCTAAGTCAATGGTAAATGAAAAGAACATTTCTTCATTAAAGTCGCTCCTTCACTGAAACACAGTGATAATTATGCAGCTGATGTAGCATTAAAACCTGTCCCTTTAAGAGATGAGACTTTTAAAGGAACTGACTGTATGTTTCACATTTCTGAGTGCGTTTCCTCCACTTTGGCTTTACCTTAATCTAAAGTTTATAACCAGCCTCATTTGAAAGCTAAGAACTCATTATTACTATAACGTTGCTGCGATGTTTCTGTCGTTTTTTGTCCTGTTTTTGTTGCTTTTTCAACCCATTTTTGTTGTTATTTTAACCCCTTAACTCCCACCTGAACCGAGCACAGTTTCTCCAGTTTGGCTTTACCCCAATCCAAAAGCTTCTGGAAAAAAGCTGTGAAAAAGCAACAAAACTGGGACGAAAACAATGATGGAAATGTGACAAATAAGTGAGAAAACATTGACAAAAGAGTGACGAAAAATGGATGAAAAAGTGGCAAAAATGTCACAAGAAATGGACAAAAAACGACAAAAAATTGAAAAAAAAAATTGACGAAAAAATGACAAAAATGTGCAAAAAATTGACAAAAAAATTCCAAAAATGTGACAAAAAAAATAAAAAAATAAAAAAATTAAAGACAAAAATGTGAAAAAAATGAAGTTACAAAAATGAGTTGAATAAAAAAAAAAATGTGATAACGTGAGGAAAAAGATCCTCTCGGTTCCGGCGGGAGTAAAGAGGTTAAAGCTTCTTTGTTGCTTTATTTTGTCACTTTTTTTTCTTTTTTTGCCCAGTTTTCATCACATTTTTGTTGAGTTTTTGCCAATTTTGTCACCTTGTGTTCCTTTTTTCTCCGTTTTCCTCACATTTCACATTGGTGTCAGAGCACGTCTAACCCGCTCCTCTGAAACATGCCCTGGCTACAGCCCATCGCGCCCCCGCCTCCGGCCCCAAGTCGCCGCTGTGCTCCTTTATCCTTTATGTGCAGCAGCAGAAGAACCTCCTCCTCCTCCTCCTCCGCTCCGAGCCTCATTCAAATTCAGTTCCCATGGTGCACTGCGGCGTCTATACTCCTCTCGGATCATCTGAGGACACGGCGTTCTGCACCAAACCAGACCCTGAACCAGGCTGTAAAACCGGGCTGTAAAACCAGGCCAAACCGGGACAAACCGGGCCAGACCGGGACAAACCGAGCCGAACACCTCAGAGCAGACACGAGGGGTCTGAAATCACAGGGAAACGTAAACTGTCACAACACCGGGGCTTCTGTTTGTGAGGCTTTAACCCCTCCTGATGCCAGACTTTGTACCGACCCGAAAGGACAGGGGTGCGGAAAGCGTCGCGACACCGGGGCTTCTGTTTGTGAGGCTTTAACCCCTCCTGATGCCAGACTTTGTACCGACCCGAAAGGACAGGGGTGCGGAAAGCGTCCCGACACCGGGGGTTTGTCCACACGAGTCCCCCCCGGCTCCGTCTGAGCTCCTCACAGCCCAGGACATTATGTTCTTTCTGCAGCGGAGCCTATAGACTATATCCTCCCGTCTGTCTGCTGCCACACACACAGTCGCACACACACACACACACACACACACACACACACACACACACAGTCGCACACACACACACACACACACACACACACACACACACACACACACACACACACACACACACACACACACACGGAGGAGATAACGAGGAGAGGAGCTGCTCAGTCCTAACGTGCACAGAGTCTGGGAAACTTTTCAGCGTCTTTTCCCCCAGAGTCGGTGACCAGAGGATTGTGCGGAAACACCACAAAAAAGCGACAAAAAATAATAATAAAAAAGCGACAAAAAAAAAAAAATAATAATTAAAAAGCGACAAAAAATTAAAAAAATTAAATTAAAAAAATTAAATAAAAAAATCGTTTTTTAACTCTCCTCAGGCTGAACCTCAGGCTGAACTCTCCTCAGACTGAACCTCAGACTGAACTCTCCTCAGACTGAACCTCAGACTGAACTCTCCTCAGACTGAACCTCAGACTGAACTCTCCTCAGACTGAACCTCAGGCTGAACCTCAGACTGAACCTCAGACTGAACCTCAGACTGAACCTCAGACTGAACTCTCCTCAGACTGAACCTCAGACTGAACCTCAGACTGAACTCTCCTCAGACTGAACCTCAGACTGAACTCTCCTCAGGCTGAACCTCAGACTGAACCTCAGACTGAACCTCAGACTGAACCTCAGACTGAACCTCAGACTGAACCTCAGACTGAACCTCAGGCTGAGCCTCAGACTGAACCTCAGACTGAACTCTCCTCAGACTGAACCTCAGGCTGAACCTCAGACTGAACCTCAGACTGAACCTCAGACTGAACCTCAGGCTGAGCCTCAGACTGAACCTCAGGCTGAACCTCAGACTGAACCTCAGACTGAACCTCAGGCTGAACCTCAGACTGAACCTCAGGCTGAACCTCAGACTGAACCTCAGACTGAACTCTCCTCAGACTGAACCTCAGGCTGAACCTCAGACTGAACCTCAGACTGAACCTCAGGCTGAGCCTCAGACTGAACCTCAGACTGAACTCTCCTCAGACTGAACTCTCCTCAGGCTGAACCTCAGACTGAACCTCAGACTGAACCTCAGGCTGAACCTCAGGCTGAACCTCAGACTGAACCTCAGACTGAACCTCAGGCTGAACCTCAGACTGAACCTCAGACTGAACCTCAGGCTGAACCTCAGACTGAACCTCAGACTGAACCTCAGGCTGAACCTCAGACTGAACCTCAGACTGAACTCTCCTCAGACTGAACCTCAGACTGAACCTCAGGCTGAGCCTCAGACTGAACCTCAGACTGAACTCTCCTCAGACTGAACCTCAGGCTGAACCTCAGACTGAACCTCAGACTGAACCTCAGGCTGAGCCTCAGACTGAACCTCAGACTGAACCTCAGGCTGAACCTCAGACTGAACCTCAGGCTGAACCTCAGACTGAACCTCAGACTGAACCTCAGACTGAACCTCAGACTGAACCTCAGACTGAACCTCAGACTGAACCTCAGGCTGAACCTCAGACTGAACCTCAGACTGAACTCTCTCGTCTCTGCTTTATTTTTGTGAATGGTGGGAAAAAAAACGTCTCTGGCCTAAAAATAAAACCCTGCTGTTAATTAAAACCAGCGCCGTCGCCGTGGAGACACCGGCGTTACCACGGGAGACGGGCTGCAGCGCCGTCGCCATGGTGACAGCCTGCATCCTCCAGCAGCGGCGGCGGCGGAGGAAGAGGAGGAGAAAGAGGAGGAGGAAGAGGAGGAGGAGGAGGAGGATCCTTCACTCAGACAAAGAGCCCGGTCCAGTCGTACCTGCGGTGCCGCGCGTACTTCCCGCTCACATGACCCGTCCCATCACAGCCCGGAGTGGGACAACTGTGGAGACACAAGAACACGCGTGTAAAACTACTGAGGAGACACAAAACACGTGTGTAAAACTACTGCAGACATGAGAACACGCGTGTAAAACTACTGCGGACATGAGAACACGCGTGTAAAACTACTGCGGACATGAGAACACGTGTGTAAAACTACTGCAGACATGAGAACACGTGTGTAAAACTACTGCAGACATGAGAACACGCGTGTAAAACTACTGCGGACATGAGAACACGCGTGTAAAACTACTGCGGACATGAGAACACGTGTGTAAAACTACTGCGGACATGAGAACACGCGTGTAAAACTACTGCGGACATGAGAACACGTGTGTAAAACTACTGCAGACATGAGAACACGCGTGTAAAACTACTGCAGACATGAGAACACGCGTGTAAAACTACTGCAGACATGAGAACACGCGTGTAAAACTACTGCAGACATGAGAACACGCGTGTAAAACTACTGCGGACATGAGAACATGTGTGTAAAACTACTGAGGAGACACAGAACACGTGTGTAAAACTACTGCGGACATGAGAACACGCGTGTAAAACTACTGCAGACATGAGAACACGTGTGTAAAACTACTGCGGACATGAGAACACGTGTGTAAAACTACTGCAGACATGAGAACACGCGTGTAAAACTACTGCAGACATGAGAACACGCGTGTAAAACTACTGCGGACATGAGAACACGCGTGTAAAACTACTGCAGACATGAGAACACGCGTGTAAAACTACTGCAGACATGAGAACACGCGTGTAAAACTACTGCAGACATGAGAACACGCGTGTAAAACTACTGCAGACATGAGAACACGTGTGTAAAACTACTGCGGACATGAGAACACGCGTGTAAAACTACTGCAGACATGAGAACACGTGTGTAAAACTACTGCACACATGAGAACACGCGTGTAAAACTACTGCAGACATGAGAACACGTGTGTAAAACTACTGCAGACATGAGAACACGCGTGTAAAACTACTGCAGACATGAGAACACGTGTGTAAAACTACTGCAGACATAAGAACACGCGTGTAAAACTACTGCAGACATGAGAACACGCGTGTAAAACTACTGCGGACATGAGAACACGCGTGTAAAACTACTGCAGACATGAGAACACGTGTGTAAAACTACTGCACACATGAGAACACGCGTGTAAAACTACTGCGGACATGAGAACACGCGTGTAAAACTACTGCAGACATGAGAACACGTGTGTAAAACTACTGCACACATGAGAACACGCGTGTAAAACTACTGCAGACATGAGAACACGCGTGTAAAACTACTGCAGACATGAGAACACGTGTGTAAAACTACTGCAGACATGAGAACACGTGTGTAAAACTACTGCAGACATGAGAACACGTGTGTAAAACTACTGCGGACATGAGAACACGTGTGTAAAACTACTGCACACATGAGAACACGTGTGTAAAACTACTGCAGACATGAGAACACGCGTGTAAAACTACTGCGGACATGAGAACACGCGTGTAAAACTACTGCAGACATGAGAACACGCGTGTAAAACTACTGCGGACATGAGAACACGCGTGTAAAACTACTGCAGACATGAGAACACGCGTGTAAAACTACTGCAGACATGAGAACACGCGTGTAAAACTACTGCGGACATGAGAACACGCGTGTAAAACTACTGCGGACATGAGAACACGCGTGTAAAACTACTGCAGACATGAGAACACGCGTGTAAAACTACTGCAGACATGAGAACACGCGTGTAAAACTACTGCAGACATGAGAACACGTGTGTAAAACTACTGCGGACATGAGAACACGTGTGTAAAACTACTGCAGACATGAGAACACGCGTGTAAAACTACTGCAGACATGAGAACAAGTGTGTAAAACTACTGCAGACATGAGAACACGTGTGTAAAACTACTGCAGACATGAGAACACGCGTGTAAAACTACTGCAGACACAGAACACGCGTGTAAAACTACTGCACACATGAGAACACGCGTGTAAAACTACTGCAGACACAGAACACGCGTGTAAAACTACTGCAGACATGAGAACACACGTGTAAAACTACTGCAGACACAGAACACGCGTGTAAAACTACTGCAGACATGAGAACACGTGTGTAAAACTACTGCAGACACAGAACACGCGTGTAAAACTACTGCAGACATGAGAACACGCGTGTAAAACTACTGCAGACATGAGAACACGCGTGTAAAACTACTGCAGACATGAGAACACGCGTGTAAAACTACTGCACACTTGAGAACACGCGTGTAAAACTACTGCAGACATGAGAACACGCGTGTAAAACTACTGCGGACATGAGAACACGCGTGTAAAACTACTGCACACATGAGAACACGCGTGTAAAACTACTGCACACATGAGAACACGCGTGTAAAACTACTGCAGACATAAGAACACGTGTGTAAAACTACTGCGGACATGAGAACACATGTGTAAAACTACTGCACACATGAGAACACGCGTGTAAAACTACTGCACACATGAGAACACGTGTGTAAAACTACTGCAGACATGAGAACACGTGTGTAAAACTACTGCGGACATGAGAACACGCGTGTAAAACTACTGCAGACATGAGAACACGTGTGTAAAACTACTGCGGACATGAGAACACGTGTGTAAAACTACTGCACACATGAGAACACGTGTGTAAAACTACTGCACACATGAGAACACGCGTGTAAAACTACTGCGGACATGAGAACACGTGTGTAAAACTACTGCAGACATGAGAACACGCGTGTAAAACTACTGCACACATGAGAACACGCGTGTAAAACTACTGCAGAGAAACGAGAACAAACGCAAATTTTCACATAATTTTTTTTTACAAATAAAAAATAATCCAAAAACTCTAAAAAAAAATTAAACATTTTTCCATAAAATTCTAAAACTTTTCCAAACTGTCGCCCACAAAGGAAATGACCATATTTGGACAACAGCGTCTTTCCTGCTACACGTGGACACCGAACATGAGCCACAGACGTGTTGGACTCACTTCAGGACAAATCACTGCTTAAAACTGAGACTTGAGGAGAAGATGTTTCGTGTGTTTTGTTTGGTTCTGTTTGGTTCTGTTTGGTTCTGTTTGGTTCTGTTTGGCTCTGTTTGGTTCTGTGTGGTTCTGTTTGGTTCTGTTTGGTTCTGTTTGGCTCTGTTTGGTTCTGTTTGGTTCTGTTTGGTTCTGTTTGGCTCTGTTTGGTTCTGTTTGGCTCTGTTTGGTTCTGTTTGGTTCTGTTTGGTTCTGTTTGGTTCTGTTTGGTTCTGTTTGGTTCTGTTTGGCTCTGTTTGGTTCTGTTTGGTTCTGTTTGGTTCTGTTTGGCTCTGTTTGGCTCTGTTTGGTTCTGTTTGGTTCTGTTTGGTTCTGTTTGGTTCTGTTTGGCTCTGTTTGGTTCTGTTTGGTTCTGTTTGGCTCTGTTTGGTTCTGTTTGGCTCTGTTTGGCTCTGTTTGGCTCTGTTTGGCTCTGTTTGGCTCTGTTTGGTTCTGTTTGGTTCTGTTTGGCTCTGTTTGGTTCTGTTTGGCTCTGTTTGGCTCTGTTTGGTTCTGTTTGGCTCTGTTTGGTTCTGTTTGGTTCTGTTTGGTTCTGTTTGGTTCTGTTTGGCTCTGTTTGGTTCTGTTTGGTTCTGTTTGGTTCTGTTTGGTTCTGTTTGGTTCTGTTTGGCTCTGTTTGGTTCTGTTTGGCTCTGTTTGGTTCTGTTTGGCTCTGTTTGGCTCTGTTTGGTTCTGTTTGGCTCTGTTTGGTTCTGTTTGGTTCTGTTTGGCTCTGTTTGGCTCTGTTTGGTTCTGTTTGGTTCTGTTTGGTTCTGTTTGGCTCTGTTTGGCTCTGTTTGGTTCTGTTTGGCTCTGTTTGGTTCTGTTTGGTTCTGTTTGGCTCTGTTTGGCTCTGTTTGGTTCTGTTTGGTTCTGTTTGGTTCTGTTTGGTTCTGTTTGGTTCTGTTTGGCTCTGTTTGGCTCTGTTTGGTTCTGTTTGGTTCTGTTTGGTTCTGTTTGGTTCTGTTTGGCTCTGTTTGGCTCTGTTTGGTTCTGTTTGGCTCTGTTTGGTTCTGTTTGGTTCTGTTTGGTTCTGTTTGGTTCTGTTTGGTTCTGTTTGGCTCTGTTTGGCTCTGTTTGGTTCTGTTTGGTTCTGTTTGGTTCTGTTTGGCTCTGTTTGGCTCTGTTTGGTTCTGTTTGGCTCTGTTTGGTTCTGTTTGGCTCTGTTTGGCTCTGTTTGGTTCTGTTTGGTTCTGTTTGGTTCTGTTTGGCTCTGTTTGGCTCTGTTTGGTTCTGTTTGGTTCTGTTTGGTTCTGTTTGGCTCTGTTTGGCTCTGTTTGGTTCTGTTTGGCTCTGTTTGGTTCTGTTTGGCTCTGTTTGGCTCTGTTTGGTTCTGTTTGGTTCTGTTTGGCTCTGTTTGGCTCTGTTTGGTTCTGTTTGGTTCTGTTTGGTTTTGTTTTGGTTCTGTTTGGTTTTGTTTGGTTCTGTTTGGTTCTGTTTGGTTCTGTTTGGTTCTGTTTGGTTCTGTTTGGTTCTGTTTGGCTCTGTTTGGTTCTGTTTGGTTTTGTTTTGGTTCTGTTTGGTTTTGTTTGGTTCTGTTTGGTTCTGTTTGGTTCTGTTTGGTTCTGTTTGGTTCTGTTTGGTTCTGTTTGGTTCTGTTTGGTTCTGTTTGGTGCTCACCTGAAGAGCTCCAGGCTGAGGGTTCGTGTGTTTAGTATGTTTGGTTCTGTTTGGTTCTGTTTGGTTCTGTTTGGTTCTGTTTTGGTTCTGTTTGGTTCTGTTTGGTTCTGTTTGGTTCTGTTTGGTGCTCACCTGAAGAGCTCCAGGCTGAGGGCCTCCACAGCAGCTGCACACACAGACCTCACGTTAGCGTCTCACAAACCTTCAGTAGAACTTGAGTTGTGTTTGTTCTGCGTTACCTCTGACGCCTTTGGATCTGGTTCTGTGGCGTTTCTCAGACGAGTTCACCTCCATCTGAAACACACACGTCCTCCTGGTCACAGTCAGTCACAGCGCCCCCTGCTGGTCATGTCTTTCAAAGCCCGAAACATCATGATCAGACCTGAACCACCTCTAGAAGCAGATCCGGCTGAAACTAAAACATCTGAGCAGATTTTTAAAAGTTTGATAAAAACGCTACAAAAGAACAATGAAAATGTGGCAAAAACATCCATCCATCCATCCATTTTCTTCCGCTTTATCCGGGGCCGGGTCGCGGGGGCAGCAGTCTCAGCAGAGATGCCCAAACTTCCCGATCCACACACACCTCCTCCAGCTGTTCTGGGGGGACCCCGAGGCGACACCAGGCCAGCTCGGAGACATAGTCCCACCACCGTGTCCTGGGCCTTCCACGAGGCCTTGTCCCACTAGGACATGCCTGGAACACCTCCCGCGGGAGGCGACCAGGAGGCATCCGAAACAGATGCCCGAGCCACCTCAGCTGGCTCCTTTCGACGTGAAGGAGCAGCGACTCTACTCCGAGCTCCTCCCGGGTAACTGAGCTCCTCACCCGATCTCGGAGGGTGCGCCCAGCCACCCTGCGAAGGAAACTCATTTCGGCCGCTTGTATTCGCGATCTTGTCCTTTCGGTCATGACCCAAATCTCATGACCATAGGTGAGGGTGGGAACGTAGATCGATCGGTAAATCGAGAGCTTTGCCCTCCGACTCAGCTCCCTCTTCACCACGACAGACCGATACAGCGACCGCATCACTGCTGACGCCGCACCGATCCGTCTATCGATCTCACGCTCCATCCGTCCCTCACTCGTGAACAAGACCCCGAGATACTTGAACTCCTCCACTTGAGGCAAGGACTCCCCACCGACCTGAAGAGGGGAAACCACCTTTTTCCGGTGGAGAACCATGGCCTCGGATTTGGAGGTGCTGATCCTCATCCCGGCCGCTACACACTCGGCTGCAAACCGCCCCAGTGCGTGCTGAAGGTCCTGGTTCGTTGAAGCCATCAGAACAACATCGTCCGCAAACAGCAGAGATGAGACTCTGAGGCTCCCAAACCGGACACCCTCCGGCCCCTGGCTGCGCCTAGAAATTCTGTCCATAAAAGTAATGAACAGAACCGGTGACAAAGGGCAGCCCTGGCGGAGACCAACACGCACCGGGAACAGGTCTGACTTACTGCCGGCAATGCGAACCAAGCTCCTGCTGCGGTCATACAGGGAACGGACAGCCCTTAGCAGAGGGCCCCGGACCCCATACTCCCGGAGCACCCCCCACAGGGCACCACGAGGGACGCGGTCGAACGCTTTCTCCAGATCCACAAAACACATGTGGACTGGTTGGGCGAACTCCCACGAACCCTCGAGTACCCGATGAAGGGTATAGAGTTGGTCCAGTGTGCCACGACCAGGACGAAAACCGCATTGTTCCTCCTGAATCCGAGGTTCAACTATCGGCCGGATCCTCCTCTCCAGCACCCCGGAATAGACCTTACCGGGGAGGCTAAGGAGGGTGATTCCTCTGTAATTGGAACACACCCTCCGATCCCCCTTTTTAAAGAGAGGGACCACCACCCCGGTCTGCCAATCCAGGGGCACTGTCCCCGACCGCCACGCGATGTTGCAGAGACGTGTCAGCCAAGACAGTCCTACAACATCCAGAGACCTAAGGTACTCAGGGCGAATCTCATCCACCCCCGGAGCCTTGCCACCAAGGAGCTTTCTCACCACCTTGGTGACTTCAGCCCCGGTGATGGGCGAGCCCACCTCCGAGTCCCCAGCCTCTGCTTCCTCATTGGAAGACGTGACGACGGGATTGAGGAGGTCCTCGAAGTACTCCTTCCACCGCCCGACGACATCCCCAGTCGAGGTCAGCAGCTCCCCACCCGCACTGTAAACAGTGTTGGTGAAGCACTGCTTCCCCCTCCTGAGGCGCCGGATGGTTTGCCAGAATCTCTTCGAGGCCGACCGATAGTCTTCCTCCATGGCCTCCCCGAACTCCTCCCAGACCCGAGTTTTAGCCTCCGCGACCGCACGAGCCGCAGCACGCTTGGCCTGCCGGTACCTCTCAGCTGCCTCAGGAGTCCCACAAGCCAACAAGGCCAGGTAGGACTCCTTCTTCAGCTTGACGGCATCCCTTACTTCCGGGCGCCACCACCGGGTTCGGGGATTGCCGCCGCGACAGGCACCAGAGACCTTACGGCCACAACTACGAGCAGCCGCATCGACAATGGAGGAGGAGAACAGAGTCCACTCTGACTCCATGTCCCCCGCCTCCCCCGGAATCTGGGAGAAGCTCTTCCGGAGGTGGGAGTTGAAGACCCCACTGACAGAGGGATCCACCAGACGTTCCCAGCAGACCCTCACAACACGCTTGGGCCTGCCAGGTCTGACCGGCTTCTTCCCCTGCCAGCGGATCCAGCTCACCACCAGGTGGTGATCGGTTGACAGCTCAGCCCCTCTCTTCACCCGAGTGTCCGAGACACGCGGCCGGAGGTCAGACGACACAACTACAAAGTCGATCATCGACCTCCTGCCTAGGGTGTCCTGGTGCCACGTGCACTTATGGACACCCTTGTGCTCGAACATGGTGTTCGTTATGGACAAACTGTGACTAGCACAGAAGTCCAATAACAGAACACCACTCGGGTTCAGATCGGGGAGGCCGTTCTTCCCAATCACCCCCTCCCAGGTCTCACTGTCGTTACCCACGTGGGCGTTGAAGTCCCCCAGCAGAACAATGGAGTCCCCAGTCGGAGCACTATCTAGTACCCCTCCCAGGGACTCCAAGAAGGCCGGGTACTCTGCACCGATGTTGGGCCCGTAGGCCGAAACAACGGTGAGAGACCTGTCCCCGACCCGAAGGCGTAGGGACGCGACCCTCTCGTCCACCGGGGTGAACTCCAACACGTGGCGGCTGAGCTGGGGGGATATGAGCAAACCCACCCCAGCCCGCCGCCTCTCCCCGCGGGCAACTCCAGAAAAATGGAGAGTCCAGCCTCTCTCCAGGAGTTGGGATCCGGAACCCAAGCTGTGCGTGGAGGTGAGCCCGACTATATCTAGTCGGTATCTCTCCACCTCCCGCACAAGCTCAGGTTCCTTCCCCCCCAGCGAGGTGACGTTCCATGTCCCGAACGCCAGAAGCTGTGCATGCGGACCAGGTCGTCGAGGCACCTGCCTCTGACTGCCACCCAGTCCTCTCCGCACCCGACCCCTACGGATCCCTCTGCGGGTGGTGGGTCCACAGGAGGGCGGGCCCACGTCGTCCCTTCGGGCTGGGCCCGGCCGGGCCCCGTGGGCAGAGACCCGGCCACCAGACGCTCGCGTTCGGGCCCCAACCCCAGGTCTGGCTCCAGGGTGGGGCCCCGGCTGCGCCATGCCGGGCGACGTCACGGTCCTTGAATGTCGTACGTCCATTGGGGTCTTCTGAACTGCTCTTCGTCTGACCCGTCACCTCGGACCTGTTTGCCATGGGAGACCCTACCAGGGGCATAAAGCCCCAGACAACATAGCTCCTCGGATCATTCGGGCACTCAAACAACCCCACCACGTTAAGGTAGCAGTTCATGGGGTGGCAAAAACAGGAAAACAAAAAGCAAGGAAGAAGCTTGGATGAGTTTTGTAGGTCTTAGCTTTCAAATGAGGAATAAAAGAGTAGAATCTTTCCTATTTTCCCTCTGGCTGTAAAGGAACTAAAGCGGTTTGTTTCATCCCGTTGATGCTTCGATATAAAGAGATAAATAAAGATAAACAAAGATAAATAAAGATAAACAAATATAAATAAAGATAAATAAAGATAAACAAAGATAAACAAAGATAAACAAAGATAAATAAAGATAAACAAAGATAAACGAAGCTAAATGAAGCTAAATGAAGCTAAATGAAGCTAAATGGAGCAAAGCTAAATCAAGCTAATTGAAGCTAAATCAAGCTAAATGAAGCTAAATTAAGCTAAATTAAGCTAAATTAAGCTAAGTGACGCTAAATTAAGCTAATTGAAGCTAAATGAAGCTAAATGAAACTAGGTGAAGCTAAATGAAGCTAAATAAAGCTAAATGAAGCTAAATGAATCTAAGATAAATGAAGCTAAATGAAGCTAAGCTAAATTAAGCTAAGTGAAGCTAATTGAAGCTAAATGAAGCTAAATGAAGTGAAGCTAAATGAAGCTAAATTAATCTAAGATAAATGAAGCTAAATGAAGCTAAGCTAAATTAAGCTAAGTGAAGCTAATTGAAGCTAAATGAAGCTAAACTAAGTGAAGCTAAATGAAGCTAAATTAATCTAAGATAAATGAAGCTAAATGAAGCTAAGCTAAATTAAGCTAAGTGAAGCTAATTGAAGCTAAATGAAGCTAAGCTAAATGAAGCTAAGCTAAATGAAGCTAATTGAAGCTAAATGAGGCTAAATGAAGTGAAGCTAAATGAAGCTAAATGAAGCTAAATGAAGCTAAATGAGGCTAAATGAAGCTAAATGAAGCTAAGCTAAATGAAGCTAAATGAAGCTAAATGAAGTGAAGCTAAATGAAGCTAAATGAAGCTAAATGAAGCTAAGCTAAATGAAGCTAAATGAAGCTAAATGAAGCTAAATGAAGCTAAATGATGCTAAATGAAGCTAAATGAAGCTAAATGAAGCTAAGCTAAATGAAGCTAAATGAAGCTAAATGAAGCTAAATGAGGCTAAATGAAGCTAAGCTAAATGAAGCTAAATGATGCTAAATGAAGCTAAATGAAGCTAAATGAAGCTAAGCTAAATGAAGCTAAATGAAGCTAAATGAAGCTAAATGAAGCTAAGTGAAGCTAAATGAAGCTAAGCTAAATGAAGCTAAATGAAGCTAAATGAAGCTAAGCTAAATGAAGCTAAATGAAGCTAAGTGAAGCTAAGTGAAGCTAAGCTAAATGAAGCTAAATGAAGCTAAATGAAGCTAAATGAAGCTAAATGAAGCTAAGTGAAGCTAGATGAAGCTCTGACCTGATTGAAGCTGGAGCTGAGCTTCTGAAGCCGAGAGTGAACGGGTTTAACGGCGTTTCAGGCGATTCCATCGGACGACATCTCCTGCAAAACAACAGAGACAGAACCTTCAGCCTCACGGTCACAGCGAAGGTCAAAAACATCCCCCGGAGCCTCGTCACCGCGGCAACAGTTCGATAAACGATGTCATTGAAGACCTTCTAAAGCCACTGAACAGGACGTTCGAGATCATTCAAATCTATTAATAAACTATAAAGTCACCTGATCATTACAAACACAGCCGTTATTTAGCAATTCATCGAATTTTGATCTAATCGTGATTTTAATAAAGGTCGATCTCGATAATCGCGTTTTAATGGAGGAGAATTGTCCAGAAGGTACAATCCTGCAGGGCAATCCCAGGGAAACACTCAGCCCAAACAAACAGGAGGAGAGGACCTCTGCAAAGTGAAGAGCAAAACAGAAACACGTGAGGAACCTCAGAGGATCAGGAGGAGCACGAGGAGGAAGAGTTTATCACCCGCCAAAACCAAATCCATTCTCTCCTCTATGCCATTGTCGTCACTTTTTATTTCCCTTACGTGTTTTTGTCACTTTTTTATGACTTTTTTGCTGCTCTTCTGTCACTTTTTTGCTGGATTTTTGTCATTTTTTCTGCTGGATTTTTGTCTTTTTTTTTGCTGGATTTTTGTCTTTTTTTTTTGCTGGATTTTTGTCTTTTTTTTTTGCTGGATTTTTGTCTTTTTTTTTGCTGGATTTTTGTCTTTTTTTTGCTGGATTTTTGTCTTTTTTTTGCTGGATTTTTGTCTTTTTTTGCTGGATTTTTGTCTTTTTTCTGCTGGATTTTTTATCTTTTTTTTGCTGGATGTTTGTCACTTTTTTGTTGAGTTTTTGTCATTTTTGTCGCTTTTTTGGTCACTTTTTTTGTTGCGTTTTCATCCTCATTTTCTTCTCGTTTTTTGCCTCTTTTTTGAAGAAGCTTTTAGATTTGGAGAATTTGGAGAAAACATGTTCAGGTGGGAGTTACGAGGTTAAACAAAAAAAATCTAATTGAAAATGGAGATCGATCAATATAATCGTCCAGCCCTGTGTGGTCAGGAGTATCCACACACATGGAGGGAATGTAAGATCATCTCATGGAAAGCTGAGTCTGTGAGAGGAGCTAAACAAGTAAAGCTCTTCTTCTAAAATACCTAAATACCGGCCCGACATATCGGTCGACCTCTAAACTCAACAAATGGAAATCATCATTAACACGTGTTCAGCAGGAAACACGAGGAACGTCGACATAAACACAATAACAGGTGAGTTAAAGCTCAGTCCTTCTGCTCCGCACTGGGACTAAACCTAAACAGGACTAAACCTAAACAGGACTAAACCTAAACAGGACTAAACCTAAACAGGACTAAACCTAAACAGGACTAAACCTAAACAGGACTAAACCTAAACAGGACTAAACCTAAACAGGACTAAACCTAAACAGGACTAAACCTAATCCTAACCCCTAAACCCTGTGCTCACTCATCACGTGTCTGTTTGATGAAAAGGCCCTGGTTTGTCTCGGTTTGTCCCGGTCTGTCCCGGTTAGTCCCGGTCTGTCCCGGTTAGTCCTCGTCTGTCCTGAGGTGAACTCGTCTGATTAAACCCAGATCACGCGTCGCCCGGGTTCATCTCAGGCCTCCACTGAGCGCGCTCCAAATCTGCGTCTGCTGCTCTCACTGAGCGCGCTCAGACCTGCAGTCTCCATGGAAACCATACAGAGGTTCTATAGGACCCGGAGACGGGACTGGAGCGGGACTGGAGGGAGACTACGGAGGGACTACGGAGAGACTACAGAGAGACTACAGGCGGACTACAGGCGGACTGGACTCTGTTTAGCCAGATCTAATCAAATCATGATCATAATAAAACATCAAAATATAATAAATACTCTTTACAGCAGATATTTGTGTTTCTGACTGATCTGTGTGGAACAAATACATGGAATTATGTCATGAACAGTGAAAGGTTTATGTCCCGGACTTGGCTCTGGTTTAGTCCTGGTTTAGTCCTGGTTTAGTCCTGGTATAGTTGGGTCACAGCGCCTGCAGCTCCCTCACACTCTGAGCTCTAGTGCTGGCTTAGTCCTGGTTTAGTCCTGGCTTAGTCCTGGTTTATCCCTGGTTTAGTCCTGGTTTAGTCCTGGTTTAGTCCCGCTTTAGTCCTGTTTTAGTCCTGGTTTAGTCCCGCTTTAGTCCTGTTTTAGTCCTGTTTTAGTCCTGTTTTAGTCCTGGTTTAGTCCTGCTTTAGTCCTGCTTTAGTCCTGGTCTAGTCCTGCTTTAGTCCTGGTTTAGTCCTGGTTTAGTCCTGGTTTAGTCCTGCTTTAGTCCTGGTTTAGTCCTGCTTTAGTCCTGGTTTAGTCCCGCTT
Source organism: Gobius niger (assembly GCF_951799975.1). Classification (NCBI taxonomy): domain Eukaryota; kingdom Metazoa; phylum Chordata; class Actinopteri; order Gobiiformes; family Gobiidae; genus Gobius; species Gobius niger. The sequence goes on from NC_136866.1 coordinate 30,061,825, forward strand.
TAGTCCTGGTTTAGTCCTGGTTTAGTCCTGCTTTAGTCCCGCTTTAGTCCTGGTTTAGTCCTGGTTTAGTCCTGCTTTAGTCCCGCTTTAGTCCTGGTTTAGTCCTGCTTTAGTCCTGCTTTAGTCCTGCTTTAGTCCTGCTTTAGTCCTGGTTTAGTCCTGGTTTAGTCCTGCTTTAGTCCTGGTTTAGTCCTGGTTTAGTCCTGCTTTAGTCCTGGTTCAGTCCTGGTTTAGTCCTGCTTTAGTCCTGGTTTAGTCCTGCTTTAGTCCTGGTTTAGTCCTGGTTTAGTCCTGCTTTAGTCCTGGTTTAGTCCTGCTTTAGTCCTGGTTTAGTCCTGCTTTAGTCCTGGTTTATTCCTGGTTTAGTCCTGGTTTAGTCCTGGTTTAGTCCTGGTTTAGTCCTGGTTTAGTCCTGCTTTAGTCCTGGTTTAGTCCTGCTTTAGTCCTGGTTTAGTCCTGCTTTAGTCCTGGTTTAGTCCTGCTTTAGTCCTGGTTTAGTCCTGGTTTAGTCCTGCTTTAGTCCTGGTTTAGTCCTGGTTTAGTCCTGCTTTAGTCCTGGTTTAGTCCTGGTTTAGTCCTGCTTTAGTCCTGCTTTAGTCCTGCTTTAGTCCTGGTTTAGTCCTGGTTTAGTCCTGGTTTAGTCCTGGTTTAGTCCTGTTTAGTCCTGGTTTAGTCCTGCTTTAGTCCTGCTTTAGTCCTGGTTTAGTCCTGCTTTAGTCCTGCTTTAGTCCTGCTTTAGTCCTGGTTTAGTCCCGCTTTAGTCCTGTTTTAGTCCTGTTTTAGTCCTGTTTTAGTCCTGTTTTAGTCCTGGTTTAGTCCTGCTTTAGTCCTGCTTTAGTCCTGGTCTAGTCCTGCTTTAGTCCTGGTTTAGTCCTGGTTTAGTCCTGGTTTAGTCCTGCTTTAGTCCTGGTTTAGTCCTGCTTTAGTCCTGGTTTAGTCCTGCTTTAGTCCTGGTTTATTCCTGGTTTAGTCCTGGTTTAGTCCTGGTTTAGTCCTGGTTTAGTCCTGGTTTAGTCCTGCTTTAGTCCTGGTTTAGTCCTGCTTTAGTCCTGGTTTAGTCCTGCTTTAGTCCTGGTTTAGTCCTGCTTTAGTCCTGGTTTAGTCCTGGTTTAGTCCTGCTTTAGTCCTGGTTTAGTCCTGGTTTAGTCCTGCTTTAGTCCTGGTTTAGTCCTGGTTTAGTCCTGCTTTAGTCCTGCTTTAGTCCTGCTTTAGTCCTGGTTTAGTCCTGCTTTAGTCCTGGTTTAGTCCTGGTTTAGTCCTGCTTTAGTCCTGGTTTAGTCCTGGTTTAGTCCTGGTTTAGTCCTGTTTAGTCCTGGTTTAGTCCTGCTTTAGTCCTGCTTTAGTCCTGGTTTAGTCCTGCTTTAGTCCTGCTTTAGTCCTGGTTTAGTCCTGGTTTAGTCCTGGTTTAGACCTGGTTTAGTCCTGGTTCAGTCCTGGTTTAGTCCCGCTTTAGTCCCGCTTTAGTCCTGCTTTAGTCCTGGTTTAGTCCTGGTTTAGTCCTGGTTTAGTCCTGGTTTAGTCCCGCTTTAGTCCCGCTTTAGTCCTGCTTTAGTCCTGGTTTAGTCCTGGTTTAGTCCTGGTTTAGTCCTGGTTTAGTCCTGGTTTAGTCCTGGTTTAGTCCTGCTTTAGTCCTGGTTTAGTCCTGGTTTAGTCCTGGTTTAGTCCTGGTTTAGTCCTGCTTTAGTCCTGCTTTAGTCCTGGTTTAGTCCTGGTTTAGTCCTGGTTTAGTCCTGGTTTAGTCCTGCTTTAGTCCCGCTTTAGTCCTGGTTCAGTCCTGGTTTAGTCCTGCTTTAGTCCTGGTTTAGTCCTGCTTTAGTCCTGGTTTAGTCCCGCTTTAGTCCCGCTTTAGTCCTGGTTTAGTCCTGCTTTAGTCCCGCTTTAGTCCTGGTTTAGTCCTGGTTTAGTCCTGGTTTAGTCCTGCTTTAGTCCCGCTTTAGTCCTGGTTTAGTCCTGGTTTAGTCCTGGTTTAGTCCTGGTTTAGTCCCGCTTTGGTCCTGCTTTAGTCCTGGTTTAGTCCTGGTTTAGTCCTGGTCTAGTCCCGCTTTAGTCCCGCTTTAGTCCTGGTACACTCTCTGAACAGCGTGTTCCAGATGTTGCGGCTCATCTGTATTCACCTCAGAGTCGCAGCTCGATCCGACTCCAGGAGAAAACCTGGACCGGACTCGGACGAGCCGGCGGAGCTGAACTCACTTTAAACACCAGGAACTAAAGTATTCAACCACACGATGACATCACAATCAGCAGGAGATCATCACTGAGGACCAGTGTGGGGAGGACCAGTGTGGGGGGCAGTGTGGGGAGGACCAGTGTGGGGAGGACCAGTGTGGGGGGACACTGGCTCCAGAACACTGTAACATGTGTCCAATCAGAGCGCTGCGTTCTGAATAAGCTCCACTGATCTGGTCTGTGTATGAAGCTTCTAAACTGTGCCAGCAGGGGGCGCTTTACTGAAAACATTCCTGTTTAGTTGATCCTAGAGATTCACGATCCATTGTTTTTGCTTCAGATACCGATACTGAGGGTTTGAGTATCTGCCGATATCCGATATGAACCGATACAGGAGACTTTCTCTAAAGTGTTTTCTCTGAGTCAGATCATTATTATTTATCAATTTATTATTTGTGAATAAAACATTAAACAGGATCACTGGACTTTAGGTCATATTAATATAAACGACAAATATGTGTCAGTTTCATAAACTAAAACACAAACACTGGGTCAATCAGAGGCTGATTATTTTAGACGATCCAGTCATAGTTTCTGTCCCAGCCTTGATTAGTTGCCATTAGCATTAGCATGGTACTGTTAGCATTAGCATACTGTTGCTAGTCGTGGCATTTTGTGCAGCGATCTAAAAACAATTGTGGAGGTTAGAACTAACTCAGTGAGTGAGTTCACCAGGTCCTGAGCTTCAAAATGACATATAGCATATAGCATATAGCATGTAGCATGTAGCATCTAGCATGTAGCATATAGCAGGTAGCATATAGTAGGGATGCACCGATACCACTTTTTCTAAAACCGATACGAGTACAAGGCATTTTCTTCAACATTCTTCCTTTTTTCCACAGCAGATTGGTTTGTAATGAGTTAATTTACTCATTTACATTTCCTTAAGTAAAGTCGGCGACACATTTAAGGGCAGTTATATTAGAATTGTGCTGATGCCATTTATTTATTTATTTTATTTTCATTCAATATAATTCTTTATTTTTATGTCTCTGTCCATCATAGACAGAAAAGCCCATGTCCTAAAGCTCCCAATGTCTGAGCTTTATTCATTTATGTGTTTTTATTTAACAATAGTATTGAGGTGTGACTTAAATGGTCTCTTTTCGTCTGTACTTCAGCTCCTGTAGATTTTCTCGTGTGTTTGTAGTAACTTAGCGAGTAGCTACAGCGTTTTCATTGTTCTGCTGCAGCTCATTTTCCCTCAATATAAACATGCTGTATGTCTTTAAGTTGGATTTTCTGAGGACTTTTTAGTCGCTGGGTTAGTTTTTCAGATGAATAAACCCCTGGGCTTAAAACGGCGTCAGAATGGCCAAAACTGCTAGCCGCGAGTTAGCAACGTTAGCCTGTATTTTGTAAACACTGCAGACGCTGCAGCGAGTTAGCAACGTTAGCCTGTATGTTGTAAACACTGCAGACGCTGCAGCGAGTTAGCATCGTTAGCCTGTATGTTGTAAACACTGCAGACGCTGCAGCGAGTTAGCATCGTTAGCATGTATGTTGTAAACACTGCAGACGCTGCAGCGAGTTAGCATCGTTAGCATGTATGTTGTAAACACTGCAGACGCTGCAGCGAGTTAGCATCGTTAGCATGTATGTTGTAAACACTGCAGACGCTGCAGCGAGTTAGCATCGTTAGCATGTATGTTGTAAACACTGCAGACGCTGCAGCGAGTTAGCATCGTTAGCCTGTGTGTTGTAAACACTGCAGACGCTGCAGCTCTAACAACATTAAGCTCTGGTTAAATCCAGCTCAGACTCTGGTTTAGAGAGCGCAGTCTGTAATAAAGTCAGCTCTATGTGGATTATTGTGTTTACACTAAACTATTCTCCAGTTTGTTGCTTCTTCTCTCCTCAGCTGAGAGCTGCGCCTCGTAGGTGCGCCTCGTAGCTGCGCCTCGTAGCTGCGCTGGCCACAAATAGGAGGTGGACCTGGATCCTCAGGTCAGTCCAGACTCTGACCACACGGCCGGTCAGAAGGTCACACAGGAGGTGGACCAGCGTCTCCACGAGCTCGAAAGCTGAAGATCTGACAGTCCTGACAAAACCAGGTCCAGATCCTTAGGTCAGTCCAGACTCTGACCTTAAAGAGTCTGAAAACAGCAAAGGGTCTAAACACGGACTAAACCAGGTCTAAACACGGACTAAACCAGGTCTAAACACGGACTAAACACGGACTAAACCAGGTCTAAACACGGACTAAACACGGACTAAACCAGGTCTAAACACGGACTAAACACGGACTAAACAAGGTCTAAACACGGACTAAACACAGACTAAACATGGACTAAACACGGACTAAACATGGACTAAACACGGACTAAACCAGGTCTAAACACGGACTAAACACGGACTAAACATGGACTAAACACGGACTAAACCAGGTCTAAACACGGACTAAACACGGAATAAACATGGACTAAACCAGGTCTAAACACGGACTAAACACGGACTAAACATGGACTAAACACGGACTAAACCAGGTCTAAACACAGACTAAACCAGGACTAAACATGGACTAAACCAGGTCTAAACACGGACTAAACACAGACTAAACCAGGTCTAAACACGGACTAAACACGGACTAAACCAGGTCTAAACATGGACTAAACACGGACTAAACCAGGTCTAAACACGGACTAAACCAGGTCTAAACACGGACTAAACACGGACTAAACCAGGACTACACACGGACTAAACATGGACTAAACATGGACTAAACACGGTCTAAACCAGGTCTAAACACGGACTAAACCAGGTCTAAACATGGACTAAACACGGACTAAACCAGGTCTAAACACGGACTAAACACGGACTAAACCAGGTCTAAACACGGACTAAACACGGACTAAACACGGACTAAACATGGACTAAACACGGTCTAAACCAGGTCTAAACATGGACTAAACACGGACTAAACATGGACTAAACACGGACTAAACATGGACTAAACACGGACTAAACCAGGTCTAAACACGGACTAAACACGGACTAAACATGGACTAAACCAGGTCTAAACACGGACTAAACATGGACTAAACACGGACTAAACCAGGTCTAAACACGGACTAAACACGGACTAAACATGGACTAAACCAGGTCTAAACACGGACTAAACATGGACTAAACACGGTCTAAACCAGGTCTAAACACGGACTAAACACGGACTAAACACGGTCTAAACCAGGTCTAAACACGGACTAAACACGGACTAAACACGGACTAAACCAGGTCTAAACACGGACTAAACATGGACTAAACCAGGTCTAAACACGGTCTAAACACGGACTAAACCAGGACTAAACCAGGTGTAAACACGGACTAAACCAGGTCTAAACACGGACTAAACCAGGTCTAAACACGGACTAAACACGGACTAAACACAGACTAAACCAGGTCTAAACACGGACTAAACACGGTCTAAACACGGTCTAAACACGGACTAAACCAGGACTAAACCAGGTGTAAACACGGACTAAACCAGGTCTAAACACGGACTAAACACGGTCTAAACACGGACTAAACCAGGTCTAAACACGGACTAAACACGGACTAAACACGGACTAAACCAGGACTAAACATGGACTAAACACGGACTAAACACGGACTAAACCAGGTCTAAACACGGACTAAACACGGAATAAACCAGGTGTAAACACGGACTAAACCAGGTCTAAACACGGACTAAACCAGGACTAAACCAGGTGTAAACACGGACTAAACCAGGTGTAAACACGGACTAAACCAGGACTAAACCAGGTCTAAACACGGACTAAACCGGGACTAAACCGGGTGTAAACACGGATTAAACCAGGTCTAAACACGGACTAAACCAGGTCTAAACACGGACTAAACACGGACTAAACCAGGTGTAAACACGGACTAAACCAGGTCTAAACACGGACTAAACCAGGTCTAAACACGGACTAAACACGGACTAAACCAGGACTAAACACGGACAAAACATGGACTAAACCAGGTCTAAACACGGACTAAACACGGACTAAACAAAGTCTAAACACGGACTAAACCAGGTCTAAACACGGACTAAACACGGACTAAACATGGACTAAACCAGGTCTAAACACGGACTAAACACGGACTAAACACGGACTAAACACGGACTAAACCAGGACTAAACACGGACTAAACACGGACTAAACATGGACTAAACACGGACTAAACACGGACTAAACCAGGTCTAAACACGGACTAAACACGGACTAAACACGGACTAAACACGGACTAAACCAGGTCTAAACACGGACTAAACACGGACTAAACACGGACTAAACCAGGTCTAAACACGGACTAAACACGGACTAAACCAGGTCTAAACACGGACTAAACACGGACTAAACACGGACTAAACACGGACTAAACCAGGTCTAAACACGGACTAAACACGGACTAAACACGGACTAAACCAGGTCTAAACACGGACTAAACACGGACTAAACCAGGTCTAAACACGGACTAAACACGGACTAAACATGGACTAAACACGGACTAAACACAGACTAAACCAGGTCTAAACACGGACTAAACACGGACTAAACACGGTCTAAACCAGGTCTAAACACGGACTAAACACGGACTAAACACGGACTAAACCAGGTCTAAACACGGACTAAACATGGACTAAACCAGGTCTAAACACGGTCTAAACACGGACTAAACCAGGACTAAACCAGGTGTAAACACGGACTAAACCAGGTCTAAACACGGACTAAACACGGTCTAAACACGGACTAAACCAGGTCTAAACACGGACTAAACACGGACTAAACCAGGTCTAAACACGGACTAAACACGGTCTAAACACGGACTAAACCAGGACTAAACCAGGTGTAAACACGGACTAAACCAGGTCTAAACACGGACTAAACACGGTCTAAACACGGACTAAACCAGGTCTAAACACGGACTAAACACGGACTAAACACGGACTAAACCAGGACTAAACATGGACTAAACACGGACTAAACACGGACTAAACCAGGTCTAAACACGGACTAAACACGGAATAAACCAGGTGTAAACACGGACTAAACCAGGTCTAAACACGGACTAAACCGGGACTAAACCAGGTCTAAACACGGACTAAACCAGGTCTAAACACGGACTAAACACGGACTAAACCAGGTCTAAACACGGACTAAACACGGACTAAACCAGGTCTAAACACGGACTAAACACGGACTAAACCAGGTGTAAACACGGACTAAACCAGGTCTAAACACGGACTAAACACGGACTAAACCAGGACTAAACACGGACAAAACATGGACTAAACCAGGTCTAAACACGGACTAAACACGGACTAAACAAAGTCTAAACACGGACTAAACCAGGTCTAAACACGGACTAAACACGGACTAAACATGGACTAAACCAGGTCTAAACACGGACTAAACACGGACTAAACACGGACTAAACACGGACTAAACCAGGACTAAACACGGACTAAACACGGACTAAACATGGACTAAACACAGACTAAACACGGACTAAACCAGGTCTAAACACGGACTAAACACGGACTAAACACGGACTAAACACGGACTAAACCAGGTCTAAACACGGACTAAACACGGACTAAACACGGACTAAACCAGGTCTAAACACGGACTAAACACGGACTAAACCAGGTCTAAACACGGACTAAACACGGACTAAACATGGACTAAACACGGACTAAACACGGACTAAACCAGGACTAAACACGGACTAAACCAGGTCTAAACACGGACTAAACACGGACTAAACACGGACTAAACCAGGTCTAAACACGGACTAAACACGGACTAAACACGGACTAAACATGGACTAAACACGGACTAAACACGGACTAAACACGGACTAAACCAGGTCTAAACACGGACTAAACACGGACTAAACATGGACTAAACACGGACTAAACACAGACTAAACCAGGTGTAAACACGGACTAAAGCAGACACTGACCCGGGGGGGCAGACACTGACCCGGGGGGGCAGACACTGACCCGGGGGGGCAGACACTGACCCGGGGGGGGGGGGGCAGACACTGACCCGGGGGGGGGGGGGGGCAGACACTGACCCGGGTCATCCAGCAGCAGCAGCAGCAGCAGCAGCTCAGGTTTAACATCTTCACTCAGACCCGACACAAACTTTTAAACAAAACATCCCCAACGACCCAAACCCGAACACTGTCATTTAAATGAACATGTGCAGAAACCCAGGTCCGTTAGTCTGTCTGTCAGTTAGTCAGTTAGTCTCAGATTTCTCCTCAGTCTGAATCCAAACCAAAGCTTTTATTAGTGACATTTAAGGCCTGTAATTATGACTCAATTAAAGGCACGACTTCTGATGCTTTTCCTGCAGAGACTCTGAACCAAAACAAGGAGCTAACCCAGGAGAAGTCAGAACAAACCCGGACAAACCCGGACAAACCCGGGCTGAGGAGGCTTCGTGAAGGACTGTGACACGTGAGGAAGAAGAACAGGAGAAGAACAGGAGAAGAACCTACTGAAATGGCGCTGATTGTTCTGGATCTCGGACTGGACTCCGCGGCTCGGTTCCGGTCTGGACTCGTCTCCCGGGCCTGGTCCTGGTTCGGTCCGGTGTGTCAGGCCGCTGTCTCCGCCGCCATGCCCCGTGATGCCCGCGCCGCCTGTGATGCCGCCGCTCCTGCCGCTCCTGCCGCCGGTGCGTTCCGGAGGATGCTTCGGTGGAAAAGGAGGCGGCGGATCCAGACAGACGCACGGGCGCGCGCACAGACGGGGCAGGCGCGTGCACGCTCACTCCCTGTTGTCTCCGAGGCGGGCGGGGGCGCGCACGCACACGGGAGGGGGGCGCGCGCACGGTGCATTCCGTCGCTCTGAATGCGCCACAGTCTTTTGTTCGCGTTTGGCCAAAAGCGGAATCGAGACGTTCACGGTCAGACGGAGAAAAGACGCGTTTTTAAAATCAGGAATAAAAGTGTTTAAGCTCTTACCTCCCGCCTGAACCAAATACATTCTGTCCTCTCTGGCCATATAGGCCTGTGTAACACCTCATCACACAAAACTGAGCTTTTTCCTCCCGCTGTTGCTGTGTTGAGTCACCTTTTGTATGTGTTTTTTTTCTTTTCTTTTTCATTTTTGTCACATTTTTGTTGAATTTTTGTCATTTTTTTGTTGAATTTTTGTCATTTTTTTGTTGAATTTTTGTCATATTTTTGTTGAATTTTTGTTGATTTTTTGTCACATTTTTGTCACATTTTTGTCACATTTTTGTCATATTTTCGTTGAATTTTTGTTGAATTTTTGTCACATTTTTGTGGAATTTTTGTCACATTTTTGTCACATTTTTGTCACATTTTTGTCACATTTTTGTCACATTTTTGTCACAGTTTTGTCACATTTTTGTCACATTTTTGTCACATTTTTGTCACATTTTTGTCACAGTTTTGTCACATTTTTGTCACATTTTTGTCACATTTTTGTCTCTTTTTTATCGCGTTTACATCCTTGTTTTCTTCTCATTTTTTGTGGCTGTTTAGGTGTTTTTCCCCAAGAAGCTGTTTGATTAGGGTAAAGCCAAAGGGATCCGTTCAGGTGGGAGTTAAGAGGTTAAGAGACGCAGAAGCTTCAGCAGAATGTTCAGGAGGAAACCAAGAAAACACCAAAGCACAAAGACATCCTGAGCAACTGCAGCAAGGCCAACATTATATTATTATATAGTATTATATTTTATTATAAAGCCTTTACAAAGGAACAAACCAAACAAACGGAATATTCCACTTTAACATTCGCATCATTTCTATCAAACAGTGGAATGATGATAATGTTGCCTGTTTGAGGGGCACGAGCTCAACCATGTTCCTTTTAAACACCCCAATGTTTTACATCAGGGGTAGGCGGGAGGCAAGGTCAGGCCCGGGGGCCAAATCCGGCCCTCCAGCACAGAACCTCTGGCCCTCAAGATGATTTTGAGAAACATTATTACACAAATCAGAGAGAACTTTTAACATTATTAGAGTTAAATGGGAGAAAAAAAGGTAGAAATACTGTCAATGCACCCAGTGAGGTCATATATTGTAGTTATTCTCTTTTTTATTCTTGTTCCATCGGCGCTATAGCATTTGTGTCTTGGATTAGTTCAAACCGATTCAAATTCAACATAGAAGAACTTTAATTCAGGCAATTTTAACCGAGAGGATCTTTTCCCTCACGTCATCAGATTTTTTTTTCCATCATTTTTTTGTTGGGTATTCAACTCATTTTTGTAACTTTTTTGTGATTTTTTTTGTCAAATTTTTATCAAATTTTTGTACATTTTTTGTCACATTTTTGTCATTTTTTCTCACTTTTTTGTCACATTTCCATCATTGTTTTCGTCTCAGTTTTGTTGCTTTTTTTCCCACCTTTTTTCCAGAAGCTTTTGGATTGGGGTAAAGCCAAACAGGAGAAAATGTGCTCGGTTCAGGTGGGAGTTAAGGGGTTAAGTCATTTATCTCATTTAAGATGGTCAGTTTTCCAGTGTTGTGTTTACTTTGGGCTAATAATCGGCCCTCCTTCCCCTGTTTTACATGTTTTTGTTCTCACGTTTCCTCACACTGGAGATCAACGTGCAGATCTTTATTGTTCTGTTTCCTGGTCCACGCGTCGTAACGAATTACAAAAGTAACGAGCTACATGTTATTTTACGTTACTTACACAGAGTTTATTAGTCATTACAAAACAAACTGTATTACAGGTGTGTTTAACCTCTTAACTCCCGCCTGAACCGAGAGGATCTTTTTCCTCACGTCATCAGATTTTTTTTCCATCATTTTTTTGTTGGGTGTTCAACTCATTTTTGTCGCTTTTTTGTCAATTTTTTTTCAATTTTTTGTCATTTTTTATGAATTTTTTGTCATTTTTTATGAATTTTTTGTCATTTTTTTAATCACATTTTTGTCATTTTTTTTATCACATTTTTGTCATTTTTTTTAATCACATTTTTGTCACATTTTTGTCATTTTTTCTTCCATTTTTTGTCAATTTCTTGTGACATTTTTGTGACATTTTTATCATTTTTTCATCAATTTTTCGTCACTTTTTTGTCACATTTCCATCATTGTTTTCGTCTCAGTTTTGTTGCTATTTTCACACCTTTTTTCCAGAAGCTTTTGGATTGGGGTAAAGCCAAACTGGAGAAAATGTGCTCGGTTCAGGTGGGAGTTAAGGGGTTAAAGTCACTGGCCCAACACTGATCGCAAACCAAGTAAGAACCCATCCTACAAGTGTTACCTTTAACCTCTTACCCCCGCCTTTACCCAAATCTAACAGCTTCTCGACTGGAGGTCACAGCCAGAGTAACGTCTCATTTGAAAGCTCAGACCCACAAACCTGATCATAACTGTGTTGCCGTGTTTTGTCTCTTCTGTTGTCGCTTTTTTCTACTTTTTACTGCTTTTTTTTGTGGGGGGGGGGTCGAGTGTCTTGCCCAGGGGCACAGTGGGAGTTGAACCTCTGCCTCCCGCCCTGCTCTGAGCGTAGGAGGACGCGGTTCAAAGATGGCCGCCCTGAAGGATTTTCTCATCGATCGACTCCGGAACATTTCCCCGCTCTCGGTCCGAGGTCGGAGAAAGTGAAGTTTGGACGTTTTTCTTTCCACGAACGACAACTTTACCAACTTTAAATGTCGACACAAACCGGCTTCGCCCACTGAGAGGTCACGGGTTCAACTCCGGCGCCAGATTCTCTCGTCTGGCTTCTCTCCCGACGGGGTTTTCTCTCCCGACGGGGTTTTCTCTCCCGACGGGATTTAGAAACGTGAAACTGTCGCTGATGTGAAGCTTCTCTCCCAGTGTTTTCTCCTGAGCCGCTTTACCCAAATCTAAAAGCTTCCAAATAGGGACGGAAACGAGGATGAAAACGGAACAAAAATGTGTCGGAAAAGGAACAAAAACACAACAAAATATGACAAAAAAATGTGAAAAAAGGAACAAAAACACAACGAAAAAATGACAAAAAAATGCAAAAAAAGGAACAAAAACACAACGAAAAAATGACAAAAAAATGCAAAAAAGGAACAAAAAACACAACGAAAAAATTACCAAAAAATTAGAAAAAAGGAACAAAAAACACAACGAAAAAAGGACAAAAAATGCAAAAAAAGGAACAAAAACACAACGAAAAAATGCGGAAAAAAATGCGAAAAAAGGAACAAAAACACAACGAAAACATGACAAAAAAAATGTGAAAAAAGGAACAAAAAACACAACGAAAAAATGACAGAAAAAATGTGAAAAAGGAACAAAAACACAACGAAAAAATGACAAAAAAATGAGAAAAAAGGAACAAAAACACAACGAAAAAATGACAAAAAAATGAGAAAAAAGGAACAAAAACACAACGAAAAAATGACAAAAAAATGCGAAAAAAGGAACAAAAAACACAATGAAAAAATGACAGAAAAAATGTGAAAAAGGAACAAAAACACAACGAAAAAATGACAAAAAAATGAGAAAAAAGGAACAAAAACACAACGAAAAAATGACAAAAAAAGGCGAAAAAAGGAACAAAAACACAACGAAAAAATGACAAAAAAATGCAAAAAAAGGAACAAAAACACAACGAAGAAATGACAAAAAAAATGCGAAAAAAGGAACAAAAACACAACGAAAAAATGACAAAAAAATGTGAAAAAGGAACAAAAACACAACGAAAAAATGACAAAAAAATGCGAAAAAGGAACAAAAACACAATGAAAAAAGGACAAAAAATGTGGAAAAAAGGAACAAAAACACAACGAAAAAATGACAAAAAAAGGAACAAAAACACAACGAAAAAAAGACCAAAAAAATGTGAAAAAAGGAACAAAAACACAACGAAAAAATGACAAAAAAATGTGAAAAAGGAACAAAAACACAACGAAAAAATGACAAAAAAAAGCGAAAAAGGAACAAAAACACAATGAAAAAATGACAAAAAAATGCGAAAAAGGAACAAAAACACAACGAAAAAAGGACAAAAAATGTGGAAAAAAAGAACAAAAACACAACAAAAAAAGGCAAAAAAAGGAACAAAAACACAACGAAAAAAAGACCAAAAAAATGTGAAAAAGGAACAAAAACACAACGAAAAAATGACAAAAAAATGTGAAAAAGGAACAAAAACACAACGAAAAAATGACAAAAAATGCGAAAAAAGGAACAAAAACACAACGAAAAAATGACAAAAAAAGGCGAAAAAAGGAACAAAAACACAACGAAAAAATGACAAAAAAATGCAAAAAAAGGAACAAAAACACAACGAAGAAATGACAAAAAAAATGCGAAAAAAGGAACAAAAACACAACGAAAAAATGACAAAAAAATGTGAAAAAGGAACAAAAACACAACGAAAAAATGACAAAAAAATGCGAAAAAGGAACAAAAACACAACGAAAAAAGGACAAAAAATGTGGAAAAAAAGAACAAAAACACAACAAAAAAAGGCAAAAAAAGGAACAAAAACACAACGAAAAAAAGACCAAAAAAATGTGAAAAAAGGAACAAAAACACAACGAAAAAATGACAAAAAAATGTGAAAAAGGAACAAAAACACAACGAAAAAATGACAAAAAAAAAGCGAAAAAGGAACAAAAACACAATGAAAAAATGACAAAAAAAATGCGAAAAAGGAACAAAAACACAACGAAAAAAGGACAAAAAATGTGGAAAAAAAGAACAAAAACACAACAAAAAAAGGCAAAAAAAGGAACAAAAACACAACGAAAAAAAGACCAAAAAAATGTGAAAAAGGAACAAAAACACAACGAAAAAATGACAAAAAAATGTGAAAAAGGAACAAAAACACAACGAAAAAATGACAAAAAATGCGAAAAAAGGAACAAAAACACAACGAAAAAATGACCAAAAAATGCGAAAAAGGAACAAAAAAGCAATGGAAAAGTGACAAAAAAGCATCTGGAAGGCGGTGAAAAAGCTGCAGTGACGGAAAATGAACGGAACACGACCGGGAAGCAACGAGAACCACAACAAAAACTTTACCAAAAAAAAAACGTTATGAATATGTGACAAAACCACAACAAAGGGTCAAAAACGAGACAAAAACCAGGACAAAAAACATGCCAGAAAAACAACAATAAACAATAACACCATGACAAAAATAAAAAACAGTCGCTGAGACTATTGTAACTGTTCACTGACCTGTTTCCAAACGAGCCGTTAGAGCAGCTGCTCGAGTCCTGACCAGAACCAGGAAATACGACCATATTAGTCCAGTGCTCCGGTCTCTGCACTGGCTTCCTGTCGCTCAGAGAGTTTAAAACAGCTCTGCTTGTTACAAGTCTCTTCATGGTCGAGCACCAAAATCTATAGCTGACGTGTTACAGCCGTATGAACCATCTCGGCCCTGAGATCCTCAGGGAGGGGTCTGCTGGTGGTTCCAGAGTCAGGACTAAACACGGTGAGGCTGCGTTTCAGTTTCAGCAAAAGTCTGGAACAGCCTCAGTGAGGACGTGAGACAATGTTCAAGTCCAGGCTGAAAACGTGCCTATTTACTTGTTTATTTATATGGATCCCATTGAGAGCAATAAGCACTCAGTTCGTCTTCCTGGGCCCATTCCAAACAACTTTTACATGTTCATACAAAAATATGTATATGCAGTATTTAAAAAACAAATATAATAACATGCATATATATTTGGCTTAAAATGTACATAGATTTAAACATTCATAATACTTTTAGGAGCAACAAAACAACAACAAACTCACAAACATGAGGCTTCAGATTATTTACGAATAGTACCTTATTTCTAAGTTCACGAATTCCGACTGGAATACGGTTCCAGGTAGATTATTGTTTATTATTGTTTATTAATGGAAAGCCCCTTGAGATGTAGCAACTCATTTTCGAGGGGGTCCACAAAACAGACAGAAAACAGAAATGATATAGCTCTATAGAGAACCGTTTTCCTCATGAAATTAGTTTTAGGATGTTGTGTTATTATATGACCATTGGATGCCATTCTAGTATTATGCTTATGCACAGAGTTTAATAGGACAATTTGATTGAATATAAAAACAGGCATTTACTGCTGCCTATGGAGACTGATGGTATTTTAACTACTTTTAATATATAGCTTTAATATACCCATATTTGTAATGTTGTGTATTTGTATGAGTGTATTGTTTGTGTTTTCGGTGTTGCTGTGAGGCACATTGAGTTGCCTTGTGCATGAAATGTGCTGTATAAATACATTTGCCTTGCCTACTCTAGCCTTGAGGCTGTAAACCCTCCAGCCAAGAAGCTTTTAGATTTGGGTGAAGTCAAACTGGAGAAAATGTGTTGAAGTCAAAATAAAACACAAAATCCCCCAGACCTCCTGATTCACGCAGCTCTGCCTGTTTCTCTGTTCACTGTCGTCAGAGCCACAGTTCAGTGTCTCTTCATTATTGAAACTCAGAAAAATAATAGTATAATAAATGCATTTGTACGGGACTCCTCAAAACCCAGACAAGAGAGACCTCGTGTGGCCATCAAGAGAATAACTGCAAACAAATCTTATCGTCTATTAACCCCTTAACTCCCACCTGAACCGAGCACATTTTCTCCAGTTTGGCTTTACCCCAATCCAAAAGCTTCTGGAAAAAAGCTGTGAAAATAGCGACAGAACTGAGACGAAAACAATGATGAAGATGTGACAAAAAAGTGACGAAAAAATGACAAAAATGTGACAAAAAATGACAATAAAAGACAAAAAAATTGACAAAAAAATGACAAAAGATGTGGCAAAAAATGACCAAAAAAATGATTATAAAAATGACAAAAATGTGACAAAAAATGTGACAAAAAATGACAAGAAATGATTAAAAAAATGACAAAAATGTGACAAAAAATGACAAAAATGTGACAAAAAATGTGACAAAAAATGACAAAAATGTGACAAAAAATGACAATAAATGTGACAAAAAAATGACAATAAATGTGATAAAAATGTGACAAAAATTGACAAATCCATCCAGATCCATCTACATTAATTTTGTAGATCTTAGCTTTCAAATGAGGTGTTACACTGGTTACACTGCTCTCGGTTCAGGCGGGAGTTAAGCGGTTAAAATGACTCTACTATATACCTACTCATGTCATGTGACTTTTGATCTGATACTTTTGTAAAATACTTGTTTCACCCACATAAAGCTCAAAAGAAATAAACAAAAGTCGCCAATAACGCAATCCTCCTTCATTTTCCGTTACCTGAAGCGGCTTCAGACCGCACCAAGATGGCCGCCGCTGAGCCGCGTTTAGCGCCGTTTCCTGTAAACTGTTGTCCTTCCGGGTCAAAAACACGCCTTGTTCCGGGTCTGAGAAGCGCGCATGGACCGTGAGGACGTAAACAAACCGTGCTGTGCATTTGGACCGATTTTTGTCACGTTTCTGCGGGTTTTTCCCTCGTTGTTTTGGCGCCGTTTAGCATTAGCGCCGTTAGCTCCCGTTAGCTCCCGTTAGCTCCCGTTACCATGGTGAAGTGCGTGGTGTCGAGCTGCCTGAACCGGGAGCAGCTCGGCGCGGACCGAGGCGGCTGCAGCCGGGCCCCGAAGCGGTTCTTCAGCTTCCCCAAAGACCCGGCCCGCGTCAAGGTACGAGAGGGAATCACGTTTTAGACTAAAGTCACTTTTACAGCTGTCCGCGCTGCACGTGACGGTCTGTGTCCGCGCGAGGCTCGGGGGCGTGTTGTGGAAAATAATACAAATGAATGTGCGTGACTGCAGCAAATCAACTTTTACTCATCAAGACTCGGTCCAAATTCTGCTTATTTTTTCTAATTTTTTCCCTATTTTTTCCAATATTTTTGCCCAATTTTTCTTTATTTTTGCCAAATTATTCCTAATATTTCACATATTTCTTGACCTGTGAGGGTGTAATACCTCTTTGTGCCTGCAGGTGTAGCTTGTTTACCTGTGAGAGTGACTTTGACAAAAATGTGACCAAAAATTACAATAAAAGACAAAAAATTGACCAAAAAATGACAAAAGATGTGACAAAAAATGTGACAAAAAAAGACAAAAAATTGACCAAAAAATGACAAAAGATGCGACAAAAAATGTGACAAAAAATGTGACAAAAAATTGACCAAAAAATGATAAAAGATGTGACAAAAAATGTGACAAAAAAAGACAAAAAATTGATTAAAAAAGACAAAAAAAAGACAAAAAATGTGACAAAAAAGACAAAAAAAAGACAAAAAATGTGACAAAAAAAAGACAAAAAATTTATTAAAAAAGACAAAAAATTTATTAAAAAAGTCAAAAAATTGATTAAAAAAAGACAAAAAATGTGACAAAAAAAGACAAAAAATTGATTAAAAAAGACAAAAAATTGATTAAAAAAGACAAAAAAATGTGACAAAAAAGTGACAAAAAATTGATTAAAAAAGACAAAAAAAGACAAAAAATGTGACAAAAAATGTGACAAAAAAAGACAAAAAAAAGACAAAAAATGTGACTAAAAAAGACAAAAAAAATGATTAAAAAAAGACAAAAAAATGACAAAGAAAAAGACAAAAAATGTGACAAAAAATGACAAAAAAATGATTAAAAAATGACAAAGAAAAAGACAAAAAATGTGACAAAAAATGACAAAAAAGCTACAAAATGAGTTGAATACTCCCCAAAAAAAGATGGAAAAAAATCTGATGACGTGAGGAAAAAGATCCATTTAGATGAGTTTTGTAGATCTTAGCTTTCCTGTGAGAGTGTAATACCTCTTTGCGCCTGCAGGTGTGGCTTGTTTACCTGTGAGAGTGTAATACCTCTTTGCGCCTGCAGGTGTGGCTTGTTTACCTGTGAGAGTGACTTTGACAAAAATGCGACAAAAAAAAAACAAATGACAAAAAATGTGACAAAAAATTGATTAAAAAAAGACAAAAAAAGACAAAAAAAAGACAAAAAATGTGACAAAAAATTACAATAAATGTGACAAAAAACGACAAAAAAAAGACAAAAAAAGACAAAAAATTGATTAAAAAAAAGACAAAAAAGACAAAAAAAAGACAAAAAATGTGACAAAAAAAGACAAAAAATTGATTAAAAAAGACAAAAAAAAGACAAAAAATGTGACAAAAAAGACAAAAAAAAAAAAAAAAAAATGGATTAAAAAAAGACAAAAAATTGATTAAAAAAGACAAAAAAAGACAAAAAATGTGACAAAAAAAGACAAAAAATTGATTAAAAAAGACAAAAATTGTGACAAAAAAAGACAAAAAATGTGACAAAAAAAGACAAAAAAATGACAAAGAAAAAGACAAAAAATGTGACAAAAAATGACAAAAAGTTGAGAAAAAAAAATGACAAAAAAGCTACAAAATGAGTTGAATACCCCCCAAAAAAGATGGGAAAAAATCTGATGACGTGAGGAAAAAGATCCATTTAGATGAGTTTTATAGATCTTAGCTTTCCTGTGAGAGTGTAATACCTCTTTGTGCCTGCAGGTGTAGCTTGTTTCCCTGTGAGAGCGTAATACCTCTTTGCGCCTGTGAGAGTGTAATACCTCTTTGCGCCTGCAGGTGTGGCTTGTTTACCTGTGAGAGTGTAATACCTCTTTGTGCCTGCAGGTGTAGCTTGTTTACCTGTGAGAGTGTAATACCTCTTTGTGCCTGCAGGTGTAGCTTGTTTCCCTGTGAGAGCGTAATACCTCTTTGCGCCTGTGAGAGTGTAATACCTCTTTGCGCCTGCAGGTGTGGCTTGTTTACCTGTGAGAGTGTAATACCTCTTTGCTCCTGCAGGTGTAGCTTGTTTACCTGTGAGAGTGTAATACCTCTTTGCGCCTGCAGGTGTGGCTGGCGGCGCTGCGCGAGCCCGACAGGCAGGACTCTTCGGGGAACCATGTGATCTGCGAGGACCACTTCCTGCCCGAGGACGTCTCCGACAGCGGCGTTAGCCCGGACGCCATTCCCATCATGCCCCCGTGTCTGGAGGCGGAGCTGGGCCTCGACGCGTGGCCCGAGGACCCGGAGGAGGACGGCGGCTGGGCCATGGGGGACGAGGACCAGGAGGAGGAGGATGTAGAAGACGAAGCTCCTGAAGAAGAGGTCGATGAGGTCGATGAGGTCGAGGCGGAGGAAGAGGACGATGAACAGATTAATGAAGATGGTGATGATGAAGAAGTTGTTGACGAAAACAAAGCGGAGGAAGAGGACGACACAGAGATGGTGCGTAACTCATTAGTCAAAGTAAGATTTTAACCTCTTAACTCCTGCCTGAACCGAGAGCATTTTCTCCAGTTCAGCTTTACCCAAATCCTGTAGGCCAGTGTAACGCCTCATTTGAAAGCTAAGACCTACACAACTAAATTGATCTTTTTCCTCACGTCGTCAGATTTTTATTCATCACTTTTTTTGTTGGGCAGTCGTCTAATTTTCGTCAAATTTTTCGCATTTTTTTGGTCATTTTTTTGTCACTTTTTCATCAAATTATTCGCATTTTTTTGTCAAATTCTTATCACTTTTTTGTCCATTTTTTGTCACTTTTTCATAATTTTTTTTACTCAATTTTTTGTCAAATTTTTGTCACTTTTTTATAATTTTTTTTTCTCATTTTTTTGTCCGTTTTTGTCAATTTTTTGTCACTTTTTCATAATTTTTTTACTCCATTTTTTGTCAATTTTTGTCACTTTTTTGTCCATTTTTTTGTAAATCTTTTGTCTTTTTTTCCCCCTTTCTCGTCAATTTTTTCTCACTTTTTTCACATTTTCATCCTTGTTTTCGTCTCAGTTTTGTCACTATTTTCACACCTTTTTTCCAGAAGCTTTTGGATTGGGGTAAAGCTGGAGAAAATGTGCTCGGTTCAGGCGGGGGTTAAGGGGTTAAAAACTAAAAAAATGCATCAAACTTATAAATGTGCAAAGGTTTTAGTTCTATTTAATCCTAG
Source organism: Gobius niger (assembly GCF_951799975.1). Classification (NCBI taxonomy): domain Eukaryota; kingdom Metazoa; phylum Chordata; class Actinopteri; order Gobiiformes; family Gobiidae; genus Gobius; species Gobius niger. Next base: position 30,081,940 of record NC_136866.1, read on the forward strand.
TTTTGGGCAGATTTAGAGTTCTGACGACTGTCCAGTGTCACGTATCGTCAGTGTTGGCGAGTAACTAAATACATGTTTTTGAGTAACTGTATTCTAGTAAAGTTACACTTAAGAGTATTTAGATACAGTTACTTCCCAAATATCAAGACAAAAAACATCATTACATTTTAGCTCCATATTGCACAACATTATTAAGCACAAACCTTTAATGTTTAAAGCAGTACTAAGTAACTCATGCCCCTAGAGGCCACAAGCGCCACTGCAGGTGTTGTACATGTTGTGTTTTTTACTCATTAATCGTCCGTTAGAGTAAATCCTGCACTGACAGAAAAGACAAAGTGACAGAGGGATATTGTTCATCCAATTATACAATGGAGATCATTTTATTCACTCAAACTTGGCTGTAAATACTGTTTAAGTGGTGCTAGCCCACAGTTAGCTTTACCCCTTAGCCTGTTAGCTTCTTCTTCGTGATTCCATTAGTGCAGGGGTAGGCAAGTTTGCATGGTAGAGGGACGATTTTCTTCATTGTCAAAAGACAGAGGGCCAACCCCCCCCCCAATTGTTGCCTGAAGTAAAGCATCAGTTTTAACAACTGCCACTTGTACGTCATATATGACTTACGTGGGCGATCTGCTCAGAAATGTTGAGGAATTGACTATGTTTCACATTTTGAGCCTTAACTACGTTTTTTCCAGTTTGGCTTTACCCTAATCTTAAAGCTTCTGGACTGGAGTTTTTACCGTGTTTTTTTTCCCGTTGCTTTTTCGTCTTGGTTTCGCCACATTTTCGTCACGTTAACGTCGCTCTTTTGTTGCAATTTTTTTTTTAACTATTTCTTGCGTTTTCATCCTCGTTTTCGTTGCTATAATGACCGTTTTTTTCCCCCCAAGTGTTTAGATTTGGGTAAAGACAAACTGGGGAAAATGTGCTTGGTTCAGGTGGGGTTAAGAGATTAACAGGCCTTCGATCTCCCTCAAGACCATTTTCAGAAATACCTTTACTCAAAATGGTCTTGAGGGCCAGAGTGTGTATTGTGGAAAGTTGCAATTGTGGTTTTCCGGCCAGAACACCAGAAAGAGATGAAAGACCCCCCAATCATCCCTTTAACACTTGTATTACCCCCAGAGGGACGACGGGAAGGATTTATTAAGGTAAAGAAGTTACTAAGTGCTGCTTTAAAGGCTGAGGCTGAAATCTGCTGCTTTTGCCAACAGAGTAAAAGAGTTCATCATTTTATAACAGGCGTTCCATCATACTTTACTACACAGTGTGTTCGAATACAAAGTCTCTAGATTTAGACTAAAACTGAAAAGAATTGTCTTTAACTCAATAACTAAATAAAAGTGAACAACATTTTCTTCAGACATGTTTAAGTACTTTTACTCGAGTACCTTTGGAGAAATTCATACATTTCGGAAACTGGAAACACACATTTTTCATTGCTTTGCGCCTTTCTACACCTGCCCCCTTCAGGTCACAGAAGGAAGCACAGAAGCTGCAGATGGAGCCACGGCGCCCCCTGCAGACGGAGACATGGCGCCCCTTGAAGACGAAGCCACAGCGCCCCCTGCAGATGGAGACACGGCGTCCCCTGCTGATGGACAGGCATCGCCCCCCACAGATAAAGTTACAGCATCCCCTGCAGATGAATCCACAGCGCCCCCTTCAGTCCCTCTGAAGTCCAGGTAAAAGTGCTGAACATAAACTAGACTCACTGTGATGGTTCAACTCGTCGTCAGTCGATAAACCAGGCCTTTCTCTGAGGCTAAAGTCGACCTGTTAAAGAGGGGGTATTCTGCTTTTTCAGTCCCATAGCACCAGTCTATATCACACTACAATGATGACAAACCTTCTGTTGGTCTGTAAATGCAGTAAATTAGAATAACTGCCTTGTATAAAATGTCTCTCTCAAAATGGCTGTCGTGAATGTCTTGAAATAGGCCTCTGTCTCTTTAAGAACCTCTGAGCCTTTAGACACGCCCCCTCCACACGCTGTCTGTGGCATCAGTGGGGAGGGGGTTCTGCTGAGGAGCAGTGGTTGGTTACTCGGCTGGTGACGAAAGCTCGGAGGCGTCTCCAGGAGGTGGGGGCGTTCCTAGGAGGACTCAGGCAAACCTATCCCTAAAATGGCCGCCATCAGAGTTTTTACAGATTACTCAGAAATACGTGAATGTGCCAAGGCAACACTTCAGGCATGTTTTTAATGAGGGAGTGACGGAATAACATGATGGAAAGCTTGAAAAAGTCCATTTTCAATAATACCCCCCTTTAAATGTTTCTGTTTCAGTCCGGCTCCAGCGCCGCCTCCACAGCTCTCCTCTCCCTCAAAGTGTGAGTCCAGGACGTCCCTCAGAGAAGGTAAAGTCTCTGAATCACAGACTCTGGTGTTTCCTACATACATGTTGTCTCTGTTTGGCGGCAGACGTGCCTCTCACATCACTGGCGAGGAGCTTCCTGGAGCTGCTGCTGAACGCTGACGGATCTGTGGACGTCCGGGAGGCGGCCAGGACGCTGCAGTCGCCCAAACGCCGCCTGTACGAGGTCACCAACATCCTGATGGGCATCGACCTGCTGCGCAAGGAGTCGGTCAACCGCGTGCGCTGGACGTGAGTGTCTCAACAATCCTCCGTGTCGGTCAGGGAGAACCTCATGAACCCCGGGCTGTTTGTCTCAGGGGGAAGTGCCCGATCTCCAGCTTCCTGTGGGGGAAGCAGAAGCTGCAGCAGGAGTCGGAGAAGCTAAAGCGGGTGGAGGACGCGCTGGACGGACTCATCAAGAGCTGCGCCCAACAGCTGTTCTCCATGACCGACGACCGCGACAACGCCAAATATCCTTCAGAACTCTTTAGAACAGGTCACAGATCCTTCAAACTCTTTAGAACAGGTCAAAGATCCTTCAGAACTCTTTAGAACAGGTCACAGATCCTTCAGAACTCTTTAGAACAGGTCACAGATCCTTCAGAACTCTTGAGAACAGGTCAAAGATCCTTCAGAACTCTTGAGAACAGGTCAAAGATCCTTCAGAACTCTTGAGAACAGGTCAAAGATCCTTCAGAACTCTTGAGAACAGGTCAAAGATCATTCAGAACTCTTTAGAACAGGTCACAGATCCTTCAGAACTCTTTAGAACAGGTCAAAGATCCTTCAGAACTCTTTAGAACAGGTCACAGATCCTTCAGAACTCTTTAGAACAGGTCACAGATCCTTCAGAACTCTTTAGAACAGGTCACAGATCCTTCAGAACTCTTGAGAACAGGTCACAGATCCTTCAAACTCTTTAGAACAGGTCACAGATCCTTCAGAACTCTATAGAACAGGTCAAATATCCTTCAGAACTCTTTAGAACAGGTCAAAGATCCTTCAGAACTCTTTAGAACAGGTCAAAGATCCTTCAAACTCTTTAGAACAGGTCAAAGATCCTTCAGAACTCTATAGAACAGGTCATACATCCTTCAGAACTCTTTAGAACAGGTCAAAGATCCTTCAGAACTCTTTAGAACAGGTCAAAGATCCTTCAGAACTCTTTAGAACAGGTCAAAGATCCTT